>NC_136057.1:1371027951-1371627951 GCF_964261635.1 Lissotriton helveticus
AAATTCAACGGGAAACTACGGGATCCAGCCAGTGGGCATCTCGGGCCGACATTGGTGCCACCCGGGTGCTGCTGCAGCTCTCCGGTGCATCGTGGGATTTGTAGTGTAACACTTCCTCTTTACCCTGCTCCTAATCCCCATTAGTCACCTAGTGTCAGTTCTCCCTTCTGTGCCTGTTCCCACACAAGCTTGCATCTTTCCTGTTCTTCTCTCCTGTAGTCTTACGTCTCTCGTTCTCGGTACCTTCTGGGAAGGAAAATTAATAAATAAGACATACCATTCTATTCTGTATACCACGAACATGCCTGGAGATAATGTGTTCGGGTTTATGCTGTAAAAATAGCATTTGCCTGCAGTTATAGTTGGACCAGCTTGGAGGTCGGCCGCTCTAGCTGTTAAGCCACATCCTCTCGTCTGCCTGTTAAGAAACGTTAATATTTTTTGGACCTGTCTGTCTACGCGTTTTTAGCCTTCAACTGAAGTCTGAAGCTTTTCTTTTTTTCCTCTCCCCTATAGCACACCAGTTTCTCTCTTTCGCTTTAAGCTCCTGTTCTGCAGAGCTTGGCGGCACGTGGAGCACAAAGAGCTTCTGTGATCTAACTTCTCTCCACTAACACTCTCCACTAACACTCTCCACTAACACTCTCCACTAACACTCTCCACTACCACTCTCCACTACCGCTCTCCACTACCGCTCTCCACTAACGCTCTCCACTACCGCTCTCCACTACCGCTCTCCACTACCGCTCTCCACTACCACTCTCCACTACCACTCTCCACTACCACTCTCCACTACCACTCTCCACTACCACTCTCCACTACCACTCTCCACTACCACTCTCCACTAACAGTCTCCACTAACACTCTCCACTAACGCTCTCCACTAACACTCTCCACTCTCCACTAACACTCTCCACTAACACTCTCCACTCTCCACTAACACTCTCCACTAACACTCTCCACTAACACTCTCCACTAACACTCTCCACTAACACTCTCCACTAACACTCTCCACTAACACTCTCCACTAACACTCTCCACTCTCCACTACCACTCTCCACTACCACTCTCCACTACCACTCTCCACTACCACTCTCCACTAACACTCTCCACTAACACTCTCCACTCTCCACTACCACTCTCCACTACTACTCTCCACTAACACTCTCCACTAACACTCTCCACTAACACTCTCCACTAACACTCTCCACTAACACTCTCCACTAACACTCTCCACTCTCCACTACCACTCTCCACTACCACTCTCCACTACCACTCTCCACTAACACTCTCCACTAACACTCTCCACTAACACTCTCCACTAACACTCTCCACTAACACTCTCCACTAACACTCTCCACTAACACTCTCCACTAACACTCTCCACTAACACTCTCCACTCTCCACTACCACTCTCCACTACCACTCTCCACTAACACTCTCCACTAACACTCTCCACTAACACTCTCCACTAACACTCTCCACTAACACTCTCCACTAACACTCTCCACTAACACTCTCCACTAACACTCTGCACTAACACTCTGCACTAACACTCTCCACTAACACTCTCCACTCTCCACTACCACTCACTACTACACTCTCCACTACCACTCTCCACTACCACTCTCCACTACCACTCTCCACTACCACTCTCCACTACCACTCTCCACTACCACTCTCCACTACCACTCTCCACTACCACTCTCCACTACCACTCTCCACTACCACTCTCCACTACCACTCTCCACTCTGCACTACCACTCTCCACTAACACTTTCCACTAACACTCTCCACTAACACTCTCCACTAACACTCTCCACTCTCCACTACCACTCTCAACTACCGATGACAGAGCACACTTACACGAAGGACATCACAGGCAGCAGCTGTGCAAGCTTGTTACACTCACAAGGATACCACAGGCAGCTGAGGTGCAGGCTTCTCCCACTCACAAGAAGGATATCACAAGCAGCAGCGGTGCAATATTCCCTCACACTCACAGCAGGTACTGTGCCAAGGCAGCAGCAGCAACAGAGCAAGAGTCCCTTATAAAGAACAGGCACAGCACAGAGATGCACAATGCAATCTTCTCATACTCACAGGCAGCAGCTGTGCAAGCTTCTCACACTCACAACAACGACATCACAGGCAGCAGCAGTGCAAGCTTCTTACACTCACAAGAAGGACATCACAGGCAGCAGCAGTTCAAGCTTCTTACACTCACAAGGAGACCACAGGCAGCAGAGGTGCAAGCTTCTCACACTCACAAGAAGGACAACACAGGCAGTAACGGTGCAATATTCTCACACTCACAATGAGATCACTGGCAGTACACACCACATGAACACACTCCATAACACATAGCAACAATACATTGGCATTTACAATGCCATTAGCTCAAACTCAAATAAATCCGAGCCCGATTGCATTTCTAATGCTTGTTGTTTCTTGACACGAGCAAGGACCTGCACCCCTCAGGCCTTTCTGTGGTTGACTATTTTAAAATTACTTTTGTTATCACTTAATTTAATTTTTGGATGGAGGAATTCTAAATTGCTGACAACTTAACCCTGGAAAAAATCCTGTGTCCTTTACACTTATTCAATTTGGCACTTTATCTGATTTAGCAGTAGCCAGTGATAATCCTTTGATGTGCCAGAATTGTCTCAACACTACTATGCCTATCCCCCTAGCACTGGATGAGCTACGACCATATTTGAAACCTTTTGGGTCAGACTTAAATTGTGAAATTTCTCCTTTGCAGTTGGTCATCAGTACTAAAAAAGGAAGAAATCCTTTTCATTTGTGCAGGAAAAAGAATCAGCAAAAAAAATTGTATCTGCTTAGAAAATAAAATCACTTGTTCATTTTACTAAGAATTAACATTCTAGGTCTTCAAAAATTTCAAGTACAAAGTATGCCTTTGGGGCTATTTAGAATTCCCCTCTGCTCTGCCTTTTGCTAATGAGGTAGACGCTTCCTTAAAATTGGAAGAATGTATTCACGTCTTTCCCAGCAAAATTCAAAAGATTAGAAAAGGGAAACTACTAAAATATGTTGCTACGTTTGCCGCTCTTCCTGAACATTTATGCCCTTGTTTCACTCCTGTATTTGAGGAGTTTTTTTCCCTTATCCTAAAACTTTAGCAAGTTCTTATCAATAAAAATGCAGTCCTATGACTTTTGCCGGAGTACTTTGTTACTTTGTGTTAATGAATGTATTAGAAATCACTATTGGAGTTGAGGAACAGTTATTGCAGTTATGGAGAGGTGCTGTCAGTTACAGTTTGGCCGTTGGTAAGACACATATAAAATCCTCTCTGGAGCTTGTTGATACAGTAAATTTCCTTCCCCTGTTCTTCTTGTCATACTCACCAAAATTGCTTGAATAAGCTGCCACAAATCAACTGCAATAGTCTGTACAAAGGAATGCTTGCTTGTACCTCTATGTGTAGCTTCTGGCTAGAATTTGGCAAAAAATACCATAGTGACATTAATGCTGGATGGTCATAGGAAAATTGTAGATGGTGGCTATGTCAGAACTCTGACATTGTTAGATGTACCAGCAGCTTTTAAAAATGTCAACTATCAGATCCTCCTATAAAGGTTGGCCATTTTCAACTCTACTTTGCAATAGGTTGAGTTCTTTGTGGACAGATTGCAGGCATTTCAGCCGGCCCTTTCACTTCCTCTTCAAAACCATTGCAGTGGGGTGTGCCTGAGAAGAGAGGGCTGCCTACTATGGTTGTTTCCGGTCCAGGAAAGACATGGCTTGGCAGTTCGGAGCTGGACTGTTCCCATGAGGCACAGGGTCAAGACTGATTTGTATATAGCTGTGTCTGAACTGGGGTGGGGAAGTGAGCTAAAGAACAATGATGGATTTAACCCAGATCTGTGACTGGAGGTCTGAAAAGTTTCAGCGATCCGTCCATCATCTCCTTGTGTTTGCTTTGTTCGCCCTAAGTTGGCAGGGTATGCCCAAACGTGGGTCCCTTGCTCACTTTGCCACTGGATTCAAGTTAGCCCGGCTGATGAGGGGTGTTACCCCGAAATTGGTCCCAGGTGCTTGTTTCCGATCCAGGGAAGACATGGCATGGCAGTTCGGGCTGGACTGTTCCCCTGAGGCACAGGGTTAGGACTGATTTGTATATAGCTGTGTCTGAACTGGGGTGGTGAAGTGAGCTAAAGAACAAGGATGGATTTAACCCAGATCTGTGACTGGGGGTGAGTGTTTGAAAAGTTTTAACACTAATCTGTGACTGGGCGTGAGTGTTTGAATTGTTTCCGCGCTCTGTCCATCATCTCCTTGTGTTTGCTTTGCCTACTATCTTTAGCTATACAGATGGATAAGATCAGCCCTTAGTTGCTGGGGCAATAATGGGTAAGCCCATAAAATTTTTAGTAGATTCGGGAAGCAACCATCTGCACGCTGAAGGAATCAGAATTGCCTAATGCACTCCTTTCTGGAACAACAGTAAAGGCATACAGGGGACCTGGTCAGAGAGCAATAAACACAGCTTCACCAAATTAATAGGTCCTTTAAACAGAGCAACATCCATTCCTTTTTAGTCATACTGGTCCCATTAACCTGTTGAGACGAGACGTATTGTACAAATCTCAATTTACAATGCATTGCACGCCTGATGGCTTGTACTTGGAATGTAACAACAAGGGAATATTCTTACAGTCATTTCATGTACCAAACTCTGCTATTATATTGTCCAGTGTTCCTGTTAATTCCAAATATTTCATTGTTCTAGATTTGAGTGCTGATTTTCTCCCGTTTCTCCCGTTGCTATCTGACTGTCAATAGCTGTTCTCATTTCAGCTCAAAAATAAATCTTACTGTTGGGCATGGCTATACAGAGTGTCTCTCCATCTATTCCCAAAGCCTTTAACATGCATCTCAATGCCCTTACACTACCTGGAAGTTCCACTTCCATTTCAGTACATTGATGATCTGCTTCTAGGCTTCCCTTCAGCAGATTCTTCCAAGCTCTGTTGCACATCTCCTCCATCTTGCAACCAAGAGTTTTTTATTTTATTATTTCTTTCTATTGGGTTTTTTAAATGAACAATCATCATTACTGTCCTGCAAAACAATACAGTAAAACGAGTTTATAATCCAGAAGTAACAAAACACAAGTGTGATTGACCAGAACGTATCACATCTGCACATGTATCCTGACATTACGTATACCCTTTTGCGCGGTGGAGACAACTGTCCTTGCCTATGAACGTTTCTCAACAATCCTGCGTGGCGTTGGAGACCTGCGACAATAGGTATTGCCGCAACGACTCCCAGATGTCTTTGGGCTTTGAAGAGGAGGGCTGCTCTTCGACATAAAGTTCAAGGTTTTCCCTGCAATACACCATGTCTCTGATCCATTTGTTGGTGCGAGGCGCCAAAGTACTCTCCCACATGAGTGCTATCACCTTTTCGCTAATAAGAGAGCGATTCTCACACATTTCCCAACCTATCCCTTTATCCGAGGCACATAGCAAAGCAAACCGATCGGTGGTGTACATTGCAAAGAAACGTTAGTCATGGCATGCATACACTTTACAACCACTTCCCAGTATTATAATACCATTCTATGACTCCACGCAAAGTGCCAGAAGTCAGCTTCCGGGCTACCACAACGTTTGCAATTACTCGTCTCCCGTAGACCAATTTTATAGAGTTTAAGAGGGGTGTGATATATTTGATGAATGTATTTCAAATGAATTATCCTCAGATTACCATTTGGCGTGAGCTGTCCGGTCAGCGTACAGATGTCTTCCCATTCAGACATCGTTACTGGGGTTGGCAATTTAGCATTCCAAACTTCTATCCTCACTTCTAACTGTCTCGCCCCTCACTGCTTTATACAGTTTAGTAATCAGCTGACATCTTGTGGGAGCCACTAATAAGAGCCTCAGGGAGTGTAGAGGAGGCGGCTCAGCTGGAAAAGTCGGGTAGTGTGTTTTCACTGCATATTTCAGACGGTGGAATGTGAATTGAAAGAGTGGGGTTTAGTTTGTAATGTATGCAAGTTCTTCCGATGTAATAAACTCCCCATCTGGGTATAGATCATGCATGTGGTCTAAACCAGCCTCTTTGAGAGAACGCATTGGGCCAATCTCCTATGTCACTGATAGTGCCGCATGAAATGCCAACGGCATGGCCGGAGCGTATAGAGGAAGTTTATCTGCGAGTTTGCCTATGTTCTGCCAAGCCACAATTGTGGTATCTAAGGTATTTATCTCCGATTTGTGTGTGCCTCTGCGAGGGTGCGTTATTATACCAGCAAGGGGGATAGGGTGTGCATCCCCATCTTCCACTGCGACATGAGGTGTATATACAACCAAGAGTTACAAGGGTATCCCCTAAAAAACTGCAGAATTATATTTCTTCAGTGCATATTTGGGGCATGAATTATCTGAAAGGTCTAGGAAACTATCGCCTGATAGGCTCGCAACTTTTACACAGTTTCCTTACCCCATCACCCAGAAAGATGTTGGAGCCTTTCTCTGCCCGGCTTGCTACTGCCACAATTGGATTCCTAAATTCTTACCATATATTTAATTGTAAGATAGTATGGTGTGGAAACAACAAGCCCCACCACCTCCTCCACAGATCTGAGGAAACACGTCGAGAGAGACACCACAGAGACGAGACCCGGTCTGGAGAGCAACCCGACTCCAGCTCGTCCACTGGCTGCAAACACGCCCACGATTCCCCCGTAAAGTGCACTGGGTCTATTCCCCCTTTTCTTCCTCCAGGGCTGCTGAAATTACCCTGACTTGCAAAACTACATTTCCTTACTAGTCCTGCAGCTCTCGATAGGTTCCTGTGAGCATTTACAGGCTATTACAGGCTATTACACGGTAAAAACAGCCCTGACCCTCCGGAGCCTCCCGCGACCTGCTAACCGCTGGCTGCCATGTTCTCCCCAAAGTCCTACCTCTCGCGGGGCTTGTTGTTCCGCTCCCAACGCGGCAGCTTTGGCAGTCACGGCGAACAGCCTGGTGAGATTCGGGAGGTGCAGGTTGCTCTGTGGTCACTGGCGGCTCTGGAGGTGCATCGTGGTCGGAGGGCTGAGGCGAGATTCCCCATCCACAGCTGTAAGGGTAGGGGAGGCAGATGTGAGAAACTCAAACCCCCACAATCTAATTGAACTGTACCGGGAAGCGGAGGACAAGCGGAGTTGCTGGAAGAGACTGACACAGAGTTGCAACAAACAGTAAGTGTTGCTTGTGTGGAATTGGGAGGGGGAGGTTTGTCGAAGAGGGGCTCTTTAAGAAAAAAAAGGGGAATCAGAAGATCCTAAGTCACTACCGTGATATGCCTTAAGAAGTACAGACAGGAATTTATTTTCTGATTCATTGGATCACTCAAAAACAGCTGACTTGGACGTTTTAGGTTATAAGGTTACCACCAGCTGTTAGACTTTGAACAGTAAGAACCAAATAAAATTAGCAAAAATCAAACCCAAGAGCAAGAAAAAAGCAAAGGTATCAATACAAATTTAAACAAAGGCAAATCTCACACCCTCACTAAGAGATTACTTTAAAGCAGTACCTAGTACACTGGGCACTGCTTTAAGCTGGGGGGAGACAGGCAGGGGAGCAGTGCCCCCCCTGCCCCCTCCCCCCAGCATCATGGATATTCTACACCAGAGGTTGCTTCTGTGAGCTGTTTAAACTGTGTTTACTAGGACCTGTGCACTTCGTTTTTTGGCCAGCCTAGGGAGTAAAGTTTTATTCAAACAGTATTGTTAGATTTCATGTTAGTGAGGCCTTTACCTGCAGAAGTCTAAAGTGTGGATTGAGCCTGTCTGTCTCCTAGGCGATTCTGAACAGGAGAAGCAGCTCCCCACCCCCAGGCCAGCAGACCACTGGCTATTCAGCTACCAGGCAACTCTGAGCCCTCCTCTCACACCTGCCCAGGCCCCCTAAGGCCTTGCTGGGTGCACAAAATTAATATAATGGAGAAGCACAGCCTCTTTTTCATTGAACTTTAAACTAATATTTTACAAGATTTTTCTAATAAGCGTGCTACAGTGGTAGCACGTTTGTCCTACAGCCGTGCCTACCAATGAACCTTCTTACCTCGAGTGAAATCACACTCGACCACTGTGCACTGTTGCTGGAAAAACTTTTCCAATTTATTTTCAAAAACAAAACTTATTTTCTTATTATCTCTTTTTAAATCCAAGAAACTCAATTTTAGAAAACATTCCAATAACAAACATGTAATTTACATTGTTACATTAATCTTTTTTCTGAACATCATAAATCGTTCTACACATTGTGATTCCTACAGTAATGACATTTTCAATCTTAAACATTAAATCCGGATTCCATTAGATGCCCAATGCATTTCGAGCCATAAATAGCCCTTCTTCATGGGCCTGAAATCTAAACCAATGAAAACATATGTAAACACTAATACAATAGTTTGTCACAACTTGCAACATTCACAGGGGACACAGGGGAACATGTGTTTCTTTGCTCATTTTCATACGTGGTTTGGCCATCGTATGTGAAGGACACAACTGACTTTTTATCAAAATTACAGACCATTTCCACGAACCGAAACATGCTGCTATGCACAATAGATGTGAAATCTTTGTATACTTCTATACCTCATCATGCAGGACTTGAAGCAGTCGAATGGGCCCTGCTGTGCCAACCCACCATCAGAGCGAATAAAGTTTTCATTCTAGAATTGCTTCATTTCTGTCTATACCACAGCTATTTTCAATGGGAGGAGAAGTTTTTTCTGCAACAGAACGGTACATCAATGGGATTCGCAGGGGCTCCTGCGTATGCCAATACGTTTATGGCTAGATTTGAATCTGATCATATATACACCTATCAAGTTTGGATGAAGAATGCAGCTTTATACTGCAGGTTTATTGATGACATTTTCTGTCCTTTGGACATCAGACAGATCAACGCTGGAGAAAAAACTAGAAATTCTTAATCAGCATGATGAAGACATTCAGTTCACGCATAACATTAGTGAGACATGGATCTCCTTTTTGGATGTAGCGATACAAATAGAAGCAACAGGATTAAAGACAGAAGTTTTCCGCAAAGATACTGATGTAAATAACGCTTTGCTGTTTCAAAGTTTCCATCCCCAAAATCTAAAAAACAACTTACCTTTGTCTCAATTTATGAGGATAAAAAGGATTTGTTCTAACACTGAAGATCTAGAAAAGCATCTGGACATCCAGCAGAAAAAGTACATAGAAAGAGGTTACCCCAATGAAACTTTAGTTAAAGCAAGGAACCGTGTCAAAGAATATGATTGTGAGAATCTACTGAAGCAGAAATCACAAAAAAAAACAAAGAAAGACATGTATTTGTTTCTAAATGTTCTACCAGTTCACAAAAAATCAAGAATATAGTGAATCGACATTGGGAACTACTTCAGAATGAAGGTGATTTTCATGGCATTTATGATCTAAAACCACTTTTTGCATACACAATATCTAAGAATTTGAAAGAAATCCTAAAGACTCAACCCAAACAGAAACAAGGAAAAGAGTACAGAGGAATGAAAAAGTGTGCAAATTGTGTCCATTGTAATAATGTGATAATGGGGTCGACTTTACATCATCCACAAACAGGGAAACCCATAGTACTTTTTCACGACACAGATTGCAATTCTAGTGTTCTGATTGACTACATAAAGTGCCTGTGCGGGAAGCTATATGTAGGGAAAACAGAACGAAAACTAAAAATAAGAATTTCGGAACATAAAAGTACCATAAGGAATCAAAACACAAAGAGTACTTTAGCAGTACACTGGATGGAGGCTAAACACAGCATAGCCCAATTGCAGTTTTCCGTCCTGGAGAAAATAAAGCAACATGAAGGAATGGATCTCACCAGATCCCTCCTGCAGAGAGAAACCTATTGGATTAAAAGGTTAGAAACCCAGGACCCCAAGGGTCTCAATGAAAAAATAGACTTCTCGTGTTTTTTATAAATGTGACTTCACCACAGCAGAAATGTGTGGCTCTGGTTTAAGAATTCTATTTCACATGCACCTATTACCTGAATAAAGGTATTCCTCCATCACATTCATTTCTATTTTATTTACTTTAATTTTTATTTTTCACCGCTTTTATTTTCATTTTCAATTTTTATTTTGAGCACTTGTTGGGGTTGAATGGTTGTGTTATGGATGTTTCGTTGCAGGCTAATTCAGGTCTGTTTTCCTTGTTTATGAGTTATCTGGAAGCTGGGAAACGCGGTCCCGCGTTCCTGCTCCAGTGATGAAAAGGTCAAAAGTGAGGACGGACGTTTATGGACATCGGCTGGAGTTGTAAGAGGAACAATGGCGTTCCACATGGTCCAGTTAGAATCAAGGAAGTGTATTGCGCGGTTGCGCTCTAGCGTTTTGTACCACGTGGTAATAGGCAGGGAACGTTGCGATTGGCTGCCGGTGGACGTTGTGAACGTAAAGATGGCGCTTTGCACTAGTAGATTCGAGCGTCTTTTAGCAATTGCTTCAGTGGTGTTTATCCGGAGGCGAAATCGAGAGTTTGGAGAACTGCTGTTAACATTTTAGAAGGTATGTTGGAGGGAAGGATATTACTTTCAGAGGCTAAGTGCTAGCAATAGATTGGTAAATTGGGTGACACCTCTCCCATCAATTTGTTTACAATAGAGAGACGAGCAACGAGATTTATTGGACTTCAACTGAGATTGAGCATAAGAGTGAGGTGAGTTCTCTGTATACTCTGTGGACAGTAAAGTGAGCTACATGGTATCTACAAGCAATTGAAGACCGTTCATTACGTTTTATAGGTTGGAGACATCAGAGTCAATAGGAAGGAGGGTAAGCTTTGAAGCATGTTTGTTTGATTCGGTGGTGGAGTTACAAGCACAGTTTCTTTTATTTTTCACGATTTCTACTATGTTTTTGATTATTGAGGTGCAAATTAAGGTACAAACCACGTATGAAAATGAGCAAAGAAACACATGTTCCCCTGTGAATTTTGCAAGTTGTGACGAACTATTGTATTAGTGTTTACATATGTTTTCATTTGTTTAGATTTCAGGCCCCTGAAGAAGGGCCATTTATGGCTCGAAATGCATTGGGCATCTAATGGAATCCGGATTTAATGTTTAAGATTGAAAATTTAATTACTGTATGAATCACAATGTGTAGAACGATTTATGATGTTCAGAAAAAAAGATTAATGTAACAATGTAAATTACATGTTTGTTATTGGAATGTTTTCTAAAATTGAGTTTCTTGGATTTAAAAAGTGATAATAAGAAAATAAGTTTTGTTTTTGAAAATAAATTGGAAAAGTTTTTCCAGCAACAGTGCACAGTGGTCGAGTGTGATTTCACTCGAGGTAAGGCTTGCTGGGTGCACCCCAAATCATTCTCCTCCATCTTGTGAGTTGCACCTACCTCTGCCCCAGATTGCCGTAAAAAGAGTCCAGGAAGTGGTAAGGAGACAGACTAGTGCTGTCTCTTCCCAAAACAAAAGTTGTTTAAAAAACGATTTTCCCCTTCTGTGATTACTGTCTTTGCCTGTGGTTGTTACAGTTTAAAATTGTAGTTTTAACCTGCCTGTGATTGCATATTTTATCACCTGTTTTGTGTTTTAAACTTGTGGTTTAC
The DNA here is from genome assembly GCF_964261635.1 of Lissotriton helveticus. Lineage (NCBI taxonomy): Eukaryota > Metazoa > Chordata > Amphibia > Caudata > Salamandridae > Lissotriton > Lissotriton helveticus. The sequence continues at coordinate 1,371,039,591 of NC_136057.1, forward strand.
CCTGCCCATGATTGCTTCCATTTAACGTGTTGAATTGTGGGATTTGCATCCAACCTCTGTAGTTTATCCCTACCATTCCTAGTGACAATTCAGTTTTCCCTCCAAATTTCTCTTTTGCTCTGTGCTAAGACCTGTATGTTAAAACAGTGCACCCCCAGCCACCATTTCGTGTTTACAAGCCAGTGAAACCAGCCCCCCTGCCTCCCCCCAGCAACAGGGAAATTCTACATCAAAGGGTGCTTCTGAGAGCTGTGTAAACTGTGTTTACTAGGGCCTGTGCACTTCGTATTTTGGCCAGCAGAGGGAGTACAGTTTTATTCAAACAGTATTGTTAGATTTCAAGTTAGTGAGGTCTTTACCTGCAGAAGTCCAAAGTGTGGATTGAGCCTATCTGTCTCCTAGGGGATTCTGAACAGGAGAAGCAGCTTCCAACTCCCTGGCCTGCAAACCTTGTCTGAGGTCGCTGGGACCTTATATGGTCTGCTAGTGGTTGGCACATGTGTACACTGATTGGTAGTTGTATCTGGTGTTTCTATTGGATTAGGGTTAATGTCCTCATTGGTTGGGTATTTGAGGGTTCTTATTGGTTTCTGGGTCTGTGATTCAATCATTGTAGGGTTGAGAATAGGGCTAGGGTTAGCATTTCTATTGGAAGTTGGGACTAGGGATTCCTATGTTATTGGTTGTTGGGCGTAGGGTGGGACTAGGGCTAGGGTTAGACCTTTAATTGGAAGTAGCGATTAGGGCTTCTGGTGTGATTGGTTGCTGGACTAGTTGTGGGACTAAGAGTAGGGTTAGGCTTTCTTTTGGAAGTAGGGATTAAGGCTACCTGTGCCATTGGTTGCTTGGACTTGGGTTGGGACTTGTGGTAGGGCTAGGGCCTTCATTGGACGTAGAGATCAGGGTTTTTTAACTGATTGGGTGCTTGGACTAGGGCTAATATTGGCTGTAAGGTCCTGGTCTACTATTGGTTCTAGATTTTAGTGCTAGTGTTGTGCTTGGATAGCGTTAGGGCTAGGGTTCCACTTGGCTGAAGGGGTCACCTGATTACTAGGGCTATAAACGGCCAGGGTTAGGGCGTCTCAGCCTGGGCGTCAAGGCTAAGGGCAGAGAGGAAAGGGCAGTTGCCTGTTTGTGCCTGTAAAGGGCGGAGAGGACAAGGGCAGTTGCCTGTTTGAGCCTGTTCGAGACTGGCCGGGTCCAATGCCAGAAATGCTGCCCATTTTCCCATTTAGCAATAGCCAGCCCACACCATCCACATACATAAACAGAGCAACACAATGTAGTGAATGAGCCACTTTAGTGGTCTGATGATCTGTGATGACCCTCGATCACCACCATTGTGTACTGATTTTAGTGTGCTATGTTACTTTAGTCTTAATGTAGGATGGTCTTGCATTAGAATAATCTTGCCAAAGAATAGAAGGTGTGGGATGTCGAGGTGCAGAGTTGTTGGTGATGGTGCACACATGTGCTCCATAGTGGCTCCTGAGGGATTAAGTGCATAGTGTTATTTGAGTTAGGTGAATTATGACTTTAGCCTATTGGCTTTGACGTGGTCTAATATTATTCTGCTTTCCAAGTAGTAGAGGCCTATGCTTGAGCAACTCCATATTCTAAACTGCAGCCATCTTCTGAGCCTCTGTAGGTGAGAGGTGATATTTGAGATTACATGTGTTGTTCACCGGCAGTGAACCAGAGCAGACCAGTTCTTATCAAGAGGAATGTGCCTTCTTCGCATTGGCATCATAACAAAACGCTTGGCCCGCTGCTGTTGGGTGCCTGGTGTGGAAAGGTACAGGAATCTTGTGAGAAAGGTAGGCGGGTTCTTCCAGAAGCTTCGAGAGAGGATAGAGTTCTATATTAGAGAAAGGGGGTCCGAGAGAGGGTGAGATTCAGAGATTCTGAGATTCTGAGATGCAGAGATGCTGAAGAGATGCTGAGATGCTGGTCTGGTGTTTTGGCGGTCTGATGATACATCACGGTGCAGACGTGCAGTCGTGTTTGTGCAACAGAGAGTCCGGAACCAACCAGAGAGAGAGGGAAGAGAGAGGGACCCTTCTTCAGATGGCAAGACGCCTAAGATTATGGTGAGGTGTTCGATGTATATCTAACTTTATCTAACTATGCTTTTATTTTCAGGCTCTATGTATATGTATGTGTTGGTGATTGCTACTAATGTTCACTGTGATGTTTAGTTATTTCTTTCTTTGGTCATCCTATTATCATGTAATAAAGAAACCCTAGAGCATATCATTTGGTTGTATTCCTTGTGAGGGAAGGTCGGGACCATTTTTTTTTACCAAGTACTTACAGAGGGATGGGCGATTCCCCTCTAATGGGTAATTGTTGATACGGGAGGGAAATCGGCTCCCATCAGGGATGTCTAAATTACATTGCTAGGAGGAGCATGTGCTGTGTACCCTCTTAGATTAGGAGGTGTTGTGAATTTCTGCGTACCCTCTCGGAGGGGGAGGTGTTGAGACTTGTTGTTATTTGCGAGCTCCTCAGCAATGGTCCTATATGTTGTCAGTGTTTATTCCTTTCTTGGGTAAGTATTGTGAAATGTGGTGTCTTTCTGGATCCTGAGAAAGGATGTGGTAAGTAATGGCCTGGTGACTGACAGAAGCACCAAAATATACAGAGAAGTAGGTCATTACAATTTGGCGTAGTCGGCAGGATATGAACGTTGATTTAAAAGGGGAAAATATTGGGTTTTTTTGCAATTGAAAGCAGACTCTCAGATATCAGTTGATTTATTTGCATGGGGGTAGCCCATATGGTGTTCTGGCTCATGAGTGAGCTAATTGTGTTTGGTTGAACGAGAATTGCTGTGTGTTTAATTGTGTTTTGTATAAAGGGCTTGTGAGTAGCTTTTTTACGTTAGGCAGAAAGGGCTGGATCCCTTTAGTGTTCAGTAAAAGATGCATTTAAAATGTGCTCCGCTGCAACATGAATGTAACATCTCAGAATATAACCCTGAAAGGTGGGATGATGTTTCAGACAGAGATAGTGGGATTATTTTTAATGTGTTGTTTAACGTGCAGCCACAATTTGAGCATTTGCCAAAAGAGCTGAGGGAAATGTTAATTGATGCCCAGTGTGAAAATATTCCTCTGACAGCAGACTTAAACGTGCATGATTTACATGTGAAAAATGTTACAGAAAATCTAGTCAGGTTGCCAATTGCACAGGCTGTTTTAATTAATTCTTCTGAAGAGAGTTTTCAGTCAGATAAGAAGACTCGTGTTTTAGAATTAACGATCACCAGTGGTGGAAATAAATCAGACCTATTAGTGCACGATACATTTTGCTTTAAAAGAAAAATGCAAGCATATGATTTTGAAAGTGTACAACAGCGAATTGTGTATGACTGGCTACTTCCAGGTTTTAAAAATGTATTTTGTGATTTTAACCAAAAGCAATGTGCACCTTTTAGCAGGGAAGAAAGAATTCAAATGCCCATGACTCTGTGCTTTTGCACACTAAAAGATACTGGACAGAACAGCGTGAGAGGAAATGTGATTTGCTTATGGGAGATCGCACTAGTGGTAAAATGGCTCATATAGACAGAAAAGCAGTTTGGTAGGATTTCACAGAAGCAGGGTTGGTGACCCCAACAACTAATGTTTAAAATGATTTGATGTAGATGGGGCACAAATGTGATAATTCTTTGCCCATGACATTTAAGTGTTACAAATTAAACAAACATATACCTTCTTTGACTGATGCTGCCCCAGATATTGTTACAGAAGTACCATGAGATTTTGTATGCGACTTTTTAAGGTTGCCTATGTTTTATACATGATAGTTTAAATTTGCCTGAATTAGCTAAACAGAAGGGCAGAGCATTTAGAAATAGAACGTAGACGAAAGAAAGGGTTTTTAAATTTTTTTTTTTTACATCATGCTGTTCCATTTCAGAATGGAAAATTTCACAGCTTTTGGGTTGTGAGCGGCTGGGTACTGACATGCTTTGACCTTGAGGAGATAACATGCATTCCACAGAGCCTCCTCTTTCCCGGGCTCTTTGTGAGGGAGGGGGCGATCGCAGGAGCAGTCTCCTCTCTGTTTGTTATGTTTGGCGAGCAGCCAAGTCTTTCCACGGATAATCTGTGTAAGGGAGTCCACTCCTCTGGTTAGAAAGCTTCCCTCAATTAGAAGCGTAAGGAGGCTTGCAAAGGTGCGGGCTTCATCATCTGCCCCCTCCCTATGAGGAGGTAGGCAGAGCAGACAGAAATTGGCAGCGACTCAATTTTAGATCGCGGAGAGCTGCAGGGAAAGGAGGGGTTGCGAGGCAGAGAGCAGCCCGTCTCCTGCTTGTTATGGTTGATACTGAGCCAGCCCTGGGACGCGGACATCTCTGGAAGGGAGGGGTCTGTTAGCAAGGAGTGAGAAGAGCGTCCAGTTGACTGCCCCAGCCCTTCTGGCTGTGTAGGGAAAAATTAGATTTTGCCCAAATAAACTTAGAGAATATAATGCAGGTAGCATTCTTAAGCTATTCCCCAGATCTAGAGGAGAGTTTTGCAGACAGAAAGGACTTTTAGACATATTAAAAAAAAAATATATGTGTGCTTTTGAATTAAAACTTTTTTGTAAGATGAGTGATACGTGTTTATCGTTTCAGATTGCTGGGATGTGCTGCCGGGGGTGCGAGTGATACCTTGCCCCGCCCTGTTTGTTTTTTTGTCTTTTTTATTTTTATTTTGTTATTTTAGTTTCTTATTTTTGAAAGTGGAACCCTCCCAAGCCTGGAGCCTGACCGGACTGTTAAAGGTGATGTCCTGGGGCTGATGGCAGACGGGAGCTGATGATCTATGGAGAACCAGATCGGATGGGGTTCTTCCTTGCCGAGGGGATACTGAGGAAGTTGGATGCCAGAGAGCTGTCATCTACATAGATGGACTGCTTCTTTCTAAGCGAAGAAGGGATCAGCAGAGTGTGACATTTGGAACTGTTCCCTTTAAGTGAGGCTGACTTTGAAAGCACGAGAGCTGTCTTTCGCACAGGAGAACTGCTTGTGCACCCTGACAAGTGACAGTGGTGTTTTTTGTTTTGCTTTTTTCCCAGAAAAGAACACTTTTTTCCCATAGAGACGCTGTGCTGCACTTGGAGTAGATATTTTCTGAGCTACAGTTGGCTGCCATGGCTGTAGAATTTTGCAGTTTCATTATTAGAGGTTCAAATGACACGAGCTGAATTATTTTTAGATATTTCACCTGAGTTATGAAGTTTAAAAAGAACAAGCAGAGAAAAACCAGTTCATTATGATCTGCTTTGAATTCAATGTTTTTGAGTAGTCACTTCAGCACGAGAGTTGCTGGTTCAAAATATGCTTTTTAACAGTTGTGTTTTTGATTATGCAATGCAGTTTTTCACTTGTAGGTACTCTTTCAGATATGGCCTACAGTCTTGAATCTTTCACTCTGAAAATTTAGTTTTTAAGGTTTTGCTTTTAAATGAGACAAGCAATGTTTCAATGACACTCGACTCTTCAGTTAGGTTTTATTTTGTTGCTGCTTATTATGCATTGATACTGCTTTTACAGTTAACAGATACAGTGTCCCAATGATCGTTTTGTTTTTCAATCATGATATTCAGTTGCTAGTTACTTTGCAATAATGCCAATTTTGCAGTTGACTGATGCAGTCATAGCTGTGCCTTTAGTTCAGTGATTTTATTTTTGATATATGTGAATGGTGATGTTCAAGGGTCAAAGGGTGTAATGTAGTGAATGAGCCACTTTAGTGGTCTGATGATCTGTGATGACCCTCGATCACCACCATTGTGTACTGATTTTAGTGTGCTATGTTACTTTAGCCTTAATGTAGGATGGTCTTGCATTAGAATAATCTTGCCAAAGAATAGAAGGTGTGGGATGTCGAGGTGCAGAGTTGTTGGTGATGGTGCACACATGTGCTCCATAGTGGCTCCTGAGGGATTAAGTACATAGTGTTATTTGAGTTAGGTGAATTATGACTTTAGCCTATTGGCTTTGACGTGGTCTAATATTATTCTGCTTTCCAAGTAGTAGAGGCCTATGCTTGAGCAACTCCATATTCTAAACTGCAGCCATCTTCTGAGCCTCTGTAGGTGAGAGGTGATATTTGAGATTACATGTGTTGTTCACCGGCAGTGAACCAGAGCAGACCAGTTCTTATCAAGAGGAATGCGCCTTCTTCGCATTGGCATCATAACAAAACGCTTGGCCAGCTGCTGTTGGGTGCCTGGTGTGGAAAGGTACAGGAATCTTGTGAGAAAGGTAGGCGGGTTCTTCCAGAAGCTTAGAGAGAGGATAGAGGTCTATATTAGAGAAAGGGGGTCCGAGAGAGGGTGAGATTCAGAGAATCTGAGATGCAGAGATGCTGAGATGCTGGTCTGGTGTTTTGGCGGTCTGATGATACATCACGGTGCAGACGTGCAGTCGTGTTTGTGCAACAGAGAGTCCGGAACCAACCAGAGAGAGAGGGAAGAGAGACGGACCCTTCTTCAGATGGCAAAACACCTAAGATTATGGTGAGGTGTTCAATGTATATCTAACTTTATCTAACTATGCTTTTATTTTCAGGCTCTATGTATATGTATGTGTTGGTGATTGCTACTAATGTTTACTGTGATGTTTAGTTATTTCTTTCTTTGGTCATCCTATTATCATGTAATAAAGAAACCCTAGAGCATATCATTTGGTTGTATTCCTTGTGAGGGAAGGTCGGGACCCTTTTTTTTTACCAAGTACTTACAGAGGGATGGGCGATTCCCCTCTAATGGGTAATTGTTGATACGGGAGGGAAATCGGCTCCCATCAGGGATGTCTAAATTACATTGCTAGGAGGAGCATGTGCTGTGTACCCTCTTAGATTAGGAGGTGTTGTGAATTTCTGCGTACCCTCTCGGACGGGGAGGTGTTGAGACTTGTTGTTATTTGCGAGCTCCTCAGTAATGGTCCTATATGTTGTCAGTGTTTATTCCTTTCTTGGGTAAGTATTGTGAAATGTGGTGTCTTTCTGGATCCTGAGAAAGTATGTGGTAAGTAATGGCCTGGTGACTGACAGAAGCACCAAAATATACAGAGAAGTAGGTCATTACACACACTCACACCAAATGTACACCACGCACAACACTATGCACAGATTAATGTACTAGCATGCACTACAAACCCAACCAAACCACATCTACACACCCTACTATCCCAACTACCACACATATCCACCATCACCTACAAACAGTACACAACTCTATCCTATACCACTAACCAATACACTCATCACTAACACAACACCAATCAACACCATACATAACTACATCCCATTCAGACACACTCTCCCTTCTGTAATTACACCTAACAGACCACCTTTTATCACTAACAAACATATAATCATTCTTCCATCAGTTGTCCAACAAACACCCTCCTCTCCCTTCTACCATAATAGCACTAACGCATAACACACACACTGCACACCACCACAATTTGTAACTCTTGCAACAAACCAGTCTAAGATAAACACTCTCCCCTCTACTTCATTCCCTCCTACACATAATATACACTCTACTCATAAACACATCACCACCCCCTCTACGTCACAACCTCCTCTCACAAACAATACTATACAACCAAATCCTTTGCATGAAACATATACATCAGCACCCCTTTTCACTACTCCTCAAAAGCAAAACATATCACACACACCAGCACAACAAGATCTTCAAAGCGCAACACCTCATAATACTTACCATCACAAAATACAAACATATATCCACCTTTCAAACCACACAAAGGAACAAACTCCAATGCCATGCTTTCCCTCTTCCACCACACCTAACACAGATACAGCAACTCTCTTCTAAGCGCCTCTCATCCATTGGACAATTTAGAACATTACTACATGACCCACATGCTGCACCACCTCCCCTGACTCATACACCTTCCGCCTTAAACACACGCAAAAAATATAACCAACATGTCACATCTCACAACTTTGCTTCCCCAAGTCTGCTTCACAACATTGTTACAGCACAAAAGCAACACAGCACTCCAACTCACTCTCAAACACCATCTCCAACACATACACACGCAGACCCATCAAAATGCCTTCTTAGCATGCTGGATGTGGAACACGATACAGAACAGCTACACGATTGCTATCCTAATACAGCTAATACCAGCACTAAAAACACACCTGCTACAAACCCACACAATACTGATCACTCTTCTACAAAACAAAGTCCCACTGTCACCAAAGGCCACTCACTAAACTGTCTACTAATAAATGCTTGATTCCTCTCTAAAAACAAGCATCACATCTACGACCTTCTCACTGATGCAAAACCAGACATACTATTCATAACCGAATCATGGTTGGGAGAGGATATGGCTCCAGTCCTGCATGAAGCATTACCTCTAGGCTATCAAACAATCACCCAAAATCGAATAGCCAAAAAAGGATGTGGTCTAGCTGTTGTATTCCGGCAAACAATACATATCACTAAAATTGACAACATCTCCATAAAGAATTGTGAGGCTCTTCTAACAAGATGCAATCCTACACGGTCTTCCTCCTGTAACGTCCTGCTCCTTTACAGACCTCCACCTAGCAAGGCAACATTCCCAGACGCACTTCTAGACACAGTTTCAAACCTGATAACAATACACTCCATCCTATGCATTCTGGGTGACCTTAACATTTGATTTGCTAAACCCAATATGACCCATCCAAAAACAATAATCACTGACCTAGACGCTTTGAACCTGCATCAGATTGTCCACCATCCGACACACACCGCTGGTCATATCCTAGAAGTCATTTTTTCTAATACTGAACTAGTTACCTTTCAAACTATAACTCCAGTCACATAGTCAGACCACCACTTGCTTGCTTTCCAACATAAAACAGCACTAAGCTACTCACCTAAAACTACCTTACATTCTTCCCCTATTGACCGTGTAACAAACTCAATTTGGAACACTTAGAAACACAACTAACATCCAGTACAAATCTGGAAACCATAAATTCTGTTTAAAATCTATATGAGTGGCTACAGGAAGCTTTTGACACCCTGATACCACTCAAAACCACACAACAGAACAAAAGAAAAAAAGCGCCTTGGAGAATCATAGAAATAAAAGACATAAAACAACAAATTAGAAAGCTCCAACGTACCTGGCTCCAAACAAACGCCAAACAAGACAAAGTTCACCTACAGAAAATTAACAGATTATACAAGTCGGCTATCAAAAAAGATAATAAAAGGTTCAGACAGAATTAAAAACGCTAAATGTGCAAATAAAGACTTCTATAAAATACTCAATTTATTTCGCAAACCAAATTGCCTAGAAGGAACTCGTCCTGTTACTCAAGATTTCACAGACAAACTGGCAAACCATTACACGGACAAAGCTGACACGTTGGACTCGTACTTAAAACTGAAACAAAGCACCAGCACTAACCCTTGTATAAAACAACAATACAAGAATGCTCTAATCAAGCCTCTCCGTTCCTTCCAACACATCTCACACAATACATATATGGACCTGGTTAAAGCAAGCAGGCCTGCCGGCAGCCCTTCTGACCCCTGTCCGCCACAAACTTTTAAGACAATTTGTTTAACAACCTCTGCTGCCATTCCAGTAAGAAGAATCATCAACGATTCCTTAACTACTGGAATATTTCCAGAAGAACTCAAAAAGTCATACATATGCCCTTTACTGAAGAAAACAAACTTGGACCCACTGAAAACTGACAACTACAGACCCATTACAAATGGACCTTTCCTGGGCAAACTGATAGAAAGAGCAGCTTTCGCCCAGATGTCACAATTCATTGAAGAGAATGACACTTTCAGACTTCTAAACAGGATTCCGTCCGGGAAGATGCACTAAAGAATACAGTTTAAGGCAACGGGGTTGCTGCGCTACTCCTCTTGGACCTTTCAGCTGCCTTTGACACGGTTGACCATGACACTCTGAAACAAAGACTCTATGAAGCCGGCATAGAGGGAACTGCTCTAGACTGGATCGCGTCCTACTTTCAAAACAGAACTAATGTCATCCATACTCCACCTTTCTCGTCCAAACCGTACTCCACAAAAGCAGGGGTCCCTCAAAGTTCTATCATCTCGCCCATGTTTTTCAACATCTACATGAAGTCATTACCTGTACTGATCAATAAATTTCACCTCACGTGCTATAACTATGCAGATGACACGGAAATACTCCTTCAACTAGTATGGCCCAAAGACATTGGAAAATCACCAATTTTCAGATGCTCAGAGCCGTGGATCAGTGGATGACTTGGAGCCATCTCAAATTGAAAGCTTCAAAAACTGAAATACTCACGTGTGGCGATTGGAAACATTACAACCCGCTTTCCGCCTGCCCTAATGAACTGGGATCACTGCCTAAAGTATCGAAGGAAGTAAGAAACCTCGGAATGACCATGGACTCCAAGCTGTCGATGAATGCCCAAATGGATAAACTAGCAAAATCATGCTTTATCACTATAAAAACACTGCGACTAATTTTTCCTCATTTGGGATTTCCATACAAGGTCCAAGCTACCATCTCCCTTGTTCTGTCCAAACTCAATTACGCCAATAGCCTCTACCACGGATCACATTTAACGACCATGAAAAGACTACAACGGATTCAGAACTCTGCTGCCAGACTACTCTTGCATATCAAACCGCGAGACCACATCTCCCCTGCCTTGAAAGCCCTGCATTGGTTACCTGTTGCCAGAAGATCCACGTTCAAGCTGCTTTGTATCACCCACAAGGCAATACATGGAATGGGACCACTCTTCATCAGGAATAAAATCACCAAACACATTCAACAAAGGAACCTCCGCTCTTAAGGAGCATCTCGCCTCAAAATCCCACCATACAAGAAAAAACCATGGGTGGCACATGCTTTTCTGTTCAAGCAGCCAAACTATGGAACTCTTTACCCCCCAACATAAGTTCCACCAAAAAACACCTTATCTTCAGAAAACTACTCAAGATTTGGCTCTTCCCCATATAAGCACCAGACGCAAACAGAAATTTACAGCATATCCCTCTGTATATAAGCATTTGTTTTCACTATAGATATGTACCTATCTTTGTATATTACTTTGTATAAACATGTAAAATAATTATGTTGTTGAGAGAAATAATAATAATCATAAATAAATAAAAATCATCTTTGGTCTACATGTACATACTTCCATTGTGCATCTATGTTCCTTCCATGTACTTGGATCTGTGTGTCTGTTACTTTTCTGCTGCGAAAGCATATCCAATGGACTACCCTATTTCTCATCCTGCGCGTCTTATCAATATCTTTAATCTACATATACTTACCTCCCTTATGTATCTATATACTTTTAATGTACTTATGGTTCTATATATTTATCACTTTCTTCTAATTTAGCATTTACAATGCATTACCCTATTTCTCAGCCTATACTTCGCTCAATATATCTTCTAGCCCAACCTTCTGACTCATCTCAAAACTTCTTTCTACTGCTCTTTCCAATGCACTACCCTATCTCTCATCCTATACATCTATCAATATATCCTCTACATCCACTCTCTCATTTATCCCAAATCCCATACCACTACTATCAATATCTTTAATCTACATATACTTACCTACTTTATGTATCTATATACTTTCAATGTACTTATGGATCTATATATTTATCACTTTCTTCTAATTTAGCATTTCCAAGGCACTACCCTATTTTCTCAGCCTATACTTCGCTCAATATATCTTCTAGCCCAACCTTCTGACTAATCTCAAACTTCTTTGTACTACTATTTCCAATGCACTACCCTATCTCTCATCCTATACATCTATAATATATCTTCTGCATCCACTCTCTCATTTATTCCAAACCCCATACCACTACTATGATTGCCAAAATAACCCTTTCTAGACTCTCTCCTACTCTACCCCTCCTTGCATCATCTGACACCTCTTTTTACTATACCGATCCACTAAAACAAACCTTTCTAAACTCTTCCCTCTGACTCCTCCCCTCCAAAACTCCTTTTACTCACCCGAAAGCCTCCTCATATTGCTAAGACCTAAAAAATCCTTCACTCTTTTATCCCTCCACTATCCTTTTCAATCAAGATTAACAGACTAACATGTTCACTTCTCAAATTCCATATTCAACTATACTAATTCACCACTAATCCTTTATTGGGTTCCAGAGTAGCATGCTACTCACCAATAAAGAGTCTCAAAACCCCTCAGGGTTACAAGTGCTATATAAATGCAAACCTTTTTCCTTTTCTACCCCTCCCCAACCCTTCTCAATCCAAATAACTGACTAACATATCCACCACTAAAATTACTCTCATGTTTCACCATACTAATTCAACACTAATCCTGATGGGTTCCAGAATAGTGTGCTACTTGCGCTTCAAAACCCCATCAGGGGTAGCAAGCGTTATATAAATACAAACCTCTTTCCCTCTTCTATCCTGCCCCCTACCCTTCTCTACCCAAATAACTGAATAACATATCCACTACTCATATTACTTCATATTTTACTACACTAATTTTCAACACTAATCCTTTATGGGATCCAGAGTGGCGTGCTACTCGCCAGAAAAGCGCTTCAACGCCCATCAGGAGTAACAAGTGCTATATGAATGCAAACCTTTCTTCCCCTTTTATCCCTCCGCTATCCTTCTCACTCCAAATAACTGACTAAATATCCACCACTGAAATTACTTCATATTTCACCATATTAATTCACCACTAATCCTTTATGGGCTTCCTGAATAGCGTGCATCAACAAGCTCTATATAAATACAAACCTTTTTCCTCCTCTATCCTACTGCTATCATTCCAAATCCAAATAACTGACTAACCTATCCACCACTTAAAATGTACTTGCATGTTTCACTATACTAATTCAACACTAATCCTCAACGGGTCCCGGAGCAGCGTGCTACTCGCCGAAAAAGCGATTAGACGCCTCTTCCGGGGTAGTAAGCGCTTTATAAATGCAATTACAATACAATTATAACACAATATGTCTATTCATAAAGAGAGCAACTCTAGTGAGGTACTCCAATATCCTGAGGGTATATCAAGTCCCAACAGGTTCCAGCCACACGTAGGTATGTCAATAGAAGAGGGGCCAGAACAACTCACAATGCCAGATAAAGGTGATAACATATTAAATCCGACTATATATGGGATTTCTTCAACGGATAGCCAAGTTATGGTAAAGGAGGCGGAGCACACTGAAACATCGAGAGAACACAATGAATTCACCCACGCCTCTGTCAGTTTTAGATATCTTACAGGCCTTAATGGAGGGAGTGAGATGCAGGTTCCCGGTGTCGGAAAAATAACAAGCTGAAATCAAGGTTTTTTGTGAGAAAATGGAAGATAAGTTAGACTTATTGACCGCGAGAGCCGCAGCTCTAGAGACTACGTTGGCGGAGCTAAGAGTAAAAGCAGATGAAAATGCAAAAGATCTTACTAGAATAAAAGAATGTGAAATTGGCTTTCAGGTTAAGTTGGAATACATTGAGAACTCTCAGCAGAGGAACAATCTTCGGCTACTTAAAGTCCCGAGGGAGTTGAAGGAGATAATATTAAAGAATTTGTAGTAAAATTGATTAAGCAAACAACAAAAATTTACTATTCAGAGCAAGCTCTCCCTGCCGATATTCAGAGGGTGCACAGGGACCCGTTCAGATTAAGTCCAAACAAGACCAGACCCAGAAATATCTTGGTTCACTTTTTAACTTATAATATAAAAGATGAAATACTGAACCAAGCTCTGAAGTTGAACGTTCTAAGTGTAGAAGGGTTTACCTTTCAAATTTGGTCTGATGTCTCCTCTATAACAGCGTCTAAACAGTAAGAGCTGGGGAAGTTATTAGATCCATTTAGACAACTAGGTGAAACAGCACAGCTTAAATTCCCGGCCACATTAAAAGTGATGTTCAACAATAAAATGCACGTATTCAGGCGGGTGGAAGAGGCAGAAACCTTCTAGCAGTCTATTTCAGGGCAGGGTAGAGCAACAACGCTTTCCCTAGTATGACTAGCCCTTGCTGCTTCAAATTTCTAGGGTAGTTTTGTTATAAGAACTAGGAGAAGACCCTTAAATCAGCATTTGAAAGCACTAGTTAGCAGTTACGCTAAGAGCTACAGAAGGTTTAACCATCCTGACCAATGAGGGAAGCCTCAAAGGCCAGGGTAGGGCCATAAGAGAAAGAGTGGGGGTTCTCCAGGGGAGCACAGAGGTGGGTGGAGGGGGGAAGGGGATGGGCACTGGGTGGCGGGCATAGGGGGGAAAAAACCAAACAAATGTCCAATTTGCCAAAATAAATATTATAAGCAATTTATCATCTACATAAGGAGAAATGACACAGGCCGTAGCTGATCAGGCAATATATTTGAGGGCGCTGTCATGGAACCTAAATGGGTTGAGGGTAAAACACAGGATGGAGAGGATATTCCAATACTTAAAAGACACTTCAGAACAAAATCTCATTCTTCAGGAAACACACCTAACTGAGAAGGAGATGAGGAGTCTGTGCAAAACTAAAAGCTGGATTCATGAGGTTATATGCACTATACAACAAATAACAACGAAGGGAGTGGCTATAATTATAAAAAAACAAATCCTGCCTTATCAGTTGACGGTTTTAAAGATGGGAAGATGGGCCATAGTTAATATAAGGGTCCATACATATAAATTTATAGTAGCAGTAGCGCCAAAGGCAAGCCCGTCTGCGCCTGTCCGCGCCCGGCCGGGACCAGGGGCCAGAACCCCTGGTAGTTTACATAACATTCTCACTTATAGTGCGCAAACCTTAATGACTCTCAGAGCTATTCCAGGCCCCAACTGTTTACACTCACTGTCCCCAGTCAGTAGTTCTTGCAGTTACTCTCACTGCAAATTCAAACCTCTTCTTTATGGTAAGGAATACCCAGCGACTATACCTCCATTAAAACTTCTTCTTTTAAACTGTCGCTCCCTTCCTAAACATTCACTGGAACTGACATTCCTGTTGGAGGATCACAAGCCGGATGCTCTATACCTGACCGAGACTTGATTTCAGGAGGTAGAGGACCCGGCGATCACTCAGATCCTACTATTGGGGTTCTCATTGCATAGAGTGGACCGTAAGTCGGGAAGAGGGGCGGTCTAGCCATAATTTTTAAAGACAACTTCTGTTGTCGATCAGCTGCTGAGGAAATACCTGATTGCGAAGGCATGACCTTCTCACTAGAATTTTCACCTACCAGCACCTTTTCCGGCCCGTTACTCTATTGCTCCCCTGGACCCTTAGGTCAATTTCTAAACACACTCCGACGCGTGTTGCAGAACTGGCCCTGAGTCCAGCCAACTTCACGGTTCTAGGGGACCTTAACATCCATCTGGACAACCCTTCCAACCGTTCAGCTGCTGAACTTCTAGCCAGTCTGTCGGCACTTCAAATCGTGCAAAAGGGCTTTGCCCCTACACACATCAAGGGGCACCTTCTTGATTCTGTGCTTAGTAACGCTCAGAACCTCTTAGTTGACTCCCCCATCTCCCTTCCGTGGACTGATCACCTGCTAGTCCCCCTAGCTTGGGAAGCTGCTGCTTCCCCCACCGCACACAGTGCCGTTCCACTGTTGGAAAGGAAGTGGTCAAACCTTTGTCACCCAATGGTCTTCATTGTTAGCTGCCTCTACCCCATTCCGGACTCTGATCCTGACACGGCCAACAGCAATTACAATATCTGGATACAAAAGTCACTTGACTCATTACTCCCAAAGAAACCCTCCCGTATAAACTCTAAACACAAATTGGCACATTGGTTCTCTCCTAAATTAAGAGAACTCAAACAACTCTGTAGGAAGCTTGAAAGGATCTGGAGACTAAACTTGGTAGAAGACAGAAAGAAGGCATACAGGGAAGCCATCAGGAATTATAAGGCCGAAATTAAGATGGCGCAATCTGAATTTTTTGAGGACAGAATCAGCGCTGCTGCAAATGCTCCTAAGGAAATATTCCGCATTGCCAAATCACTTATCTCTGCTCCACAGAAACCCCTCAATCCAGAAGACGCACAATCCTGTCGTAATAATCAGGCGGAATATTTCTGCAAAGAAATTCAGGTCATATCCCAAACCTTTATATCTGACCAGACTGGGTCTATTCCTCTGGATAACGAGAGTCTCCACTCTGACCCTCAGTGTTCTCTCACGGAGTTTCCCCTGCTAGAGGAAAGTTTGTTAAACAGACTCATCGCGCAGGTAACATCAGGGTCTCCTGTCGACCCTGCTCCACCGCAACACCTCACATTAGTCTCCGATGTTATCCGTCCGGTAATTCTAAATGCTATTAATACCTCCATCTCCTCGAGAAAGGTGCCCTTGGCATGGAAATGTGCACAAGTCAGAGCTCTTTTAAAGAAACCGAACTCAGACACCTCTAATATGTCTAATTATCGCCCCATTTCCCTTCTCCCTTGGCTAAGCAAGCTAGCTGAGAAGCATATAAATTCCATCTTCGTTCACTATTTAGAGTCCAACAATCTTCTTCTCGACTCCCAGACAGGTTTCCGTCCCAAGTTAGGGACGGAGACAGCACTCCTGGCAGTCACAGAAGAAGCTAGGAGACTCTTAGATCAGGGCGGCGCAGCAGCAATTATTTTGCTGAACCTTAGTGCCGCCTTCGGCACTGTGAACCATAATATCCTCGCTGAGCGCCTACAAAATCTCAGAGTGACAGGCATGGCCATTACCTGGCTCCGTTTCTTTTTACAGGACCGCTCTTTCCAAGTTTCTGAGGGTTTGGCCACCTTTAATCGTTGGCCTCTGAGTTGTGGGGCTCCTCAGGGCTCCTCCCTGAGCCTCACGTTCTTTAATATCTATATGACGCCGCTGGCTTGGATAGTGCTTCCATTTGGCATTGAAATTATTGCCTACACGGATGACACCTAGTTGGTGGTCGCGTTAAACCACCCTGAAGGGTCCTCACGCGACCTTGGCATCTGCTTAGAGGCGGTAGCCGAATAGATGGCACTATCCCACCTTAAGTTGAACGGTGACAAGACAGAAATAATGTTTCTGGGCAAGTCTCCTTCACTGTCGTCGGCCCTCGCCCGGCCGCCCTGTCTTGGCACAATGCCTACCCCAAAGCACCAAATTAAGAGCCTTGGTATATGGCTTGACAGCTCCCTTTGCTTCAACTATCAAGCCACTAAGCTCTCTGCTACCTGCTTTGGCCTGATGAGGATGTTAAGGAAGATCCTACCCTTACTTCCCTTCTCGGGCCGAAGGATTATGGTGCAAGCTATCATCCTGTCCCGTTTGGATTATGGGAACGCTACTTGGGCGCCCCGCAAGCCACACCCAGAAATTGCAGGTAATCCATGACTGCGTGACCCGCCTACTCCTCAAGATTCCACGGAGACAATCGGCAAGACCTGCTCGGAGGAAGCTTCACTGGCTGCCAATTCAGTCCAGAGTTCGTTTCAAGGCCATGTGCCTGGCCCACGGTTCTATCTGGAAAACTGGACCTGCCCTCACTCACTCTCTTGTCACTGCCTACCAACCATCTAGGAATCTACGTTCCAATACAGCCTTCCCCGCAACTACAAGGTAGGTCCACAAATCCAGATGGGGTGGGCGTCTCTGTGCTCTGGAATTCATTGCCCTCCGTTCTTCGCAGGGAATCCAATCTCCAAATCTTTCGTCGACTTCTGAAAACTCATCTCTTTATGAACCCTTACTAATCTGGTTCACCTTGCCCCTGCTCTGTCCATCCATAGCGCTACGAGGCCTCAGGATAGTAATGCGCTTTACAAAATTCTTTCATTCTTTCATGCATTCATTCATTCATTCATTACGGCCCGAATCTAGATGATCCAACTCCTTTAAAGGGTCTACTTGCTGAGTTATTGCTTTTTCAAGATACCTTAATACTGGCGGTAGATTTTAACTTGGTCCTAGATCCTGTGATGGATAGGTCTTTAAACAGCAGAACACCGCAGAATTTTAAATGAGATCTTTATTGAAAAGCGCGATGAAGCAGCTTGGGTGGACGGATATATGGAGAGAAAGAATGGGAAGCAGGAGAAGGTACACTTCCCATAATAAGAAACATGGTCACAGGTCTAGGTTAGACTTCTTTTTAGTCAGTATGGAGCTGAGGGGATGGGTGTAAGATACAAAACATCTAGGGGGACACGTATCTGATCATGTGGCAGTAATATTAGCTTCCAAATAAATCAATTAACAGAAGATGGATGTTGGACCTGGCCCTTTTGGCAGGTTCACCCCGAGACTTTTTGCTTTTTACTAGCCTGTTTCTGTAACCTGGTGGTGGTGATTTTAGGCCTCTGCGCACTTTTTCACTGTGGTACAGTGTAAAGTGCGTGAGCTCTCTGTATATGTGTGGTGAGTGACCTGCCCTCCCATAGGAATGAATGGGGAATATGTATGCCCATGGTAGTTCCTGATGTGTGGGGAGTGCAGGGTCGAGTTTGATATGTGCGAACTCGTGAGATTGAATGCTGCGTAATGGTGTATGCGGCATGGTTGTGTCTAGTCTAGAAGTGCCACTTTGAGAAGTTGGCATATTTGTGTAATTTGTGCCTGGCGTGTGATTGGCTGGTGAGCCTGGCCCAGAGTGCCTGGGCCTGTTTGTGGATTGACTGTCTGGTTTGAGGGTGACAGGGGCTGCAGAGCCCCAGGAGGTTGTCTGAGTCAGCCCGTGGATGAAAGGCAGCATCTGCTGCCAAGGAAGTGGGTGGAGATAGCACCTGAGAGTGAATGAGGCTGTGCCTACCTGCCACAATGCTGGCTCCACCTCCCCGCTGGGCGACTGTCACCTCTGTCCCTGATACTGAAAGGACTTCCCTATAACCAGTTCTAGCTGGTTCTCACACTGCCTGCACAAAGACTTCAAAGACTTTTCTGTGTATAAGAAGGGGCTGTGTCCCCTTCCAAAATGTTCTCGTTTCTGACTTGAATCCTGGTAGGGGCGTGCTGCTGCTTGGCCCTGCCCAGCCCCTGGATATCTGATGGACTTTGCTGGACTTATGGACCTTTACTTGTCCCTAGCGCTGGGAGTGCTTTGCTTTCACCCCTAGTGCCTGGTGGCGCTTTGTTTTAGAGCCAGGTGGCTCCAATGTGGCACCGTTACAGAGCCAGATGGCTCCAACGTCCCTCTGTTGATGTCAGAGCCTGTGTGGCTCCAACCCCTGCGGCACAGTTTGTCTTGAGGGCCAGTGAAGGCCCTGCTGCAGTTTAGCGTCCCAGCTTCCCAGCAATTAGTGGGCAGCTGCACCGTTTAGGTCTTGTGTGGTTCCCAGGTGCCCAGCAAGTAGTGGGCACCTGCACCGTTTAGGTTTTGCGCCAGTGGCGCACCCCTGACTGGCGCTGCATGGCAGCGCGCCCTGACATTCTGGACACAGGGCTCCTTAGTCCCTTTATTAGATGGGGGCTGGTATGTGACTTTTATTTAGGCGCAATGTGATTATCTATGTGATGGTATTTGCCTAATGTGAGTTTTGCGCAATGTGATGTGGTGCTAGGAAATGTAATGCATTTAATATGATTACGCACCTTGATCTTACACCTCTGAATGTTTTTGGGCATCATGTGGTTTTGCGCTATTGAGTTATGGTCTGGCACCTCTGAATGTTTTTAGGCATCATGTGTCTTCCTTGTCCTTGCACCTCTGAATGTGTTCTGATGCATCATATGCCTTGTTATTACACCGCTGAATGTATTTTTATGCATCATGTGTTCTTTCTTTCCTTACACCTCTGAATGTTTTATGCATCATGTGTTTACCCTTTTCCCTACACCGCTGAATGTGTTTTTGATGCATCATGTGTAATGTGTTCTTGCTTATACCCCTAAATGTATTTTATTCTTAGGTGGTTGTTCTTTCTAGTACAGGTGGTCCTAGTGAGGTCCTGGTCCCCTGCGTGAAATTCTCCTAAGGTGTTTAGGGTTGCGTAGGTGGTACTTACCTGTTCCCAGTAGTTACTGGATGTGATTTATAACTGTTATTTTGTGCTATACTTATTCTAATTTCTGACAGTATTTCTATTTCTAAGAGTGTTGATTCTGACAGTGGCCCATGTGGCCCTGTCTTGTAAATAATCCCTTATGAATGTCGCCCGTGCCAGTTGGCACAATGTACATGTTTGATTTTTATCTGATGTGTTTTGACAATACAAAAGTTATTTTAATATAACCTTTTGTGGAGTTCCTTTTGTGGTGTGCCTAGGATGTTGTTGCTGTTGTGTGCTGGCGCAAATGCTTTACACATTGCCTCCGAGTTTAGCCTTACTGCTCGTGCCAGGCTACCAAGGGGGTGAGCAGGGGTTATCTTGGCGTGTGACTCCTTTGCCCTGACTAGAATGGTGGTTTCTGCCTGGCTCTGGCGTCAGCCTTAGCCTAACACACAGAATGCACAACTGCGGTCGAGGTCATGTGTATATGGAAAATGAGTAGGTTACTCTCTCTAACACCCATGTGATGCCATGCAACTAACTTGGGGAGACATCCCTTAAGGATAAGAACCCTCACTCACCCGAAGGTGACATGCTTCATCATATGGGTCCCCCTTACCAGTGTGGAAAACCTAGTCCACACTGGGAGCTACTACTCCGAGGATCTTAAAGGAGGAGCTCAGAGATGTTTTCTTGGGCAAGGGATAGTAATCCCATATGTGAGCAAGGTAGGTGTAGTGAGACTAGCAGCGCTGTGTGTAACAATAACAAGTGAGATTAAAACTATCTAAGGGGATGCACTAACTAGTTTATTAATGTGCTCCGCTTGACAGGGTTAAAAAGGAACAGCACAGTGGTATTGAGGTAGAACCACTGTCACTAAATGGTCGACATGTTTCAGCCTTTTGATCACACGGTATCATCGGCTTTCTTCAGGACCAGATGGTTTAGATCGTGATGTTGCTGCTGCCAGTATGTGACAAAAACCAAAATTTAGAATAGAATAGAAATAATACTCCACCGGTATTCCTGTCTACTTTTCTTATGATCAGGTCATACCCAGGTATCTGTAGGGTGAAGTAACAAGGAGAGAAAACATATACACATTTTGATCAAACTCACACATGTACCTTGGATGTATATCATCCAATTCAATGGTGTAATATATTGGGTTGTTACACTCATAAGGACTTACCCTCAATAAGTAGGAAATCCTGCCTCACCTCAACCGTGCAGACTGCTCTGGGAGGAGGCCCCGCACTAGGGGAAAAAATTCAATACATATTCATGTACCTATACTTTATACTGCAAGAAGCAGAATGTCCAGCAAGTACATAGTACAATTTACAATCTAGGGCTCAACATAAACAGGAAGTCTAAAGGCACCAAGAGGGTACATAGCACTAACCCAAAACAACCACAAAAGGAAGCATAGAGGGAGAGAGTACATTGAGACTGAGTATATTCCCTCTAACTAACCTCTTAAATCAGGGTTAAAAGCATATTCCAGAAACCCCTATATATATGAGGGAGCCTGGAGGAAGGATGTTGTTACAACTAAGTCGATTTACATGAGCTCGCCTCTTTACAACAAATTACCAAAACCCCTACAGTCTTACCTGTCCGTCGGTACCTCGTGGCTCGGATAGAGCTAGCCCAGGGAGGTACCAGACGGCAGGAAGGCTTGCTTCTTATGTAGGGTACCGGATTAGTTGATTCACCCCAGCTGCTGCTGCGGGGGCCTGATATCTTCAGTGCGTCTATACTGATCGCCTGTATTAATAACCGCGCATGCGTTAAAGGTCGCTGTTACGGACCCAAGCATGCGCATTATGCACACTCCACTGTGTGCTGTGCGACCGTACGCATGAGACAGTATCCCGTTATTGCGCATGCGTTAAAAATAGCGCGATCAAGTGTCTAGGTCCCGCGCATGCGCGCGCTCACCTTCCCTGACCCAAAAACGGGAAAACTATGTAAGCGCTTGCATCAATCATAGAAAACATACCATACTGGGGTGCATGGGGAGATGCTTCATTTAGCCCTTATTTAGTGATTGTTTGAAAGGAAAAGAAAGGACAAACTGCCCATTTACACCTGATAGGTGCATAAGATTGGGGTTTGCCAGAGAGAGCAGAGCAAGGCCTGCCCCAAGAGGAAATAACCACGAGAAAAACTATATTAGATGTCATCCTATAAGCCTGTATTCAAGACACAAGCTAAGTGAGAAACCTTCCTTATTTGGCACAGCTCTTTAATGTGCTCACATAGAAAAATAATGGATAAATAAATGAACTGAATGCATAAGTGCAATGAATAGCTCCTCTAAGACCTCAATGCTGTATTGGCAGCTCAAGTAATGTACTAAGTTACTACTAAAGGCACTTTATACCCATGTTCACAAAGCCACCCATGGGATGTCATCGTTCAACCCTCCAGTTTCAGTTTTGAGAGTGTAAACCCATTTTTGTTCTCTACGTAGTAAGTAGTTAGTAGAGTCTGTCAGATGGGGAGGTATAAAAGGTTTATCCAGGACCACCCAGTGCAAATCAGTGTCACGATGTCCCTTGTCCAAAAAATGGTTAGTAAGCTTGGTTGAGCGCTTACCACATCTTATGGTGCTCATGTGTTCTTGGATGCGTGTTTTAACTTTTCTGGTGGTCATGCCAACATACTTAAGTTGGCATGGACACCAGATTAAGTAGACTAAGTGATCGCTGTTGCAATTGGTGTGTTTTTGTATCACCCATGGTCTGGAAGTGCCAATGTCAATCTCCAGAGTTTTTTCTGTCTGGGGGCATACAGAACATGAGCCACATGGAAAGTGGCCCACCACCGGAGGCAGTTTCCAGAGGGTATTTTGTTGGTGATCACTCTTCATTTTTTGAGGACGGGTATGAACCAGCTTGTCGCGCAGGTTTGAACTGCGTTTATAAGCGAACAAAGGTCGAGGAAGGGTATTGTGTGTCAAGTTCAAAATGTTCCAGTGTTTGTTAATACTCTTCTTCACCGAGTTGGAGAAGCTGGAGAAAGTGTTGACAAACGTGATGCGCTTGTTCGGTTCCTTAGGAGGGTTTTTCTCCAGAAGAGCCTCCCTGTTGTTATTTCCAGCCCTTTTCTTAGCGGTCTTAATGAGATGTTTGGGATATTTTTTGACCTGCAGATCAAATGACAGGGCCCTTGCGTGCTTTTCATACTCTGCCATCCCTGTACAATTACGTCTAATGCGTAAAAATTGTCCGAATGGCAGGTTTTCGCGAAGGGCTCTGGGGTGATAGCTGGAAAATGGTAGTAGAGAGTTACAAGAGGTGGGTTTTTTATATAGCTCTGTTGTTAATCCACCGTTGTTGGGTTTAATCAGCAGATCTAAAAACGGTAGACTGGTTTTGGAGCTTTCCAAAGTAAATCTTAGAAAGTCGTCCTGCTGATTTAGCCATTCATGAAACAGTGTGAGCGTTTCTTCATTGCCTCGCCAAATGACAAAAATGTCATCTATGTACCTTTTCCAGGTACACAGATGATGCAGAAAGGGGTTTGATGGAGCAAGGATAGTCTCTTGCTCAACCTTGTCAACATAAAGATTCGCCAGACTGGGGGCACAAACACTCCCCATACATGTTCCCGAAACTTGTAAATACAGCTGATCTTCAAACTTAAAGAAATTTTCTTTCAGCACCTTCCTCGCACAGAACATCACAAAGTTGATCGGTGTGATGCTGTTCCAGTCCTGGGTTTGTAACAGCGATTTGATGGTGCTTAGAGTCTGTTCTTGTGGAATGCAAGTATATAATGATTCCACGTCGAACGAGACTAGCCAATCGTTAGCTGTATCAAAGGGGAGGTCCTCAATCTCTTTAAGAAATTGTTTCGTGTCTTGGATGAAGGTGGGCATTAGTTCCACCAAAGGTCGAAGAAATGAGTCAACAAACGTTGAAAGTGGTTCTAAAACCGAACCGATGCCTGACACAATCGGTCGTCCTGGAGGCGGTCTAGTGGCTTTATGTATTTTAGGCAATACATAGAAATATGGTGTGATCGGAGTGGCCACAGTTAGGTATTGGGCCTCATGATCCGTGATCCATTTGTTAGTCTTGGCTTCTTCCACTTTGACTGCAATCTCCTTGATCAAACGTTTGGTAGGATCCAAGAGAAGTTTACGGTAGGATCTAGAATCGTTCAGCTGGCGTAAGCATTCTTCTCTGTATGTATCTTTATCTAGAAGGACAACCGCTCCACCCTTATCGGCTGGTTTTATCACCAGATCGGGGTTATTTGACAGACTTTCTAGGGCTGCTTTCTCCATCCTGGAAAGATTCTGGAATTGATTCTGATTGCTCACTTTAATAGTCTCAAAGTCATGTAGCACGGCTTCTTCAAATGCAACTATTCTGGCTGGAATCAGATGTGTTGGAGGATTAAATGTTGATTTCGGACGTAGACCAGTGTTGACTTCAGTGTTGTCAATAGAGTCTTTATCTTTGAAAAAAGCATTGAGCCGTATTTTCCTAAAGAAGGCCGCTAATTCCATTCTCGTTTGAAAAGCGTCTCCCTTGAAAGTGGGTACAAATCCCAACCCTCTCTTAAGGATTTGTAGCTCTGTTGTATTGGGCTTGTATGCGCTCAAATTGACAATTATCTGTTCGTGCCGCTCGTCGATGCTGTTCCTGACGATTGGCCCGTCACTGTTGTGGATATTGGTGTGTTCCAATTCACTCTGTTCTTTTGGCCTCTTTTTCTGCCTCTTGGGTTGTTGGGGCCAAAACCTAAAAAAGGCTGTGGTTGCATCATTTGTGGATAGAACGGATAAGGGGCAAACTGGTTCGGTGGGGGATTTCCGAATGGTGGTGGTTGCCACCAGGGATTAAATCCTTGTCCAAAATTGTTCCCTCTTCTTGGACCCCTTCCTCTTCCACGGCGATTAGGAGGTCTACCACCTTGAGCACCATAAGACATGTTGTCATCTAGGTTCTGGTCGTCATCACTAGATGATGTTGAATAGTTAGACCCTTGTCTACCTCCTCTCTGATTAAATTGAGGTGCAACATAATCATCACTGGTGTATGGGTAAACCTTATCCATGGCAAATTTATCAAGATCTTTTTTGAATTTTGCAATTTTGGTAGTCAGTATGGATTCTTTTAAGTCCCCATTAATTTTGTTAATATCTTCAAATTGTTTTTTGCATGTTTCTTCAGCTTGTTTTTTATCCGCTTGTTTTTTATAAACTAAGCTTACAATCGCTTGTTTGATGCTTGCCTCAAGAGTTTGAATTTCAACCAAAATAAGATCGGCTGCTTTCTTGGCCGTCGTTATTATCAAGATTAACCAGTCTCTGGTACACTTCCACGCAATCAGAGACCAATCGCGTAAGAATGTTTTATCGTTAAGAAAGAGACGTGGAGTGTTGGTTACTATTAGGCCAGATGGGGCACAGTTGGCCCTAAAGTATTCAATCATGATCAGCCCATGTATTTCAGTCCTTGAATGAAATTTCTTCAAGAGACTGAGTTTGGTCCAGTCATCATTAGTTTTAGATCCAGCCGTTTGGACGGTGTCCAAAATGCTAGGATTACTTAGTATTTCCCGTGTCATCTCCTCATCAAAGGACAGGCCCAGTCTCTCTGCCATGATTTAGAAATTGGATACAGTGCCAGGACCCTAAAGAACCGATAAGAACTCCCACTGTTTAGTGAGCCCAAAACTGCAGAAATGTAAAGTCAAAATAATGACTACAAATAGATTGGAAAGACCCACGGCCGAGGCCGTACTAATCAGAAAAAAACTACCGTAGATTGAGGGTCTGTGGGGGAAATGTTTAACGACCACTGAATGTGCGATCCCCAATTAACATAACACACAGAATGCACAACTGCGGTCGAGGTCATGTGTATATGGAAAATGAGTAGGTTACTCTCTCTAACACCCATGTGATGCCATGCAACTAACTTGGGGAGACATCCCTTAAGGATAAGAACCCTCACTCACCCGAAGGTGACATGCTTCATCATATGGGTCCCCCTTACCAGTGTGGAAAACCTAGTCCACACTGGGAGCTACTACTCCGAGGATCTTAAAGGAGGAGCTCAGAGATGTTTTCTTGGGCAAGGGATAGTAATCCCATATGTGAGCAAGGTAGGTGTAGTGAGACTAGCAGCGCTGTGTGTAACAATAACAAGTGAGATTAAAACTATCTAAGGGGATGCACTAACTAGTTTATTAATGTGCTCCGCTTGACAGGGTTAAAAAGGAACAGCACAGTGGTATTGAGGTAGAACCACTGTCACTAAATGGTCGACATGTTTCAGCCTTTTGATCACACGGTATCATCGGCTTTCTTCAGGACCAGATGGTTTAGATCGTGATGTTGCTGCTGCCAGTATGTGACAAAAACCAAAATTTAGAATAGAATAGAAATAATACTCCACCGGTATTCCTGTCTACTTTTCTTATGATCAGGTCATACCCAGGTATCTGTAGGGTGAAGTAACAAGGAGAGAAAACATATACACATTTTGATCAAACTCACACATGTACCTTGGATGTATATCATCCAATTCAATGGTGTAATATATTGGGTTGTTACACTCATAAGGACTTACCCTCAATAAGTAGGAAATCCTGCCTCACCTCAACCGTGCAGACTGCTCTGGGAGGAGGCCCCGCACTAGGGGAAAAAATTCAATACATATTCATGTACCTATACTTTATACTGCAAGAAGCAGAATGTCCAGCAAGTACATAGTACAATTTACAATCTAGGGCTCAACATAAACAGGAAGTCTAAAGGCACCAAGAGGGTACATAGCACTAACCCAAAACAACCACAAAAGGAAGCATAGAGGGAGAGAGTACATTGAGACTGAGTATATTCCCTCTAACTAACCTCTTAAATCAGGGTTAAAAGCATATTCCAGAAACCCCTATATATATGAGGGAGCCTGGAGGAAGGATGTTGTTACAACTAAGTCGATTTACATGAGCTCGCCTCTTTACAACAAATTACCAAAACCCCTACAGTCTTACCTGTCCGTCGGTACCTCGTGGCTCGGATAGAGCTAGCCCAGGGAGGTACCAGACGGCAGGAAGGCTTGCTTCTTATGTAGGGTACCGGATTAGTTGATTCACCCCAGCTGCTGCTGCGGGGGCCTGATATCTTCAGTGCGTCTATACTGATCGCCTGTATTAATAACCGCGCATGCGTTAAAGGTCGCTGTTACGGACCCAAGCATGCGCATTATGCACACTCCACTGTGTGCTGTGCGACCGTACGCATGAGACAGTATCCCGTTATTGCGCATGCGTTAAAAATAGCGCGATCAAGTGTCTAGGTCCCGCGCATGCGCGCGCTCACCTTCCCTGACCCAAAAACGGGAAAACTATGTAAGCGCTTGCATCAATCATAGAAAACATACCATACTGGGGTGCATGGGGAGATGCTTCATTTAGCCCTTATTTAGTGATTGTTTGAAAGGAAAAGAAAGGACAAACTGCCCATTTACACCTGATAGGTGCATAAGATTGGGGTTTGCCAGAGAGAGCAGAGCAAGGCCTGCCCCAAGAGGAAATAACCACGAGAAAAACTATATTAGATGTCATCCTATAAGCCTGTATTCAAGACACAAGCTAAGTGAGAAACCTTCCTTATTTGGCACAGCTCTTTAATGTGCTCACATAGAAAAATAATGGATAAATAAATGAACTGAATGCATAAGTGCAATGAATAGCTCCTCTAAGACCTCAATGCTGTATTGGCAGCTCAAGTAATGTACTAAGTTACTACTAAAGGCACTTTATACCCATGTTCACAAAGCCACCCATGGGATGTCATCGTTCAACCCTCCAGTTTCAGTTTTGAGAGTGTAAACCCATTTTTGTTCTCTACGTAGTAAGTAGTTAGTAGAGTCTGTCAGATGGGGAGGTATAAAAGGTTTATCCAGGACCACCCAGTGCAAATCAGTGTCACGATGTCCCTTGTCCAAAAAATGGTTAGTAAGCTTGGTTGAGCGCTTACCACATCTTATGGTGCTCATGTGTTCTTGGATGCGTGTTTTAACTTTTCTGGTGGTCATGCCAACATACTTAAGTTGGCATGGACACCAGATTAAGTAGACTAAGTGATCGCTGTTGCAATTGGTGTGTTTTTGTATCACCCATGGTCTGGAAGTGCCAATGTCAATCTCCAGAGTTTTTTCTGTCTGGGGGCATACAGAACATGAGCCACATGGAAAGTGGCCCACCACCGGAGGCAGTTTCCAGAGGGTATTTTGTTGGTGATCACTCTTCATTTTTTGAGGACGGGTATGAACCAGCTTGTCGCGCAGGTTTGAACTGCGTTTATAAGCGAACAAAGGTCGAGGAAGGGTATTGTGTGTCAAGTTCAAAATGTTCCAGTGTTTGTTAATACTCTTCTTCACCGAGTTGGAGAAGCTGGAGAAAGTGTTGACAAACGTGATGCGCTTGTTCGGTTCCTTAGGAGGGTTTTTCTCCAGAAGAGCCTCCCTGTTGTTATTTCCAGCCCTTTTCTTAGCGGTCTTAATGAGATGTTTGGGATATTTTTTGACCTGCAGATCAAATGACAGGGCCCTTGCGTGCTTTTCATACTCTGCCATCCCTGTACAATTACGTCTAATGCGTAAAAATTGTCCGAATGGCAGGTTTTCGCGAAGGGCTCTGGGGTGATAGCTGGAAAATGGTAGTAGAGAGTTACAAGAGGTGGGTTTTTTATATAGCTCTGTTGTTAATCCACCGTTGTTGGGTTTAATCAGCAGATCTAAAAACGGTAGACTGGTTTTGGAGCTTTCCAAAGTAAATCTTAGAAAGTCGTCCTGCTGATTTAGCCATTCATGAAACAGTGTGAGCGTTTCTTCATTGCCTCGCCAAATGACAAAAATGTCATCTATGTACCTTTTCCAGGTACACAGATGATGCAGAAAGGGGTTTGATGGAGCAAGGATAGTCTCTTGCTCAACCTTGTCAACATAAAGATTCGCCAGACTGGGGGCACAAACACTCCCCATACATGTTCCCGAAACTTGTAAATACAGCTGATCTTCAAACTTAAAGAAATTTTCTTTCAGCACCTTCCTCGCACAGAACATCACAAAGTTGATCGGTGTGATGCTGTTCCAGTCCTGGGTTTGTAACAGCGATTTGATGGTGCTTAGAGTCTGTTCTTGTGGAATGCAAGTATATAATGATTCCACGTCGAACGAGACTAGCCAATCGTTAGCTGTATCAAAGGGGAGGTCCTCAATCTCTTTAAGAAATTGTTTCGTGTCTTGGATGAAGGTGGGCATTAGTTCCACCAAAGGTCGAAGAAATTAGCCTACCAGAAATAGCCAGTTCTAACAATGGACCTTAGATCGAGCCCTACTGTTAGAGGAAGAAGTAATTGAAAGATTAACAATAGATACAAAGAACTATTTTTGACCAACATGGAAAGCACCTCTATAGAAATAGTATGGGACACTTATAAAGCTTACTTGAGAGGCCGCATAACTTCAATTCAAATTGTTAGACAGAAGAAATACAAAGCAGAGGTAGAAGAAATAAGAGGGTAAAATCCAGAAGCTAGAGCATGAGCTTTTCTCCCTGGGGGATAGAATGGCAGGGAGTACCTACGAAAGTTTGCAATCTCTTAAAATAGAATTGGCAGGGGTGTTAGATGCTAGTTTGAAGAAGAGGTGGGAGGCCAGCAAGCTGGCTCATTTTGAATATGGAGAAGGTTGTGGGAAGCTCCTAGCCTGGAAGACCAAACTCAAACTAGCAAAAGGAGTATAAAAGAAGTAGTTTGTGACACCACTGGAAAACGATGTGAGAGTCCCGCAGATATTGAAGAAGCCTTTCGAAAGCATTTCAATAAAGTCTACAGAGAAGATCTAACCCCACAGGATAAGATGTTAGAAGCTTGGCTTGAATGCTTTCCTTAAAAAAAAAAAAAATCAGTGATGAGGTGTTTAGTAATCTTAATAAACCAATAAGCCAGAGTGAAATTAAGAAGGCAATAGAGACAGGGAAAAAAGGCAAGGCACCTGGACCGGATGGTCTACCGGCCGAGCTGTACAAATATCTGGTTGAGGTTTTTGCTCCAGTGATGGATAAACTATTCTCCCATATCTATGAAAGAGGTGTGACTATGCCCCCCTCGTGGGATGAGGCCACTGTTGCCCTGATTTTAAAACCATCTAAGCCACCTAGTCAGTGCGACTCATATAGACCAATCTCTCTGCTTAATCTTGATTACAAGATTTTTGCCAAGATTTTAGCAGAGAGGCTGAACGGAGTAATAAGTTGTCTATTACATGAAGACCAAAAGGGCTTAGTTAGAGGGAGAGGCATTCAAGTTTTAACGTATAATTTGATCGGAGCCATAGACCTGATGACACTACGCAAATTACCAATGGCTATCATCACGCTCAGCGCTACTAAGGCGTTTAACCGGGTTAACTGGGCATATCTAACTCATGTATTGAAAAAATGCAATCTGGGAGAAAACTTCTGTAGGGCAGTGTGGCGGGGCAGGGTCAGGGGGTACAGTGAATATAGAATCAGAGTCAGGGGGCTCAATATCAAGGGAGACAGAGGCAGGAAATAGCGCTCTCAAAGAAGGTTTTATTTTAAGATATGCTTTCCTTCTTTTGGTAGACACTCTAAGTCTTGCGAATTCGGAGGGCTCCGTTCTGACTCTTCTTGGGAACCCCGAGGTATCCAGAGTGAAGCCGTGGCGGAGTGCAGCTGATCCGCGTTGTCAGGTCTTTAGGGGGGACTTGTGGATCGCCGGTGTTCAGGCTCTGGTCTCCGTCAGGAGGGTACCGCAAAGGAAAGAAAAGGAGAAGTCACTGGGGCGTCCGTGATAGAATAATAGGGGCCCGGGGAGTGAGGGAAACCAAGTGCTCGATTATATACACGTCCGTAGTGCTCGTGTGGGGTAGGGTACAGAGG
Source organism: Lissotriton helveticus (assembly GCF_964261635.1). Taxonomy (NCBI): domain Eukaryota; kingdom Metazoa; phylum Chordata; class Amphibia; order Caudata; family Salamandridae; genus Lissotriton; species Lissotriton helveticus. The sequence goes on from NC_136057.1 coordinate 1,371,070,506, forward strand.
CTATACAATATTTACACTGAGTCTCGGGTGTTCGACTGGCCGCTCCGACCCACCCAGCCCGCTACTTTGCCCCGTACCTTGTCCAGCCACGCTTCTACCGTGGGAACGTGGCAGGGCAAAGCGCCGAACCGGTGGCCTCCTGGCTTGAAGATCTCAGCTGGGCTCTGCTCGTATCCTTCTCCTTCTTCGACACTCGACTGCTCCGCTCTCCGTCTCCACTCCAAAACACCTTCCGCCTCCGGGAAAACGCCGTCCGCCTTCTTGCTCGTTCTTCCGGCTTTTGGCTCGGCCTCGCTCTCAGGGGGCGGGGCCTCGTCGTACTGCAGTCCGGGTTTAAAGGGACCCTGCTCGTTTTCTGCCGGGAAGTTCCAAACACTGCCGACCTCCTTCGTGAACCAGTCCCCTTGGTCAGTCTCATCAGTCTGTGCAGGGAGGACAGAAAGGGGGGTCAGCGGCACAGCGGACCACCAGTCCAAGGCAACATCAGCATCCACATCCACAGGACCCGCCTCCCCGTCACACACCTCCCCTCCTGGACTCTCCCGATCGGGGAGAGAGAGGACCCTAGACAGGTAATCAGCGTTCCCGTTCTCGGAACCCTTTTTGTGCTGCACAGTGAAGGAATAGGGCTGCATAGTCAGGAACCACCTTAGTACCCGAGAATTAAGGGACCTATTCTGGTACATCCATCTCAGGGGAGCATGGTCGGTTTGCAGTATGAACGGCTTACCCTCCAAATAATACTGAAGCTTTTCTACAGCCCATTTGATTGCGAGACACTCCCGCTCCACAGTGGAGTACTTCTGCTCCCTAGGGAATAACTTACGGCTGGTAAACAAGATCGGGTGTTCTATGCCATCGTTGTCCACCTGGGACAATACGGCCCCTAGGCCGGTCTCGGAGGCGTCCGTGGCCAACAGAAATGGTTTAGAGAAGTCGGGGGATACCAGTATAGGGGCTGAGGTGATGATGTTCTTTAAGTGCCTGAAGGCTTCCAGGGCCTCCCGAGGGGGGCTCTGTAATTCCTTTGTCATCACATCTTTCCGTAGGAGATCCGTTAAGGGGGCGGCCACCTCAGCGAATTTAGGAATGAACCTCCTATAATAACCGATCAGACCGAGGAAGGCCTGGAGCTCCCTTTTGGTTGATGGAAAACAAGTGTCTCTGATGGCCTTCACCTTTTCAGTCTGGGGAGCGATGGTGCCTTCACCCAACACGTATCCGAGGTACCTGACTTTAGTAAACGCAGCCCGTGATTTCTTTGAGTTGATGTGGAGTCCTGCATCTTGCAGAGCTTTGAGGATTGCCTGTAAGTGTTGTAGGTGCTCTCCCCACGTTTTGCTGTGGACCACTATGTCATCCAGGTATGCAGAACAAAACGAAGGATAGGGTTTCAGCACTAAGTTCATGAGCCGTTGAAACGTGGCAGGGGCCCCATGGAGTCCAAAAGGGAGGACCGTGAACTCGAAGAGCCCTTCATCCGTGATAAACGCTGGTTTTTTTCTATCCTCTTCTCTGAGGGGCACCTGCCAATATCCCTTGGTCAGGTCTATAGTTATGTATACAGCATCGCCTAGTTTCTCTATAAGCTCATCGACGCGGGGGATGGGATAAGCGTCGAAAGAGGATATCATGTTCAAGGCTCTAAAGTCCATGCAAAAGCGTTTCGTTCCGTCGGGTTTGGGGACCATCACTATAGGAGAGGCCCAATTACTGGTGGATGGCCGTATCACACCCAGCTCCAACATGTCCTGCACCTCTCGCCTCACCGCCTCTCGTCTGGCTGCTGGGATCCTATAGGGTCGTTGTTTCACAATTTTCCCTGGTATTGTCTCGATGCGATGTTCCAGCAGGGTTGTCTTTCCTGGCAAGTCGGAAAATATGGACACGAAGGGGAGCAAAGCTTCCCTTAATTCTTGCTTTTTCATTTCTGGTAGTTCCGGGTTTACAATGAGCTGTGAAAGGGTGGTTTCCTCCGTTCTTTTGTTTGGTACGGCAAAGTGGGCGCTCCGGGGAGGAGAACCAAACCACTTCTTTAGAAGGTTTATATGGTATGTCTGTGTTTTTGATGGGGAGATCCGCAGCCTGTAGGTGGTGTTCCCAATTATCTCCGTTACCTCGTAGGGTCCGACCCATTCGGTTTTCTTCGTGATGGAAGGTAACAATACCAGGGCCCATCCGCCGACGTTCAGTCTCCGCAACCTCGTTCCCCTGTCGTAGTTTTTCTTTTGTCTCTTCTGTTGTTGTTCGAGGTTCGTATAGGCCAGACTTCGGAGTTTCCCCAATTTGGACCGTAGTTGTGCGGTGTATTCCAAAGACGTAGTTCTTTCTTGCCCTTCCTGGGTTTCCCAGGCGCTTTTGGTTATTTCGAGCAGTGTTCTCGGTAGTCTCCCGTATAGCAGTTCGAAAGCCGAATAGCCTAGGCTGCTCTGTTTTTGGGCCCGGAGCACGTATAGGGCTAACGGGAGCAATCGGTCCCAGGATGGACCCTCTGAGGACAGCATTTTCTTTAATGTCATTTTAAGGGTCTGATTGTACCTCTCGACGAGGCGTCCGTCTGCGGGTGATAGACAGATGTTTTCAGATGACGTATGTCCAGGGTCTTGCAGATTTCTTTCATGAGTCGGGAAGTGAATGGCGTCCCCTGGTCCGTTACAACATCTTTTGGAAACCCGACCCTGGCAAACAATTCCACGAACTTCTCTGCTACGTTGGCTGTAGTGGGAGTTTTTAAGGGAAACGCCTCTATGTATCTTGTCGCGTAGTCCACGATAACCAGTGCGTATAAATGCCCTCTGGGGGTCTTCGGTAGAGGCCCGATAAGGTCCATACCCACACGCTCAAAGGGCACCCCAATGATAGGCATCGGTTGTAAGGGGGCCGCCTGGGGTCGATGTGCATTTTTCCTCTGGCATATTTCACACTTCCTACAGTACTCCTGCACGTCTCTGTAGATTCCTGGCCAGTAGAAATGCCGTATGACGCTCTCTGTGGTCTTCTCTTTTCCCGCATGACCGCCTGTCAGATGAGCATGTGCGAAAAACAGTACTTGTTCTCGAAATGAAAACGGAACCAAGAGCTATAATTCGTTTCCTGCGGCGGCTTCTCGATATAACAGATCCTTCTTTATAATGAATCTAGGATAGGAGGGGGCAGGGCCTTGCTGTGCTGACTGGGCTGCCTCCCATGCATTAAACAATGACCTGTCCTCGGACTGGGCAAACCTAAAACTGCGGTCAAGGACCCAGGGTTCTGTAGTGATCAAGGCAGCCTGTGGGTTGGACTTGGGCAAGGGCTGTTCGGACAGGGTTCTCCGAAACAGGTCCAGGAAGGCCGGATTATCCACACCAAGGATCATGTCTTCAGGGAGGGACGGCATTACCCCTACTCTTACTGAGCACATCGGCAGGCCGATAAGGCTAATGGATACATGAGCAACAGGATAAGGTTTAATGTCTCCGTGTACACACCGAATGTGTACAATAACATCCTGGTCATATTGGTCGGGGAGGATAAACCGTTCTTGCACAACCGACTGTTTACAACCCGAGTCCAGGAGGGCTTTGATGTCATACCCATTTACCTTCATACTCGCATAAAAAGAGGAGCCCAGCTCAGCGGAATAGAGGACGGCCTTGGGTAGATAGCCCACCTCCATCGTCTCCTCTGTTGGTCTTTTCCTGGGGCAAAGGCGGGCAATATGTCCCCACTCGCCATAGTCGAAGCATTGGGGTCCACGCGTTAGGGGGACCTCCATCCGGGTAGGGCGTGGTCGGAAGGGTTCGGGGGCAGGGCACGGTTTTTTCTCCCCTTTTCCGGCAGACAGGGGTTTTGGATGCCTTTCCGGTTCCCATCCTATGCCCCGGGGCTCTGCTCTTGCATAGTTGGCGGCCATCTCTATGGCCTGTTCGACAGTGAGTCCCGAGTGCTGTCTCAACCACCTCTGTGATCCGTAAGGGAGAGCCTCCATGAATTGCTCCAAATAAATCCGAGCCAGTATTTCTTCTTTGGTGCTGGTTTCGGATTTCAGCCACTTGTCGGCCATCCTTTTATAACCGGAAAAAGAGTGTTTTGGGGTTCTCACCCGGGATCCCCTTCTCTTTGCGGAACCTGACTCTGTAGGCTTCAGGGTCTAGCCCCAAGTGATCCAGAATCACGTTTTTGATGAGGGCATATGGGGCGTTCCCAGCAGGATTTGCGACTTGATACGCAAACTGGGCTTCTCCAGTTAGCAGTGGGGCCAGGAAGAAAGGCCATTTGTCTTCGGGCCACCCCAGAGCTCTGGCTGCCCGCTCAAAGTTCATTAAAAACGCATCGGGGTCTTCGCCCTGCACATATTTTTGTAGCGCTATTCCTGATGGGCTGGGGACGTGTGCTCTACTCTCCAGTTGAACGATACCAGTGGGAGGCGTCATCGTTTTCTGCATGTTTTCCATCTGTGCTGCAATAGTGGACTTGAACAGGTCCCGATCGGCTTGAGCCGAGGTCAACTGCCGTTCTACCGCCCATTCCAGTTTCTCCTGCCCCTTTATGAGATGCTGTAAAAGGGCGTCCATCTCGGATTCACAGATGGACTGGGATGGCAATCCCACTTCTGACACCAGTTGTGGCGGGGCAGGGTCAGGGGGTACAGTGAATATAGAATCAGAGTCAGGGGGCTCAATATCAAGGGAGACAGAGGCAGGAAATAGCGCTCTCAAAGAAGGTTTTATTTTAAGATATGCTTTCCTTCTTTTGGTAGACACTCTAAGTCTTGCGAATTCGGAGGGCTCCGTTCTGACTCTTCTTGGGAACCCCGAGGTATCCAGAGTGAAGCCGTGGCGGAGTGCAGCTGATCCGCGTTGTCAGGTCTTTAGGGGGGACTTGTGGATCGCCGGTGTTCAGGCTCTGGTCTCCGTCAGGAGGGTACCGCAAAGGAAAGAAAAGGAGAAGTCACTGGGGTGTCCGTGATAGAACAATAGGGGCCCGGGGAGTGAGGGAAACCAAGTGCTCGATTATATACACGTCCGTAGTGCTCGTGTGGGGTAGGGTACAGAGGCTATACAATATTTACACTGAGTCTCGGGTATTCGACTGGCCGCTCCGACCCACCCAGCCCGCTACTTTGCCCCGTACCTTGTCCAGCCACGCTCCTCCCGTGGGAACGTGGCAGGGCGAAGCGCCGAACCGGTGGCCTCCTGGCTTGAAGATCTCAGCTGGGCTCTGCTCGTATCCTTCTCCTTCTTCGACACTCGACTGCTCCGCTCTCCGTCTCCACTGCAAAACACCTTCCGCCTCCGGGAAAACGCTGTCCGCCTTCTTGCTCGTTCTTCCGGCTTTTGGCTTGGCCTCGCTCTCAGGGGGCGGGGCCTCGTCGTACTGCAGTCCGGGTTTAAAGGGACCCTGCTCGTTTTCCGCCGGGAAGTTCCAAACACTGCCGACCTCCTTCGTGAACCAGTCCCCTTGGTCAGTCTCATCAGTCTGTGCAGGGAGGACAGAAAGGGGGGTCAGCGGCACAGCGGACCACCAGTCCAAGGCAACATCAGCATCCACGTCCACAGGACCCGCCTCCCCGTCACAGGCAGTTTCCTCGATCTACCAAACCCCAACAGCCAGAATATTGATAAATAGCAATCTCTCCTCTTCTCTAGCAATTCAGAGAGGGACAAGGCAAGGATGCCCCTCTTCACCATTGCTCTTTAATTTATATATAGAGCCTCTCGCAGAGAGGATCAGAAGGCATGAGGATATACTTCCTTTTAAATGCAAAAACTGGGGGAAAAAGTATTGTTATTTGCCGACGATATAATGGTATATACGTCTGACCTTGTGACGGCCATTCCTATCGTATATAATTTAGCACAGCAAGCAATTTGGTCGTATCTCGGGGTATGAGATCAATCAGTCAAAAACCGAGTGTATGGCCTGGAATCTGAATGTTTGTTTCCCTACATTGAAAAGAGAAATAAGGTATCTAGGCATTAGAATTACCCAGGATATTAACGATATAGTTTATATAAGCTTTCATACAGCTGATATAAAGACATTTCTGATTCTCTAGAAAGCTGGCCATATTTACCTCTGACACTAATAGGAAAAGTAAACTTAGAAAAATTTATGTTTTTACCAAAATGTATCTTTTTTATTTCAAAATATACCATTAGCTTTTGAAGAAGAAGGTCTAGGGAAAATACAGGCAAAATTAAATACCTTCATGTGGGCCTCCAAGGGTATAAGAATTTCTTGGAAAAAGCTTCGGAGAAAGAAAATAAGGGAGGGTTATTTGTGCCTGATATAATTTTTTATGCATTGTGTTTTTTAATGAGGGCAGGGAAAATGCTCATGAGTGAACCAAATGCCTCCGATATAGGGAAAATGTTTAGGGAAATGTTGCAGGATTTAAATCGAGGTCATCTCTTCTTTCTTCACAGAGTATACTGGTTTCCTTCTAAGCTCTCCAAGTTTGCAAAGGGAACTATTCCATGCCGTCCAAAGTGTCAGCAGGAAAAAGCGGTCTATGAGCATATGTTCTTAAGCTGCCCTATGCTACATCAATTTTGGGGCTCTGCAATTAGAGGTATGGAAGACATATTTGGTTTTGATATCCAGGTGAGCATTTTTGTAGTATTCTTTGGTATTTTCTCAAGTTATGAATTGTTATCTTTACATAAAAATAAGTTTTTTTTTTACCTCCTTTTAATCCCTCGGAGAGAAACCTGTAAATGCTGGATTAAGTGTACGCCTCCGACCTTTTTAGATTGGGATACATTCCATTAAGTATGTAATGAAATTGGATAAAGCTATATGGAAAAAGAAAAGAAAAAGATTTTTACATTATCAATGAACCCTAATGCTGGTGAATGCGTAGGACCATTCTCAACATGGCAGCCTTTTCATAAGATATCACACAATCATACATGAGGACAATGAATACTGTAGAAATACACAACACCCAGTAGCCATTGGCCAGCTTAGGTGTAGTGTTTCCTTTGATGTATCTGGAACTGTAAATATTAGAACAATGGTTATAATAATTTTGGAAACTGTTTCCTTCTCAAGCCAACAGTACTATACCCCATGTCTGGGGGGGTGACAGTCTACCACTAATCCTGTAGTCTTAGTCTTATCTTGCGCAAAAGTGTGTATGCCTTCCTGAAATCAATAGAGAATTAGGACAAAGTACAGGCTGAGGAGTTCAGTACTTCTACCCATTTAGTGGCTTAGGTGGGTTGCCAGCACCAACCAGAGTGTCTACATCATTCAAATTGTTGAGAGCTTCTCCAAAATCCTGGCAAAGCATCCTGGAATTGTTGCTAGCCATATCTTGCATGCTTTTCAACCAGTGTCAAAAATCAGAACTGTTCAGACTCCTGTGCAATGTGTATTCACTTCCATCTAAATGCTTGTACTGCCACTGCTGCCAAGAGGGTATTCCTCCTTTTATCGTCTCCAGAATATCATGCTACTAGAATATCTTTCACTTATAGAGGACCAAATTATTGACAGTATGTATATACTTAGGTATGTAAGTATATGTTTACTTTACCTAACTCCACATCTATGTACCTTGAAGGTAGGTATATTGAGTAGTTGAAGTATGACTATCTCCATGTAGCAGCACAGTGGAGCTAGAACAATTTTCAGAGTAGATATTTTAGAATAGTTATTTATTTCCAGAAGTACAGATACAAATACCAAGAGTGTGACAATGTATTGTATAATGATAGCCAGTCATCCATGTCCCTGAGTGTTGCAAAGAACAATAATATGCGGGGGGAGAAACCCTTTGAAACGGGGGAAGAGGAGGGATGGGGGTGCCACATGGAAGGAGGGAATAGAGGGCACCGAACCGGGTGCCCTTGGGACCTGGGGATAAAGGGCAAGGGATGGGGAGGTATGCTGCGCGGTGACGTGACTCGTGTTCCATCCAATGCCGGCGGACGCGCGCAGAGTCCTCCATATTAGGCGTGTGACAAAATCTTGAATAGTGCCAGGGCCTTAAGTGGGCCAGACCCACCCATGCCGTGTACCGGCAGTTTTTTAAAGGGGGCCTCGAAACGGGTCTCTATCGGGCTCAGTTTTGTGCCCTGGCACTTTTTTTCCAGACTGCAGTCTGCTGTCACTGCAGTCCGGAAAAAAACGGACTGCCTGTGCCAGGGCAAAAATAGAGCCCGATAGAGACCCATTTCGATACAGCAGGCACATCATGTGCGCGTGCTCACACTGCTCACTTCTCACTAGTGGAGATTTTATTTATTTATTTATTTAAGGATTTGTAAAGCGCCTGGTGACCCGGAGGCATCCCCGCGCTGTGAGACCTGAGAAGTTGGCTGAGAGGGGAAGGGAAAAAGAACATTTTATTTAGGGAAGAGAAGAGTTTTGAGCTGCTTGCGAAAGCGCAAGTAGCAGGGTTCCAACCGCAAACTGCGGGGAAGCAAGTTCCAGCAGGTGGCTACCTTTACTGAGAAGCGGCGACCTCCGGTACGTGCCCTCCTAAACTTGGGGATATTCGCCAGTCGCTCATTGTCCGAGCGCAGCGATCTCGAGGCTTTGTACGGGGTGACCATGTCTCCTAGGATCGAGGGGCCTTGTCCATTGAGGAGCTTGTGGCGTCATGCCAGGTGAGCCTTCTAGGGGAAGGGAAATCCTTTAAAGAGAGTAATTTCCTCTCTGGATTTCCCTTCTCTTTTTGAAACTCGGGTGCATTAACATTGTTGTGGTGTCACCAGGGCTATAAGTGGAAGGTTGTTCAATATTATATACAAGCCATAGTTGCTGCTTATGTATCTTATACAACTAACAACCATTGACTAAGCCAATAGTCCTGACTTCTTGTAGGTATGATGTTATTTGTTGTATCATATATCTGGATGCAATGGCAGAAACAGCAAAATACTAGTCGGGTGGCCCACTATGCTAACCACAGCTTTTTAGCTTACATGTTTTTAAGCCACGCCCTTAATTACATTGCTCACGCCCCTTTGAGAGACCCCCAAGTTTTGTCATCCACTTAAAGCCCTGAATAGTGCTCTGATCCTGGCAGGGCTCCCCGCATGGTACCCGTAGGGTGGGGGTGGTCCTGCATGTACTTGCATATGTAAGGATCTCAGACACGTGGAACTAGGCGTGGTCATCATGTGCCATCATTCAGAAATGGAGCCCAGATCTGTAGGTAGATCTCAAGTTGATCCATCAGCTTGCAAATGAGCCTCTCATACGAGGCAGTTTTTAACATCTCTGGCAGACATTCCGTATGTGGGTTTAAGCGGGATTTGTCAGTGGTAGACAATGCATAGTTTGGCTCTGATCAGCAGGGACGTTTGAAGAATTTTTGGGGCCCTGGGCCAAATGTATTTTGGTGACCCCTGCTGTTCGGAACAGCTTTGATTTTATGATCCAGTTTCAGCTCTTTCATGCCTTCTTTGGACAAATTCTAAATGTGTGTACATCTGATATTCAGGGATAGTGATGTGTGTTTTCAGTATTGTAACACAGCAGCAGCTCACTAATATTATTGCAAATAATCTTGGTGGCACTCTTCTACAGGGCCGGACTGGTTGTTTCGGGCACCGGACGTTTCCCCGGTGGGCCACTAGGTTAGGGGGCGGTTTTGGGCCCCTGTGGGCTGTTTTTGTTACCGGGTGTCGGCATTATCGGCCCCTGTAACAAAATCGGCCGAAACCGGCCCTCGCAAACTGCTCGACTGCACCCCCCTCACCCCAGGGGGGGCCCGGCCAAGCAGTTTGCCAGGGCCGGTTTCAGTTCCCGAGTACGGCCCTGCTCTTTTATTTCTTATATGAGGTTTTGTGTTGATCTAAAAGAAACTTTTTATATGGATTTTGCATGAAGCAAGCACATTGTATCTGCAAAATGTCTGTAATAGACTCTCACACACTAAAAATAAGCGATAGAAAAACACTATTTACAACAATCTATTTAATTTTTTTTCATGGTCATCGGGGCAAGACTTGTAGAACAGAGCTGGCTCTATCAGGCCCCCCCTGAAAGGCTGGGGCCCTTTGCCCGAGCCCACTTAGCCCACGCCTTAAAACGCTTCTGCTGATCCTCGCCGGGGAGAGAAAACGTTAGTTACTAGTCACTGTGGGAGGTGCCAGAGGTGTGTCATGAAGCATTATCTAGTGGCGAGGTGATGGAAACTGTTCTGCTGAATGTGTCTTCCACTGCAACACATAAGTCAAGTATGTCAGGGCAATCATGTAAGACATGCACTGTGTCACAACAAGGTTGTCCACTGTGCCAGCAATGTGAGTGATGGAGTAAGCCTGCATGCTCTAATTTAGCAGGGGTCCAGTACCAATCTTCGGTGGTCTTAAAAAGGCAGGATTTTATCCAGCCTTCCCTCACCCTCTTGCCCAGGTTTTCCAGAACCTCTGACCTGTCTTCTTCTGCATAATCCTTCTGGAGTTTCTCCTGCCATGTACCCCGTAATCTTAGTCGGGGTGGAATGCAGGTGCTGTATCAGCAGGTTAGAAAGCCCAGACATTATCCCTTTAAAACAGCCCCAACCGCGGAGATAGGAGGCCACTGGGAGGGCAGTATAACCAATGGTGGCATATCCAATTATCTAAAGAGGTAGTGGGGGAGTTGTAGGTATCTCGACTTCTTGGTTGGTGGTAGGTGAACATTATAGCGTCATGGACAATGATCTGGGATAGGGACATTATGCCTGCCTCTTGCCACACTTTAGAATTAAATATCTCTCCTATTCGGATACTAGTTTTCTGCCAGGGTGATGCTGTATCATGGAGATAAGCGTTGATCGAGAGACGTTTGTGGCCATGCTTCCGGGAGCAAATTATTGCCTGAACCATAGGATTGGGGGCTGTATCCCGAGTGCTCCTTATTTATAGAATGAATGCAGTTTTAGAGGGCTGCCAGAGAGGTTCCTTTGAATCATAACCAAGAGAGGGGTGTCTGGCATGTGCTGATGCATGTAGTTGAGCTGTACGAGATGCAGTGCAAGTCTTCAGTGCTCTACCGATGGGAGACTTAGGACACATATTTCCTGTGGGCAATCAGTTTGGACATTGCTAGTTGCAGTATTAAGCCTTTAATGTTCCTATTCATGGAATATTGAAGTGAAATCAGAGACAGGAGCAGGTGCATGCCTAAGACATATGTGAACCCGGGGAGTGTCACTATTTTGATGGCTTGTGTCCTGCCCAATAGCGACAGATTAAGGTGTGTTCACTTGGCATAGTCCGCCTTGGTCCACTCCATGAAAGGTCAAGGTTGTCCAGCACCATGCGCTCCAAGCCTTTGTTAACATACATCCCTAGATATTTACAGTGGACTGGTTTCTATTGGAACTGATAATGCAGTATGGCCGCCTTTGTTGTGATCTTTGAGATGGGTAGGGCTTTGCTTTTGGCCCAATTGATCTAATATCCGAATACTGCATTGAGCGCTTTAATAAGTCTCGGGCGACCTGATAGAGAGGGGGGTAGGTCAATGAGTGTCAATAGGATGTCAAGTCAAGAACAACTTTATTTCTATTTGGAAGAACTATAAAAGTCTGCAGTGAAATTATCACAATATAAAACAATTACAATTACAATCAATAATTTAAAAGAACAATTCATAAGATTCCAGGGAAATTACATTCTTTACATGCAGTAATGGAATTGGAGCAACATGGTATTATACAATTCATAAAATTTAAAGAGCATAAAATACTAAATCACTAGTGACTGGTTTGGGACAACATACAGTAAAAACCGTTTGTTACACAGGATCTCTTACTAATAGCGTTTGCTAATATCCCTAGAAACTTTTATATAATTGGCTACTGCGATACAAATATCAAGGGCAGTGTACAAGCAGTTAAAACCATCAATATATGTGCAAGGGCGGATTTTCCTTAGTAATGGGACTAAACATATTCTCCTCACCGTTTTATATAAGGTAAAGAATAGAATAAAGTGCATAGTGCTTTGACTCGTAGAGTTGTCACACTGACAGCTGTGAGCATATCCATCCACCCTCTTTGACGTGGAAATGCCAACAAAACGTGCACAGTGCGTAAACGTGATCTGCTCAGATAAAATCTAGTCTGCAAATCAGTAGTAAAAGTTAGATAATATTGCAGTGGGGCAGCAGGCATCTGTGATTGGCCCATATCATCTTGCTCTAGATGACATGTTAGCCCTGGAGTAAAACGTCTCTTTAATAATCATTTTAGTATTAAGTGGGATACTTTCTGGGTTGTCATAAAAGTGCCCCAGTCCTATCTCTAGATATTTGCCTCTCACAAAGCGGAGCCATGGTATTTTAGAGCATTTTCCACATTTAGGCAGTCTCTGATTACTTCACGTAAAAACATTAATTATTCAGACTGCCAATTTTTTGCCCATAACAACAAAGGGGCACTAGCTATACGATCCTCTACAAACTCTAGTCCCGATTCATTGTGACATAGCAGGTTGAGGGCACTATTCAGAGTCATCAATAGCCTTTTGGTGAATTTGTGTTTTGTAATGTTTGTAGCTGACGGCTTTTATGATGTCCCCACACCCCGCCCCATATGTTGCAATAGAAAGGAATTTTGCTTTATATAGGGTAATTCATTCTCTCACAGGCTTATGTTCCAATTTACGTGCAAAACTAAATAGCCCATCTACAACCCTATTTGTATGATGGTCTCTTGCTGTGACAAGTGGTTCCCAATCAAGCGAATATTATATAAATTCCCCAGATACGTAAAGTTGTCTACCTTTTGTATTCTCTTATCCTTTTCAATAAAATTATTGGTTTTTGTGGTCTTTGAGCCGCATACCAAAATATATGATTTAGTAAAATTAACTTTTAGATCGAGTAAAGATATAAAATCAGTAATTTGGTTTGCTACCAATTTTAGGAAAATCCAAATCCCTCCCTATAAAAAAGGGCCTCCAGACCATTTATGTATTTTAAGATTAAGAAGGGGGCTAAAATGCACCCTTGTCGGACACCCTCTGTTGAGGCTATCAGTTTTTTTTTTCCCTCTGGGTGCCATATTTTATGGCCAATGTGGTATTAAAGTGTAAGCTGCGGAGGAGGGATACCAATGCTTCTTCTACGCCCATGCCTTCCATCATAGCCCACAGTTTGTCCCAATTAACAGTGTCAAAGGCACTAAGGCACTGGACAAATCCATGAAGGCCAGGTGGATAGAACCCTTCCTGGACTTCACGTATGTGTTAATAATTAAGGAAAAGTTAAAACGTTGCTTGGTCATGCGTAATCCCCTTCTGAAGCCATATTGTGTTTTAGAGATGACCCCTGCAGTGGTTGCCCAGGCCTCCAAGTGGGCAAGGAGAACTCTAACTAGCACCCTGGCTGTAGCATCAATGAGTGAGATTGGCCTATAGCATGCCGGATTACTTCTGTTACCCTTTTTGGAAACATAGCCCACTAATGCCTCCTTCCAGGATACAGACATGGGGCCAATGATAACTGCCTTAAAGATGTTCGTCAACAGTGGTGCCCACAAGTTAGAATTGCTTTTAAAAAGATCAAGGGGCACCCCATCTGGGCCCGGCGCTTTCAAGCAGATTCCCTGAGCTAGTGCCTCCTCAACCTCAGATACTATGATGGAAGTTGGGTGGCTGCAGATAGATCTACAGGCAGATCCCTTGTAAACTCCTCTACCCTCTTCTGTCTCACTTCAGTTAAAAAAGGGCAGTTGATAATTTCCCTTTTATTTATTTATTTTTTAAATCTTTTTATTACACAATAAGAAACATTACAAAAAAATAAAGAAAAGGTAAGTCTCAGACGAAAGCGTCTGATATCGACTCAGGGGTCTAAATGGCACAATACAGAATCTAACTGATGACAATTAACACTGGGATCAAGGGGATTCCTGTGCTTCTAGGTCAGGCTCCGGCATGGGCGGCTCGCAAAGTCCCCCGCGGTAACTGTTCCAAGCTCCCCAGATCTTCCCCCATTTCCGCGGACAACCCCTGGCCACATATACTGATCTTTCTCGGAACATGCACCAGTCAAGGTCTTCCATCCACTTGCCCACTCGAGGCGGTTGACTAGCGCCCCAAAGCTGAGCTATATTACGCTTGGCCACCATATATGCTAGCGTAACCCACTGCTTTTGGTACGCATTCAAATCAGTCGGCTCCCACACGTTCAACAAACATCTCCGAGCCTCAGGCCGCACCTCCACCCCCAACACCTCTCTCAACTTATCATGAATCTTTGACCAATACATCTGTATCACTTCACAGTGCCAGAGGATATGCATCAGGGTACCCACGTCTCCGCACCCTCTCCGACAGTCTCCACTCTCAGCTCGGCGCATTCGCACCAGGCACGGCCCGGTAATGTAGGACCTATGCAATACCTTCAGCTGTACCAATCGAAGCCGCATCTGGATAGCAACTACTCTGGGGGATGACACCGCCTCCGTCCAATCTTCATCATCCAGCTCTAACCCATCAGCACTCCACTGAGTCCTGATCTTCAACAGTGGGTTCTTTCCCTTTTATTTTTAATCTTTTAAGGCTCCTGCGCTCTCCAGGTCTTCCCATGCTGAACTTCTCAATTCTGCTTTTCTTTCTTCAATCACGAGTTTATATTTATACTTTGGGACTTTGAATAAATCTGTATGGCGTGGAGTAGATTAGTGTGACCTTTTTATTTCCTTATGGGCTCTGGCACACTTGGAGTTACACCATCGTGCCTCCTGAGGTCAATTGCATAGAGAAGCCTGGACAATGGCCATCCAGGTGTTTGTATCCCCACTATATCCTCCACAGTTTGACTGGTAGCTCGGGGCTTGAGTGCAAGTAGGAAGAGTAACTGGGAGAGGGGACTGCCCTGTTGTGCTCCGTGCCAGACCAGAAATGGGTCTGATGATAAACCCCCGAAGTTCACCTGAGCTGTGGAGTAGTCATCAAGCCACTGGAACCCTAGTGATAAAGTCTTCACCAAGTCTGAATTTGCGAGAGTCGTGAAAAGGTATTCCCACTCAATACAGTCAAACTCCTTTTTGGCTAGAGTACCAAGGTGATTGCCGAACGTCCATCCTGGGACGAAGTCCACTTGTGCTGGATGGATAAGTGAAGGGATGGTCTGTTTAATACTGGTAGCTAGTATGCTGGCTAGAACCTTGATGTCTAAATTAAGGATAGAGACGGTTCAATAGCAGCTATAGAAAATTGGGTTCTTACTCTGTTTGGGAAACACCGTTATCAGGGCCTTATTGCAGACCAGTCCAAGGTTGCATGTCTCACTCGCCTCCCTGACAATAGCACATAGAGACTGCACATTGTCAGGTTTCGTCCATCTGTAAAATTCCTTGTGTAAGCCGTCCTCTACCGGGGATTTATTATTGGGTGAATTTTAAATAGCTTGATGTGCATCGTAGGATAGGATCTTCATTGATGGTCATTAACCTTGAATGATTCTGTGCTGCTTGTGTGGACCCTAGAAATATATATATATAAGAAATCCAGAAAAGGATATTGAATAGTGTACATCACTGGAAGTCATTTTCCGTATAGTCACTGTGTAGATTGTATTTTCCTGGAGAATTTTAGAGGAGAAACAACAGGTTGTATATACCAAAAACGTCTTTTAAACTTGCAATACTTTGTCATAGAAATAAATGCTGCCATCCCCTTTGGTATCGCTTTGTTCGCCCTAAGTTGGCAGGGTATGTCCAGACTTGGGTCCCTTGCTCACTCTACCACTGGATGCAAGATAGCCTGGCTGATGAGGATTATGAATCTGAAACCGGTCCTAGGATGCTTGTTTCTGGTCCAGGGAAGACATGGCTTGGCAGTTCAGGCTGGACTGTTGCCATGAGGCACAGGGTCAGACTGATTTGCATATGGCCATGTCTGAAGTAGGGTGGTGGAGTGAGCTAAAAAATGGTGATGGATTAAACCCAGATCATTTGACTGGGTGTGAGTGTTTGATTTCCTCAAACGCTCCGTCCATCATCCCCTTTGGTATCGCTTTATTACCCAAAGACAGCATGAGAAGGAAAAGAGAGCCTGATAGGTTATCACTGAGAAGCTTAAAAGGGAACCTGTACCTTTACGGACCCCAGAGGTATCCCATCCCGCAATGCACTGCTGCGGCAGTTTACCTGCAAGTCCATTCTTTTTTACAGATCCTTCAGACAGGATCTCTGTACACCTCAGGTGTTTTCTTCACCTACAACGTTTTCCAAAATAATGTCAGCACTTTAAAAAGCTTATTACTTGACATATTACCACCTCTTTAATCAATTACATCAATTTTTTCTGGAATTCTGAATAAAATTATTCAGAATGCCTGTTCTCTTCACTAAATGTCCTTCCTGTGGCTTACAAAAAGCAAGTTCTGATGCCCACAAGGGATGTTAGGTATGTTTGTCTCCTCAACACCTTACTAACGGCTGTGACATTTGCAGCAAAATGTCTGCAAGAACCCTTAAGGACAGAGAAGGTATCAGGCTGCGTGGCTGGATGGCAGACATGAAAGCAGACCAGGAGAGGAAGACAAGGAAGAGAATGGAGAGTTCTTGTTCTCACCAGTCTCCAGAAAAGCAACTGAGAACAGGTATGGACTCCCAGAAAAGTAGGTCTGTGTCCAAAAGGTCTCCCTCTCGACACGACATTACTCTCATCTATGCCATTCACCGGCGTCAAGGACCTAGTTGTCGTCATAGAGCGGTTTAGCTCCATCCTGTTCATCTTTGAAGGAAGCCTCAACTTTGATGGGACTCCATCACAGTCATTGTTCAATGTCCGAATTGGCAGCAGGACTTCGTACGATGCCGAAGATTGATGGCACAGCCGTAGCGATCATGCTCCATGTTGAAGTCCCATTACTTAACGTCAAGGTCACACTGATCGGCGTCAAAGTCCCATCAGTCGATGTTGAAGCCAAAGTCCCACTTGGCCTCGAAGAGACGTATCTCTCCGCCGAAGACTCCAGCTGTGATTGAAAGAATATGTATGACGTCGATAACACCCCCCTCGATGTAGAGCGTCACTCGGATGGAGATTTCATCCTCCTCTCACTGGTCAGGGTCGTCCCAGCATTCAGACGCTCCATGTCCTAAACCAGATATGGGTTTCCCACCTATTTGACCCATAATTCAGACTAAAGACCCTATGCAGGTTTATTTACATCCTTTGAATTTATATCCAGCGCAACCGTTTTCTAGAGCAACATCTATGTGTCCGATTCGGAAGTGGAAGGCTCCAGCCCCAATTTGATCACTACCACCATGATCACAGTCTGGTGGAAGATCAATGACTCCTTCAACAAGATGAAGGTCAAATATTCTGATTAGACTTCTAACACGTCGTACACACCAGCCTCTCCAGCTCAGTCTCCAACCAGGGTTTCACCAGTGGATGACATCATAACATTCCAAGACGCCCGAGTGAGAGGACCATTTAAACTCAATATCATAGTTGACACTCCTCAACCAACAGTGTCAGTGATCTTGGAGACTTTACAACCTAGAGCTTACACAACGCTCTGCTTCCAGGTGTCATGTTGATTGTTGAATAAAATTCTTAACACCCGCCACTGTAAAATATACAACACCTAGGTTGTTGAAGAAATACAAGCCTCCGCAACATAATCCTGATTTTTTTTAAACAATCGAAAGCCAGATTACATTCTTGCAACAGCAGTATGACAAAGGAATGCTTCGGCTCCAGAATCCACAGCACCTCTGGACCGAGAAAGTAAGAGAATGGATGCCAATACCAAGAAAATATGTGGTACGGCCGCTACACCTTTATGTAACGCCAATTCAGCAGCATTATTGGGCAGATACCATCAAGAGATTTGGGATGGCATGAAAGCCTTCATGGCTGATTGCCAAGTCACAGACAGCGAAGAGTACCTCATGATGATCAAAAAGGGCTCCTTAATCTCTAACCAACCCATCAGTGGTGCAGTGGACTCAGTAAAACTTTCAGCAACTGCTTTCTGTCATGGAATTTCCCTCAGGCAAACATATTGGTTAAGACTCTTCTTTTTAAAGCCAGACACCCAGTTGAAAATTGCCAACGTACCTGTAGGAAGCTGGCTCTGTATATACTCTACCAAAGTAAGGTATAGTGTGTACAGAGTTCAGTGGATCCCCAAAGGCTTATTGAGGTAAAAGTAGATAATACCTTACTCTCTATTTGTGGTAGTGTGGTCGAGCAGTAAGGCTTTATCAGAGGGTAGTGTTAAGCATTTATTGTACACACTCAGGCAAGAAATGATGTCACACACTCAAAGACTGAACCCAGACCAATTGTTTGTATAAAAAATATTTCTTAGTTCTATTTTATTTTACAACCAAGCAGAACTTGGTACAGGCAAGTGAAATAGTACTTTTCAATAATAATACAGTTGAATGCAGTTGGCTTTGTAACAGGTAGGTCAAATGTTTAGAAACAGTTAAAATTACTATGCAGTTACTTTGTGATTACTTTGTTCAGATTACTTTTTCTACTCAGTGTGGTATGCCTAGATTCCACACGGGGACATATCCTAGACAAAGTTAAGTAATTCTATTAGTCATTAAAACACACTTATTTAGATTTTCATACAAATTTCAACTCCACACTTGGAACTTTTCCCACAGGAAAACAGCCAATGCAGTCCTGTGGGTGAAAATAAGGTTATCGGTTTAAAGTTGAGTAATTGGTCTTGGGAGTTGAGTTTCTGGGGTTTGAACCAGGGTTCCCCCCGGGTCAAGAATGCACTCAAAGAACACCCTGAGCTGCACTAGGGCGGCAGGGTGCAGAGTGCCGAGGCCTAATGTTATCCAATGGGGGATAGGGGGCCTCCGGCTGTTGGCTGCTCACGGGCATGCCACTTGGATGTGGAAGCTCAGCTCCTAGAGTTTAGCTCAAGGCAAAGGGGGATCCAAGTTGACACACAAGCTGCACCCACAGCGGCACAGGGGCTGCCGGGTGCAGGGTGCTGGATCGATGTCGGGAGCCCTGTTTCTTTCAATGGGTATGCTCCAGTTTGAACGAATACTGCAGGCTTGGGCACGAAGATTTTCTGGAGGTGACCACCAATTAGAGAGGTAAGTAAGGATGTCGAGGGAAGCCGGGACACAGTTGGTTGGGCCACCTAAGGCCGTGGGGCGTCGGGTGTAGGGGTGTCTTCTGGTGTTGAGTTTTCCTTTCAGTCCCCAGTTGTGGTCGGGAGGGATCCTCTAGATAGAGACTGCAAGCGTCGTCGGGAGACTTGAGGTAGGTCAGGGAATACCAGATCCCAGGTCAGGATTGCAGTTGAGACACCCTCGTGGTGTTGGGCCACTCGAACTCAGGCTGTGGGCCTCTGGTGCAGAGTGGTGCAGACTTGCGGATTTGGCCGGAGCCAGAGGCTGTTGGTAGGCACATCCGGTGCTCACAGGAGACAGAGTCATGGTAGGGAAGGCAGGGCAGGTCCTCCGGGTTCTGGAAGCTGATGCACACATCAGGGTTTCGCTGGAGCAGGTCAAGGTTGGTTACAGGCCGGTAGGGCTTGGGCCAAGTCAGTTGGTGCTCTTCTGTCCTTTTTCTCTTCTTCTTGCTTATCTGAGGAGGCAAGGTTCCAGGTTGCCCCTAAATACTAAATTTAGATGTATTTCAGGTAGGTACAGGTCAGGACCAATGGAACTCTTCCTTGGGGTGGGAACACCTCTTATTATGCCACCCTCCAGAGGGAGGTGGGCATAAGCAACACTCTGGTTGGCTGGGTCCCCCCATCTTCAAGATGGCGGGGACTGAGAGTTGTGCTTTGCCTCACCTCCCCTACCTGAGGGGAGGAGTTGGCAAAGGTGGGCACACCTCTTCTCCTATCTTGGTTTTCCAGCAGATTCTCCCACCAAAGTGGGGGTCAGAAACAGCAGGGCCCAGTTTGTTGGGAGCAACAAATGGCTGGGACAGCTTCGAAAGGTGGCAAGCATTTGAAGCTTCCCCTTTGTGGACCCTGCTCATCCTGGGGAGGAGGCTTGGCACCTCGACCCAGTATGTGCTTTGTTTCAGGACCCAGAGAGCAAGAGGCTCTAGACCCAGGGGTCCAGAAACATGTCTAGTGGTGTCCGCTGGTGTGCAGCCACTTCGCCCGGACAATAGAGTTAGGTCTTTTTTCAGGGGGCATCTCTAAGATGCCCTCTGAATGCATTTGGCATTAAATCCCACAATGGCATCATTGTGGGTTTAATGTGCTGAGAAGTTTGATACTAAACTACCCAGGTTTCTGCAAAGCCATCATGGAGCTGTGAAGTTTGTAATGACAAACTCCCAGACCATATACTCATTATTGCTTTGCTTCACTTACAATACCTAAGAATAGACTTAGACAGTGTAGGGGTACAAGGCTCATTCACCTTTACCCTCACCAGTGGTATAGTGCACCCTACTAGAGGGGTGGCTTACCTATACCATAGGCAGTGGGATGGAGGCATGGCACACAGGGATGTGTGTTATGTCGACTCTTTACTTTGCACCAAAACACGCTGCATGCAATGGCAGTATGTGTGAGTTAAGGTATAGGGCCTCTAAGGGTGGCACAATATGTGCTGCAGCCCTTAGAAGTCTTCCCTGGTCACAGTGCCCTTGGTACCTATGGTACCTTTCACTAGGGACTTACATGTGTCCAAAGAGTTACCCATTGGGTGTGCAACAGTACAGTTTTAGGGAAAGAACATAGGCCCTGGTTACCTGATTGACAGGAACCCAGGGCACACTCAGTCAAAGAGCATGAACATCAGGCAAAAGGTGGGGGGCAACCATGCAAAAAAGGGCACCTTCCGACAGTACTTTTTTCTGGTTCTTCTCTTTTTGGACAACATACAGAGGAGGAAGTGCTTCGAATGAAGAACTAGTCAGAAACACTCAAAGCAGTTGGCCTTGAAGAACAAAAGTAGGCTTTTAAACAGTAGTACAAACCTGGAGACAGGCAATATTACTACCATAGGGTTCAAAACCCTGGGCGAACCTACAAGTACACGCAACAAAAACATTAAACAAAAAAAGGCCTTTCCAAAATTATGTCAGAGAAGGAGATCTTCTTTACACAAGACTTCACAGGCCAAGGGCAAAAACTCCTTTCACGCTAAACAATGAGAAGCATACACCCCCTTCGCAGTTTCCCATTCATGTGGGGGGAGCGGTGACATTTTTTGCAGGAGAGTGGAAAAAGAGAACATTGGACAGATGGGTCTTGAATATCATTCAAAGTGGATATGCGCTACGCTTCACAAACTCCCCACCATCAGCCCCTCCACAAAATACCTTGACCGCTAATTTATTCGACCTCAAGCAGGAAACATCCAATCTGCTACACAAAAAAAGCAATGGAAATAGTCCTACTGAATCACATCAACAAGGGGGTCTACTCAAGATACTTTCTTGCTCAAAAGAAAAATCATCCTAGACAGTTTCGGCCTATTCTGGATCTCAGGCTCCTTAACAAATTTATCAAGAAAGAAAAGTTCAGAACGCTCTCATTTCACCTAATATTTACACACATAAGGAACAATAATTGACTTTCTGCTTTGGACCTCCAAGATGCATACTTTCCCATACCAATAATTACCCCTCATAGGCAGTTCCTAAAATTCATAGTAGGGACGCATCACTATCTGCTCGCTGTATTCCCTTTCGGCCTGAAATCAGCTCCTCGAACGTTTTCCAAATGCATGACAGTGGTAGCAGCATATCTATAGAAAAAAGGTATTTTCGTATATCCATGCCTAGACGACTCTCTGAACAAAGCAAAGAAAGACTACGCTACCACAACAACTCTTCTAGCTAAACTGGGGCTACAGGTCAATGTAGAAAAATCATTCTCCACACCAGTCCCTTGCCTCATTTTCCTAGGGGTAACATTAGACACTCAAAGGGAAAGTGTTTCTTTCAGAGGAGAGTGTGTTATCAATCCACATGAAGTGGGCACATCTTCTGCAGCAAACCAAACCAACTGTTCATCAGATAACATCTCTTCTGGGATCAATGGCATCCTTTATCTCCATAGTGCCAAACGCATGTCTCTACAGAAGACCTCTCCAAATGTGCCTAGAGGATCAATGGTCACAAAGGACGGGTCTCTGGGAATATCAAATTCTCCTAATGAAGAACACACCTTACTCTCTCTCCAGGCAGAATAAGATGTCTCACTGACAGGATGGGGTGCTCATATGAACCATCTTGCCAGTTCTCGAAAGGAGAAATCTGTACAACTAGCTCTCAAAGCTTGCCTTTCATCTCTCAAATCAAAAGACCCAATGATCCAAACAGACAACACCACTGCAATGTATTATTTAAACAAACAAAGTGAAAGAAGGTCAAGACAAATGTCTCTCCAAGCTCAAACAATGTGGCATTGGGCTTTAGCAAGAGGGCTCTCCATCACAACTTTTCATATTCCAGGAGCTCAGAAAGTGGAGGCAGATTTCCTCTGTAATTTTCACAAAGAAAAATCACAAGTGGATGCTCAAAGAAGTAGTGGACTACATCTTCGAAGAATGGGGCACTCTAAAATCAGAGTTGCCACTGCCCAAAACAGTAAATGCTGAGACTACGCATCCAGGGCTCTACAACCGCAGTCTCTGGGAAATGCCCTTTTCATAAATTGGTCGGTTGCAATTGTGTATGCCCAGTCAATTCCTCTCATTCTAGAGTAATTCAGAAGTTGATGAAGTCCCACATCACAATGATACTGATTGCTCCGGAATGGCTGAGACAGTGGTAGACCACAGGTCTCCTTCAATTGGCTATAGTCCGTCACAAGCACCTTCCACTTAGACCCTATCTCCTCTCCAGAATTCAGGGCAGAAATCTACATCCCACAGTCCAGTTGTTGAATTTGGTCGCATGGCTCCTGAGATCACCCAGTATGGCCATTTAAACCTTCCAGATGATTGCATGAACATTGTAAAAGAAGCTAAACGTCCGTCCACAAGAGCATTCTACGCTTTTAAGTGGAAACATTTCTGCGTATGGTGTTGTGCTAAGAACCATCACGAACAACTACAGGGGCAACCCACCAACCTGAACCAGGGGCAGTCAATATATATTCCTAACAGCAGTTCAGGAGACAATTTATAGACAACAATTATAATCTATTCACACATAGGTTATTGCAAACAAATTTCACATTTATAAAAAAAAAGAGGAAAGAAGAAAAAGGAATGGAGAGGAACCATGAATCGGATAAATCAAAATTCTTTAGAAAAATATCATAAATTTATTATAAATAGTTAAACACGCTCAAATAAAAATTTGCTGGTATACAAAACAATACATCACAGAAAGACCAGACAGGTGGCAAACAACAAATATGTTACAGTGAAGATACAACATATACAGGGATTATGTGTCCTCTGAAATTTATTGGCCACATATGCGTCGACGGCGTTTCAACCTCTGTTCAGTTGTGCGGTCATCATCAGGACAAAATTGTTCACTGAGCGTCAAGCAATTTCTGTAATTACAAATCCATGTATCAAAAATAAAGATTTGGGCTCCCTTGGAGGAATAGGAAAAAGAGGAAAGAAAGAAAAAAAGGGGGAGAGCGAGAAAAAGAAATGCTCCTAGTGAAAATGTATTAGTTTAGTTTGGAAAATTCAGCCAAACTCACCGAAGAAAGAAAGTTTCAATCTCCCTAGTGAAAAAAGCTACCAACACCAGATATTGGATGAATTAACAAATTCACCTGTACTAAAATTCCTGCGTGAGCAATCACATTAACTTTAAGGTGCTTGCAGTGATATTCAAATTCGCAATGTGCTGTAAAAGAAAAAACTCAAATCAACAGCCAATCTGAGTTTATAGAAACATTTGCAAAGCCATTGTAATAACCACTTACTTAAAAGCGGTACCAATTCCACGACACAAGGCTTCAGCTTTTAAGCTTCTTATTGATGCAAATTACAGTCGGGATATGAAGGATCAATCTTCACCCATAAATATTACCCGGCAATAAGCTTTGAAAAAGAGAAAGATTTACTGTGTCAATTGACAAATCCTTTATTTGGATCCCAAAACTTTAGAAAGTCGCACATCGAGTGGGCCATACATTAGGGTAAAAAAATAAGCGTGTCCTCCATGCGTCTTAAGCTTAAGTTGTAAAAAAGCTCAAGGACAATTACTAGCACAGTGTAATGATATCGTGAAAACCATATCTCAATGTAGCACATTGCTTGAAAATCAGCAAAGCTATGTTTGCTGGCTTCGATGTCTATGTGAAAACGACTAAAATTAATGTCCGACAGGAAACAAAATTATATTGAAGTGGGGCGAAATAAACCATCTAGTCAATCGCATAGCCGCCAAGGAATAAATTCCGTGCGTATTCAAAAGTTACTGCGTCCATATTGAAGTAAAAATACATGTTATACACCTAAGTGACGCACAAAAATCCTTGGTGTAGACAACCATATGGTATTTAAAAGGCCACTCTCATCTGAAAAGAAGGCTCGGTGTCCCAACGTATCCACAAGCAATTCACAATTCGTCTTGCTATTAATAGCACTGCCTGTCGGACGGTTAGTGCTTCACAGACTAGCGTGACTAAGACCGGTAGTCAACAATAATAAGAGAAGTTCACCCAACGCAGTCTTACAGTAAGCTCCCATTTGCCGCTCGAAGATCAGGTGAGTGAGCCATGTTCCTGCGCACTCCGTTACATGGCTACCCCCCCAGATGGCTAAATCAAAAAAGGACGTAAAGATCTCAAAAAACGGGCGCCATGTTAGAAAGTTAACAAAGTACCTGTGTCTTTACTCACTTGTAGCAAAATCAAAAACAAAATCAAAAAAGGACCTTAAACACTGATACGACAGGCGCCATATTAGAAGGGTCGCAAAAGTACCTAATCCAATCAATCAATCAATCATTGACACTTATAAAGCGCGCTACCTACCCGTAGGGTCTCAAGGCGCTGGGGGGGGGGGGGTGCCGCTACTGCTCGAACAGCCAGGTCTTCAGCTTCTTCCTGAAGGAGAGGTGGTGCAGTGAGCTAAAAAACGGTGATGGATCAAGCCCTGATCTGTTGACTGGGTAGGAGTGTTCTGATTAACTCAGATACTCTGTCCATCACCACCCCCTTTTTGTAAATTGTTTTGTATACCAGCAAATATTTATCTGAGCATGTTTGTTTAACTATTTATAATAAATGTGTGATATTTTTCTAAAGAATTTTGATTTATCTGATTCACGGTTCCTCTCCATTCCTTTTTCTTCTTTCCCCCTTTTTTATAAATGTGACATTTGTTTGCAGTAACCTATGTGTGAATAGATTATAATTGTTGTCTATCAATTGTCTCCTGAACTGCTGGTAGTGCTAAGATCCATGACACTATTACAGTACAGGAAAAGGTCATCCTCCCATACTTATTGTATCTGGCCAAGTCAGGCCTACAATTATCGTCCATTAACGTGCATTTAGCAGCTATTAGTGCATTTCGAAATTCACCAATACATTAATCTTACTCCAAAAGTCCAGTAGTTAAAGATTTTCTGGAAGGTTTTAAGGAAGTTTTTCCTCCAGTCAAGAGAGCTTTCCCTCCTTGGGAACTGAACTTGGTATTATCAAAATTGAGGAGTCTTTTATTCAAACCAATCCATAAGTCAACTCTGCAACACTTGTCATGGAAAACTGCTTTTTTGATAGCCATTACCTCGGCTCGTAGTTAGTGAGTTACATGTTCTGTGTTCAGTAGAACCCTTCACAGTTTTCCACCATAAAAGGGTTCTTCTACGTATGCACCCTTCCGTTTTGCCTAAAGTGTTACCAGATTTCCATATTAACTGATCTATCGCTCTGCCTACCTTTTTTCTAAACCTAACAACTGCTGCTGGGAGAACGTTACATTCTTTTGATGTAAAAAGGGTGCTGCGTTTCTATTTAGATAAATCCAAATCTATTTGAAAGTCAACCCACCTGTTAATAAATTATCGTTCCTTAAAACCAGGATAAGCGATCTCTAAACAAGCCATAGCTAGATGGATAGATTTGTTACCAAATTGCAAAAAAACCTTTACCAGGCAGGCCTAGGGCTCACTCTACAATTGGGAAAGCAGCAACCACAGCTCGGAGTAGACCTGTTCCAATCTTTGACATTTGTAAAGCAGTGACATGGAGGTCTCTACACATGTTTACGAGACACTACTGTCTAGACATTGCTCAGGCTGAGTCAAAATTCAGACAAGAAATATTGAGAAATCTATTCACATCGTTCATTTGTCCTTATAGGCCTGGGCTCCTAGATTAATATAACATATCTCAAATTAAGCATGTTGCAGGTTCACAGCATATGGATACATGACCGCTGCAGTGTGGGAATTTTCTCTCAGCTTGCTACTCTATTCAAGGTTTATGACTATCAATGAAGATCCTACAATGCTGAAGGAAAACTTACATACCTGTAAACATAGTTCTGCATTGTAGGAATCTTCATTGAAGTTATAAACACCCTCCCTCCTTTCCAGCTGTCACTGTATTTGTATCCTGTACATTGTTTTAAAAAAGAAGTGACACTCGTAAGATAACTGCCATTGCAGTGCATTGTGTGATGGGGTACCTCTGGGGTCCTTAAAGGTACAGGTTCACTTTTAAGCTCCTCAGTGGTAGCCTATCAGGCTGTCTTTTCCTTCTCATGCTGTCTTTGGTTATGGACAGCATTTTTCTATGGCAAAGTGTTGCAAGTTTAAAAGGTCTGTTATTTCTCTTCCAGCATTCTCAAGGAAAATATATCTGTCAGTCTACACAGTGACTATATCGCAAAAGACTTCCAATGATGGACACTATTCAATGTCTTTTTCCTGGATGTTTAAAAATATATGTAAAAATATTTACTGAAGAAGGTGTTCTGGGGTCCGCGCAAATAGCTAGGGATTATTCAAAGTTTGACTTCAATGAAGATTCCTACCATGCAGAACTATGTCTATAGATATCTAACTTTTTCCTTCTATCTCCGTTGTGGTGATCTCGCCTGTGAGCAGTGACTGGCCCTTCTAATTGAGTTGCAGATGGGGGACGCCTGTCAAGAACATGTCTATTTGCGTTGCATCAGCATGGGGCTCTGAGGTATAAATGTCTCTATAATAGTCAGCAAACACGTCTGCTATCCCTGAGATGTTTGACAGTCTGACCGGCTCCGTTTCTGATGCGCATTATGGCCCTCATTGCTTCCCATTGTCGCAGCCTCTTCATCTTGCTCATAGTGGTGGAATTGGAGCCTGTGGGGTGAGTACTACGCCTTATATGTGAAAAGAGGATTAAGCTCCATGTTTGCCTTCGCAAGCCATCACCTAATGACATCGGAGGGGTGGACTGAGTATAGCCTGTCAGATTTTGTATCATCTGTTAAGCCGCTCTTTACTTGTTGTGCTTGTTGTGTAGAGCAGCATCATGCATGATTTGCCCACTAATAGTTACTTTTGCCTCTGCTCTTATTGGCTGTGTAGATGTTACTGACTCAGTGTTATAGTTTAGATATGTTGTAAGGTGTGATTGGAGAAGCTTCTTCTTCGCTAAGTCTGGTTAGTGGAAGTGGAAGGTGTTGAGGCACCAGGGTATGCGGATCGGTTTTATCAGTTCCAGATTGACCATTAAGCATGTCCAGTAGGGTAGTGCTCTGAGAGTGTGTCATCCAGGATTTGTGCATCCTTGATCATTGAGACTTGGGAGTGGGAGAGGAGGAAGTAATACAAACTAGGTAGGGTACAGTGCACAGGGAAAAAACAGGGTGTTTTCCCTCTCAGACGGGTGGAGGAAGCACCAAACATCTAGTCACTAGTCAGACAAAATGTCGTGCATGATCTCCCTATCAGTATTGTTGACTGCATTGATGAGTCCCATGCGATCCATGATCGCATCAGGAACCCGAATACAGTCCACTCCAATGAGCACGAGTGAGGTGTCCGGTTTAGTCAGGATATTGTTCAATCAAAGGAAGAATGACACTTTAGATCCCACTAGGGCATACACCAAGCCCTCGCTCATCACCTTGCCATTAATTGAGTTGTGCGAAAGCATATCGCCTTCTGGGTTAGTCCATGTTTTGAGCACTGTGCAAGGGCACATGTTGGTCAATAGAATGGCAACCCCGACCTTCCTAGGCATGGTAGTCTTGCCATCATCCGATTGAGCGGTGCTACTGCTATATACAAACTTGCCCACCCAGTCCCACTGGAGTTTGTCTGCTTCTGCACTAGTAAGATGGAATTTCTGTAATAGGAAAGCTTCCGCTTATTTTTAGGTCTCGCCTAGGCAGCGCTTGTGCTGTCTCTTTGAGACTTGCTCTATTCAGGATATGGGCATAAAGCTCCACCCACTTTCCGCCCATCTTAATTGGTTCCTGTCCCTGTCCTTTGTAAATAGTGACTTTTTATTGGTCAATAGGCTTAGTAGTCCCTCCTTAGTACCGTCTTGTCTCTTCTTGTAACCACCCATGAGGACACCCCCCTGTTACATTTGTTTTGTTATTCCCTAGGTTTTAATTACAGCCTCACGGCACTATTTTCTTAAACGGCTTCAGGCAGGACACACACTTGGTCCTAAGCTAGGCTGGCAGTGGTTACTTCACTCACTAGAACATCTTACATTTATCTGAGACCGTCTTTAAATATCCCTTCATCAGCTACACACAGAGTAGAACCTAATCCGAAATTAGTGTAATAATTATTTTGTCACATTTCAAAGCTACTAATTGTATATATGGACATAGTTATTTGAATGTACTTACAGTACTGTCTTGCATGAAATGCATTATGGGTAGGTTGGATTTACCATATCTTCTGCAGGGTGCAGTACCATACGTGGCCAAAAGAGGTCCCCTTTTGGCCACATGTGGTACTGAGCCCTGCAACATGGCTAGGTAGAAAAAAATTGCCATTTATAATTCCGATAACTCCAACTTTGTAGACATGCAGTGCTGGTGCCTTGCTCACTAGGGACCTCTAGGATCAGCTTGCTGTACTGCACCTAGACATGCATTGCTGATGCCTTGCTCACTAGGGCCCTCTAGGAGCACCTTGCGGTACTGCACAGAGACATACAATGCTGGTTCCTGGCTCACTATGCAGGCATTTGCTATGCACTGGGTCTCGCATTACTGAAAGTACGAGCTATTGGCGTTGCATTATTATTTGCTGCGCCAATACCTCATACTATCAGTAATGCAAGACTTATTGCATTGCCAATGCTTGTTATTTCAAGTATGCAAGCAATTTCTTGCACTTAATGCCGTGTGTGAGGCAGTGCACATTCCATGATAGAACAGTCTAAGGCTTTATCACAAAAACATAGGGGAGATGTATGGAGTTGGAGAATAGCAGTGATAGGAGATGCTGTCTGGTTGGATCACGTATAGAACAGCAGCAGAGAGAGTGGAGGTTGTAATGGCGGGACCAAGAAGAGAGTATGTATGTTCTGGGTGGTGGTGTGGTTGCGGGTTTTGGCCACAGAAGGCATTGGGAGTCACTAGAGTAGCAAAGGGAAGAGAGCTTGAGACTTTGCCCAGTTTGGCTGGGGGGTGTAGGAGGGGATGTAAATGGGTGGAGAGGGGAGAGGAAAGGGGGTTGCAGGAAGGGAACCCTAGGTTCCTCTAAGGCCCAGACAGATAACTTTGATCAGGGAGTTTAAACTTCAGAAATGCCTGAATTCCAGGAGCCCACGAGGCCCCACAGGGGAGTGAGGGGAGAGACCAGAATCTATGCAAGTGAAAGTCTGCCAGCAGCGGCCGTAGATGGAAAACTGGGCTAAACTGCAGACATCCGGGAGTTCAGCCGGGGGGGAGAGGGTTGTCTCATGCAAAGAGGGTGGTGTAGGTCAGTAAACCAATCGGGTGTAAAGTATGCACCACCCCTCAGTTGGGTAGGAGATGTCAAAAAGCCTCCCTTCAGTCCAAGGTGTTAGTTTTATGTCCCAGCTCTCTGAAACATGAAATGGGGGAAGGAGTGTGGTGGCGCATTAAGCCGGGACAGGTTCAGGAGCCCACCCGTGGTGAGGGGAGGGCGTGATGCGACCAGGTAACAGGCTGACCACATCTTGGAGGATTCAGTAGCCAGAAGGGGGGGGGGTCAAATGAGGTAAATATAACAGTGCAAACAACACATGACATCAGTGGCAGCTGCTTCGGGATGGTAGGGCAGGGGGGCTAATGGATACAAAAATAAAATAATGAACTTACCTTCGCCACCGCCTCTGCACACCTCTGCTCTGTCCTCACTCTACTGGCAGCGCCGCTGGAAGCACCCAGGCTGCTGGACTCTCCCAGCCAATCACAACGCTCCATGACCAACATCTTGGTTGGTCTGTGCGCCCTGTTTGGCCGCACAGGCAGTACCTGGGAGCATGGGCATGTTCTCCAGCGGGCTTTGCAACACAGCCAGGTGGGGAACATGCTTATTGCGCAAAAATTATTGGCCGGCCAAACATTCATGTGCACGTAGGGAGTGCTAATCACTCCGCACTTTGCTCAGCCCTTCCCCGACCTGTCTTCAGTCCCGCACAGAAAAATAAAATTGTAATAACGTCTTATTTCATTTTTATTTTTTTGCCCTGTTCAAATAGCAGTGGGGGGACGCTTCTCCGCCTTAGCGGAGTAGCCGCCATTGCATGACAAAGACTAAACGCAAAAGCAAAGACAACAAGGAGTAAAAGCTTCTGCCCTGTAGCTTGCCCATACAGTGGGACTTACCATCATCCCTGGTAGTGTGTGGGTCTTTACTGGGGAGGGGATGTGGGGGGGGGGGGTCTAGACAAGGTATCCATATCAGAATCTTGGAGGCTATTGAGGAAGACCTTGAGATCTGCTGGTTCACGAAAGTCTGTGGATTTGCCATCAAGTGTGATCCACATGCATGCAGGTTTGAAAAACTCATATTTTATGTTTCTTTATCATAGCATTGGGTGAAGCAAAAGCGAGTATCTTATTTTCTCAATTGTCCATCTGGAAATGTCAGCCGACAAGTGGATCTTGTGACCCTTGCAGTCATAGGGTCCATGCTTACCGGGTGCAGCTAGAACCTGTCGAGCCTGCTCATGTCGAAGGAACCATGTCCTGATCGGTCGAGAGCTGTCACCAGTGTCGAGCCTGCAAAAGTGTATGCGTTGGTCCCCTTGCCACTCTAGTGGTGCTGTGAAGGTAAGGCATGTGATGCGGGGAATCCGATCACAGAGGAAGCCCCTCAGATCCTCCTGTTCCACATGTTCGAGGGAGGACAAAGAAGTAGACATTATCTCTACAGCTCCTGTCCTCCAGATCAATGACTTTGTGCTGGAGGCCGAGCGGCCCTCCTGGGTTTTCAGTGTGGTGAGAAGACTCTGGTCTCTGTTTGGATCTATTTCGTGTCTGTGGTCAGGTCTGTGATTTTAGTGTCCATCATATCCAGTCGGTGCCCCACCGCAGTGATTCCTTTGAGGATCAGATCCATTGTGATTTCTTGGCAGCTTGCCTTGATGTAGCATGTGATTATTTTGTGCCACAACATCTGTGAAGAGAAGTTGAAGCAGCCCTGATGTATATGGTTGTGTTGTTCCAGATCCTGGGTGCATAGATGGAAAAAAAACTGCTGCATAATTCTTTCCTTTTTACACACATTTCCCTAATCAAGCTCATTCCAATAATCAAAACTGGTAACCCTTTACCATCACCAGATTAAAATATGCCCCAGACCATCAAACTTCTAACTCCCACTTCCAATGATCTTCTTTGCTTGACATCTCTCATCCACTACTCCTTCACAAGTGTATTATACCCAATATGTTTCAATTCTGTTGTGGGTCAACCATTTAAATAAAATAATAATCAGGGTAGTTGGGGAAACTTCATCTTACCTACAGACTGACCCCTGAGGTTGGGAAGCTGCTAATGCCCCAAGTATACCATATATTCCCCCCTTGTGACACCGAGGTTTTTAAAATAATTTTTATTTAGGTGTTATAACATAATAAAAGAAACATCTGTTTATGTAAAATCGGACCAAACATCAAACAGCTCCTAAAAGGAGATCTACTCAATATTCTTGTGACAGTAACACTTTATCAGACATATGTTTTATCCGACGCTCAGTGGCTCATAAGTATCCCTAATAAAGGAAGAGCAAAGCAGAGGAAAACGCCAGAAAACAAAACAAAGTACCACAACTCCAATACAAAGAATTATTATTGCGATTTGTCACTAAAATGCTGCAATTGAATACGGCAAGCCCCAGCACACATCTCTACATTCAAATCCACAAAAACCTTGGTAGATCTCTCTGAGCTATGTAAAAAAGCACCACCTGCCTCCACATGTGAGATAAAACAAACTTTCCTCAGGCTAGTCTATTTTTAACTTTACTGAAAGACCATCTGATCATATTCAGGGTGGGGGAGTGGGAGTTCAAGATGGCAAACGCCAGCTGAATCGGCTCCTCACCCACTCCTACTTCACTGCTTAGTTTGTAAGAGAATGAGTGCAGGTGCCCAGAGCTCACATTATAGGTTTCATTTCTATCTGCTAGGGTGACAGCCAGGGTTAAAACCAATTAGTTGATCACACCTCAATACAATGTTTCCAGAGGCACACACCACAGATGTCCACTGTCTCCGCTCCAAATTGGGGGAATCACACACTTCATCTCCCTATATGCTGATGATATGCTTTTTTATGTGACAGATAGAAATGCTAATTTATCATCTGTATCTAAGATACTATTCAGGTTTCAAGATGTCTCTGGACTGTTGGATTCATTGGGGTTAGTCATGCATGTTCCCGCGGATCCCCGCACTAGTGATTGGGGAAGTTGGGCTTGGGGATGAACAACAATGATGGGAGCAGCACATCTTTTGTTACTCTGGTAGGCATGCAGTCCTTAAGAGCACAAAACCCATTTAGGTCATCTGTCGTGATCTGTTCTGGGTCAGGCAGCAGAGTTGAAGATTGCTGATTCAACAAATCCCCCGCCCCCAAAAATAGAAAACTTCCAAAAGCTGGGCAGTCTCCTGGGAGACCTCGTATGGGGCAGTGGGCAAAGGAAGTGGCACTGAAAAAACTTAAACTCCCTGATGAACGGGAATGACTGGGGGTCCAGGGTTATGAAAATTATTACTTGGAGGCTCAGGTGCAATGAGTGGCTAGAAGGCTGGCAGGTCATCATCTTATGGGAATAGGACATTCACCTGCGCTGTTAGAAGGGAAAGTGCTGCAGATGCTACTTTTCCTGGACATCCCTCTGCCCGAGGGGCTCCCACGCCTGCCCTCGGTTGTGGTGGGCTGCTTAGCAAGAAGTTGTAAGATTACCTCCAGAGTGGGACCATATGCTCCATTAATTCCAATAAAAATACCTCCCATTGCAGACAGGCACTGTTAATGCGAGTAAAATAGTGGGATTGGAAGAAGTAGGAATCACCATAGTGGGTGATTTGTTCAGGGGCATTAAGTAGGCGGCTTACTTTCCAAGAACTGCATGACAAGACTGGGTTTCACAATGAGCAGTTTCTGTTACACAAGAGATTACTGCTAGCTTTCAAATCTTTTTGGAACATTATGTTTAAGGACCCTTCAACACATTCTGCCATACAGACAATTCATACAACGGGGTATGGGTTACTTACAGCTAGGTCTTGGGGCCGTGCTATCCCAGAAGGATGACACCAACCAAGAAAGGCCTATACTCTAGATCAGTCACAAGCTGTTCCCAAGGGAAACTAGATCTGCAGTTATAGAGAAAGAAGCCCTGGCTATTAAGTGGGCTGTTGAAGCCCTTCGATAGTATCTGGATGGAAGGGAATTCCCCCTATATACTGATCATGCCCTCTTGAATGGTTGTCGAGAAACAAAGGACCCAACTGGAGAATCCTAAAATGGTTCCTAAACCTGTAACCCATCTGATTCACTGTCAGACATAGAAAAAGGAAAGACCAGGCCATTGTTGACTTTCTATTGAGGTATCCTATGAGCCCTTTTCTTATAGACAAGAAAGTTAGGGTAGGGGGATGTAAGGAAGCACCCCAAACCCCCACCTGCAATCATGACAACAACCCCGTCCCCCGCTATGGGTTCCTTACCTCCAGGGTTCGGACAAAGACAACGAACATGGGGAAGAAACCACAACAATAACAAGCATTGGCCATGCCAATTGGTTTCGCCATATTGTAGTGTACTTACAAATACAAGTACAATGAATATTTTGAATGGTATAATTTCTGTAATAAATGACAGATATCGATATTGTATAAACCCCCAAAAATTATTTTCACAGCAATTTTTTTTTTGGTAAAGGATGTGACGCACTAACTCGTGTGCAAACATAAACCTTCCTAGTTAGCACTATGGTGGCCAATTATGATATTTTCATAAAAATAAAATAGAGCAAGTAGCCATGCGGTGCTGGGTGCAGATTTACTGTGAATGGAGTGAAATTTGTCCAAGTGCATATAAAGTAGACTAAGTGATTTAAAAAGGATGATGAGACAGAGCAGCCCTGCCTGCGCATATAAACTTTTTTATAACAATGAACAGATGGCCTCGAAGGAATGACGGTACCCCCTTGTTCTGCAGTTTTCTCACTCCCAACCCGAAACTTGAAATCTTTATTAAGAGCCAGCGGAGTTAGTCTACATTGGAATGTTGAGAACTCCATTGAAAACAATGGAGTGCTCCGGGCTTATAATGGCTGGTATAAGCCTGGAGCTCCAACATTCCAATGTTGTTTGTTCACAGCTCTGGCTGTGAACAAAGGCTTCAGGGAGCCTGAGGGGATTCCAATCCCCTCACGCTCCCATAAGGCTTTTTTTTTTGTTAGAATATTCTGCCCTCTATGTTCTAATAGCCTTATAGCCCTTCATAGCTGGGCTTTACTGGCTATTAAAGTCCCTCTCCCTTGTTAAAGGCCCGAGCCTTCTGCTAAGAACGAGTATACTCTTACCGATCCAGCTTTCTACATTTTTCACGTCTCTCATATTATAACCACCCTAGCAGACTTGTGCTGTGGAGGAGATCCAGGCCATGTTTTATGTTTAGCATTGCTTTTTATTGGTTTCAGGAGCTTTCTCCATTACCGTCACCTATGTGTCAGTCTTAGACTTGAGTTGCACTTATACTGCACGAATACCAGAGGTATCTCGAGTTATGGACATATAGGTTTCCAAAACAACTTTGGACAGTTCACGTCATGCTCATTTAAAGGAAATCTGCTAGACGCTGGCATATGGCCAACAAGCCTGCTGGCATATGACAACCAAGCCGATTCCCCTCAAATGTTACTAAGAACTATTCAAGAAACTGTTTTAGAGTTACCTGTTCACTTCATCCCCAAATCAAACACTGGAGCAGTCCCATGCTTATTTTGTATTTGTATCAGAAAATCCAATAATACCACTAAAGGGGGTGTGCCATGCATAGTGTTGTTGTCAATGACATTTTAGATGCCATATTGAAAGATTTTTAATATAACTTAATTGCCATTAAAAAATCACATAAAGGCAATTTAATATAGGAGGTTACCAAAGCATACCCATATCAATCAATCACATGTATGCTGGAGATCCGAGTTCTCTGCTGCAATTGGAAAAAACATCAAATAGGATCCATTCTAATCGTATTATTCAGTACATAAAAAGACCCCCTCCTTCCACCCTGTCCATGGATTTCCATGCCAACATTGAACAAATTAACTCCCCAACCTCCCTCCTCTCACCTCCGTGTCAGAACCTTGTGTCTTTCAAAAATTAAATTGTATATATGCATCCTAGGTATCCCAAGATTTCCTCATGCATCATCTACTATCAACCATCCATCGGTCAATGCACCATGGATATCTGCGCCTCCTTTTCATTTGCACTCTCTGGCCCACCGGGGGCTTGCGGTGTCTGTAAATCAGACAAAATAGAGAGCCATGCCTGGAAATCATCTTCAAGTCTTTCATCCATCTGGACTTGTTTAATTCAGACCGCCTCTTCAGTCGCCCATTCACACATCTGTCAGCCGTGTCTCAGCCAGCAGGGGCGTAGGCCACAGTCACATTATAGCAATGCATCTTTTTGCTAATACCAACCTGTAGGAAGCTGGCTCTGTATATACTATACCAACATGAGGTATACTGTGCACAGAGTCCAGTGGAACCCCAAATGTAGGCAGAGGTAAAAGTAGATAGACCTTTACTCTCTGTGTGGAGTGTGGGCGAGCAGTAAGGCTGTATCAGAGGGTAGTGTGACGCATTTGTTGTACACAATCAGCAAATGATATGTCACACTCAAAGACTGAACTCAGACTAATTTTGTTTGTATAAAAATATTGTTATTTTATTTTTAGAGCCAAGCCTGGCACAGGTAAGTGAAATAAATGCTTTGCATAATATTATGCAGTGTTTACAAGTGAATGCAAGTACAAATGCAGTTGTTTGAAATACAGGTAAGTCAAGGTATTGAAATTACTGTACAGATTACTTTTCCGCTACTTTGTAGATTACTTTTTGAGTTACTTTTTCTTCAGTGGGAAAGGCATAGATATCACTCTGGGACATTTCCTAGAGAAAAGATGAGTAAATTCAGTTTTGCACAATTGTAGTTTTTAGGTCTCGCCTGTCGATGTGCATGCGCATCGAGCTTGCGAGCCTATTGCGGCTTAACCACTCTTTAACTAACAAGCAAGGAATCGTGGCGATTCCTTGCAGTGCCCGTGACTTTTAAGCTCAATGCGCATGTGCATTGAGCTTAAAAGCGCGTGCACATCAGTTCCCTCAGCCGCAATCGCCGTCTGTTCCCTCAGCCGCATTCCTCCGACACCTTTTGAAGTGAAGCTTAGCTTCACTTCAAAGGCCCCGGCTTCTTCACACCCACATGCCGCTCTCCCCGCTCTGCCCCCCTCCCCTGCCCGCCGTGTGCATTTCTCCTACACCCCCTCCCCACAGCAATGCCCTCCCCTTATCTGCCTTTCCCTCCGTCTTTTTTTTTTTTTTACCCGCTCCGCCCCCTCCCCTGCCCGCCGTGTCGCATTTCTTTTCTCCTCTTTGCGCCCCCCCCCACCAGGCTCTCCCGCCCCCATCCGGCTTCCCTCCGCGCAGCCATCTGCCTGCCACACTTCTCCCCTCGTTCGCATTCCCGACCCCCCCCTCTCCCCCGACCCCCCCCTACGGCTTTCCTTGTTTCGTTTTAAGCTTTCTCCTCTTCTTTGGGTACAGCTGCTTGGACGTCGCGCTTTATTGGCCGCTTCATATTTACAAAAAGCTCTCACTGTACACGCCCGCTCCCCATCCTTGGCTACAGCTGCTTTGGATATTGCACATTATTAAACGCTTTTTATATTTACAAAAAGGGCATGCTGCGACATCTCGCTCTAACTTAAAATATGGTGGCCGCAACTCTTGTGTGGCCGCTTTATATTTACCAAAAAGCACTTGCCTGGACGTCGCACTATAACTTTAACTATTTTGTTTTTATTTTCAATGCGACACAACATGCTTTAGATTTAACATTTCAGCTGCGCACCTTACTTTTGTGCTGCGCGGCTCACCTAAATCCACTTTTAAAATATTCGTAATTCTTTTCAACAGCGCACCTTGCTTGCTTTAACTTTAACTATGGTACACTTTAACTATGGTACCCATGCGTCTATTGTCAGCAGCTCACCGGCCCTTTACGATGCATGCTGTCCTCAAGGCCTGCTCCTCCAATTGGCCACTGCCTGGGCTTTTAAATTCTGACTTGCGTCCTGCTGCAGAGACCACCCACAGCATATACCTCTTCGGCTTTTCAGCATTTTCAAAACCAAGAGCTTTAACTTTCACAAATGCGACACCTATGCTTGTATTTGTAGTGACTGATCCAACACAGATCGGTAACCAAAATTAAACAAGTATTTGCAATGAAATAGGTCTGCATTAGTGAAATTTCAACATGGCGGGCGCCTGCCTTCACTTTCTATTTTTTAATTTGTATAGCATTGACGGCACCCCGCGCTTTAGCTTTAAGCATATAAAGTTAAAACGCGGCACACCGCAAAGGCTACAAAACCACTCAAAAAACGCTTGTTCTTGTGTAAGTCTTTCCTCCTGCACTCTCTGTTGTTCTGTCACCCACCGGCTTCACCCTGATTCCTCTCTCTTGCGCTTGTCCATGTGCTCTATCCACGGCTTCCACCACCGGCGCCCTTTGTGCAACTTATCACCTTGTTGCTTCCACATACTCTCCACCTCCCCCCTTTGTTGCTTCGTTCTCTCGCCCCCCCCCCCCCCCCATCATGTTCGCCCTCAGAATCACCCATCCACTTTAAAAATGAAATAAAACCACTTTCATATGTTTTCTTCTATTTTTAGTCACTGATCCGACACGGATCGGTAACCAAAATGTAACAAGTATTTGTAATGCAATTGGTCTTGCATTTGTGTAACT
This sequence comes from Lissotriton helveticus, assembly GCF_964261635.1. NCBI lineage: Eukaryota > Metazoa > Chordata > Amphibia > Caudata > Salamandridae > Lissotriton > Lissotriton helveticus. The sequence continues at coordinate 1,371,108,819 of NC_136057.1, forward strand.
TTGAGCTATTGCCATTGCCAATGCTAATGTTTTTTTGTTTTGCTTTTTACGACACTGCGTAATTCTATTTCCATGTTAGGTCTCAAGGAAAGGGTGCAGTACCACAGGCTGTTACTAGGTGTCCCTGTAGAGTTGTGAAGTACTGCACCCTTAATGCAAATATAAACAGATACATTAGCAGTGACATTTTTGTTACCTTGTGTTTTGAAAATGCACAATTGTTTTCATTTAACTTTATTTCACAAACAAAAATAAATAAACAATTTTGCATTTTCAAAACGCCACTCACCGACGCAACGCCACTCACCCACGCAACGCCACTCACCCACGCAACGCCACACCACTCACCCACGCAACGCCACTCAAACACGCAACGCCACTCACACGCAACGCCACTCACCCACCCCACGCAACGCCACTCACCCACGCAACGCCACTCACCCACGCAACGCCACTCACCCACGCAACGCCACTCACCCACGCAACGCCACTCACCCACGCAACGCCACTCACCCGCAACGCCACGCCACTCACACGCAACGCCACGCCACTCACACACGCAACGCCACTCACACACGCAACGCCACTCACCCACGCAACGCCACTCACCCACGCAACGCCACTCACCCACGCAACGCCACTCACACGCAATGCCACGCCACTCACACACGCAACGCCACTCAAACACGCAACGCCACTCACACACGCAACGCCACTCACCCACGCAACGCCACTCACCCACGCAACGCCACTCACCCAACGCCACTCACACGCAACGCCACTCACACGCAACGCCACGCCACTCACACACGCAACGCCACTCAAACACGCAACGCCACTCACACACGCAACGCCACTCAAACACGCAACGCCACTCACACACGCAACGCCACTCACCCACGCAACGCCACTCACCCACGCAACCCCACTCACCCACGCAACCCCACTCACCCACGCAACGCCACTCACACACGCAACGCCACTCGCCCACGCAACGCCACTCGCCCACGCAACGCCACTCGCCCACGCAACCCCACTCGCCCACGCAACCCCACTCGCCCACGCAACCCTACTCGCCCACGCAACCCTACTCGCCCACGCAATGCCACTCGCCCACGCAACGCCACTCGCCCACGCAACGCCACTCACACACGCAACGCCACTCACACACGCAACGCCACTCACACACGCAACGCCACTCACACACGCAACGCCACTCATCATATTGTGCTGCAAAACTAAATACTTATAAGGTCCCACAAGCGAGACCTATTGGCAATGCCAATGCTTGTTTAGGTTTCCATACAAATCAACTCCACACTAAACATTTTCCAGAGAAAAACAGTCAATAGGTTCCTATGGAGAGAAATGAAGTTAACGGTTACCCGGTAAGTACTCGGTCTTTGGGGTTGAGTTTCTGGGGTTAGAATAAGAGTTCCCCCAGGGTCAAGGATGCACTCTTGTTACACCCTCAGCGGCACTAGGACAGCCGGGTGCAGAGTGCTGAGGCCCAATGTTATCCAAAGTGGATAGGGGCCTCCGGTTGGTGGCTGCTTGCGAGCAGGCCACTGGGTTGTGGGAGAAAAGCACCTGGTGTTAGGCTCAGGGCAAAGGGGGATCCTGTTTAGCACAAAAAGTGCACCCGCAGCAGTACAGGGGTGGCTGGGTGCAGGGTGCTAGTTTGGCGTTGGGTGCCCTGTTGATTTCAATGGGAATTCTCCGATTTCAACAAAGACTGCAGGTTCGAGACGAAGATCTTCTGGAGGTGACCACTGGCTGGAGAGGTATGTTGGGATGCAAGGGGATGCTGGGTCACCGTCGGTTGGGCCACCCAAAACCGTGGGGCTTCGGGTGCAGGGGTGTTTTTAGGCGTCGGGTTTCTTTTACCAGCTCCAGTTGCGGTCTGGGGGATCCTCCAGAAAGAGGCTGCAGGCTTCGCTGGGAGATGGAAGCAGGTCAGAGATCAACCGATCTCGGGTCCGAATTGCCGGGGAGTTCTCCTCGTGGTGCTTGGCCATTCGACTCAGGCCGTGGGCGACGGGTGCAGAGTGGTGCAGACTCGCGGATTTGGCCGGAGTCTGTGGGTGAACACATCTGGTGTTCACGGGTGACAAAGTATTTTCTTTAGAAGGCAGGGCAGGTCCTCGGGGTTCTTGAGGTTGCTGGCTGCAGGACACACCAGAGTTTCGCTACTGCAGGTTCGAGGTGGGGTCAGGCCGGTAGGGCTGGGGCCAAGTCAGTGGGTGCCATCCTTTTCTTAGCTTCGGCACAGCTGTTCGGTCCTTCTTCTTCTTTTTTTTTTCCAGAGGTGCCCCTGAATACTAGATTTAGGGGCGTTACAGGTAAGTAAAGGTTGTGACCAATAGGTCCCTTCCTTGGGGTGGGTACACCCACTATTATGCCACCCTCCAGTGTGAGGGGGGCATATGCCTCACTCTGGTTTGCTGGGTCCCCCCATCTACAAGATGGCGGGGACTGGACGTTGTGTTTCACCTCGCCTCCCCCACCTGAAGGGTGGGGTTGGCAAATGTGGGCACACCTCCCTTCGTCACTTGGTTTTGTCCGCTGGTTCTCCTGCACAAAGTAGTGGTCAGAACTGGTGGGGACTAGTTAATCACTAATCCACAGCATTGGCTCCCATGCATCCTGGGGTTCCCCACTGCTAGGATCAGGTCTCTTTTGTTCTTATCGTGTCCGACCTTTGGGCTCACGTGGCCCAACAATCTGGGGCAATCTCACTCTCAGGCATTCATGTAGCTCTCTTCCTGTTCTCTCCCGGGGTCCCTGCCTCAACATCAGCCATTCAGCACAGGATCCTGACCCACCTGCCTCCTTCGTTTTCCAGTGCCAGTCCTGCAGGCAGCTGACCTGGAGTCGGGGTCTCTCCACCATCACTTTCCAGGTCTTTAGAGAGCTCCAGCTGGGAGCTGCCCGTTTGCCCTCGCCACAAGGCCCACCACTTCACGGTCTCAGGCCTCCAATTTGTGATTCACTTTCAGAGTACCTCGCTGCCTTCGCTGGGCAGCCCACGTGAAATGGGCCTCTCCTGTTTTTGCATCACCAGTGGTCGATGCTCTCCTCACCGCAACATGGCTTGCCGCCTCCCAGGGCGCCGCAGATGCGGAGCTACTCCACCTAAAAGCCGCAGCGGAAAACTCCGTTGCAGCTCGGCTTGTACCAGGCCACCTCCTTGGCATCAGGGTCCCGCGGGTAAAGGGCACACCACTGCTGCATACAGACGTGAGGCCCCAGGTGGGCCTCTCACTGCCCCTCAGGGCCAATCCCTCATAGAATCGGTGGGCGCTTTAGACTTTGCCTCCTCTTCGGGCCACGGTCCTCAGTGGCTCCACGGTAGTCACAGGTTGTTGTTTGGGCAGTGCTCCCCTGCGGGTCATTGCATTTGCGGGGTTGTAGGAAGCTGGCTCTGTGGATACTATACCAAAGTATGGTATAGTGTGCACAAAGTCCAGGGAGTCCACAGAGGGATAGCAGAGGCTAAATTAGGTAAATACTAACAGCTCTTGTTGTGGTAGTGTGGGGGAGAAGTTAGGATTATCCGGAGGGTGTGTTAAGCATGTATTGTTTTCACTGATTCAAGGACTGATTACACACACTCAGAGACAGAATCCAGACCAATTGGGTAAGTATAAAAAAAGGTATACTTGTATTTTATTTCTAGAACCAAGCAGGACTTAGTGCAGGTAGGTAAAATGTACGTTCAAATGTAAACCTTTACGCAAAATTCAATTGGGAATAGATTTGCAATTTTTACAGGTTGGTATGGTTTCAAAAAGCAGTTTAAATTACACAGTAATTACTTTTAGGAAACTTTTTGATTACTTTCAGATTACTTGACTACTTTGGGTGGTATGCCTAGCTACCACACCAAAGGACCTCCCAATACAAGGTAAGTAAGACTTTTCTTGGTTTAAGTTATAGTTACTTTTTCCCCCATACAAAACAGCAGTTCAACACAAAATTTTAGGCCAAAAACTATAACATGGGTTCCTATGGGTGAAAAATGGTTATCTGTTTCACAGGTTAGTAAACGTCTTACGAGTTGGAGTTTTGGGGGTTAGGACCAAGGTTCCCTGAAGGTCTAGGTAGGCACTCAAGTTGCACCTCCAGCTGCACTGGGGTGGCCGGGTGCAGAGTGCAGAGGCCCAATGTTAGCCAGTGGGGCTAAGGGGGCCTTCGGTCAGGGACTGCTTATGAGCAGGCCACTTGGGTGTGGGAGCAAAGCTCCTGGGGTCAAGGTCAGCACTGCAGGGGCCAATAATGAGCACAGGAACTGCACCACAAGCGGCACAGGGGCGGCAGGGCACCGTGTGCAGTGTGCCAAGAAGACGTTGGGCCCAGTGGATTCCAATAGAGACCTCAAGTTCGGCAAAGGGGCTGCAGGCTCGGTCAAGGAGACTCCGTGAACGTGACCGCCAGCTGGAGAGGTAAGTTGGTTTCTTGGGGGATGCCTGGACACCGTTGGTTGGGCCACTCAAGGCCGTGGTGCATCGGGGGCAGGGATGTCTTCTGATGTTGGGTCTTCTTACCAGCATCGGTCACGGTTGTGGGGACCCTTCAGGTTGAGGCTTCAGGCATCGTCTTGAAGCTTGAAGGAGGTCTGGGATCATCAGATCCCAGGTCAGGATTGCTGGGGAGACCTCCTTGTGGTGTTGGGCTACTTAAACTCAGGCCGTGGGTTTCGGGAGCAGAATCGCGGAGCCACTTGGGTCCGGATTCTATGGGTGAGTCTTTGCTTGAGCAAATCCGGTGCTTACCTGAGACAGAGTCTGTAAGATGGTTGCGTGGCAATGTCCTCTGGGCTCTGAGGGGCTGATGGCTGCTGGACACGCCAGTTTCTTTGCTGAAGGCAGGTCGGAGGCGGGACAGGACGGTAGAGCTGGTCCCAATGCAGTAGGTGTCCTCTTTTTCCTGGATCAGCACAGCTTTTCGATCCTTCTTCTTTCTTCCTCAAATCTGAGGAGGCAAGGTTCAGGGTTGCCCCTAAGTACTAAATTTAGAGGCATTGAAGGGGTGTGAAGGTAGGGACCAATGGGTCCCTTCCTTGGGGTGGGTACACCCCTTATTATGCCACCCACCAGTGGGAGCGGGCACGAGCCTCTCCTTAATTGGCTGGGTACCCTTATCTTCAAGATGGAGGGGACTGAGATGTGTGCTTCACCTCACCTCTCCCACATGAGGGGTGAGGTTGGCAAAGGTGGGCACACCGCTATTCCAAGCCTGGTTTTCACGCCGATTCCCCCACCTAAAGTGGGGGTCAGAACCGCTGGGAGCCAGTTGCTGGGGGGGAGGGGATGCCCTCTGAGTGCATTTTACATTAAATTCCACACTGGCATCAGTATGGGTGGGTTTAATGTGCTGAGAAGTTTGCTACCAAACTTCCCAGGTTTTAGTAAAGCCATTCTGGAGCTGTGGAGTTGGTAATGATCAACTCCCAGACCATATACTCTTTATGGCTTTACTACACTTAAAATGTCTAAGAATGTAATAAGACACCGTAGGGGTACAGAAGTCATGCCACTGTACCCTCACCAGCAGCCAAAGTCAAGAACTTGGGTGTATGGACTGACAATAAATCAACACTCTGTCAGCAGATCAATACTATTGCTCTGCTTCATATTTTCTGATAAAGAAAATAAGGAAGATCCTTCCATACATCCCGGCGGAGACCAGAAAAACGGTGGTAACATCTCTCATCCAGTCCAAACTAGAGTACTGCAATGGACTATATCTGAATATTCAAAAGCAGTGTCTAAAGAAGCTTCAGATGGTCCAAAACACAGCAGCACGGCTATTGCTCAACATCCCCAGGCATAAATCGGTATCTAAAGAGATTTGAAATTTGCACTGGCTCCCTGTACCTCAGCACAATAAGTAAAAGGCACTGTGTCTTGCCTACAAGGCTTTGAATCACGCAGGCCCCTCCTTTCTCAAGAACCTTTTTTTATGGTACAAACCGACCAGACATCTTCGCTCTGCAGGGGCCCAGACGTCTTACAGTTACTAGAATTCGTACCTCGCACTGGGGTAGCCGTAGTTTCCATTATGGCACCTCTAAGCTTTGGAATTCCTTTCCAATGGAACTCAGAAATGCTAGATCCCTATCCAATTTTAGGAGAAATTTAAAGACCTGGCTGTTTCAGGATTAGACGCTGTGCATGCTTACTGTGTTCCCAGCACCAAGACACCTCCGCGTATTCGTGCGCTTTTACAAATTTCATTAACATTAACCAGACGGCTTGTGCATCCTGCTAGAGGGGGATGGCTTACCTAGGCCTCAGTCAGTGGTTGTAGACATGCACATAGGGATGTGTGCCATGTCGACTCTTCACTTTTCTCTGTACCAAAACACGCAGCCTGCAATGGCAGTGTGTTAAGGTACAGGGCCCTCAAGGGTGCACAATAGGTCCTGCAGCCCTTAGAGGCCCTCCCTGGTCACACTGCCCTTGGTAGTACCCATGGTACCTATTACAAAGGCCTACATGCGGCCAGCGATGTGCTAATTGTGGGTACAAAGGTACAGTTTTGGGAAAGTACACAGGCCCTAGGAACCTGATTGGCTGGGCCCAAGGGCACACCAAGTCAAAGTGCATCATGTTTCAGGCAAAAAGTGGGGCGTAACCATGCAAAAAGGGGCACTTTCCTAGAGAGGCCCACTGCCCCATCCGGTCAGCCAAGGCTCGGGCATTCGCCCAAAAGCTAGTTACTGGAATCTGCTCCGCTCAGCCCTCCCTAAGGTAGGGAAAAAATGGTGTCACTGACCTGTTCGGCCGTCTTCCCAACAGAGCTAGTTACACGCTCCAGGGGGCCAAATTCAACCCACCACCAGCTGCGGGTCAAAAACAGCAGTGTGCTGTGCCTGCCTCGGGGGATCTGCTGCCAGGGTGCTGCAGGATGTTGCTGGATTCCGTTTGTGTCAACAGGAGCGCCAGTATAAGCATATACTCTACCATCTTGTCAATCCACTCGCTCTCAGATGCCATATTGATGTTATCATTAATAAGATGGTATATGAGAATAAAGATTATTAGATGTGAGGATATTCCAATGTTTATTAACAAGTTTCTTAAAATCGTTAGAACTAGGTCCAGTTGTAGTCACACAAATCAGTCTGTCAACTCCTTTCTTTTTGTAAGTTGCTAGTTGTTGTTCCCTATCATTATTTAGAGCCCTTTTGTGAAACTTGCTGATCACAGATAATTTTCGAGCATGTTGCTTATATTGAGTTTTGATGGTACAATTGTGTCTTAAGTGTTAGAATAGACCAACTGGAAGATTCTCCCAACAAGATTGGGGGGAGTAGGGGGATTCTTGAAACAGGGTAAGTTATTGCGGTTATTTGGTTTGTAGTAAACCTCTATCAGGCTGTCAGGGCTCAAGCTTCCTGCACTATCAAATGGCCCCACTGTTAAATAGAACTAGAGATGCATCTTCTGCAGAGATATGACATTTTGTCGAGATTCCCGGCCATGCTTCTAAAAGGAAGAAAGAGTTTATACATGCTCCCTTAACCTTTAAATACCGGTCAGCAGATGGAGCTGGTGCTTGGCTTTTGGGTCCCGGGGGGACTTGGCATGAGCCGGTGTCCCCCTGGGATATTTCGCGCGATGGGATATCCCACACGGCGCAATTGGCTGTTGGGGGAATGGGGAGGGGCTGTTTCGTGCGCGGGGCGGGAGCGGTAGGGCGACGTCACTCGACAGGAGTGAGGGAGCGGTGACGTCGTGTTTTTTTTTGTTCCCCTGTCAGCTGTTCTTCTGTCAAGGAGGCATTTCATCACGAAATTCCAGCGGCGGTGCGGCGAGAATGTCGGCTGACGACATAGCCCGTGAAGCGATAAGAGCGCTAGTGGCGCGCACTGACTTGCTGCGTCATGGAGCTGCGGTGACAGGCTGTGAGGAAGTGAAGCGCCCAAGACGTGTGGCGGCAGCAGGGGTGAGTCATGCTGTGGCAGCCTGCATGCCAGTGGCCAGTCGCACTGCAGAGCCGGTTGTTGAGGCCACAATTTCATCGTTTAAACCTCGGCGAGCTCGCTCCTCAGGAAGGTGCACTCGTGGTAAAAAGGTTTTAGTGAGGTCTACCTCTGCGCCAGGGGTCCAGAGAGGAGGTCCAGCTATGACAGCTTCGCAGGCAAGGAAGAGAGTTGGAAGGAGAGGAGGTAAAGCTAGCTCAAGTTGGGGGAGCAGCCACAAACAATTGGATCTATGTGAGGAGGAGATGAATATTGCTTACACCACAGGAGTCAAGGGGGCTGCGCAATCATCAGGAATTTATATGATTCAGAAGGAGGCAGCATTTTCAGGAAACTTAGCACCAGTGACTTACAATATAGGTACTGATAACAGTCGGATTGACTTAGCGCCAGAGGTGTGGGCTGGTAGTTCAGTGGCGGCGCTAGTGGACTACCCTACTGACAGTGAAGAGGAAGAAATTAGTCAAGTGGAAGACGCTGGGGATGTAAATAATGGTCTTGTTGAGCCAGTTGTGACTGAACTCAGTATCCAGACACAGGAACAGTCAGAGTTTCAAAGGGTTTTGTTGCCTCAACCTAGAGGACCCCCGAGGGAGAACATGGAGGTGGAATACATTCAGGAGCAGAACAACATTGCATTGTTGGGTTATGACTTCCAATCTGGGGGCGGGCCTTCTTTGGGCAGGGGTGGGGGAGAAAGTTGTGTGGTCAGGTGGTCATGTACTAGGTGGGGCCAGTAACGAGGACAGTGAGGAGCGTGCGGTTTTTCCGCAGCCCCGGCCACCGCCGAGACACCCGCGAGTGGATTTTGATTCAGTTTTGGGTCCAGAGCAGGGGCAATGGGTATGGGTGGAGCATGCTGATTTACCCAGGAAGGTGTTAGCTGGAGCAAATAAGGATCAGGTTAAAGGTAAGTTGAGAGCGGTTCCCTGCTGGAGCGGCGGGAACTTGGTAGCGGACTCTGGTTGCAGATCTGTGGCTCAGAGTTCTATTCCTATTATAGCGAAGCAAAGTGCGGCTTCACACTATACCCGAAGCGAATCTGGTGCGAATTTTGGGTCATCGGCCGGGCGCTCGCAACAGAGGCCTGTGTCCAATTGGGTAATATATGACGGTGACATTGGAAATGGCTCCATGCCGAGCACAAGTTTTGTTGATAATGAATTTCATGATGTTTATGGTGGTGTTTATGATGATTTTGACAAAGAAAATGTGGAGAATCCAAGGGAGTGGGTGTCTAGGGACGCGGCTCCTGGTTCGGGCAGTCAGGGGTTTGGGGTGAGGGGGGGTGGGGTCATCTCACATCTTCTAGTGTGTTTCAGAGAACTGGAGTTTTCTCTGCAGATCGGGGAAGGCGTGGCGGACATCATCAACGTGATAGTCTTAAAGAATTTCAGCAAAGGGCTACACAGCTGCCATCAGGTAAGGAAGACTGGTGGGCGGCTTGGACACGGCCTTTGGCGAGCGGCCCACGTGTTGGGCCTGGGGAGGGTGGTACTGAGGGGATTACAAAAGGTCAAAGAGATGTGGGCACGGTGCCACAGGGTGCTCCGCAGTCAATTTTGGGGTCTGCGGGTCAGATGGAAGGGGGTGGGGGGTAAGCCCTGTTTCGTCTTCAGTTAGTTCTTTGCAGAGTGAGAGTCAAGGGTGTGGTTGTACGAAATTACCTTATATGGGTGTGGCCATGCCCTTGGGCACGCACTGATCACAAAGGACGAGGCAAAGAATTTGGAGTCATGACTATGTGGATATTTTTCGGCTCTTACATAGAGAACTGCAGGCTAGAGAGGAATCGAAGGAGGAAGAGCTGGAGTTGTCCCGTCGCCCAAAGGTGCCTAAAACAATAGAAAACTGGACGGCTGCTTTCAAAATCTATGCAAGTGTATATTGTGAACGGTATCCAGAGAGGGCGGTGGCATTATTCAAGTACATAGACATCATCAGGAGGGCACATTTGCAGGCGTGAGGCTACGCCTGGTTGAATTACGATGAAGAGTTTAGGGCCAGAGTGAGTCTGTTTAGCGACAAACCATGGGGGGAGGTGGACCAGGAGTTGTGGCTTCAATGGATGTCAGGGCATCAGTCATCAACCACGATTCATACGGCCAGTGGCCTTCCCATAACATATCGGCCCTTTCTTCAGCGTTCCGCTCCACTGGGGGCGGGTGTCTTTGGAAGGGGACAGTTGCCTGTCACGGGAGCGTGCTGAGGTTTCAATCGGGGCTCATGTGTGCGACAATATTGCAAGTTCAAGCATGAGTGTGCTCAGTGCGGGGGTAGACACGCCATTTTCCAGTGTTTTCCCAATCAACACCAAGGGGACCACGGGAGGGGGCAGAGAGGACGAGGGACCCTTCCACCTCTTATACCAAAAGGCTCCTACCCCAATTAGGCTTCGAGCTATGCTGCATTGTCTGGAGGCCTACACAGATAGTGCAGCAGCGGTTAAATTGCTCTGGGGTTTTAGGATAGGTTTTCGAATTGGGTACCAAGGTCCTCGTGTACAGCGTTGGGCTGAAAACTTAAAATCAGAAAAGGAATTACCTCATGTGGTCCGAGCTAAACTGGATAAGGAATTGGAACTGGGCAGAATAGCGGGTCCTTTTTCTCATTGTCCCCTGCCTAATTTGATGGTCTCGCCTTTGGGGGTTATTCTAAAGAAAGCCCAAGGTGAGTTCCGGCTTATTCACCATCTGTCCTGGCCGGAGGGTCAGTCGGTAAATGACTTCATCTCGGCGGATGACACGGCGGTGTCCTATGCCTCAGTTGATGATGCTTTGCGGCTGGTTCGCTTAGCTGGAGTGGGGGCACAACTTGCAAAATGTGATATTCAGGCGGCTTTTCGGTTGTTGCCTATCCACCCCATGGATTTTGAATTATTGGGAATGTATTTTGAAGAGGCATTCTATGTAGAGCGTGTGTTGCCCATGGGATGTTCTATTTCGTGTTCCCTTTTTGAGACTTTTAGCAAGTTTTTGGAATGGTGTGTAATACGGAAATCTGGGCATGCAGCAGTTTGTCACTACTTGGATGACTTTTTGTTTATTGGACAGGCAGGAGGTGAACAATGCAACAAAGTTTTAGCTTGTTTTCAGGAGATGGCAGGTGAATTTGGAGTGCCATTGGCTCCAGAAAAAACAGAAGGTCCGACGACGAAGTTAGTCTTCCTAGGCATAGAGATCGATACTGCAGCAATGGTAGCTCGTTTGCCCTTGGCTAAGGTGCAAGAGATTAGGGCCTTTTTGCAGGAAGTTCTTGGTGAAAAGAGGTTGCAACTCCGACAGGTTCAGCGTCTGTTGGGGTATCTTAATTTTGCCTGCAGAGTGGTGAGAGCGGGCAGAACCTTCTGCAGACGTCTTGGTTTTGCTATGTCGGGGGCTTCCTTGCCGCATCACCACATAAGACTGACGAACAAAGTGAAAGAGGATTTGGTCATTTGGTTGAGGTTTTTGGATGAGTTCAATGGTGTGTCGATCAACTTTGTGGAGGAAGACACGGTGTGGCAGGTCCAGATTTTCTCGGATGCTTCAGGGGCCCAAGGTCTGGGTTATTCTGGGAAGGGCGCTGGTGCGCTGAGCTTTGGCAGGAGTGTTGGTTAGAACAGGGCCGTAGTATCGCCTTCCTGGAGTTTTTCCCGCTTTTGGTGGCATTGCAGGTGTGGGGAGAGGAGTTCAGGGATCGCTGTGTACTATTTCACATCGACAATATGGCAGTGGTAAGTCTGGTTAATGGGCAGAGAGCGAGAGATGTGAGGGTTCTGCACTTGTTACGTGCATTTATGTTGCAAATCCTTAAGCTGAACATTGTCTTTAAGGCCAAGCATATTCCTGGGGTGAACAACTCAATCGCCGATTCTCTGTCTCGTTGCAATTGGCAGAAGTTCCGGGAGTTGGCGCCAAGAGCGGACACAAGACGGTGATCCCTTCGACCATTTGGGACCTGGGGGAGTGAGGATTGCGGATCTGGTGGAACATTCCATAGCTAAGGCACAATCACTAATATCATGGCGCTAACCCTACTGACAGACGCTGCCAAGACAACAAAGAGCTCACTATTTCTATGTTTTATAGATTATAGTGCAGAGTTTGATCATGTTGACCGAACCAAACTCTGGTTGAAACTAGACAAGTGGGGGATACCGGGGCCATTACTACAGCAGCTGATACTACTCCATACTAACACCTGGGTCAAGATCAAACTTGGTAGCGGGACGCACCTTTCCAGGCAAATCAACACCACTAAAGGTCTAAAACAAGGATGCGTCCTTGCTCCCATGTTGTTTAATCTTTTTCTCGCAGACTTGCCTGGAGAACTGGACAAAACCAATTCACACGCGCCAAGGCTGGGAGACATCTCGCTATCAAACCTTCTTTATGCCGATGACCTAGTCTTGGTAAGCCGCTCCCCAATTGGACTGCAACATCTCCTGGACACTACCAATCAATTTTCAATAAAAAATGCTTTGAAGATTAACTTAAACAAGACTAAAGTCATGTCAGTGAATTACAACAAATTAAAGAAATTGGCATGGTCCTTGGATGGTCAAAGGCTGGATCAAGTTACCAACTATAAATACCTTGGCGTATTATTAGACAGTAGAGGCTTGTTCAAACCCCAGCTAGAGGCTATAGCACGGAAGGGAACTACCTTTCATTTCTCAATGAAGCCGCTACAAAAAGTTCTCCCTGAACGATCATTTGGCCCCCTCCTACAGGTGATTAATGCACGCCTCCAGCCTATGCTCACATACGGTAGCGAACCCATGCAAGGGAAGGACGCTAATGCCCTAGACAAAATAATCAGCAGAGCATACAGGGCAATCTTCCGTCTGCCAAATTATGTCTCTCCTGCCCAAATACGTCTCGAATTTGGCATCCAAAAACAAACGGTAGAGAGAAGAGCCGCCTATATAAAATGCTGTCGCAAAATCAAAGGCTCGGAACGAGGAACCCTAAACGCTCACCTATGGGCAGAACTGTCAATACGATCAAACTCACCCGCTAAGAAATACCTTTTAAACTCTTTGGAATATCTGGACCTAACCAGCCTTTGGGAGTCATCAGCTGACAACAACAGTTTCAAAAAGGTGGTAACAAAAGTTACTAAATTAATATCATCTATCGAAGATAAAGACACCCTGGCCAAGAGGGCACATGGATGGGTCGTGCTGAAAGATTACAATGCCCTGAAACCGCATAAATATCTCAAAATGGGCCTCACGCGGAAGACAAAAGATACATTTCTAAACCTGCGCTTTGGAATTCTACCAATTCTACCTCACTTGGCACCATGGAAAAGGAGGCCAGACGAACATCTTTGTCGTCTTTGCAAATCAGGGAATGAGGATTTAATCCACATAATCTGTATCTCCCCATACCTGATAGACATAAGGCGCGCCTTATTTCGACCACTTTGGAATCAAAAAGGTGTAAAAAGCTGCAGGCAAGCCGTGATGATATGCTTCAACCCAGAAGAGGTCCAGTTAAATTGCAGACTGACCAAGTTTTTTGACATTGTATCCACAAGACTTACTCAACTACACGGCACAGTGATCAACGGCATCTAATAATCTCGCCAATCAAGAAATAGTCTGCCAAGGTCCTGCCAAGCCAAAGCAAGCTGTGAACATTGACTCACACTTTTAATTTTCACAAGTGGGTTAGAGACACTGTAATCGAGAACGATAACTCAATACGGTTTTATATACCTTTTTTCCTTTAACAACACACGCGCTTTCAAGCTTATAACGATTTTAATGATGTACGTTTTATATTGTGCGTTTTAATTAACTGTACAATAAAGTAAACTAAACTGAAGCATAGCTAAGTCCACAAGAAGGAGCTACCAGCAAGCATGGTCTGAATTTTTAATTTATGCTTCGGCACATGATCAGGATGGCACAGCAGTTGGAAATGAACAGTTTATGTTAGATTTTGTGTTACATTTGATGGACAAGGGTTTGTCGCATACAACGATTTCAGGCAAACTTGCAGGCATTTCATTTTATAGCCAGTTATTGTTAGGTAAGGCAGTACAGGTTGGGTTTGTGTTGCGAAGGATGCTGAAGGGTTTTGGGAGAAGCAAAGCTCATGTTAAATCTTTGAGAGAACCTATTACATTTCACCTGTTGAGGCGGATTTTAAGAGTTCAGCCTAGTTGTTGTTATAACGAATGGGAATTAGTTAGGTTCAGGTTATGCATGGTCTGGTTGTTCTTTGGTGCGTTCCGCAGTTCGGAACTATTGGGTTTAAGGCACCAGTCTGGGATCCAGACATCGGATATCAACATCTTGGATGGGAAAGTGTTACAGATCAGGCTGAGACAGTCAAAGACAGACCAAACAGGGGTTGGAACTTGGATAAAATTGGGAATGAGTGGGGTGGTGGGTTGTTGTCCATTGGAGGAGTGGGGGTCATTTTTAAAGTCAAATGTTTTTCGTTCTGGGATAATTTTTTGTCATAATCAAGGGGGGCAGTTGACTTGTTTTCAGTTTTTATCCGTACTGAGGAAAAGTCTTTCATTGATGGGGGGAAATCCAAAATGCTTCGGGACCCATTCTTTTAGAATTGGTGGCGCTACGGAGGCTGCCAGATTGGGTTGGGGGAAGGAGGAGATACAGCGCATTGGAAGATGGAAATCAAACTGTTGTTACAGATATGTGCGGCTGTGAAATGCATTCGCCCCCTCCCTGTTGTATACTAATTAATGTTGGTTTTTTGTATCACAGGTCGAGTGTTGGATTTCCCTCGGAAAAAGAGGACTTGGATTGTGGGACATTCGCTAGTTAAATGGTCATCATTTTTTGCCAAACAGCAAATCTGTGGACGGGGCTTGGGTTTGTATGGAAAAGAACATGAGGTATTGTGGAAAGGGGTGGGGGGCATGAAATGGAATGAACTATTTCCTTTGCTGTCCAAATTGGCTGCTGCATGGGCAATTCCAGATCTACTAATAATACACCTGGGAGAAAACGATTTGGTGGAATTATCAGGCCTAACCCTGATAAAGCAAATGAAGCTGGATCTAGCAGTACTTAAAAATAATTGGGTGGGAACAACGGTTGTTTGGACAGAATTTGTTTATAGGCACCAATGGAGAGGGGCCTGAGTACATTCGGCGGTGGAAAAAGCCCGCCGCAAATTGAACAGAGCGATGAAAATCTTCTGCACAGCAATGGGCATAACTGTTCTGGCGCATGAGCATTTTTCAAGCGAGATGCTTCACTTATTCAGAGAAGATGGTGTGCATTTGTCGCAGATGGGGCTAGCGTACTATCTCATGGAACTGCGGGATGCATTGGCAAAATTGTGGTGTGTGGATCTATGGTGTTCACATAAGGAAGTTTAAAATTTTCTTGCTATGACCGAGGTTGGGTGGGGCAGGAAAACACTGGGGGTTTTCCTGGGTGGCGTGTTTTTAGGGGATAGGATAGTCTAGAGCGGACTTATCCTTTCTCTCTGGGGGGTGGGGAGGGTAGGTGGAAAGGGAAAGGAAAAGTTGGAAGGAAAAACATTGGATTGGTATTAAAACAGTTTTGGATTTTTTGGTAAATAATAAAATCATTTGGGGAATGGCGATGTAAAAACCAGTTGGGGGAAAAGGTTTTGGAAAAATTATACAAAGGTGTTTGTTTAATAAAGGTAAGGTTCGGAGTCTGTCTTTGGCTGTCCTAATAATAAAAGTGACCTTTTATGCTATATAGCAGAGTTGTGTGGAGTGTCCTTATTTGCGCGACGGTTTTTCACCTCTAACCACGCACCCTTCTGATGTCTCCCTGTGGACTTCCTGATATTCAGCTCCTGGACTCCACATCGCGTTTGCGGTATTCTTTTTAATTCTTTTGCTACCTTGACTGGACTGTTATATTTTTGTCAGCCTTTGAGTAAACAAGTGCTCGCGGCCGCGTTAGAGAATTATACGCGGCTGCCTCTTAACTTTTGAAATACGCCGTTGTGTTTGTGTGTACACGCGACCACGCTTCTATTTTTCAACAGCAGCCGTGTCTGTTCATCCGCGACCGCACTCTGTTTACTGCACACACGGTCGCGTTTGTTTTGTACTCGACCGCGTTTTTTGTTCAGTACTTGCGGCCGCGTTCGATGTTAAAACGTGACCGCATCTTTATTTTCTGCACTCGCAATTGTGAAGAAATACGCGATTGTATTTTTAATTTTTTTTATTTATGCTTGCTGCGCGTTTGGACCTAATTTGCGGCCGCGTCGTGCCCCAATTACTTGTGACCGCGGTCAGGTTAAAAATGTGGTAGTTCCTGGGCACATATTGCTATTTTGATTCTCCTCTTGACTCCTACAGCGCATTTGTTTTCTTTTTTGGATACCTTCTGATCTGCATTCTGGAACACTCCAAGTCAAGATTTCAGCTCATTGGACTATTTTAAAGAACAAATCTCACCAGGAAATTGGACTAAATTTTGTTCTTTGGAATTATCGGCCACCTTCTTCAGACTATTTTTAGACTGTGTATAAAATAAAGGTCTTTCCTGTTTTGGCCTTATGTCATCGCAGCCTATCTCTTGATGTTCTGGAGACTCTAGCTGGTATGTGGAATCATATTTCTGCAGAACAGGCATATTATTGTAAATTAAAGTCTGTTATTAATTAGAGGCAGACGTTTGAGACTTATTTTTGTTTTTCTTCTTAGACCCAACATTCTTGAGTCTTCATGGGGAAGTAGAAGTGGCTGTTTGATTTGGACTAATTCCCCACATCTCCTTGGGTTAGCCTTCTTATATGAGAATACTCTCTTAACATATTGGAGGTTGTCTTTGGGAGTGTGGGGAGATTCGCTTAGTTCCTGTGGATTGGGCACAGTCTCAGGTCAGTGATTCCCGCAACACAGGCTCACTCCCTCCACATATATCCTTAAGTCAATAAAGGCTAACTTCTTGTTGCTCATTATGAAAGTGAATCTCAAAAAGGTATCAAGAGAACTGAGACATTCTATAAAACTCACTGCTTGCATGGAATTTCCATTCTAGATCAGGAGAATGTTGTTGATGTATCTTTTCCAAACACAAATGTGGCTTTTGTAGGATTACTGCTGTTAAAGAAGTAACGAGTTTCAAAATCATGTACATACAAGCATACCAGGCTTGGGCAAAAGTGCTCCCATAGATGTGCTGTGTATTTGTAAAAAGAACTGTTCCTCAAATTCAAAGTAGTTCAGAGTAAGTGCTGTGTGTGCAATCCAATAGGATATCACATGGGTTTATATGGTCTGAATTCAAGGTTGTTAGCAAGTCATCAGTTACTTTCAGGGTTTCTTCTTGAGGGAGACTCGTGTACAGGGACTCAACATGCAAGCTGGACAATAGTTCGGTGTCAGGATCAAAGTTGATATTCAGGAGACTGAGTATATCTTCTGTATCTTTCAGATAGTATGGCATCTTAACTAACAGGGGTCTTAGGAAACAAATCACAAAATTGTGAAAGAGGTTCTAAGACTGAAGCAATGCCATAGACAATAGGTTTCCCTTATGGTGGGTGTTTATTTGTATGCGTGGTTGCTTCCTGACCAAGTATTCTGCTTCATGACCAAGTATTCTGCTTCATGTTTAGTAATCCAGTTGTTCTCAGCCCCTCTACATGCAAAAGAGATTCTGTAGTAGGGAATCTCTGTGTATAGTCATAATCTAGTGAATAGTCCCGCTCATGAGCGTGAACCCCGGAGCAATCAAAAATAATCTCTTAAGCTGTCTAAAAATGCAGTCCTGCAGAGACACTTAAGAGAGAATTTAAAGACATATAATGCAGCCTATATCCACAGGCTACACTGTCCAGTACTTCAACTAGACATTCCACCAAAACCACAAACAGCACAGCTTGCCAAGTTTTCTTCATAGAGAAAAACTTCCCCTTTTACTAACTGTGGAAAAGTAAATTTTGCCATGTTCTGTGTCCCTACGCGTCCTCCATCATATGTTATGTGAGCATGATTAAATATGCATATGCATTCCCTATGTTCGATTAATGACGCAATTACAGTTGTGTCCATCTCTAGTATGCCAGTTTCCAGTTCTCGTGAATACTACGAATATCAGGCCTATGTAAAGTTACGTTGCCACGTTTCTCAGTGTGCACGTTATTCCATTGTAAAGTCCCCGTTTCTAGGCCTCAGAAGGGCCTGGACACCAGATTCAGCTCCTGTCTCCTGTCTCCTGAAGCCTCGCTGAGGAGCGATACAGCCCCCACCTGTATCCTCGACCCTTCACTTACTTCCTGCCTCGCAGTGCCCGGTTCAGCCTGGCTCTGCCTCTGAGTCTGCCAAGAGTATGTTATGATTCCAGTTATCAGTTCAGTCCTCCTCCTCTGCATTCCTAAAGCTACTGAATCGCATCAATAGTTTCCGTCAAAGTCTAGCTTTTACGTCTCCATGTAAGAGAAATACTGCATTTAAATGGTCATTAAATATTCTTCATCACGCACTACATATAGAATAATGCATGCTCCAGTCTTAGTCTGTTCGCCTTTACCCCGATAACTTTTGGATTCTATCAACATGTTCTCTAAACATCAGATACTAGATACTGTTTAGGTACATGTCGCCCTGACTCTCCAGACTTCAGTCTCTGCTCCTAGCACAGAGTTCGAAGCCCCCAGCTTCTCCTAGTGATACGTCATTGCCAGTTTGCGCGCACCATCAGGTTAGAGGTCCCGGCTCCTCAGGTAGCCCCCTCCATGGTTTCCGCCCCATTCATGACATATTCTGTTACGTTTGCATCACATGTCTATGTATACGCCTCTGTTACACCCACTGCTCCGCCTATCGTATGTATTGTAGTGCAACTGTTTTAGTATATATGATCGTGTATTGTTATTAAATGTTAGCGCGCTCATCCCAGATCCAGCCCCAGCAGCTGCTGGGCCCTGCCATCCTATTCCTATGCAGGTTGTCCTGTTCCTGTCCTTATGCTGTATTAAACCTGCAAAACTCCTACTACCTCGAATCTTGACTCTTATTTATTGAGCTATCTGTTATTCATTTATTCATCCAAAAATAGAGGTATTATTTATTTATTTACCACATAATGGCGCCCGAATAGGGACTTGCCCTTTCCCCACGCGCCGGTGAAGCCACGCCGGCCCCCTGACCCTCTGCAGCCGTGACGGAACCATACCGTGCACGTGCAGATATTTCTGCTCCAAGTATCCCTCAGGCCCACGGAGGAGACGGAGGAGGCGGTCCAGCATCCAGACGAGGCGGTGGAGGAACGCGGCGAGTCCCGACCAGAGCCCAAGCCGAGAGTCCAAGGTCCGAGGTATCCGGAGGCCCACCCGTAACAGAAGTCCGAAGTTCGTCCGTCCGGCGTCGAAGCAGTCCAGCCCAGTCCGAGGCCTTCCGTTCTTACTGCCCGGTGAGTACCATTACTGGGGTAGTATCTAGACAGGGTCAATTTAATTGACTCTGGTCCGTGGGTTGGTGGTACACAAGCCCACAAACGAAGTGTCCACTTCGGTGGATACGGGTCCTGACGTGTCTCTGTATGAGACCGGTAAGTTTCGTACTGTTTCAGCAGTGCATCTAGTTTCTGTTCCAGTCAGTTCTGTTCTCGAGAAAATTCATGTATTCTGTGTTCCGTATTCCAGGTAGTATTCTGTTCGAACTGTTATTTTAAATGTTCTTCATGTATTTTAATGTCGTGGTATGAATGGGGAATAAGTATCGTGTTCATTGTGTATTGTATTGTGTCTAGATTACAGTCCAGTCATGCCCTTGTTTTCTAAGTTACGTCAGTTAAAAACTAGAAAGGGTCTGCTGGAAGCAGCAGTTCCAGTTCCGCCTAGGGACAGTCCAGGTCATTTTATGTATCAGAAGCATGGCATAAGTGCCATATTATATCTAGATTTATGGGTAGAGTATACCAAACAGTTAGAAGAAAAGTATAGATGGCCCGTATCGGGTACATGGGATGCCGAGTGCATCATGCGAGTAGAAGAAGCATTATGGAAAAAGAAAGCCAGACAGTCACAGAAAGATGCCATCGAGTTATGGCGCAAAGAAGCTCATAAAAGAACCGAAAAAGAAATCAGAAAGTCAGAATTAAGTAGAG
The DNA here is from genome assembly GCF_964261635.1 of Lissotriton helveticus. Classification (NCBI taxonomy): domain Eukaryota; kingdom Metazoa; phylum Chordata; class Amphibia; order Caudata; family Salamandridae; genus Lissotriton; species Lissotriton helveticus. The sequence goes on from NC_136057.1 coordinate 1,371,128,879, forward strand.
AATCCTTGGAACGAGCCCAAGAAAGGGAATTAATCGAGATTGGTGAACGAGTTAAAACCGAACAGTCAGACAGACAGAGGCATGCTCTTATTAAGGGTATGTATCCTCTTCTTGCCGAGGGCCTGCCAAAAGCGACCCCGGAGGCATCCAGTAACTTTCCGCCACCATTAGTTCCGACCAAGCTACGTCACAAACCGACCGCAGCTGATATTTTCATCTCGTCCTATTTGGACGACACAGTCCCAGAATATGCAAATCCTGTTCGCGCTCCGCCAGTCCCTGTAAATCAGGCACTTCCCGTTCCTCCAGACACCGGGGTACCCCTTGCAGTACCTGTTACGGTCCCCCCGGTCCAGCCCGCCATACCAGTTCAGCCCGCATTTCAATTTCCTGCCACACTAGTACGAAGAGGATCAGTCGACGATTCTAGTTTAGGGGCCGCAGGAGGAGGTACTCCTCAAACCCCGCCGCCACATAAGCGTTTAACGTCAGCCGAATTACATGCACAAGCATCACAGCGTACGCCCAGACATCAGTCTGTAGCAGAAATAAGAAAAGCCCTTAACGAATGTGGCTATGATCCAGTCCCAGGCGAGGATAGTATGGTTTTGTATTCATTACGCGTAAGAAAGGTGACCGAGTATCTAGTCACCCTACCAGATATGAAAGAAGATCTAGACAGAATATATCGTTTCATCCGTACCGGGAATGATCCAGAAAGCATTAGTGATGTCATGTGCCAAAGAAAAGCTGAAGTCCAGCTCATGCTATTAAAGTTTCTGATTAATTGTCTAATAAGGGAACAAGATTATCCGACCAAAGATCAAGCCGAAATGAGAACCCTGACAAAGTGGAGTGATAATATAGCCGAGGGTAAGCACAAGACCATCGGTGCTATAGAGAGTATGTATAAGAAGATTCGTAAAGAAATAATAAGGATACACGAACAACGTAAAGCAGCACAAGTAAGCGAGAAAGAAAGTAACTCTGATACTGAAGAGGTAGACGACGAGAATCCCGACAGAATAGCGTATGTAGGAAAATCTAGATTTCCAGATCGCCATTTACGCCTAGAACACAAGTCTATTTTTCATCATCCAGCACCAGAACAAGGTTCTCTAGAACAAGTATTCCAAGCTACCGATCACATTCTGAAATCACGAATCGGTTATAGCGAGTTAAGTACCATGCATGAACAAGAACTAGTCCGATCAGCAGTCCGATGGATTACTGATTCTACCACTTTTCCAGATGAAATAGTGGCACAAATGTTTCTGAAAATGCCCCCAGCCGAGCAACGACTGGCGGGTATGTATATGATCCAGCACCTCATTACATTGTATGAGGGTCAGCACTCTGATCCAGGCCCGTTACATGATATCCTGAACGAGTTACTCCAGTATAGATGGAAAGGTTTAGGTACCGATTTAATTAGTGTCATTCTAGAACAGCGTCACAAATATAGAACGTTTCTGAACCCGCATTTTGTTCATGTCTCACCCCCAGAAAGTAAACCATTTTACATGGAGAGACAGAATCCGTTACGAGAAGTCCACCCAGTTAGAGGAACGGGTGGCGAACTAGAACGAGTGTTTGTTTACACTCCGATTACAAAGATGGAACTCTTAGAGATGAAAAAATTAATCCCCTGTCATGATAAAGATCCAGCAGGGTTCCATCGAGAATTAAAAGACATGCTCCGTATGGGAGAATACACGTATCCAGATATAATTAAAATGTTAAAGGTTCTGTTGCCCGCAGGGGTGTATGAAAAGCTCAAGGAAAAAGAATGGGAGGTGGGAGAGAAAAAGATCGATTGGGCAGTTCTAGAAGCTGAAGATAAGGCACGAGTACCAGGTACCGGTCTTGGAGCGAAATGTAAAGAATTACCAGAATTATTAATACAAGTTTTACCCAGATTATTGACAACTAGAAAGGAAGACTGGGATGCAATCTCAGCCTGTAAACAGAAACAAGACGAAGATATTAGTGATTATTATTCCAGATTTGAGAAATGTTTTAGCATCAACAGTGGCCTCAAGACAAGTAGTGAGTCATACCCTCATCTTTTTGTTACTAAATTAGTCGAGAATTCAAGCCCACAAATTAAAAATCGAGTTTTGAAAGTCGAAAGTACCTGGCAAGCTAATACCCCGTCCCAGATGTTACAGATGCTCCAATACCACCAGAATAGAATCAGAGAAGAGCAAGAACACGAGAGAAAGCGTATGAAAGACACGAAAATGAAAGTACTAGTTGCACAATCCGTTCCTCAAGACAGTCAGAAGAGGGGTCCGAATCAAGCCAGTCATCCTGCAGCTCCCGTTAAAGGAAACTGCAATTATTGTAAACAGCCAGGTCATTTTATAAACGAGTGTGCAGTTCTGAAACACAACATAGCTACCGGTAAGACTAAAGAAAGACCACGTCCGCCTAGACAAGAACAAGTTTCACAGATTCCTCAGTCACAGAATGCACCACAGACAGTTACAGCTCCGCAGCCCATCGCTGCAACACAGCATGTTACACAGCAAATGTATCAGTATGCACAGTCTGAGTATCCAGAGTACCAGCAGTATTCATGAAACAGCCTAGAGAGGGAGGTAGGCTTGCCTCTCATCGAGATACCTGTAGATCAAGAAGGTCCCTATGTTCACAGTCAAGTATTAGGGAAAGACAGAAAGTTTTTGATTGATACAGGGGCAAGTAGGACCACAATTAGCCACGCCGAAGTTCCAGGGGCTCCGCTCTCAGGCTCAAGAAATGTTTCCCTTGGATTTTCAGGAAAACCTATCGTAAATGAGATATCAAAGCCAGTTACTCTAGAAGTAGGTCCATTGTCCCGCACTACTGATCTGTTACTTACTAAGTCATGTCCAGAAAATCTGTTAGGCATTAAAACACTGAAAGAATTAGGTGCAGTTATATGCTGTTCCCCAGAGGGAATACGTCTGTTCCTGCGTGACTTTAAGGGTCACTATGTATTACGAGATTTTGATCCCAGATTGTCCAATGTTCCGCAGCATCTATGGGCGCAAGGTCCAACTGATGTTGGTTATATGCAAATCACACCCCATCGTGTGACTCTCAAGCCAGGTGTAGTGTTACCACGAATCAGACAGTACAGATTGCCACCTGAGGCTGTAGCAGCCTTATCCAAAATTATTGACGAGCTCATCGCTCAAGGAGTGGTTGTAGAAACTGACTCCAATGTATGCAATTCTCCGATCATTCCAGTCATGAAACGTACTGATCCAAATGCACCCCCAGTATATCGATTAGTGATTGACCTACGAGAACTTAATAAATGTATTATTCCCCAGTACCCAGTTGTCCCAGATATCTCTTCCCTGTTGACAGCCATTGATTCCGAAGCTTCATTCTTTACTGTCATAGACCTCAAGAACGCGTTTTTCAGTGTTCCCATTCATCCAGACAGCCAGTTTCTTTTCGGATTTTGTTTAAATGGAAGGAGCTATATGTTCACACGCGCTCCTCAAGGTTTCACAGAAAGTCCTAGTATTTACAGTCAAGCACTTAAGAGACAACTAGACAACATTCACATGCCAACTGACACTGCCCTGCTCCAGTATGTTGATGATCTACTGATCACAGCCCGTTCTGAACGTGACTGCGAGCGAGCGTCACTGATGGTTCTGTATTTCCTAGCCGAGATGGGACACAAGGTGTCCCCTTCGAAGCTTCAATTCTGTGTCCAGCAAGTGGTCTACTTAGGACACTTGCTGTCCAAGAGGGGTAGGCAGTTGACACCTGACCGTATTCAGTTAATAGCGAGTCTTCCTCAGCCCAAGACCCAGAAGGAGGTACGTGCTTTTATCGGCCTCACTTCTTATTGCAGACAATGGATTCCTCAGTATGCATTTCTAGCTAAGCCACTGATACAGTTAACGACACAGGAGGCAGCCGTATCGACTGTCCTCCCTTGGACATCTGAACACACACTTAGTTTCAATGAGTTAAAGAAAGCCCTATGTCAAGCTCCAGTTCTAGCAACACCGAACTACAGTAAGCCTTTTACACTTTTCGTCACTGAACGCGAAGGTACAGCATTATCTGTTCTCACACAAGATCAAGCAGGACAATACAAGCCATGTGCTTATTTTTCGAGCACATTAGATCCTGTAGCCCAGGCTCTGCCTGCGTGCCTCAAGTCAGTTGCAGCCACAGCACTAGCTATTAGACAAAGTGATTCCATAGTATTAGGACACTCCCTGACAGTACAAGTTCCACACTCCGTGGAAGTTCTTTTAAACCGAACACAGACTCAGCACTTGACAATTGCACGTTTAACAGGTTATGAATTGACACTGTTTCAGCCACACATAGAAATCAGACGCTGCAATATTTTAAATCCTGCTACACTGTTACCGTCAGTTACTTCGAATTCCGCCACACACGATTGTGTGGAAATAGTTAACATCATGACAAAGCCAAGACAAGATCTGACAGATATTCCATTACCAGATCCCGACCTGACACTTTATGTGGATGGTTCATGTATGAGAACAAGTACAGGAGAACTAGTCGCCGCGTATGCAGTGACTACTGACACTGAAGTTATTGAAACACACCGTATTGACACCCTGTCCGCTCAAGCAGCAGAGCTAGTTGCTCTGACACAAGCCTGCATACACGCCAAGAACCGGAAAGTTAATGTTTATACAGATTCACGCTACGCATTTGGAGTCGTACACGACTTTGGAGTGCTCTGGCAGGAGAGAGGTTTCATGACTTCTCATGGAACCAAGATTCAGCATGGTCTCCTTATTCAAGCTCTGTTAGATGCCATACATTTACCGTCGTCCATTGCTATCATGAAATGCAAAGCACATACGAAAGTTACTGACACCATTTCCCAAGGTAATGATCTAGCAGATCGCACAGCCAAGCTTACAGCTCAGACACCAGACATTCCAGTAAATAAGACACCGACACACACTCCAGATCCGACCACATGTATGACAGTTAAAGACCCTACTCAAGATGTCATAGATATCCAGTTACATGCTACTCCCGATGAAATCAAGAAATGGTCTGAACAAGGAGGGGTACAGACAGATCAGGGATGGGTGACGAAGGGAAAAGCTACATGGTTTCTCCCCGACTCTATGGTTCAAGTCATTATTAATACCGCACATAGTCCAGCACATTTAGGAGAAAAAGCTATGTTAGACAGTATCCAGAACATTTGGTTCAACAAGCATTTACGAGCTGCAGCCAAGCAGAAAGTCCGTACCTGTATGATATGTTGCCAGTTTAATCCAGGTAAAAGTGTCCCGGTGGAACAAGGGGGATTCCAACCTCCTGACCACCCTTTTGAAGTCCTCCAGATGGATTATATTCAGATGGAGCGATGTCGAGGTTTCAAGTATGTCCTCGTAGTTGTATGCGCTTTGTCCAGGTGGACAGAAGCATATCCGGTCCCAGATTACACAGCCGCGACCACTGCCAAGCAGTTGGTTCGTGAGTTCTTCCCCCGTTATGGACTCCCTAGGGTCGTATATTCTGATAACGGCCAGCCATTCTCCTCAGAGTTAATGAAGCATGTTTCCCTTTTGTTAGGGTACCAGTGGAAGTTCCATTGTGTACGCCATCCTGAAGCAGCCGGTCTCGTAGAGAGACATAACCAGACTTTGAAAATCCGTATCGCAAAAGTTTGTCAAGAGAAAGGTGTGGACTGGCTAGTAGCTCTGCCAGTCGCTTTGTTCTATATGCGCATGGTCGCACATTCCAGATCAGGTCTGTCCCCGTATGAGGTCGTTTTCGGCCGCCCCCCTAACATGTGGGGTACTCCTAGACCCCGAAGTATTACCGATGTTTCAAGTAATATGCTGACAGATTACCTAGCTTCCTTGATGTCTGCCCTCAACTCTTGTCGTTCACAGGTTGCCGCCGCATTTCCAGACAATACCGAGGTGGCACCGCATGAAATCGTTCCAGGATCCATGGTCTTGGTTCGCAATTTTGACCGCTCAAGTCCGCTGGAGCCACGCTGGAAGGAGCCCCGACAGGTCCTCCTCGCCACCCGTACAGCCGTGAAGTTGGAGGGTCGCAAAGGCTGGGTGCACCTTTCGCACGTAAAGAAATTTTATGGACTGAAACCCGTCTCAAAGAACATTTCCCAGGATTTGAAGGATTGCCAAAGTACTATTCTCAAGGACTGTCCCGCAAAGAACAATGATACTGCACCCTCCCCGTTAGAGAAAACTCCGCAACAGGAGTATAAGTTGAAACTCCGGTCTAGTAAAATAAGTCAGCCAGTTTGATTGTCTAAGTCCTCCCCTAGGTGAAACGGTTAGACTGTTTCTGACATGTATAAAATAGACCCCCATAGTGAGAGAGTTAGTCAAAACTCAATTCGATGTATAGTTTTTCTATGTTTCATATTATTTCTCAGTATTATGATTTCCTGCACCAGTTATGCATTTTACCTGTATTTTCCAGTTTCTCATGTAAATAAGTCTTCCAATGCTACAGTAGAGCACACGTTTAGTGATCTACCTCCTCATGAACTCTCTTACCGCCTCGCTATGCGTAATAACTCTTTCATCCGCATGTTACATTATTCACACCAGACCAGCAATGCCACTAATTGTTGGGTATGTGGTCGACTCCCCCCTTTCCAGACACCGAAGGGAGTTCTGCCACTCTTTCCTTATCCATTTTCACATAATGGTTCGTGTGGAGCATGGTCCACGTTAACGTCATCCTCAACAGATATGTCTTTTCTTAACAGTACATGTTTTCCAGACAAGCAAGGTCTTCCCCACAGAACAGGGTTAGATCTAGAAAATGAAGTGTACAATTTAGGTAATTATTCTTCGAATTTCATGGTCCTGAATGTTCAGTCTGATACTACTCCAGACTTACCTGCTATTTCAGTACTACCAGTCAAAGGCGAATTATGTGTTAGAAATAATGGTTCTACACACGTAGGACATAGCGATTGTACTACTATTGTCAAGTATAGTGACAGTGGGAAATCTATTTTCAAAGCTTCACGTCATTCTTATTTTATTTGTGGTCAAACTGCATATGTTCGTCTGCCCCTCGATTGGGAGGGAACCTGTTACATTGCCTTCCTACTGCCACCAGTTTTCCTAGCCCCATCTGATTATCATAGAAACACACATCTAGTACACATTAGACATAGAAGGGAGTCCCCCATTGTCGATTATACTGAAACTGCCCTAGAACAGTATACAGATTTCAACAGAGGTTTCTTTTTCTTTATAGGACCTATCCAGAATAGTAAGCTAATCCGTAGGTTAACCAGAACCCTTGAAGCTGTAGTCAATGAGACTGCCTCTGCTCTAGGTAACTTAACCGAAGAGCAATCTGCTATGAGATTTGTCGTTTTACAGAATCGTCTCGTCCTTGACGTCATACTGGCCGATAGGGGCGGGGCCTGTAGAGTCATCGGATCTAGTTGCTGCATTTTCATTCCAAATAACGCGCCGTCTGTTTATTCAGCTATAACCAGACTCCATAAAATTGCCCATCTGTTACACCAAGATCCAGGCACCTGGACATGGTCCGGTTGGTTCTGGAATATAATTTCCGCCTGGGGATGGAAAGTCTTGTCCTTTCTAGGTATTGCAGTAGCGATCATATTCAGTTGCTGCCTCTGTATACAATGTGGCCCTGCGATTTGCGGCATTTGTGCTACATCATGTATTCCTAGTCCCAAGCCCCGTTCTAGATCCCGTTCCAGGATAAGTCGAGACGAGCAAATGATACTGTATGAAATGATAGATGGTATCATGAATATTGATGTTTCCTGATGGAAGCGTAGTGACAAGGAGGGAATGTGGAAAAGTAAATTTTGCCATGTTCTGTGTCCCTACGCGTCCTCCATCATATGTTATGTGAGCATGATTAAATATGCATATGCATTCCCTATGTTCGATTAATGACGCAATTACAGTTGTGTCCATCTCTAGTATGCCAGTTTCCAGTTCTCGTGAATACTACGAATATCAGGCCTATGTAAAGTTACGTTGCCACGTTTCTCAGTGTGCACGTTATTCCATTGTAAAGTCCCCGTTTCTAGGCCTCAGAAGGGCCTGGACACCAGATTCAGCTCCTGTCTCCTGTCTCCTGAAGCCTCGCTGAGGAGCGATACAGCCCCCACCTGTATCCTCGACCCTTCACTTACTTCCTGCCTCGCAGTGCCCGGTTCAGCCTGGCTCTGCCTCTGAGTCTGCCAAGAGTATGTTATGATTCCAGTTATCAGTTCAGTCCTCCTCCTCTGCATTCCTAAAGCTACTGAATCGCATCAATAGTTTCCGTCATAGTCTAGCTTTTACGTCTCCATGTAAGAGAAATACTGCATTTAAATGGTCATTAAATATTCTTCATCACGCACTACATATAGAATAATGCATGCTCCAGTCTTAGAGTCTGTTCGCCTTTACCCCGATAACTTTTGGATTCTATCAACATGTTCTCTAAACATCAGATACTAGATACTGTTTAGGTACATGTCGCCCTGACTCTCCAGACTTCAGTCTCTGCTCCTAGCACAGAGTTCGAAGCCCCCAGCTTCTCCTAGTGATACGTCATTGCCAGTTTGCGCGCACCATCAGGTTAGAGGTCCCGGCTCCTCAGGTAGCCCCCTCCATGGTTTCCGCCCCATTCATGACATATTCTGTTACGTTTGCATCACATGTCTATGTATACGCCTCTGTTACACCCACTGCTCCGCCTATCGTATGTATTGTAATGCAACTGTTTTAGTATATATGATCGTGTATTGTTATTAAATGTTAGCGCGCTCATCCCAGATCCAGCCCCAGCAGCTGCTGGGCCCTGCCATCCTATTCCTATGCAGGTTGTCCTGTTCCTGTCCTTATGCTGTATTAAACCTGCAAAACTCCTACTACCTCGAATCTTGACTCTTATTTATTGAGCTATCTGTTATTCATTTATTCATCCAAAAATAGAGGTATTATTTATTTATTTACCACAAACAAAGCCTCAGGAATGATAGAGAGGAAGGGGAGGACAGACAAGCCCCATAAGCTGCCATTATGTGGCTCAAAAAGGGATACTGTGCCTTTAAGAAAACTTTCTAGAACTTTCTTAGTATCTCAGAATGCCCAGCAGGTCCCATTTACTTTCAGTTCTTTTTTTCGGCTCCTGCTAGCAGGACCCTGGAGCATTGAGCTCTCCCTTTTTTGGGTTTGTTATAGAATTTTTTGCACTTTTAAAGTGTGTGAGTGTTTACACTCGACGTGTTTTGGTGCCCTCTTCCTCTTCTAGTGTTCTGAGCAGTCCTTTTATCAAAAATGCCAGCATTATTTGATAAATGCCCGGAGTGCTCTAGGTAGAAGGCCAAGTCGGACCCACACCCTGTGTGTATCCTGTGCCTCCCTTCTACTCATCTACCTGAGAAGTGTGAGATTTGCCAGACCTTCTCCTCCAGGACCCTGAGAGACAGAAAGAAGATCAGGCTCCAAGGACTGGAAGAAAGAAGGCTGCAGAGTCAAGGTGGGTCTGGGTAGGCTGGATCTGCTTCCTCTGCCCATGCTGAGGCCTCTGGGGGGCTCCCCAGCGTCAAGAAGGCCAGAAAGCGTCGCCGTCCTCCGTCGACATCGATACCATCGACGACTTAGTCGAGAGGCATGACGGCGGTCTGCTCCCCGTCCCCCCAGGGCTCTGGGTTGAGGCGACGTCGATGTTCGGTGTCGAGGGGACTGACGAGACCGCCGTCGAGGTCGCCGTCGAAGACGTCATCATCATCTGCATCATCATCAACGTCGTCGACACTCCGACGTCGTAAGGATTCCAGACGGCGTCGGCGCTCGCCGTCGAGGCAACACCGCCGTTCGCCCTCGACGTCGACTCGACGGTCAGCGTCGAGAAGGAGGCGTTCGACGTCGAGGCACAGATCTTCAGCGTCGAGGCGGCGATCTTCGACGCCGAAGAGGCGCTCGGCGCCTAAGAGGAAGAGATCATCCTCCAGGAGGCGTTCTGGAGCCAGGAGTCCTTCCGGATCCTCAGGGGCATGACGGCGACGTCGGTCACCGACAGGGGGCGCTGCCTCTCGATCGCTTACGCCGAGGAAGAAGATGAGGGAGTCACCGGGCTCGGTGTACTCTGTGGTGTACTCTCCCCCCAAGCCGAAGTCACCTACTCCTCCTCCTCCACTGCCGAAGGAGCCGCCACCGCTCACTCCTTCGCCACCACCTCCTCCTGTTCCTCCACAAGCACCGCCACGGCCTCCGAGGTCGGTCTCACTGACGCACCTCCCTACGCCGCCTAAGGGGGCACCTCGGCCGAGGTCCCCTGTCAGGCCACCACCGCAGGCTCTGCCGCAAGCACCCGCGGAACGCCCAAGGCCTAGAAGACCTAGATCTCGCTCCGGACGGAGAGGGAGATCAAGGAGTCGCCGTCGCTCATCGACGAGATCCAGACGACACCGTAGGAAGGGTCGGTCTAAGTACAGCACGGATTCGTCCAGCGCAAGGGATTATTCACCAACGCGCGGTCTTCTTTCAGGAAGTCTTGTTGAGGGGTGCGAACAAGCTGGGCATCCAACTGACTGTGCCCACGCCTACGACCTCTGTAATATTTGAGACTCTCCACAAGAAGCACCTATCTAGGTCTCTGTTGCCCTTGGTGCCTGGATTAGTGGAGCCCGCCATGGAGCTCTTCCTCACTCCGGCGGTGACGAAAGCAGCCCCCACCAGGCTACAAAAGAAGTACAAAGCTCCTGAGGCGGACCCGGCTTTCCTCCGATTGGATCCAACCCCGGATTCCGTAATTGTGACTGCGGCGAGGAAGCAACACGCCACCACCCCGTCCTCCAATGGGCCTCCGGACAAGGAGAGTCGCTGGTTGGACTCAGCGGGCAGGAAGGTGTGCGGGGCGGCCGCTACCTCCATGAAGGCTGCCAGTGCATCTGCGCTGTTGGGGGCGCTATGATCGGGCGCTGTGGGAGTCCCTCTAACAGTTCGCCAACCTCCTCCCACGGGAAAAGAAGGAGGATTTTATGGAGATCCTGAATGAGGGGTTGCTGGTGTCGAAACAGCTGATCAGCGCAGCTGATGACTCGTCGCTCCTGGCAGCCCACGGGTACTGCCATGGAGTTAATCAGAGGCGCCACGCTTGGCTCAGATTGACGTCGCTGAAGCCTGAAGCCCAGCAGAGGGTGGCCAACCTGCCCTTCTCGGGCGAGACCCTATTCGGGAAACACGCCGGCGATGAGATGGCCCGCATGAAGGCGGAGGCCGAAACTCTGACGGCTGTGGGCTTGGAGAAGCCCAAGGACCAGAAGAAGAACTACCACCCGTTCCAGAGACGGTACGGGCAGGGCAGAGGGCGAGGTCAACAGTCTGGACAGCAGCAGCAGCAGCAACAGTTCCAGAGGAAGCCCTTCCAGAAACGTCAGAGGGGCAGGGGTGGGCAGCAGTCTGCCGCCGCGACCAAAGGCCCGGCCGGGTCTAGGCCCTGAGCGATTACTTCCCCGTCATCCGTAACCCACTCCAGTTGGGGGAAGCGTTCAATATTTTCTGGCAGAGTGGAGAAAAATTACTCCGGACAAGTGGGTCTGAATATTGTGTGCAATGGATACAGTCTTCGGTTCATCAGCCCGCCTCCAGCAATGCCACCGGTTTACTCGCAGTTTCAGCTGCGCGGGCTGCAGGCTGAGGCCCATACCCTGTTAAAGAAAAGGGCGATAGAAGACGTCCCTCTGTCTCAAAGGGGAAGAGGTCTGTACTCACGGTTCTCTCTAGTCCGCAAAAAGGACAAGAACGAGTTCAGGCCTATTCTGGATTTGCGACAAGCAAACAAGTGGATTCACAGAGAAAAGTTTCGCATGCTGTCCTTGCACCAGATTTACCCTCAACTGCAAAGGGGAGACTGGCTGTGCGTGATAGACCTGCAAGATGCATACTTCCACGTGCCCATTGCACAGAAACACCGGAAGTTCCTGCTATTCCAAGTCGGTGCCAATCACTATCAATACACAGTGTTACCGTTCGGGCTTAAGTCAGCGCCCAGGACCTTTTCCAAATGAATGGCAGTGGTAGCGGCACACCTGAGAAAGAACAAGGTGTTTGTCTACCCGTACCTGGACGATTGGTTGATCAAGACATCCTCCTTCGCGGAAGCGCAAGCACACTTCCAGAAGACGTCCGTTCTCTTGAACAAGCTGGGGTTGCACATCAACATGTCCAAGTCTGTCCCGACTCCGGTCCAATGCCTACAGTACTTGGGAGCATCCATCAATACGCTGTCTGCAAGCGTGTCTACTTCGGAGGAAAGACGTTTATCACTCCTTCGGAAGGCTCAGGCTCTTATGACCGCTCCATCTACGACAGCGAGGACGGTGTCTTCTCTACTGGGGTCGATGGCCTCCTGTATCTTTCTCGCACAACACGCACAGCTACACATGAGACCGCTGCAGGAGTGTCTGGAGGATCAGTGGAACCAGAGGAGAGGAAACTGGGACGACAAGATACGACTGTCTCTGCATGCTCTACAGTCTCTGAAATGGTGATGTTCAGTGAAGAATCTCCTCAGAGGGGTTCCTTTCCACAAGGACATTCCCACTCAGACTATCATGATGGATGCTTCTCTCCACGGCTGGGGAGCGCATTCCGGGGAGTTACAGATCCAGGGAACGTGGTCCCAGGCGGAGTCCACGTATCACATCAATTTTCTGGAACTCGGAGCTGTTCACTTGGCACTGAAGGCCTTTCATCCGTCCTTCCAGACCAACTCTCTGCTTGTACAGACGGACAATACGACCACGATGTATTACCTCAACAAGGGGGGCTCGAGATTGCGCACCGTGTCGTAGGAGGCGCCGGCGATCTGGCACTGGCTTCTGGCCAGAAGACTGACAATAACGGCTACTCATCTACCAGGTGTGCAGAATGTTCAGGCAGACGCATTGAGCAGATTGATTCAGGAAAACCACGAATGGGTCATAAACGACGAAGTACTCAGAGACGTCTTCGCCAGGTGGGGCACTCCAGACGTGGATCTGTTCGCCACCGCCAAAAACAGCAAATGCCGAAACTTCGCATCCAGGTACTACCAGCAGGGAACGCTGGGGAATGCGTTATGGATCGACTGGTCGAACAGCTTTCTGTACGCTTTTCCACCCATTCCCCTGATTCCGGCGGTGCTCATCAAACTAGCCCAGTCCAGGGCGCGGATGATCCTGATTGCCCCGGAATGGCCCAGGCAGTGGTGGTACACGGACCTGCTTCACCGGTCCCTCCTTCCTCACATTCGGCTGCCGTGCCGGCAGGACCTTCTCACGAAGTTTGGGGGGCAGATGGTGCACCCCAACCTCTCGTCTTTGAGTTTGGCGGCATGGCTCCTGAGATAGTGCAATATGGCCATTTGAATCTCCCTGCAGATTGTATGGACATACTGAAAGAAGCCAAGAGACCTTCTACTAGGACTTCTTATGCATACAAGTGGAAGAGATTTTGCATCTGGTGCAAGTCCAAGAACTATGATCCGACGACATGTAAGGAAGATGTCATCCTTCCATATCTTTTACATTTGGCGCAGTCTGGCCTTAATTGTCATTCCATTAAGGTTCATCTCGCTGCGCTGACTGCCTACAGGAAATGCCCTTCACAGTCCTCCTTCTTCCAGATCCCTGTAATCAAAGATTTTTTGGAAGGCTTGAAGAAAGTGTTTCCTCCTGTCCGGCTTCCTTCGCCTTCATGGGAATTGAATGTGGTACTGTCCAGATTGATGAGGGAACCTTTTGAGCCCATTCATAAGGCTTCGCTTCAGCACCTGTCCTGGAAGGCGGCGTTCCTCGTGGCCATTACATCGGCCTGCAGGGTGAGTGAAATTCAGGCGTTGTGTTGCCAAGAACCTTATACTGTATTTCATGCTGCTAAGGTTGTTATGCATACTCACCCTAAATTTCTTTCTAAGGTTATTTCTGATTTCCATGTTAACCAGACCATAACTTTACCTACGTTTTTTCCGAATCCTTCCTCTCCAGCGGAAAGGTCTCTACATTCCCTGGATGTCAGGTGTTGAAATTTTATCTGGATAAAACCAAAGATATTCATAGGTCAGACCAATTGTTTATCAATTATGGGTCAGTCAGGACAGGTCTTGCTACCCCTAAACAGTCCATTTCGAGGTGGATTGTGTCCTGTATACAATTGTTTTATCAAAAGGCTAATAAGACCTTAGGGGGTAAACCTAAGGCTCATTCCACCAGGGGCAATGCTGCCACGACTGCTTTGTTACGTAATGTTCCCATTGCAGTAATCTGCAGGGCGGCTACGTGGAAGTCGGTCCATACCTTTGCTAAGCATTACTGTCTGGACACTGATGCCAGGGCAGATGCTCAGGTTGGGCAGGCTTCGCTGCGAAATCTGTTCGCACAGAACTGGGGCCATATCGAGAAGTTCCCTTACCTCGGCCAAGACCTTTTTGGGACTCTGCTTTTGCTGCCCGGAGCGTCCCTCCCGCGGCCGTCCAGTTTGCTTGGCGTGGTGCGGCCGCCGAGAGGAGAGGACGCCGTGGTCCATTGCGGACTACATTTCCCTGTAGCCCCTGCGGCCGAAAGCCGCCCACAGGACATTCGCGCCCGGAGGCGCATTAAATCAAGCCCCACTCTCGGTGGAGCGGGGTGAACTGGTGCCATATCGAGGAGTTCCCTTACCTCGGCCAAGACCTTTTTGGGACTCTGCTGTTGCTGCCCGGAGCGTCCCTCCCGCGGCCGTCCAGTTTGCTTGGCGTGGTGTGGCTGCCGAGAGGAGAGGACGCCGTGGTCCATTGCGGACTACATTTCCCTGTAGCCCCTGCGGCCGGAAGCCGCCCACAGGACATTCACGCCCGGAGGCGCATTAAATCAAGCCCCACTCTCGGTGGAGCGGGGTGAACTGGTGCCATATCGAGGAGTTCCCTTACCTCGGCCAAGACCTTTTTGGGACTCTGCTGTTGCTGCCCGGAGCGTCCCTCCCGCGGCCGTCCAGTTTGCTTGGCGTGGTATGGCTGCCGAGAGGAGAGGACGCCGTGGTCCATTGCGGACTACATATCCCTGTAGCCCCTGCGGCCGGAAGCCGCCCACAGGACATTCGCGCCCGGAGGCGCATTAAATCAAGCCCCACTCTCGGTGGAGCGGGAGCGCGCGGGGCAGCGCCGGGCTAAGCCTGGGCAAAGGGTGGGCCCTCTGTAGCCCTCAGGAGCCGAAGGTGGCCGGGCTGGGCCTACCCATTGACATTCCTTCTTAAGGTATTACTACCATTGCACTCTCTACCCTTGTCATGTCCTGCCCCCTGTCTTTTTGCTCGTTCTAATTTATTTAGCTCCTAGTATTTTGGGGCTATACTCTATCATTGTCTTGCTTATCCTTCCCTTGGTCATTTGTAATTATCCATCATGGCTCTAGACAATACAAAAGATTCCAGTTCTCTTAATAAAGGAACATTGGATAACTTTGTGTATAGGATTCCCTTGGACGCTGACAGGGAGAGCGCGCTAGCAGAACGTCGCGCTGAGCGACGGCGATCTATCGAAATGATTCAAAACAAGCGCATCTCGCCTGTGAGGCCTCAGAGAGTAAACATATCACATAACAGTGATCTAGCTGAAATTGAGGACCCAGATATCACTGCTAATAATATTAATAGCATTCCTATCCTGTTACGAGATGTTTCTCCCACCCCTGACACAGTCAATATTCCACACAGTCCAGTTTTATCAATCCATGTTAGTCCATCATTGGAGATTGAACTTATCCCTGACACGCCCTTACCTGTAGAAAAGGCCACACGGAAAACTAGGAAAAAATCCCAACTCCCCAGAGTATATGGCTCACCCCCTAGGAAACGAAGGAAACAAGGGAACGAATCACACAAGAAAACAATTAGCCATATAGACCCCGGTAAAGCGGCTAAACCCCACACATCGAGCACTGTGACGGAACATGATCTAGGTACCTCCCCTTCACGCCTGACACTAGAAACCCCCTCAAAGGACCTAATAGGAACAATAGAGCACCTAATTAGAGCATCTACACTCCCAATAATAGAGAGACTCAAAAGACTAGAAGCTAGGCTTGGTTCCTTAGAGGAAAAATTAGTGACAAGCGCAGCGCAGGGCTATTTAACCGCACTTCCAAGCCGGTCATAGAAAATCCAACTATGGCACTGCTCACAAATCGTACCATCCAAAAAGACCCAGGTAGTATAGTGTCAGACAAAACTAAACCTCCTAGGCCAGACACTGGCACAACAACACACCAGACTAAACAACACGTAGTCGGCGAGGCACACAAGGTAAAGACAACTTGCAACCTGGGAAAGTCACAGAGTAAGCATGATAAAAACAGCTCAGAAGAATTAATAAAGCCAAGGGGGCGCCAAGTGGATCTGCCACCGGAAGCAGTTCCACTAGTGGTGGTCTTAACAGGAGTCCCAATTCTAGAAGAAGGAAAGAGGGAAAATCACTCCCAGTTAAAAAACAAAACCACATACTGGCTTAGGCAGAATCGCCCCCTCCCTCCAAACCTAAATGGTGAGATACTGCACGTTCGCCGCCTCTCATGGCTTGGTGCTAGAAAAAAGGATAAAAAGGGAGATATAGTTGTCATCAATTTTAGAGACCATAGAACAGTAAGTCACATCTTAAACTGGCTCGCTGAAAAGGAGAATACGTCCATCTCACCTTGTGACCTGACCTATTTCTACCCTAGGTCCTTATTGGTCCCTCCTCCCAACCTTAGAACTCATACTTATAGAACTATGAAACATCTCCAGGCTAATCACTCAATTCCCCTTCAAAACCGTTATGGGAGTCTGTCCGGTATTGAAGGAGTTGATTGACTGCACCATAGCCATACACTATATCCAAGATCAAACAGCCCCATGACCTCTCTCCCCAAAAACACCGAGATAAACCTCGGACTAACCCCACATGAGGAGCAGACAAAACTAAACGAATTCCTAGCTAGTACTAATGACCTCGCGAACACCATTACCTCCATTAATCAACTGTCTGATATAAATATTCCTTTTCAGGATTCAAATACTTCTCTCTCCAAGGATCTAAATGCCACTCAAACTAATTCAGGACAGAGGATACCTAAAGGAAGAGAATCTAGACCTTCCCTCCTCACCTCATTCTGGAACATAGCAGGGCAACGCACTAAAGTTTTCCTCGCAGATTGGACAAGATTTATCTCCAACTTCGATATCATCGCCTTACAAGAAACTTGGTTACTTGACCCCATACATATTGTGGGGTTCAAGACCTATTTTACACCAGCAATACCCTCGCCCTCAGGACGAGCAAAAGGTGGTCTAACCATCTACATCTCCAATCTTCTGGCGGCGATGGAAATAGAAATAATAAAACTTGAGTGTAGCTTCCAGATTCTTGCCCTTACCCTAAATAATAGGGACAAGTTCCTCATAGTGAACTACTACAATAACTGTCCAGAGAAAGAGGCAACAAATTTGGTATCCTCGATCCGCTTTACCCTTCGTACCCAAACAGAAAAGACCAACATGGAAACAGTGATAATCTGGGGGGGGGGGGTTTAATCTGGGCCCATGTCCAGCTGGCAATATATGTGGCATCCTCGACGAATGGGAAAATCCAATATCCCACTTTAGGCACAGTACACTTGGCAGCCAACTTAATGAAACCATGTTTGAGTTAAATCTTGTCCATGCTAACAACCTCCACAATGACAAGGCAAAACTGGCCCCCACTTTTCATGGTCAGGGATATAATACAACAATAGACTATATTTTGGTCTCAAACGGGGCGTGGATAGGGGATACTCAATTTATAAGACACGATAGTGCACTTAGTGATCACTATCCCCTAAGTATCTCATACCCTTTATCTTGCAATCCTAAAATCAACCCTGGTACCATTCTAGACCAAAACAACTTAACGTTGAATAGACTAAATGGCTATGCCCTGAAATGGAGGAAAGTAGATTCACAAGAGATAACAACTAAAGTGATCACAGGGGCCTTTCTCCATATATTGAAATGCCTTGATCCTGATACCACAGATGAGGAAATAATCTCTAACTTCGAAAGGATCATTAAAACTATAAATGATGCTTTATGGAGAGAACTCAAACATAAATCTAAGCCAAAAAAGGGTTGGTTTAACCACGAATGTACAACTACATATAAAGACCTAAAAAACACACTAAGGAAAGAGGTGAGAAACCCACTAGAAATTAGAGAATTTAGGAATAAATATAATACAGCTCTAAAAAATAGGAAAAAAGAGCTAAAGTCTCTCCTTTGGGAACAACTTCACGAAAGCTGTGTTCTTAAAAACTCAGCTGCCTTTTGGCAAGTCATTAAGTCCCCCTTTTTAGCAAACAACATAGATCACCCTAAAATAGATGTGGTAATAGACGAAAAGGAGTGGGTCCAGCATTTTTCAAAAATATTCATGATCAATCCAACTGATCCCGTGTGCCATGACTATCTTATCCGGGACACTACGCACACTGATAAACCCGGAAATTCGTTCCCGATAGACCTCCATTTCTCAATGCAACAAGTTGAATTGGCTCTAAGTACAAGTAAAAACGTCAAAGCACCGGGTCCAGATGGTGTGCCAATTGATCTCTTTAACACCTTGGATGCTAAGGCAATTCCCGCTGGGTGCTGATTTATCAGAACCCCATTGTTCATGACAAGGTCAGCTCGTCATTAGCACAGCTCCAGTGTACTGCATGACGAGCTGACCTTGTCATGAGCATGGAAGTGGTTAAAGCACATATGGACATCTGGACCCCACTTCTAACCAGAGTGCTCAATGCAACATGCTCCGTAGGCCTCCCGCCTTAATGGTCTAAATCAATATTAGTCCCAATCTTCAAAAAGCGAGATAGGGGGTCGGTAGCTTGCTATCGTCCCATCTCACTCCTGGATTCGCTGGGAAAGGTGGCAGGACGATTAATACTTGAGCAACTACAGGTTTGGGTGGATGATGGCAGGATTATTTCGGACCTACCTTTTTGGGACTCTGCTGTTGCTGCCCGGAGCGTCCCTCCCGCGGCCGTCCAGTTTGCTTGGCGTGGTGTGGCTGCCGAGAGGAGAGGACGCCGTGGTCCATTGCGGACTACATTTCCCTGTAGCCCCTGCGGCCGGAAGCCGCCCACAGGACATTCACGCCCGGAGGCGCATTAAATCAAGCCCCACTCTCGGTGGAGCGGGGTGAACTGGTGCCATATCGAGGAGTTCCCTTACCTCGGCCAAGACCTTTTTGGGACTCTGCTGTTGCTGCCCGGAGCGTCCCTCCCGCGGCCGTCCAGTTTGCTTGGCGTGGTATGGCTGCCGAGAGGAGAGGACGCCGTGGTCCATTGCGGACTACATATCCCTGTAGCCCCTGCGGCCGGAAGCCGCCCACAGGACATTCGCGCCCGGAGGCGCATTAAATCAAGCCCCACTCTCGGTGGAGCGGGAGCGCGCGGGGCAGCGCCGGGCTAAGCCCGGGCAAAGGGCGGGCCCTCTGTAGCCCTCAGGAGCCGAAGGTGGCCGGGCTGGGCCTACCCATTGACATTCCTTCTTAAGGTATTACTACCATTGCACTCTCTACCCTTGTCATGTCCTGCCCCCTGTCTTTTTGCTCGTTCTAATTTATTTAGCTCCTAGTATTTTGGGGCTATACTCTATCATTGTCTTGCTTATCCTTCCCTTGGTCATTTGTAATTATCCATCATGGCTCTAGACAATACAAAAGATTCCAGTTCTCTTAATAAAGGAACATTGGATAACTTTGTGTATAGGATTCCCTTGGACGCTGACAGGGAGAGCGCGCTAGCAGAACGTCGCGCTGAGCGACGGCGATCTATCGAAATGATTCAAAACAAGCGCATCTCGCCTGTGAGGCCTCAGAGAGTAAACATATCACATAACAGTGATCTAGCTGAAATTGAGGACCCAGATATCACTGCTAATAATATTAATAGCATTCCTATCCTGTTACGAGATGTTTCTCCCACCCCTGACACAGTCAATATTCCACACAGTCCAGTTTTATCAATCCATGTTAGTCCATCATTGGAGATTGAACTTATCCCTGACACGCCCTTACCTGTAGAAAAGGCCACACGGAAAACTAGGAAAAAATCCCAACTCCCCAGAGTATATGGCTCACCCCCTAGGAAACGAAGGAAACAAGGGAACGAATCACACAAGAAAACAATTAGCCATATAGACCCCGGTAAAGCGGCTAAACCCCACACATCGAGCACTGTGACGGAACATGATCTAGGTACCTCCCCTTCACGCCTGACACTAGAAACCCCCTCAAAGGACCTAATAGGAACAATAGAGCACCTAATTAGAGCATCTACACTCCCAATAATAGAGAGACTCAAAAGACTAGAAGCTAGGCTTGGTTCCTTAGAGGAAAAATTAGTGACAAGCGCAGGGCTATTTAACCGCACTTCCAAGCCGGTCATAGAAAATCCAACTATGGCACTGCCCACAAATCGTACCATCCAAAAAGACCCAGGTAGTATAGTGTCAGACAAAACTAAACCTCCTAGGCCAGACACTGGCACAACAACACACCAGACTAAACAACACGTAGTCGGCGAGGCACACAAGGTAAAGACAACTTGCAACCTGGGAAAGTCACAGAGTAAGCATGATAAGAACAGCTCAGAAGAATTAATAAAGCCAAGGGGGCGCCAAGTGGATCTGCCACCGGAAGCAGTTCCACTAGTGGTGGTCTTAACAGGAGTCCCAATTCTAGAAGAAGGAAAGAGGGAAAATCACTCCCAGTTAAAAAACAAAACCACATACTGGCTTAGGCAGAATCGCCCCCTCCCTCCAAACCTAAATGGTGAGATACTGCACGTTCGCCGCCTCTCATGGCTTGGTGCTAGAAAAAAGGATAAGAAGGGAGATATAGTTGTCATCAATTTTAGAGACCATAGAACAGTAAGTCACATCTTAAACTGGCTCGCTGAAAAGGGGAATACGTCCATCTCACCTTGTGACCTGACCTATTTCTACCCTAGGTCCTTATTGGTCCCTCCTCCCAACCTTAGAACTCATACTTATAGAACTATGAAACATCTCCAGGCTAATCACTCAATTCCCCTTCAAAACCGTTATGGGAGTCTGTCCGGTATTGAAGGAGTTGATTGACTGCACCATAGCCATACACTATATCCAAGATCAAACAGCCCCATGACCTCTCTCCCCAAAAACACCGAGATAAACCTCGGACTAACCCCACATGAGGAGCAGACAAAACTAAACGAATTCCTAGCTAGTACTAATGACCTCGCGAACACCATTACCTCCATTAATCAACTGTCTGATATAAATATTCCTTTTCAGGATTCAAATACTTCTCTCTCCAAGGATCTAAATGCCACTCAAACTAATTCAGGACAGAGGATACCTAAAGGAAGAGAATCTAGACCTTCCCTCCTCACCTCATTCTGGAACATAGCAGGGCAACGCACTAAAGTTTTCCTCGCAGATTGGACAAGATTTATCTCCAACTTCGATATCATCGCCTTACAAGAAACTTGGTTACTTGACCCCATACATATTGTGGGGTTCAAGACCTATTTTACACCAGCAATACCCTCGCCCTCAGGACGAGCAAAAGGTGGTCTAACCATCTACATCTCCAATCTTCTGGCGGCGATGGAAATAGAAATAATAAAACTTGAGTGTAGCTTCCAGATTCTTGCCCTTACCCTAAATAATAGGGACAAGTTCCTCATAGTGAACTACTACAATAACTGTCCAGAGAAAGAGGCAACAAATTTGGTATCCTCGATCCGCTTTACCCTTCGTACCCAAACAGAAAAGACCAACATGGAAACAGTGATAATCTGGGGGGGGTTTAATCTGGGCCCATGTCCAGCTGGCAATATATGTGGCATCCTCGACGAATGGGAAAATCCAATATCCCACTTTAGGCACAGTACACTTGGCAGCCAACTTAATGAAACCATGTTTGAGTTAAATCTTGTCCATGCTAACAACCTCCACAATGACAAGGCAAAACTGGCCCCCACTTTTCATGGTCAGGGATATAATACAACAATAGACTATATTTTGGTCTCAAACGGGGCGTGGATAGGGGATACTCAATTTATAAGACACGATAGTGCACTTAGTGATCACTATCCCCTAAGTATCTCATACCCTTTATCTTGCAATCCTAAAATCAACCCTGGTACCATTCTAGACCAAAACAACTTAACGTTGAATAGACTAAATGGCTATGCCCTGAAATGGAGGAAAGTAGATTCACAAGAGATAACAACTAAAGTGATCACAGGGGCCTTTCTCCATATATTGAAATGCCTTGATCCTGATACCACAGATGAGGAAATAATCTCTAACTTCGAAAGGATCATTAAAACTATAAATGATGCTTTATGGAGAGAACTCAAACATAAATCTAAGCCAAAAAAGGGTTGGTTTAACCACGAATGTACAACTACATATAAAGACCTAAAAAACGCACTAAGGAAAGAGGTGAGAAACCCACTAGAAATTAGAGAACTTAGGAATAAATATAATACAGCTCTAAAAAATAGGAAAAAAGAGCTAAAGTCTCTCCTTTGGGAACAACTTCACGAAAGCTGTGTTCTTAAAAACTCAGCTGCCTTTTGGCAAGTCATTAAGTCCCCCTTTTTAGCAAACAACATAGATCACCCTAAAATAGATGTGGTAATAGACGAAAAGGAGTGGGTCCAGCATTTTTCAAAAATATTCATGATCAATCCAACTGATCCCGTGTGCCATGACTATCTTATCCGGGACACTACGCACACTGATAAACCCGGAAATTCGTTCCCGATAGACCTCCATTTCTCAATGCAACAAGTTGAATTGGCTCTAAGTACAAGTAAAAACGTCAAAGCACCGGGTCCAGATGGTGTGCCAATTGATCTCTTTAACACCTTGGATGCTAAGGCAATTCCCGCTGGGTGCTGATTTATCAGAACCCCATTGTTCATGACAAGGTCAGCTCGTCATTAGCACAGCTCCAGTGTACTGCATGACGAGCTGACCTTGTCATGAGCATGGAAGTGGTTAAAGCACATATGGACATCTGGACCCCACTTCTAACCAGAGTGCTCAATGCAACATGCTCCGTAGGCCTCCCACCTTAATGGTCTAAATCAATATTAGTCCCAATCTTCAAAAAGCGAGATAGGGGGTCGGTAGCTTGCTATCGTCCCATCTCACTCCTGGATTCGCTGGGAAAGGTGGCAGGACGATTAATACTTGAGCAACTACAGGTTTGGGTGGATGATGGCAGGATTATTTCGGACCTACAATATGGCTTTCGCCAGGGGCTGGGGACCATAGAGCAGGCACTGAACTTGACACTATTAATAGATAAATATGTTCATGTCAAAAGGGGCGACATGTATATGGTTGACGTGGACCTTTCGTCCGCGTTTGACTGCGTGTCCCACTCGAAACTCTGGACTCTATTGAGGGATATGGGCGTTCCACAAAATGTGCTCAAGTTTTTAAGGGAACTTTACTCTAACGCCACAGCTAGAGTTCGCTATGGGGTGCAGGGGGAACTAACAAGGGAATTTTCCGTGGAAAAGGGAGTTAGGCAAGGATGTGTCTTGGCTCCCCTTCTCTTCACTCTCTACACCAATGGTCTGGAGGATGCGATGATTAGGGGAGCTCATGACCTTCCTATGGTGAATGGTCAACCTATACCAGCGCTCCTCTATGCGGATGACGCTGTCATCTTAGCCCGCACCCCCCTGGAACTACAAAAGAGTGTGGACAGATACTCGGCTTTTATGGCAGGGCTCGATATGAAAATGAACACAAGTAAAACTTTTGTTATGAGGGCAGGCACAGGACACAAACGAAAAATGAAGGATATCCACTTATAGGGGCAAAAATTAGAGACCACACAAAACTATTCGTATTTGGGCGTAGCGATAGATAATAAACTAGCTTGGAATATAGCTGTAGAAACTAGAAAATTACTTTTCCTAAGAACTACAGCAGCTCTAGCGAACTTTTCCAGAAAGTTAGGGAAAAGACCCCCTTGTGAACTAGTAAAGATTTACCAAGCCAAATGTCTATCAGTGGCTCTCTATGGAGCCGGCCTTTGGGGGTGTGTACCGTTAGACGAAATTCAGAAAGTGGAAAACTCCTTCCTGAGATATCTTCTGGCGGTCCCGAGGAGAACGGGCACTATGGCGTGCCATATAGAGTTGGGTTTGCCACATGTTACTGATCTAGCAAAAGCTGAACCAGTACTATTATGGCATAGAATCTAGAGGAACGATAAAGCAACTCTTACCCAGTCTATTCTAACGGACTGCCTAGCTCTGGACAAGGCTCACAACTCCAGATGGCTGTGCTATATAAAAAAGTTTTTGAAAGATCTAGGATGGACGAGGTACTATTATGATCCCTCTTCAATGTCCGAAGGCTCAAGAAAGTCATTAAAAACGAAATGCTTATCCCATTTAGAGGAACTGAGACTAACGAAAGAGGCAACAAAACCTTCAGGAGCACGCTCCCTACAAACACAAACGACCACCTCTATTCAGCCATACCTTACATTAAACACTTCAGGTTACGAGAGGTATCTCTTGGTAAGGTTTAGGCTGAACTTGTTTCATCGATTGGTACATTCCCCATCAGAAATAATTGGGCCAAAGACCTCCCGTTGTGTCCATGTGACGATATTTCCCCCCAATCGACCATGCACACCATCCTCTTCTGCAAATTTTTCCACGATTTCAGGAAAACGTGGTTGATCCCATTACTAAAACAAACTAGATACAGACAATGCCGTCTAGCTTTTCTATTTTTGAAGCAGTTGGATGGTGAAAGGACTACTTATTTTGTGGTGAACTTCCTGAAATGCACGGTCAGACATAGAGCGTTTTTAAGTTAATCACTTGTTTTCTTTTTCTGTTTTTAACAATGAGTCATCTATTGAACTTTCGGCGAACTTTTAAAAAGTATCAATTACGTTTTAAAACCTAAAAGCGAGAACTCTCACGTATAGCCTCGTATTTTAACATAGAATGATTGTATCATCTTTTAATTAAGCTCTGTACGTGGAAGACTTGGCATGATTGTTTTTATTTGTACATATTGAATTTACTGTAAATGAAATGTATTGCTATATGATTGTTCGCTTTTTATGATTTATATTCTAAATCGAAATAAAGCTCAATTGACTTGACTAGTGGTGTTGTACTTTTTCTCTCCACTGCCGCTTTTGTGTGGGGATGGGCTTGCCATTCTATTCACTAGATTATGACTATACACAGAGATCCCCTACTACAGAAGGAGTAGTTTCTGTCCTGTAACTCCAGTTCTGTAGTAGGGGTATCTCTGTTATAGTCATAAGCGCCCTCCCTCCTCCCCGGTGGAGACAAATGTTTATGTTAGGAATGCTACAGGTCTGGCATTATACGCCTTCAAAAAGAACTGAAAGTAAATGGGACCTGCTGGGCATTCTGGGATACTGAGAAAGTTCTAGAAAGTTTTCTTAAAGGCACGGTATCCCTTTTTGAGCCACATAATGGCAGCCTATGGGGCTTGTCTGTCCTCCCCTTCCTCTCTATAATTCCTGAGGCTTTGTTGGTAAAAGGGGAAGTTTTTCTCTATGAAGAAAACTTGGCAAGCTGTGCTGTTTGTGGTTTTGGTGGAATGTCTAGTTGAAGTACTGGACAGTGTAGCCTGTGGATATAGGCTGCATTATATGTCTTTAAATTCTCTCTTAAGTGTCTATGCAGGACTGCATTTTTAGACAGCTTAAGAGATTATTTTTGATTGCTCCGGGGTCCACGCTCATGAGCGGGACTATTTACTAGATTATGACTATAACAGAGATACCCCTACTACAGAATTGGAGTTACAGGACAGAAACTACTCCTTTCTTCCCCTATTTTACATCAGACCTTACATAGAAAAATAAAGATGTTTCAAGCAAGCTCTCAGTACATTTGTGGCCACGACAGGGTTTTAATGATGTCGTCTTTCTCCCTCTTTCAGGTGCCCTTGTGGTTTCGCCGCAGATGTTCCTTCGAAAAAAGAGGAATGAAAATCACCCAAGTATAGGTTCCTTAGGCAGGCTTTCCTGTTTTCCTCTTTAGTCTTTTCTGATTTTCCCTTTCCTGGTGGCCCTTCTTCCCCTCCACCATCTCCCCATCCTTCGGAAGTTCCACTGTGATGCTGTAGTATTGAGGGAAAGAAAGTGCCCAGTGTTTTAAGGAAAGAGAATCCTTTCTTACTACAAATTTGGATTTGGTGAACTTGGTACTCTAAGTTTGCTTCAAAGTCTGGGCTTCCTACACTGTGTCTGTGGTTTATATGCAAAGTGTGTGTGTGGAAGGGGGGAGGGATCTTTTCTATTCAGTTCCATTACTAGAAAGGAGTTAATTACACCCCATGGAAAGACCAGAATGGTACCTGAATGCTTGTGGAAAAAGAAACAGGTAAGAGGAACAAAAAATATTTTAAATAGGTAACTGACCAGATCCTTTCCTCCTACCTCATACTATACCCTTCTTCCGGCGCTTCAGGAATTACCCAGTTAGGCCACAGCCCTCCATACTTGTGGAGGGACAACTTGTATTCCTCGTTGGCACCCACTACTCCTCCAACCAAGCATCCTCTTCCTAGCTCGTCTCCGTCTTTTCCCTCTGTCCCCTCTTTCTCTGTCTTCTCCTGTGCGACAAATTCTCCCTGGGCCACCCTCTCTTGTGAGTCTCCTTCTGTGGCCTTCCTCCTTCTCTCCGGTTTTGCCTCTCCCTGTTCTCTTCCTTGCTTCCTTCTGTTTCCATCCGTTGCTTCCTCCTTAAATGCCCCGCCCGTCAATTGGCCAGGACAAATCCTCTTTTAGTTTTTCCAGCTATGCTTGTCCTTGTCGCCACCCCACTCCTTCCTGTTGTACTTTATTATTCTATTTGTTTACGTGTCCTTTTTCTGATTCTAGGGTGCATCCAACCTTGGGGGAAGAGATTGCAGGATTGTCGGTGTCCTCATCAGATAAGTCCTCCTTCCAACCTCCCATTTTTTCTCACAATGAATCGACCCCGGGTCATGGTGCTGCTCCCCCTTTGCCTCTTACAGCCTCATGAGTCTGGGACAGCGCTCCCAATCACCACTGCCTTTCAGATTGATCCCGCTGCCCACAGGTCGAACACCACTGCTCAATTTTGGTGGCCTTTCCTTTGGTTTGGGTACATTTATTTCACTTACTTTAAATTATTTTACTTCAACTTTTTGGTTATTTGGCCTGGGTTCATCTCCTCTGTGGTTTCCCTGCCCCCTCCGGTAATTTTCTTCCTGCTCCCTTGTTGTTCCCGCTCCCTACCCTCCCACCTCTCTGACAGCCCCACCCACCTTGTAGGACTACATATGGAGGCTGCTGCGCGTCCGCGCTAAAGGGGTGCACCAAAGGTAAGCCCATCTGCAACCATCCGCGTCTGGGCGATCCCCGTGCCAGGACATCTTGCCCTCCAACCACTACACAGCTAAGGAGCTCCTTGCCCTGGACCCCGACACCGCAACAACAGCTGCTTCACGACCTCCCAGCGGATCAACCAAAGGACCTTTCACCTGCCGCCACTGTCCATTCCTCTGCCACACAGGACCTCATACATGAAAATAGCCCCTCACCACTCACAATCAGAAGGCCGTGAACAACCTGGAACAGCTACAATGCATCCTGGTCAATGCCCTCTCCGTCTGCAAACACAAAAGACACACAGATGATGGACGGAATACAGAGCAAATCAAATATTCACCTCCAGTCAATAGATCTGGGTTAAATCCATCGTTCTTTTGCTCAACATGCCACCCCAGTTTGGACCTAGCCATATGCAAATCAGTCTTGACCCGGTGCCACATGGGAACAGTTCAGTCCGAACTGCCAAGCCTGATGGTCTCTGGACCGGAATAGAGCCTCCTGGCACCGGTCACATCTATGACCTGGCGCCTCTCATTGAGCAGCTCAACTTCTGGCTACAGACTGATGCTAAGACCACAATAACAGGCACCTTTGCCTATGAACCCCTAGGACCCAGACCAGCTTCCTGCAACGCCCTCTCCAACTTCTTTACCCCCCCCCCCCCCCCAGCCGTCGACTTCCACCACTACATCCTACTCGGTGACCTCAATTTCCACATTGATGACCCCAATGACTCCAACTCCATCACCCTGGAGAACCTGAGCAACATCAGCCCTCACCCAGCTGGTCGCCAAACTCACGCACAAAGCAGGACACACACTCAACTCCATCTTTACCTCCAGTGACAGAGTCAAATTCACCCATGTCACTGATCCCACCTGGACCAACCACGCCATCGTCCACTTCACCATCACCGACCCCCAGCACACCACTGCCCCTCCGACCGAAGCAGGAGTAAGGTAACCGAGACTCAGTGGACACAGACTTCAGCACCACACAACTCAAAACATCAGCAGACCTCGTCCAGAACTTCTCCGACCGGATCACCAAGTGCCCCGACAGAGTCACCCCATGGAAACCAGCAAAAGGCAATACAACCTCAAATCAAGCGAGTTGGTACACCCCAGAGCTCAATACCACCAAGTACAACTTGTTACCGACTCGAAGATATGGCGCATCACTAAGAACCCCTCCAAGAGATCCGCTCACAAAGCCGCCCTCAGCCACTACCACATACACCTCAAGGAAGCAGAGTGCTGCCATCACTACCAGTACAGATACCGCGGCCAACCACACAAAGGAGCTCTTCAAAATAGTCAAGGAATTCTTCAACTCGACATCCACAGAGAACACCATGCACCCCTCCCAAGAACTCTGCAGCACCCTTTTGGACTACTTCCACAGCAAAATCGCCAACATCTACAACAACTAAGACCCTCAACCCACCTCTCTCCGCCTCTGCAACCTCAACCCCCCCAGTAGACACCAGCCAAATGATAAGCACCTGGTCTCCACTCACCACCCAGACCACCACAGCCATCATGTCGTCCAGCCACTCCGGGGCGTCCATCCACTTACACCCCCACCATCTCTTCAACCTCTGGAACCAACCCAATCACCACAAATCTCACCAGCATCATCCATACTTCCATCTCCACAGCAACCTTCCCAGAAATATGGAAACACGCAGAGTTTACATCCCTACTGAAGAAATCCTCTGCCGACTCCAGTGACCTCAAAAACCACCAACTTATCTTCCTGCTCTCCTATCCAGCCAAAGTACTTGAGAAAGCCAATCAATCAACAGCTCACTGAATACCTTGATCACAACCACCTCCTCAACGTCTCACAATCAGGATTCTGATCCTGCCACAGCACTGAGACCACAGATGACATCAGACCTCTCCTCGACCTTGAAGAAACTGTGGCCCTGATCCTCCTAGACCTCTCTGCTGCATTCAACAGCATCTCCCAGAACACTGTCATCCACAGACTACAGTAAAACAACCTCAAGTGGATCGCCTCCTTTCTTACAGGTCGCACCCAAGGACATCATACAGCGTACCACAAGGATAAGGCCTCAGCCCCACTCTGTTAAACATCTACATGAGCCCCCTCGCAGGTGTCATCAGAACCAACATAACCTCCTATGCAGACACTCAGCTAATCCTCTCACTCACCAATGACCCTGCCATCGCCAAAACCAACTTCTGCAACGCCATGACCAAGATAGCCAACTGATTAAGAGACAATTGCCTCAAGCTCAACTCAGACAAAACAGAAGTCCTGATCTTCGGGAAGAACATGTCCATCTGAGACCACAGCTGGTGGCCTACAGAACTCAGACCCACACTCACACCAACCGACCAGGCATGCAACCTCGACGTCCAACTGACGATAAAAAGACCACAAGTCAACGCAGTCGCCTCTTCCTGCTTCCACACCTTTTGCATAACTTATAAGGGTCGAAGCATCGACAATATAAATGGTGTGCCTCGCCCTCACTTGATACACGGCGGAAATTGTTCACTCTAAGACTAGCCGTTGTTATACAGAGGTCCAAGGAACAAAAGGGGCACTAAAACAATTCACTTGTTTTATGATACAATTTGTTACGTTCTAAGTCACTTGATCACACTGTAAGATCACTTCATTTTATTTTTTTTGAAAACATACTTTATTGAAGATTTATCATGACAAAACATCATATGCAACACCTCGTCATCATTCGCGAAACATGTCTTCATTTATAACCCGAAAAACACCACTGGGTACGGACTCCCAAGCAGCAAGGCCAAGTCACAGCCTAACGTAATATAATCAACAAGTTTGCCAATGCTGCCAACGCTATTTTTACCAACACATTAGTTCCTTTCCTCACTTACGACTAGAACATAAAGTGAGCGGCATCTCATTTCCTTGAATCAATCTGGATTATTTATTTTTTCTTTTACTTCATAGCTTTTTTTGTTTGTTTAATTTTTTACAAAACAATTTTTGCAATTTACAAATGATACATAACATACAAAATTATTCATTTCTGAAAACATTTTCATCTCTTAAAACACACCCTCTCTCTCATTCATACCAAAATTTGTGAGTGAACCACTTGCATACACTATCATACACTCTAAGTAGACACCAGAAAATTAACTGCTTTTTGAAAAAACTCATGCACTGTCAATACAATGTTGCCATAGATGCCAAGCTAATATATTTTTCAGTTCATTTATGCAGATTTTTCATTTCAAATCTTATGGCATATTATCCATACGGTCTACGCGTTTCGAACTCTGTTTATTTTGGAGTTCTCATCAGGACCAAACTCGTTTTTTAGTCACCTTAACTTGTGAGCTATATATGAAAGAGACGACGCTGGACAACCACTAATGGTTGGTGACCCTTAGCTTTTTTGGCCGGGGATCCCCAATTCTTAAAATTTGCTTTTTTGAAATGATGTCTCTTATTTAGCGAGACGCCATGCCGGGAGCCAGTTCGAGGACCTTATAGATCTCCGCAGTGTAGCCTTGTACACTGGCTCCTTGGGGTCCGTGTGTGCACCGGTCGGGTTCGACAGAACAGAGTTCGAAACGCGTAGACCGTATGGATAATATGCCATAAGATTTGAAATGAAAAATCTGCATAAATGAACTGAAAAATATATTAGCTTGGCATCTATGGCAACATTGTATTGACAGTGCATGAGTTTTTTCAAAAAGCAGTTAATTTTCTGGTGTCTACTTAGAGTGTATGATAGTGTATGCAAGTGGTTCACTCACAAATTTTGGTATGAATGAGAGAGAGGGTGTGTTTTAAGAGATGAAAATGTTTTCAGAAATGAATAATTTTGTATGTTATGTATCATTTGTAAATTGCAAAAATTGTTTTGTAAAAAATTAAACAAACAAAAAAAGCTATGAAGTAAAAGAAAAAATAAATAATCCAGATTGATTCAAGGAAATGAGATGCCGCTCACTTTATGTTCTAGTCGTAAGTGAGGAAAGGAACTAATGTGTTGGTAAAAATAGCGTTGGCAGCATTGGCAAACTTGTTGATTATATTTCATTTATAACCCAACATTCCTTAGCGCCCTCCCCCCTAAGTGGTGCAGGCATGTAACTTTCAAAACACAATAACTCATGTTATTCAGTCAACAGTGGTACATTCTCTACATGTCGTAAGGACTAGGCATTACACTGAAATTCTATGTGCTTTAGCTCTCATCTCGTTGCAGATCTAACAAGGCCTGAACTAATGCTTCCCACGCCCTCGCTTGATCCAGGGCCCTCTCCTGATTTGATCGGTGGGCCTGTTGCATCCGAATCGTGCTCTCACTCCTTGCCCATTTAAGAAGCTCCGCCCTCCAGCGCTTGTGTGATGGTCCCTCTCTCGACTTCCAATGCAGGGTAATTTCTCTCTTCGCTAATATAAGCCCTAGATCTATGAATTTACTAGTTATCTTCGTCTTGGGCGTATGGGGGAACCAAAGCAGCACACACGTGGCCATATCGTAAGACATTTCCCTGCCTGTAACTTCATTCAAAAGTGCACCCACTTCCGTCCAATAACTCCCCAGGCTCGGGCAGTCCCAGAGCATATGTTCCAGTTCCGCCCCCTCTGTCAAACATCTGGGACATTCTACACTTGGAAGTACCTCTGAATCCTCCCCGGTGTCAAATAGGCTCGGTGCACTATGAAAGACTGTATTAATTGAAGCTGTGCATTTCGAGTGCCCTTCCAGGCTCTCCTGAGAACTTGTCCCCATGTGGCATCTGGTATCGGTCGACCTATGTTTGTTTCCAACTTCAATTTTATTATTTTTTTAAAAACCTTTATTGTAAATAAGGTGGACACAATTACATGTTAACAGAAACCACATCCGGTCAATATCACAGAGACGGGCAATGCAAGTCAAAAAATCAATACACATACCACCCGCCTCCCAAAGTCCACATCAACACCCAGGATACGGTTGTACCATAACGGCACCAGGATAAAAGAGGTTATGTTTTCATTTTTTGTAAGGGTTCAGAGATAGAGCAGGATCCGACATCATACAATCTAGCAGCACCAGAGAGAGGGAACATCGCAATTCAGGATATACACATTTGGGACCGCTGCAGGCAGGGCGCAGACATTAACGCGCACTAAACAGGATAGGCAACAAGCAGCACATCACGCCCTCCAATGCAGCACACGCCCGCTGAATCAAAAACGAGACACGATGATAACCTCCCCCATACTGGCCTGAAACATAAAAACATCCGATAAACTACCTACTACTCGGAATCCCAAAAAGAAGAAAAGAAGAGAAGAAAAAGAAGCCCAAGCAAGAAAGAGAAAGAGGCCCTAGTAACTGAAAAAGGGAAAAAGAAAAAACAGAGAATACCCCCCACCCTGCACCCCTGCCTCCGGCTACGGCCTCCCCCTCAGCAGTGTGCCTGTCGCCCGCTGTATGAACCCGAGATTTAGAAGAAAGAGAAAAGAAACAACCACCCGTCCAGACTAAAAACCCAAGCGAGGGAAGAAAAGAAAGAAAAAAAGGAAGAAGGAGATAACGCCACAGCTCTTATGAAGAGAGGAAAAGGGAATAGAAGGTCATAGAAAATAACAAAGAAAAATAAAAAATAAACCCCACCCCCACACTACACCTCTGCCGATGGCTACGACCCAACCCCACTAGCAGCGTGTCTGTCGCCCCCTAAACTACACCCCAAGGAAGGGAAAAAGACGGAGGAGAATGCAACGTCCCCCGCCCCGCTCGCACAAGGCAACACAAATCTAGTACACGTAGGTCCACGAACTGATACACGTAAGCGGCATTAGAAAGACATAGCATTAAAGCATCTCCCCATCAGTAGCTGGCCGAAGAATCCGCCCCACATGACACGGAAAAATTCAACCCTGCCCCGCTTTAACACGCCCGTTGGCGCGTGACAACCGAACATTCGCCCCACCATACAATGTCCAATGATCAGAGTTAACAGGAAAACAAGGCAACGCCAACACCATGCGAAAGTTCTGCAGCAGGGAACCATCAAGACACAACCAACGATTGTCCGAGTTCAGCAACAAAGTACCAAGCCAGCCTTCCAGATCACGACGCCGCCAGGGCAACAAAGAGTCGAAGGCCATGTCAGCCGGGTGCACAGGCGGTGCAATTCGAATGGGCAAAGTCGGTGTTCCGTGGAAGTGGTCCGCCCGAGGTGTAGGTGCATGCCCCTCTGCGCCACTCATGTGATCGGCTGTGTGGGACTTATACACCACACCTGATGGAGCCCCATAATCGATCATCTCCAGGCGTGCAACAGTGGATCCGAACGTTGGCGCAGTGCCGCGAGCTGCGCTTACAATCACAGGATTAACGTGACTCCCACCCGTCGGAGGAGCAATAATGGCGTCCAGCTTTAGTCCAAGCACTCTGACTCCTCCCACCCAGGCAGCATGGAGGGAGCCGAGAGCAACAAAGAGGTCCCGACCCGTGGGCTTCATCATATGTTTCTGGGCCAGTATCAGTCTTTCAGGGTGCAGCTCCTCACACAAAACGGCAACAGAAGCCCTGTCAAGTGTAGCCGATAGAAGAGCCTTGGTAGATCCACTAGGCAGGGGTCGTCACTATCATCAATAAGTAAGGGCAAGCCGCCATAGCCCACATGAATGTGCACAAACCGTGCAATCTCCGATGCCCCGTGCGAGGCGCAGGCAGAAGTGGCGCTGTGAGACACAGAAGGCTGTTACAGCGGTGAACCCTCCAAGCACATGCAAAATCGGCAACCTTTGCTGCACTAACCACTGGAGAAGCAGGGTTCACAAATATGGTCCAATGTCGACACGGACGGTAGTGCCGTGCCCAGCCAATATGATTCAGAAAAGGGGGTGGTGATGAACAGAGTGCCTGAATTAAGCAGACCACTCTTACCCAGTCCAAAGATCAGGGCTTGATCCATCACCGTTTTTTAGCTCACTGCACCATCCCAGCTCAGAACTTGGCTATATGCAAATTAGTCTGTTCCTGTCCCAGTGCATGATGGGAACAGGGCAAACCAAACTACCAAGCCAATTCTTATACTGGGAAGAAAACAAGCTACCGGGGACCGGTTTCTGGCATTTCAGCCTCTTCGGCCCGGCTTGCTTGAATCCTGATGGTGCAATGAGCAAGGGACTCACATCTGAGTATACCCTTCCACGCTTATGGTGGACAAAATGATTCAGAAAAGGGGGTGGTGATGAACAGAGTGCCTGAATTAAGCAGACCACTCTTACCCAGTCCAAAGATCAGGGCTTGATCCATCACCGTTTTTTAGCTCACTGCACCATCCCAGCTCAGAACTTGGCTATATGCAAATTAGTCTGTTCCTGTCCCAGTGCATGATGGGAACAGGGCAAACCAAACTACCAAGCCAATTCTTATACTGGGAAGAAAACAAGCTACCGGGGACCGGTTTCTGGCATTTCAGCCTCTTCGGCCCGGCTTGCTTGAATCCTGATGGTGCAATGAGCAAGGGACTCACATCTGAGTATACCCTTCCACGCTTATGGTGGACAAAATGATTCAGAAAAGGGGGTGGTGATGAACAGAGTGCCTGAATTAAGCAGACCACTCTTACCCAGTCCAAAGATCAGGGCTTGATCCATCACCGTTTTTTAGCTCACTGCACCATCCCAGCTCAGAACTTGGCTATATGCAAATTAGTCTGTTCCTGTCCCAGTGCATGATGGGAACAGGGCAAACCAAACTACCAAGCCAATTCTTATACTGGGAAGAAAACAAGCTACCGGGGACCGGTTTCTGGCATTTCAGCCTCTTCGGCCCGGCTTGCTTGAATCCTGATGGTGCAATGAGCAAGGGACTCACATCTGAGTATACCCTTCCACGCTTATGGTGGACAAAATGATTCAGAAAAGGGGGTGGTGATGAACAGAGTGCCTGAATTAAGCAGACCACTCTTACCCAGTCCAAAGATCAGGGCTTGATCCATCACCGTTTTTTAGCTCACTGCACCATCCCAGCTCAGAACTTGGCTATATGCAAATTAGTCTGTTCCTGTCCCAGTGCATGATGGGAACAGGGCAAACCAAACTACCAAGCCAATTCTTATACTGGGAAGAAAACAAGCTACCGGGGACCGGTTTCTGGCATTTCAGCCTCTTCGGCCCGGCTTGCTTGAATCCTGATGGTGCAATGAGCAAGGGACTCACATCTGAGTATACCCTTCCACGCTTATGGTGGACAAAATGATTCAGAAAAGGGGGTGGTGATGAACAGAGTGCCTGAATTAAGCAGACCACTCTTACCCAGTCCAAAGATCAGGGCTTGATCCATCACCGTTTTTTAGCTCACTGCACCATCCCAGCTCAGAACTTGGCTATATGCAAATTAGTCTGTTCCTGTCCCAGTGCATGATGGGAACAGGGCAAACCAAACTACCAAGCCAATTCTTATACTGGGAAGAAAACAAGCTACCGGGGACCGGTTTCTGGCATTTCAGCCTCTTCGGCCCGGCTTGCTTGAATCCTGATGGTGCAATGAGCAAGGGACTCACATCTGAGTATACCCTTCCACGCTTATGGTGGACAAAATGATTCAGAAAAGGGGGTGGTGATGAACAGAGTGCCTGAATTAAGCAGACCACTCTTACCCAGTCCAAAGATCAGGGCTTGATCCATCACCGTTTTTAGCTCACTGCACCATCCCAGCTCAGAACTTGGCTATATGCAAATTAGTCTGTTCCTGTCCCAGTGCATGATGGGAACAGGGCAAACCAAACTACCAAGCCAATTCTTATACTGGGAAGAAAACAAGCTACCGGGGACCGGTTTCTGGCATTTCAGCCTCTTCGGCCCGGCTTGCTTGAATCCTGATGGTGCAATGAGCAAGGGACTCACATCTGAGTATACCCTTCCACGCTTATGGTGGACAAAATGATTCAGAAAAGGGGGTGGTGATGAACAGAGTGCCTAAATTAAGCAGACCACTCTTACCCAGTCCAAAGATCAGGGCTTGATCCATCACCGTTTTTTAGCTCACTGCACCATCCCAGCTCAGAACTTGGCTATATGCAAATTAGTCTGTTCCTGTCCCAGTGCATGATGGGAACAGGGCAAACCAAACTACCAAGCCAATTCTTATACTGGGAAGAAAACAAGCTACCGGGGACCGGTTTCTGGCATTTCAGCCTCTTCGGCCCGGCTTGCTTGAATCCTGATGGTGCAATGAGCAAGGGACTCACATCTGAGTATACCCTTCCACGCTTGTGGTGGACAAAATGATTCAGAAAAGGGGGTGGTGATGAACAGAGTGCCTGAATTAAGCAGACCACTCTTACCCAGTCCAAAGATCAGGGCTTGATCCATCACCGTTTTTTAGCTCACTGCACCATCCCAGCTCAGAACTTGGCTATATGCAAATTAGTCTGTTCCTGTCCCAGTGCATGATGGGAACAGGGCAAACCAAACTACCAAGCCAATTCTTATACTGGGAAGAAAACAAGCTACCGGGGACCGGTTTCTGGCATTTCAGCCTCTTCGGCCCGGCTTGCTTGAATCCTGATGGTGCAATGAGCAAGGGACTCACATCTGAGTATACCCTTCCACGCTTATGGTGGACAAAATGATTCAGAAAAGGGGGTGGTGATGAACAGAGTGCCTGAATTAAGCAGACCACTCTTACCCAGTCCAAAGATCAGGGCTTGATCCATCACCGTTTTTTAGCTCACTGCACCATCCCAGCTCAGAACTTGGCTATATGCAAATTAGTCTGTTCCTGTCCCAGTGCATGATGGGAACAGGGCAAACCAAACTACCAAGCCAATTCTTATACTGGGAAGAAAACAAGCTACCGGGGACCGGTTTCTGGCATTTCAGCCTCTTCGGCCCGGCTTGCTTGAATCCTGATGGTGCAATGAGCAAGGGACTCACATCTGAGTATACCCTTCCACGCTTATGGTGCTCCATCAGGATTCAAGCAAGCCGGGCCGAAGAGGCTGAAATGCCAGAAACCGGTCCCCGGTAGCTTGCCTCCTTTCTGGTGAAGAATTGGCTTGGTAGTTTGGTCTGCCCTGTTCCCATGATGCACTGGGCCAGGGACAGACTAATTTGCATATAGCCAGGTTCTGAGCTGGGATGGGGCAGTGAGATAAATAACGGTGATGGATCAAGCCCTGATCTTTGGACTGGGTACGAGTGGTCTGCTTAATTCAGACACTCTGTTCATCACCACCCCCTTTTCTGTATCGTTTTTGGCCACTATAGGTGTGGCAGGGTATACTCAGACATGAGTCCCTTTCTCACTGCTCCATCAGGATTCAAGCAAGCCGGGCCGAAGAGGCTGAAATGCCAGAAACCGGTCCCCGGTAGCTTGTCTCCTTTCTGGTGAAGAATTGGCTTGGTAGTTTGGTCTGCCCTGTTCCCATGATGCACTGGGCCAGGGACAGACTAATTTGCATATAGCCAGGTTCTGAGCTGGGATGGGGCAGTGAGATAAATAACGGTGATGGATCAAGCCCTGATCTTTGGACTGGGTACGAGTGGTCTGCTTAATTCAGACACTCTGTTCATCACCACCCCCTTTTCTGTATCGTTTTTGGCCACTATAGGTGTGGCAGGGTATACTCAGACATGAGTCCCTTTCTCACTGCTCCATCAGGATTCAAGCAAGCCGGGCCGAAGAGGCTGAAATGCCAGAAACCGGTCCCCGGTAGCTTGTCTCCTTTCTGGTGAAGAATTGGCTTGGTAGTTTGGTCTGCCCTGTTCCCATGATGCACTGGGCCAGGGACAGACTAATTTGCATATAGCCAGGTTCTGAGCTGGGATGGGGCAGTGAGATAAATAACGGTGATGGATCAAGCCCTGATCTTTGGACTGGGTACGAGTGGTCTGCTTAATTCAGACACTCTGTTCATCACCACCCCCTTTTCTGTATCGTTTTTGGCCACTATAGGTGTGGCAGGGTATACTCAGACATGAGTCCCTTTCTCACTGCTCCATCAGGATTCAAGCAAGCCGGGCCGAAGAGGCTGAAATGCCAGAAACCGGTCCCCGGTAGCTTGTCTCCTTTCTGGTGAAGAATTGGCTTGGTAGTTTGGTCTGCCCTGTTCCCATGATGCACTGGGCCAGGGACAGACTAATTTGCATATAGCCAGGTTCTGAGCTGGGATGGGGCAGTGAGATAAATAACGGTGATGGATCAAGCCCTGATCTTTGGACTGGGTACGAGTGGTCTGCTTAATTCAGACACTCTGTTCATCACCACCCCCTTTTCTGTATCGTTTTTGGCCACTATAGGTGTGGCAGGGTATACTCAGACATGAGTCCCTTTCTCACTGCTCCATCAGGATTCAAGCAAGCCGGGCCGAAGAGGCTGAAATGCCAGAAACCGGTCCCCGGTAGCTTGTCTCCTTTCTGGTGAAGAATTGGCTTGGTAGTTTGGTCTGCCCTGTTCCCATGATGCACTGGGCCAGGGACAGACTAATTTGCATATAGCCAGGTTCTGAGCTGGGATGGGGCAGTGAGATAAATAACGGTGATGGATCAAGCCCTGATCTTTGGACTGGGTACGAGTGGTCTGCTTAATTCAGACACTCTGTTCATCACCACCCCCTTTTCTGTATCGTTTTTGGCCACTATAGGTGTGGCAGGGTATACTCAGACATGAGTCCCTTTCTCACTGCTCCATCAGGATTCAAGCAAGCCGGGCCGAAGAGGCTGAAATGCCAGAAACCGGTCCCCGGTAGCTTGTCTCCTTTCTGGTGAAGAATTGGCTTGGTAGTTTGGTCTGCCCTGTTCCCATGATGCACTGGGCCAGGGACAGACTAATTTGCATATAGCCAGGTTCTGAGCTGGGATGGGGCAGTGAGATAAATAACGGTGATGGATCAAGCCCTGATCTTTGGACTGGGTACGAGTGGTCTGCTTAATTCAGACACTCTGTTCATCACCACCCCCTTTTCTGTATCGTTTTTGGCCACTATAGGTGTGGCAGGGTATACTCAGACATGAGTCCCTTTCTCACTGCTCCATCAGGATTCAAGCAAGCCGGGCCGAAGAGGCTGAAATGCCAGAAACCGGTCCCCGGTAGCTTGTCTCCTTTCTGGTGAAGAATTGGCTTGGTAGTTTGGTCTGCCCTGTTCCCATGATGCACTGGGCCAGGGACAGACTAATTTGCATATAGCCAGGTTCTGAGCTGGGATGGGGCAGTGAGATAAATAACGGTGATGGATCAAGCCCTGATCTTTGGACTGGGTACGAGTGGTCTGCTTAATTCAGACACTCTGTTCATCACCACCCCCTTTTCTGTATCGTTTTTGGCCACTATAGGTGTGGCAGGGTATACTCAGACATGAGTCCCTTTCTCACTGCTCCATCAGGATTCAAGCAAGCCGGGCCGAAGAGGCTGAAATGCCAGAAACCGGTCCCCGGTAGCTTGTCTCCTTTCTGGTGAAGAATTGGCTTGGTAGTTTGGTCTGCCCTGTTCCCATGATGCACTGGGCCAGGGACAGACTAATTTGCATATAGCCAGGTTCTGAGCTGGGATGGGGCAGTGAGATAAATAACGGTGATGGATCAAGCCCTGATCTTTGGACTGGGTACGAGTGGTCTGCTTAATTCAGACACTCTGTTCATCACCACCCCCTTTTCTGTATCGTTTTTGGCCACTATAGGTGTGGCAGGGTATACTCAGACATGAGTCCCTTTCTCACTGCTCCATCAGGATTCAAGCAAGCCGGGCCGAAGAGGCTGAAATGCCAGAAACCGGTCCCCGGTAGCTTGTCTCCTTTCTGGTGAAGAATTGGCTTGGTAGTTTGGTCTGCCCTGTTCCCATGATGCACTGGGCCAGGGACAGACTAATTTGCATATAGCCAGGTTCTGAGCTGGGATGGGGCAGTGAGATAAATAACGGTGATGGATCAAGCCCTGATCTTTGGACTGGGTACGAGTGGTCTGCTTAATTCAGACACTCTGTTCATCACCACCCCCTTTTCTGTATCGTTTTTGGCCACTATAGGTGTGGCAGGGTATACTCAGACATGAGTCCCTTTCTCACTGCTCCATCAGGATTCAAGCAAGCCGGGCCGAAGAGGCTGAAATGCCAGAAACCGGTCCCCGGTAGCTTGTCTCCTTTCTGGTGAAGAATTGGCTTGGTAGTTTGGTCTGCCCTGTTCCCATGATGCACTGGGCCAGGGACAGACTAATTTGCATATAGCCAGGTTCTGAGCTGGGATGGGGCAGTGAGATAAATAACGGTGATGGATCAAGCCCTGATCTTTGGACTGGGTACGAGTGGTCTGCTTAATTCAGACACTCTGTTCATCACCACCCCCTTTTCTGTATCGTTTTTGGCCACTATAGGTGTGGCAGGGTATACTCAGACATGAGTCCCTTTCTCACTGCTCCATCAGGATTCAAGCAAGCCGGGCCGAAGAGGCTGAAATGCCAGAAACCGGTCCCCGGTAGCTTGTCTCCTTTCTGGTGAAGAATTGGCTTGGTAGTTTGGTCTGCCCTGTTCCCATGATGCACTGGGCCAGGGACAGACTAATTTGCATATAGCCAGGTTCTGAGCTGGGATGGGGCAGTGAGATAAATAACGGTGATGGATCAAGCCCTGATCTTTGGACTGGGTACGAGTGGTCTGCTTAATTCAGACACTCTGTTCATCACCACCCCCTTTTCTGTATCGTTTTTGGCCACTATAGGTGTGGCAGGGTATACTCAGACATGAGTCCCTTTCTCACTGCTCCATCAGGATTCAAGCAAGCCGGGCCGAAGAGGCTGAAATGCCAGAAACCGGTCCCCGGTAGCTTGTCTCCTTTCTGGTGAAGAATTGGCTTGGTAGTTTGGTCTGCCCTGTTCCCATGATGCACTGGGCCAGGGACAGACTAATTTGCATATAGCCAGGTTCTGAGCTGGGATGGGGCAGTGAGATAAATAACGGTGATGGATCAAGCCCTGATCTTTGGACTGGGTACGAGTGGTCTGCTTAATTCAGACACTCTGTTCATCACCACCCCCTTTTCTGTATCGTTTTTGGCCACTATAGGTGTGGCAGGGTATACTCAGACATGAGTCCCTTTCTCACTGCTCCATCAGGATTCAAGCAAGCCGGGCCGAAGAGGCTGAAATGCCAGAAACCGGTCCCCGGTAGCTTGTCTCCTTTCTGGTGAAGAATTGGCTTGGTAGTTTGGTCTGCCCTGTTCCCATGATGCACTGGGCCAGGGACAGACTAATTTGCATATAGCCAGGTTCTGAGCTGGGATGGGGCAGTGAGATAAATAACGGTGATGGATCAAGCCCTGATCTTTGGACTGGGTACGAGTGGTCTGCTTAATTCAGACACTCTGTTCATCACCACCCCCTTTTCTGTATCGTTTTTGGCCACTATAGGTGTGGCAGGGTATACTCAGACATGAGTCCCTTTCTCACTGCTCCATCAGGATTCAAGCAAGCCGGGCCGAAGAGGCTGAAATGCCAGAAACCGGTCCCCGGTAGCTTGTCTCCTTTCTGGTGAAGAATTGGCTTGGTAGTTTGGTCTGCCCTGTTCCCATGATGCACTGGGCCAGGGACAGACTAATTTGCATATAGCCAGGTTCTGAGCTGGGATGGGGCAGTGAGATAAATAACGGTGATGGATCAAGCCCTGATCTTTGGACTGGGTACGAGTGGTCTGCTTAATTCAGACACTCTGTTCATCACCACCCCCTTTTCTGTATCGTTTTTGGCCACTATAGGTGTGGCAGGGTATACTCAGACATGAGTCCCTTTCTCACTGCTCCATCAGGATTCAAGCAAGCCGGGCCGAAGAGGCTGAAATGCCAGAAACCGGTCCCCGGTAGCTTGTCTCCTTTCTGGTGAAGAATTGGCTTGGTAGTTTGGTCTGCCCTGTTCCCATGATGCACTGGGCCAGGGACAGACTAATTTGCATATAGCCAGGTTCTGAGCTGGGATGGGGCAGTGAGATAAATAACGGTGATGGATCAAGCCCTGATCTTTGGACTGGGTACGAGTGGTCTGCTTAATTCAGACACTCTGTTCATCACCACCCCCTTTTCTGTATCGTTTTTGGCCACTATAGGTGTGGCAGGGTATACTCAGACATGAGTCCCTTTCTCACTGCTCCATCAGGATTCAAGCAAGCCGGGCCGAAGAGGCTGAAATGCCAGAAACCGGTCCCCGGTAGCTTGTCTCCTTTCTGGTGAAGAATTGGCTTGGTAGTTTGGTCTGCCCTGTTCCCATGATGCACTGGGCCAGGGACAGACTAATTTGCATATAGCCAGGTTCTGAGCTGGGATGGGGCAGTGAGATAAATAACGGTGATGGATCAAGCCCTGATCTTTGGACTGGGTACGAGTGGTCTGCTTAATTCAGACACTCTGTTCATCACCACCCCCTTTTCTGTATCGTTTTTGGCCACTATAGGTGTGGCAGGGTATACTCAGACATGAGTCCCTTTCTCACTGCTCCATCAGGATTCAAGCAAGCCGGGCCGAAGAGGCTGAAATGCCAGAAACCGGTCCCCGGTAGCTTGTCTCCTTTCTGGTGAAGAATTGGCTTGGTAGTTTGGTCTGCCCTGTTCCCATGATGCACTGGGCCAGGGACAGACTAATTTGCAT
The DNA here is from genome assembly GCF_964261635.1 of Lissotriton helveticus. Classification (NCBI taxonomy): domain Eukaryota; kingdom Metazoa; phylum Chordata; class Amphibia; order Caudata; family Salamandridae; genus Lissotriton; species Lissotriton helveticus. The sequence goes on from NC_136057.1 coordinate 1,371,171,928, forward strand.
ATAGCCAGGTTCTGAGCTGGGATGGGGCAGTGAGATAAATAACGGTGATGGATCAAGCCCTGATCTTTGGACTGGGTACGAGTGGTCTGCTTAATTCAGACACTCTGTTCATCACCACCCCCTTTTCTGTATCGTTTTTGGCCACTATAGGTGTGGCAGGGTATACTCAGACATGAGTCCCTTTCTCACTGCTCCATCAGGATTCAAGCAAGCCGGGCCGAAGAGGCTGAAATGCCAGAAACCGGTCCCCGGTAGCTTGTCTCCTTTCTGGTGAAGAATTGGCTTGGTAGTTTGGTCTGCCCTGTTCCCATGATGCACTGGGCCAGGGACAGACTAATTTGCATATAGCCAGGTTCTGAGCTGGGATGGGGCAGTGAGATAAATAACGGTGATGGATCAAGCCCTGATCTTTGGACTGGGTACGAGTGGTCTGCTTAATTCAGACACTCTGTTCATCACCACCCCCTTTTCTGTATCGTTTTTGGCCACTATAGGTGTGGCAGGGTATACTCAGACATGAGTCCCTTTCTCACTGCTCCATCAGGATTCAAGCAAGCCGGGCCGAAGAGGCTGAAATGCCAGAAACCGGTCCCCGGTAGCTTGTCTCCTTTCTGGTGAAGAATTGGCTTGGTAGTTTGGTCTGCCCTGTTCCCATGATGCACTGGGCCAGGGACAGACTAATTTGCATATAGCCAGGTTCTGAGCTGGGATGGGGCAGTGAGATAAATAACGGTGATGGATCAAGCCCTGATCTTTGGACTGGGTACGAGTGGTCTGCTTAATTCAGACACTCTGTTCATCACCACCCCCTTTTCTGTATCGTTTTTGGCCACTATAGGTGTGGCAGGGTATACTCAGACATGAGTCCCTTTCTCACTGCTCCATCAGGATTCAAGCAAGCCGGGCCGAAGAGGCTGAAATGCCAGAAACCGGTCCCCGGTAGCTTGTCTCCTTTCTGGTGAAGAATTGGCTTGGTAGTTTGGTCTGCCCTGTTCCCATGATGCACTGGGCCAGGGACAGACTAATTTGCATATAGCCAGGTTCTGAGCTGGGATGGGGCAGTGAGATAAATAACGGTGATGGATCAAGCCCTGATCTTTGGACTGGGTACGAGTGGTCTGCTTAATTCAGACACTCTGTTCATCACCACCCCCTTTTCTGTATCGTTTTTGGCCACTATAGGTGTGGCAGGGTATACTCAGACATGAGTCCCTTTCTCACTGCTCCATCAGGATTCAAGCAAGCCGGGCCGAAGAGGCTGAAATGCCAGAAACCGGTCCCCGGTAGCTTGTCTCCTTTCTGGTGAAGAATTGGCTTGGTAGTTTGGTCTGCCCTGTTCCCATGATGCACTGGGCCAGGGACAGACTAATTTGCATATAGCCAGGTTCTGAGCTGGGATGGGGCAGTGAGATAAATAACGGTGATGGATCAAGCCCTGATCTTTGGACTGGGTACGAGTGGTCTGCTTAATTCAGACACTCTGTTCATCACCACCCCCTTTTCTGTATCGTTTTTGGCCACTATAGGTGTGGCAGGGTATACTCAGACATGAGTCCCTTTCTCACTGCTCCATCAGGATTCAAGCAAGCCGGGCCGAAGAGGCTGAAATGCCAGAAACCGGTCCCCGGTAGCTTGTCTCCTTTCTGGTGAAGAATTGGCTTGGTAGTTTGGTCTGCCCTGTTCCCATGATGCACTGGGCCAGGGACAGACTAATTTGCATATAGCCAGGTTCTGAGCTGGGATGGGGCAGTGAGATAAATAACGGTGATGGATCAAGCCCTGATCTTTGGACTGGGTACGAGTGGTCTGCTTAATTCAGACACTCTGTTCATCACCACCCCCTTTTCTGTATCGTTTTTGGCCACTATAGGTGTGGCAGGGTATACTCAGACATGAGTCCCTTTCTCACTGCTCCATCAGGATTCAAGCAAGCCGGGCCGAAGAGGCTGAAATGCCAGAAACCGGTCCCCGGTAGCTTGTCTCCTTTCTGGTGAAGAATTGGCTTGGTAGTTTGGTCTGCCCTGTTCCCATGATGCACTGGGCCAGGGACAGACTAATTTGCATATAGCCAGGTTCTGAGCTGGGATGGGGCAGTGAGATAAATAACGGTGATGGATCAAGCCCTGATCTTTGGACTGGGTACGAGTGGTCTGCTTAATTCAGACACTCTGTTCATCACCACCCCCTTTTCTGTATCGTTTTTGGCCACTATAGGTGTGGCAGGGTATACTCAGACATGAGTCCCTTTCTCACTGCTCCATCAGGATTCAAGCAAGCCGGGCCGAAGAGGCTGAAATGCCAGAAACCGGTCCCCGGTAGCTTGTCTCCTTTCTGGTGAAGAATTGGCTTGGTAGTTTGGTCTGCCCTGTTCCCATGATGCACTGGGCCAGGGACAGACTAATTTGCATATAGCCAGGTTCTGAGCTGGGATGGGGCAGTGAGATAAATAACGGTGATGGATCAAGCCCTGATCTTTGGACTGGGTACGAGTGGTCTGCTTAATTCAGACACTCTGTTCATCACCACCCCCTTTTCTGTATCGTTTTTGGCCACTATAGGTGTGGCAGGGTATACTCAGACATGAGTCCCTTTCTCACTGCTCCATCAGGATTCAAGCAAGCCGGGCCGAAGAGGCTGAAATGCCAGAAACCGGTCCCCGGTAGCTTGTCTCCTTTCTGGTGAAGAATTGGCTTGGTAGTTTGGTCTGCCCTGTTCCCATGATGCACTGGGCCAGGGACAGACTAATTTGCATATAGCCAGGTTCTGAGCTGGGATGGGGCAGTGAGATAAATAACGGTGATGGATCAAGCCCTGATCTTTGGACTGGGTACGAGTGGTCTGCTTAATTCAGACACTCTGTTCATCACCACCCCCTTTTCTGTATCGTTTTTGGCCACTATAGGTGTGGCAGGGTATACTCAGACATGAGTCCCTTTCTCACTGCTCCATCAGGATTCAAGCAAGCCGGGCCGAAGAGGCTGAAATGCCAGAAACCGGTCCCCGGTAGCTTGTCTCCTTTCTGGTGAAGAATTGGCTTGGTAGTTTGGTCTGCCCTGTTCCCATGATGCACTGGGCCAGGGACAGACTAATTTGCATATAGCCAGGTTCTGAGCTGGGATGGGGCAGTGAGATAAATAACGGTGATGGATCAAGCCCTGATCTTTGGACTGGGTACGAGTGGTCTGCTTAATTCAGACACTCTGTTCATCACCACCCCCTTTTCTGTATCGTTTTTGGCCACTATAGGTGTGGCAGGGTATACTCAGACATGAGTCCCTTTCTCACTGCTCCATCAGGATTCAAGCAAGCCGGGCCGAAGAGGCTGAAATGCCAGAAACCGGTCCCCGGTAGCTTGTCTCCTTTCTGGTGAAGAATTGGCTTGGTAGTTTGGTCTGCCCTGTTCCCATGATGCACTGGGCCAGGGACAGACTAATTTGCATATAGCCAGGTTCTGAGCTGGGATGGGGCAGTGAGATAAATAACGGTGATGGATCAAGCCCTGATCTTTGGACTGGGTACGAGTGGTCTGCTTAATTCAGACACTCTGTTCATCACCACCCCCTTTTCTGTATCGTTTTTGGCCACTATAGGTGTGGCAGGGTATACTCAGACATGAGTCCCTTTCTCACTGCTCCATCAGGATTCAAGCAAGCCGGGCCGAAGAGGCTGAAATGCCAGAAACCGGTCCCCGGTAGCTTGTCTCCTTTCTGGTGAAGAATTGGCTTGGTAGTTTGGTCTGCCCTGTTCCCATGATGCACTGGGCCAGGGACAGACTAATTTGCATATAGCCAGGTTCTGAGCTGGGATGGGGCAGTGAGATAAATAACGGTGATGGATCAAGCCCTGATCTTTGGACTGGGTACGAGTGGTCTGCTTAATTCAGACACTCTGTTCATCACCACCCCCTTTTCTGTATCGTTTTTGGCCACTATAGGTGTGGCAGGGTATACTCAGACATGAGTCCCTTTCTCACTGCTCCATCAGGATTCAAGCAAGCCGGGCCGAAGAGGCTGAAATGCCAGAAACCGGTCCCCGGTAGCTTGTCTCCTTTCTGGTGAAGAATTGGCTTGGTAGTTTGGTCTGCCCTGTTCCCATGATGCACTGGGCCAGGGACAGACTAATTTGCATATAGCCAGGTTCTGAGCTGGGATGGGGCAGTGAGATAAATAACGGTGATGGATCAAGCCCTGATCTTTGGACTGGGTACGAGTGGTCTGCTTAATTCAGACACTCTGTTCATCACCACCCCCTTTTCTGTATCGTTTTTGGCCACTATAGGTGTGGCAGGGTATACTCAGACATGAGTCCCTTTCTCACTGCTCCATCAGGATTCGAGCAAGCCGGGCCGAAGAGGCTGAAATGCCAGAAACCGGTCCCCGGTAGCTTGTCTCCTTTCTGGTGAAGAATTGGCTTGGTAGTTTGGTCTGCCCTGTTCCCATGATGCACTGGGCCAGGGACAGACTAATTTGCATATAGCCAGGTTCTGAGCTGGGATGGGGCAGTGAGATAAATAACGGTGATGGATCAAGCCCTGATCTTTGGACTGGGTACGAGTGGTCTGCTTAATTCAGACACTCTGTTCATCACCACCCCCTTTTCTGTATCGTTTTTGGCCACTATAGGTGTGGCAGGGTATACTCAGACATGAGTCCCTTTCTCACTGCTCCATCAGGATTCAAGCAAGCCGGGCCGAAGAGGCTGAAATGCCAGAAACCGGTCCCCGGTAGCTTGTCTCCTTTCTGGTGAAGAATTGGCTTGGTAGTTTGGTCTGCCCTGTTCCCATGATGCACTGGGCCAGGGACAGACTAATTTGCATATAGCCAGGTTCTGAGCTGGGATGGGGCAGTGAGATAAATAACGGTGATGGATCAAGCCCTGATCTTTGGACTGGGTACGAGTGGTCTGCTTAATTCAGACACTCTGTTCATCACCACCCCCTTTTCTGTATCGTTTTTGGCCACTATAGGTGTGGCAGGGTATACTCAGACATGAGTCCCTTTCTCACTGCTCCATCAGGATTCAAGCAAGCCGGGCCGAAGAGGCTGAAATGCCAGAAACCGGTCCCCGGTAGCTTGTCTCCTTTCTGGTGAAGAATTGGCTTGGTAGTTTGGTCTGCCCTGTTCCCATGATGCACTGGGCCAGGGACAGACTAATTTGCATATAGCCAGGTTCTGAGCTGGGATGGGGCAGTGAGATAAATAACGGTGATGGATCAAGCCCTGATCTTTGGACTGGGTACGAGTGGTCTGCTTAATTCAGACACTCTGTTCATCACCACCCCCTTTTCTGTATCGTTTTTGGCCACTATAGGTGTGGCAGGGTATACTCAGACATGAGTCCCTTTCTCACTGCTCCATCAGGATTCAAGCAAGCCGGGCCGAAGAGGCTGAAATGCCAGAAACCGGTCCCCGGTAGCTTGTCTCCTTTCTGGTGAAGAATTGGCTTGGTAGTTTGGTCTGCCCTGTTCCCATGATGCACTGGGCCAGGGACAGACTAATTTGCATATAGCCAGGTTCTGAGCTGGGATGGGGCAGTGAGATAAATAACGGTGATGGATCAAGCCCTGATCTTTGGACTGGGTACGAGTGGTCTGCTTAATTCAGACACTCTGTTCATCACCACCCCCTTTTCTGTATCGTTTTTGGCCACTATAGGTGTGGCAGGGTATACTCAGACATGAGTCCCTTTCTCACTGCTCCATCAGGATTCAAGCAAGCCGGGCCGAAGAGGCTGAAATGCCAGAAACCGGTCCCCGGTAGCTTGTCTCCTTTCTGGTGAAGAATTGGCTTGGTAGTTTGGTCTGCCCTGTTCCCATGATGCACTGGGCCAGGGACAGACTAATTTGCATATAGCCAGGTTCTGAGCTGGGATGGGGCAGTGAGATAAATAACGGTGATGGATCAAGCCCTGATCTTTGGACTGGGTACGAGTGGTCTGCTTAATTCAGACACTCTGTTCATCACCACCCCCTTTTCTGTATCGTTTTTGGCCACTATAGGTGTGGCAGGGTATACTCAGACATGAGTCCCTTTCTCACTGCTCCATCAGGATTCAAGCAAGCCGGGCCGAAGAGGCTGAAATGCCAGAAACCGGTCCCCGGTAGCTTGTCTCCTTTCTGGTGAAGAATTGGCTTGGTAGTTTGGTCTGCCCTGTTCCCATGATGCACTGGGCCAGGGACAGACTAATTTGCATATAGCCAGGTTCTGAGCTGGGATGGGGCAGTGAGATAAATAACGGTGATGGATCAAGCCCTGATCTTTGGACTGGGTACGAGTGGTCTGCTTAATTCAGACACTCTGTTCATCACCACCCCCTTTTCTGTATCGTGCCCAGCCAATATGGCGGCCCCCTTCTTCACCGATCCACACCAGCAGGATAAAAACAGGATATAGTCGTGCGGGCTCGCAACGAGGGAGTCCTGAAGCATTGCAGCTGTGGCCGGAATAGCGCGCTTACCCCATCTCCGTCAGCGCGGGAAATGTGTCGTCCCCCGCAGTCCCGACTGGGAATCGTCCAGGCCCGCACAGCCGCGTCCTCAATTAACTGCGGTAGCCGGAGCCGATCTCCAGCACCTCCGGGCGCAGCCAGACTCCGCCTCAGCCCGGGCAGGGAGGAGCCTAGGACGGGTTCTCGATCACGCCAAAACACCGGAGTTGCCGTCAAGTATGCCCCAGACCATCCGGCATATTATCGTGCCGTTCACGAGCCTGTGCGAGCGGGAGCAGGCAGGATTTCAACAGGATTAACGGTGCGGGCAGCGGAGCTCGCTGTCTAAGCGGCCATTCCGCTGCCCGGTCAGCCACGCCCCTCTCCAACTTCAATTTTAGGGCAGCTAAAGAGAGTAACCCCTCGTGCAGCATCCGAGACTGGAGGCACGTAACCGCTTTAAAGGTGCCCGCCGCCATCACCACATATTGGCAAGCCATTGTAGTCTGAGGTTCCACCTGCCCCTTTTTCCAGTGTTTCCTAATCGCGCTTGTCACTGCCGCATGAATCAACAAATCCCCATTCGGGAGGTCCTATCTTTCCCATAAGGCCTGAAAAGACAGCAATTCGCTCTCTTCATATAGGTCCCCAACCATCTGGATCCCCACGTGCTCCCATTCTTCGAGAGCAGTCCAGTCACCTCCATGAGGAAGCGCCGTCAGCATTCCCAATGGGATCTCAGGAGCATATGAATGCAAGACTCCCACTCTGCGTTGGCTACGGTTCCAGCATGACCTCAGAGTGCCTTCTTCCAGCGATAGGTCCTTGGGGAGAAGTGCTTGTTGCAGGACTATATAAGAGAGGATATGCCTTTGAATCCCTGTGCCTCTCACATGGTATGGGCCCCGAAACTCTGCGGCCACCGCCTGCGTAAGGACCTGCAGCTGTGCTGCCAGATAGTAAAGTTTGAAATCCGGAACTGCTAGTCCCCCCACCAGTCTCGGTCGCATAAGTGTTCCGAAGGCTACACGCTTCCTGCCAGTGCCCACAAAAAAACAACGACCATCGACCTCAATTCTTTAAACAGCGGCGGTGGGATCCAAACCGGTAGTGTCCGGAAATAATAAAGCAGCCTTGGCAATGCCACCATTTTAAGCAAGGCTATTCTCCCCATTACTGATAACGGGAGCGTGGACCAAAATGCCATGCACCCCTTCAAGGCCCTCACGCAGCGTCCTATATTACCTTCTAGAATGTCGGTAGAAGCATGATGGATCCGAACCCCAAGATAAGTGAGGCACCTCGGCTCCCATTTTATCCCCTGGGGGAGAGCTGAAACCGTCTCGCATGGTCGCGCTGGATACAGGCATGTCTTACGCCAGTTCACTTTGAGTCCTGATAAGTTTCCAAATCTAGTTAGTAGCATGATTGCGCCCTGCAGTGCTCCCTCCGTGTTTTCCAGATATAAAATTAAGTCATCCGCATACAACGATATGCGTTGCGGTATTGCATTATGCCTCAGTCCATCAAGGTACAGTCCCGATCTCGCTTGTACCGCCAGCGGCTCGATTGCCAGCGCAAACAGCAGGGGGGACAGGGAACATCCCTGCCTCACCCTGTAACACTGGGTACTGGGTGGATATCAGTTTCCCCAGCCTCACTCTCGCTACTGCTGAAGAGTATAACACTCTAACCCATTTCCCAAACTGCTCGCCAAAACGGAACCGTTCCAGTACTCCTGAGATATGTCCATTCCAGGCTATCAAAAGCTTTGTCTATGTCGACCGAAAGGATCAACGGTATATCTAGGTCAAGGTGTGTGATCCCCATGACTCTTATGAGCCGTCGTATATTGGAAGAAGTGTTTCAAGTTGGTATAAAACCGGCTTGATCTGGATGGACTAGGGCAGTCATGTGAGTCGCCAATATTCTACTCGGGATTTTGTAGTCCGTCATCAGCATGGATAACGGTCTATAGGATGTTACATCCTCCCCATCATGACCTGGCTTCAATAGAGGAATAATCAGTGCCTCTCGCATAGATGACAGCAACCGACCCAATTCTCTAGCTTCTTTATATATCTCAAGTAGACGGGGCGCTAGCAGGTCAATGTATTGCGCATAAAATTCTACCGGTAATCCGTCCACTCCCGGAGTTTTCTTCCGGGCCATGTGTTTGACTGCACTTCGGATCTCAGCTATAGTGATATCTTGTCCTAGTGCGCCAATCTGTCCCTCTTCTAATTGGGGAAGTTGGATTGCTGCCAAATATTCGTCTATTGCCTCGTCCTCCACCTGCAAGCTACTCTGATATAATAACTCATAGTAGTCCAAGAACCGTGCCATGATCTCATGTTGGGTGTATACTATGTTATCCGTGTCTGTTGCTATGGCCAGAACTGGGCAACCTCTCGGCGCCAGGTCGGCCAGCCATGCTAGCAATGCCCCAGCTTTATCCCCCTGTGCGTGCACTTTCGTTGTGTAAATCTTATGATCAAAACTGCGCAATCTCTCCACCTCCGCTGCTGTCAGTTCTTTTGCCTCCAGTAGTTGTGTTTGCAAAGCCAGCTGCTCCGGCCGCTGTTGTTCTAGTGCTCTCAATCTCTCTTCAGCCTTATCTATGTCACTCAACAATACCTTCCTCATTCCCGTATGTTTGCTGATACAAAACCCTCGTATTACCATCTTGAAGGCATCCCACTCCACTGCTCTAGAGGACGCTGTACCCACATGTTCCTCAAAATATTGTTAGATGCTTGGTAGACCTGATCTTCCAGCGTTTCAGGGCGTAATTGCCACGTAGGTATGGACGATCTAGCCCTCCACCAATCGATGGACAACAACAGTGGATTGTGATCCGAGATGGTCCTGGCCAGATATTCCGACCGTCTCACTAGTGGGGCTATCGACTGAGAGCATAAGATCGCATCTATGCGGACGTGGAGGTCATGTAGAGCCGGAAAAAAGGAATAATCCCTATCCCTCGGGTGTTGTCTACGCCAAATATCTATCAAGCCCCATCTTTCCTGCCAGTTCAGTCTGCACTGTGCCAGTCTACGTACTGGGGAATCAGCTAGCGGAGGGTGTGATCTATCGAGTGCTGTATCTGTGAGTGAGTTGAAATCTCCCCCTGCCAGTGTTGGGTTAGCTAAATAATGTGCTAGGGCGCCCGATATGTGCTTGAAAAAGTGTGTCTGATCGGTGTTAGGTGCGTGTATGCTGCAAAGTGTGACGTCCCTCCCGTGTAGTCGTCCCTCTACTGCTACATATCTGCCCTCGGGGTCCACAACATGTTGTATGGCCTGAAAAGGCACTCCAGCCCGCACCCAGATCAGTGTCCCCCTAGCGTACGCTGAATACGATGTGCAAAAGACCTGCCCCCTCCATCTACGCTGCAATGCTTGGCCCTCTGCTTTGTTGAGATGAGTTTCCTGCAAGAAGCTATCTAAACTCCCCTCCTGACCAAATAAGCGTGGACTTGTTATGTTATGTTATGTTAATTTTATACTTCTATAGCGCACGGCCACTCCACGGAGCATCCCGGCGCTTTAGCGAAGGTACCCACCAAAAAGGGAGCAACATAACAACTGAAAGGAAACATAAAAACAAGAAAACAACACCAGTTAAGGGAAAAGCCATGTTTTGAGGGCCTTTCGGAAGGAAAGAAGGCTGGAAGCCTGTCGTAAAGAAATCGGAAGGTCATTCCAAGCACGAGGAGCTAAATAGCGAAAGGACCGGCCTCCTGCTCTGGCGCGCTTGATAATGGGAACAGTCATTTTGGATAGGGAAGAAGATCTAAGGGACCTAGAGGGCTGATACCAGGAAAGTCGTTTTGCAATATATTTAGGGCCTATGCCATGTAAGGCCTTAAAGGTCGTGGTCAAGGTTTTGAAAATGATCCTTTTGGCGATGGGTAGCCAATGTAAAGTTGAAAGAAGATCCTTAGCTCCGGCCCTTCTTGGAAGACCAAAAATGGCTCGGGCCGCTGAATTCTGGACGATTTGTAAGCGTCTAACCAAATATTTGGGAAGTCCCAGAAATAAAACATTTGCATAGTCCAGCCTAGAACCAACTAGCGCCTGGACAATGATTTTCCTGTGCTGGATGGACACTAGGGGGAGAAATTTTCGAAGCATCCGAAGGATGCCAAAGCATTTCCCGGTAAGACATGAGATATGTGGTCCGAAAGATAGGTCACTGTCAATAATGACTCCCAGATTTTTGGCCTTCAAGGACACACTGGCAGGGGGGAACATGTCCTGCGGCCACCAGGGTTTCCAGTCAGGCTCGGAGGTGCAGCCAAAGAAAAGCAACTCCGACTTGTCGGAGTTGCACTTCAGTCCATGACATCCAAACCACTCAAAGACCGCACTCAGACAACCTCTAACCTGAGCGTCGTCAAACAACCCACCCCTGTCGCTCGCAAACAGGAGTTGGGTGTCATCGGCGTAGGAAACAATCCGGGCGCCAAAAGACTCCGCCACCACCGCCAGAGGGGCCATAAAGATGTTAAAGAGGAGGGGGCTCAAGATGGAACCTTGGGGAACCCCCACTTCTAGCGGTGACATCTCGGCGGAGTGGGGAGGCGCCCAGATTGTTTGTCGGCGGTCGGCTAGAAAGGATTTGAGCCAACTCCACACCGTTCCCCGCAGACCAAAGTCCCAGAGTCTAGAAAGGAGAAGCGCGTGGGGAACGGTGTCGAATGCCGCCGACAGGTCAAGCATGACCAACATAGCTTTTCTTCCCGCGTCTAGCTCCTCCCTGATGGCGTCCGTGACTTAAAGGATGGCAGTCTCCGTGCTAAAATTAGCACGGAAACCAGATTGAGTACTGTGCAACAGGCCATTTTCCTCGATGAAATTAGAAATTGACCTGTGCACAAACCTCTCGGTCACTTTCGCCAGAGCAGGGAGTAGGGAGATGGGTCTATAGTTGGCATGGACCAGAGGGTCGAGTGCTGTTTTTTTCAGGAGTGGCAGGATCATGGCGCTTTTCCAAGCCCGAGGAACTACCCCAGATGATAGCGACAGATTCAAAATGGGATTAATCAGGTCATTTAGAACTGGTGCCATATTTGCTAAACACTTGGCAGGACAAGGATCAAGTGGGGATCCAGATCTAAGATTTGCCAAGATGTCTAGTGAACTCTCGCGATCAAGTGGAGGGAAGTCACACAAGAGAGGACCATGATCTAGTAGGGACAGCCCAAACTCACAGTATGTTGCTGAAAAGTAGACAAGAGAGAGACTTGAATGGTGGTGATTTTATCTACAAAATAAACCGCCAATTCCCTCAGCCAGGATTCAGAGTGGGCATGGATAGGGGTACAGGCAGATGGAGAAGTAAAGTCTTTCACCACCCTAAAAATTTCTTTACACGAATGCTCCGCCTCATTTATTCTAAGTTCCAGATAAGATTTTTTTCCTTCCCAGATTGATTTATGGTATGCTCGCGTCAATGCCTTAAAATTCTGCCTCTCAGAGTGATCATAGGTTCGCCTCCATGCTCTTTCAGCTTTCTTGAGGTCTTGTCGTGATTTTTTTAACTGAGGTGTAAACCATGGGGCTGATGTCCTTCTTTCGGCTGAATTTTGTTTCTTGACCGGAACCAGGCTCTCCAGACAATCTGTGAGCCATTTGTGAAAGAGGGCAATATTATCCTCTAAGTTGTCAGAGATAGGACACGGAAAATTAGTCAAGGCGTTCGATAGCATATCTCTAGTGAGAAGATGGAAAGATTTAGAGACATGTTTCGCCGACCCAGCAAGTTTAGCCCGTGTTGAGTCAGTGACAGGAAAAGAGAAAGAAATAAGAAAATGGTCCGACCACAAAACTGGCAGAGGGGAACCTACACAGATAGGAAGAGTGGAAAAAATCTGATCCAGCGTATGGCCTTTATTGTGAGAAGGTCCTACCACATACGGAAATAATCTGAGCACGGAAGTGATATCCAGAAGTTTTTGAGTGTCCGGGTCTAAACTATTGTCCATATGAATATTTAGGTCACCCAATAGAAGGCAGTGATTAGACCTAAGGCAGGGGGTCGATAAAGCTGCCTGCAGTTCTTCTAAGAAAGGCCCCACCGAGCCTGGTGGTCTATATACAAGAATACCTGTACAGACCTGGGAAGGCGAAAGCTGGAGGGTGAAGCCAAGGGCTTCACTACCCTGTATATTATCGACAGGGAAAGTGCGACATAGTATGTTCTTATTTACTATGATCGCCACTCCGCCACCTCTTCCAGATGGCCTATCTTTTCTAAATATATTATAGGCGGAGGGTACGGCGTAAGCCAAATCAGGGGCAGAAGAATCAGCCAGCCAAGTCTCCGTCAGGAATAGACAAGATACTTGCGAGTCCTGCAACAAATTCCAGATATCTAATGCATGGCCAGGTAAGGATCGGGTATTTAATAACAGACCTTGATGGTGAACGGAAGGACTAATCTGAGTAAAGAATTTACGATCAGGAAGACGCCATCCACATTCGCTACAGCCTTTCCTCAATGCACGGCCTCCTGGGAATACATGATGGCAGAGACCGCACGGAGGACGGAGAGAACGCAAATCAATACTGGAGTAAGTAATCATGATGGGTAGCAATATGCAACTAACCCAGATGTCAGACGAGTTGCCAGCCGTCCTGCCCCGGCCGCCTACGTGCCGCCGACTCAGGCGCAGAGAGGGCGCCACACCTGCGCGTCACCGCTGCGCGTTGAGGTAGGTGGAGCTTTAAATAGGCCGGCGAAACCTCGGCGAATGAAGCTCCAGAGTACCCGCACCAAGATGGCGGCGTCGCGCTTCTAAAGCCTACCCAAGATGGACTCCACCACCCCGGAAACCGGGCCCGCCAAAGTAGCGGTGCTCTTTCGATGATTTTAGTATGGGAGTGAGGGGCCAGGCACAGCGCGGCGACTAAAAACAAGGTACAATAAAAATTAATAGCAAAACAAATAGAAAACAAGGAGATTAAAAAGTTAACTGCTGGCGGCGCAATTACGCTGCCCAACAGCGCTCAGGTTACTGCCTCACAATGGACACCTTATCGCCTTGTCATTGTATGTAAGCCACGCACATTCCAGGAAATGCAAACCAATTCAGGTAACGTCCCCATTGCCAACGGACCAACCCTTCCTGATTGTTTCTAAGCAACTGCCCACACCAAACTGACCCCGTATCTCAACAACATCCCCAACTGACCCTCCCCTCCACCCCCCAGAACAGGACCTAATAACAGTCTATCAGCCCCCATCCAAACCATAGAAATCAAAACACTCAACTATGTCCTGCAGTAGTCACTGCGGGTCTGCCTTAAGGGCAAGTGGGGTGTGATCTTGGTCCGACAGGCAGCTACGCCAACCCGCAGCCCCCGTGCGCCACGACCCCATATTAAGAGGCCTCAGCATCTGGACCGTTTTGCATATGAAAGTAGGACCACCAGTTTCTAGCCCCAGTTAACTTCCACTTTCCAGCATCAGAAGCATTCCCTCCCCGTTCTAGGCATCTAATACACCATCAGCAGTCCTTGGTGTGACCGTCGGGCCGTTTCTGACATTTCAGCTTCTGAGCATGTTTTATGTCCTTCCGATTCAGTTCCTGGTATTGACTGAGTCAGTTGCGCCCCCGAGAGCGCCAGCACCGCCTGTAGGGCCGCTTGTCGTTCTTCGTCAGTTTGTGATGACAATGGTTTCTGCGACCCCTGCCCCCTCCGACGGATTAGTTCAGATTTACGCACTCACGGAGCCCTCTTTGGAGCGGACTCCCGGTGCCCCCCGCGGTCCGTGCCCACTCTACATGTTTCCAGCCACGTCCAAGCTTCATCAGGGGTACTGAAGAACTGCGTGGCGCCGTCCATTATGACCCTCAGTTTTGCCGGAAAGAGCAAGGAGTACTGAATCCCCTCGGTCCTGAGTTCCCTCTTAACCGACAGGAAAGACGCTCGGAGCTTCTGGGTCTCAAGCGTATAATCCGGGAAGATATTCACCTTGCTGTTACCCACCGAGAAAGGCCCAGCATTGCGTGTTCTGTGGAGTAGTAAATCCCTGTCTTTGTAATGAAGTAGCCTTGCAACCACTGGTCTTGGCGGGCGACCCAGTAGTGGAGGTCGCGCTGGGACTCTATGCACCTGCTCGAGTGTAAAGAACGTGGACGGCCCCTCTGGGGCCACCGCGGACCGCAACCAGGTTTCCAGGTAGCCAATCATGTCTTCCCACTCCTCTTTCTCCGGAAGACCTACTACACGTATATTATTGCGCCTGTTCCTGCTTTCGGAGTCTTCGGCCCTCTGTTCCAGGGCTCGTATTCGTTCTAGGGCATTCGCCATTTTGCCCTCGAGGGCCGCCTGGGCTGGCGTCAACTCTTGGAGCGTGTCTTCAGCTGTTTTCACTCTATCCGCTAATTTAGAATGATCCGCTCGCAATAGACCCAATCGTGTCGCTACCTGAGCAATGTCCTGTTGTAGGGCTTCTCGTGACGCTGCGATGGCCTCCAAGATGCGGTCTAGCTGTTGTTGCAGATCAGTGTTCCCCTGTTTCGTCTGGTCTGGCGCTTCAGAGTCCACGCTCCCCTCAGTTTTCCCCTTGGGTTTACCCATAGTCAAGGGACCTTTACCACAAGTTAGGCAGAACAATGAGTCCCTATATAGTCCGCAGCTGACTGCGTGTGGTCTTGTTTATCGAGCGTCAAGTATACAGCCGGGTCAGGAATGCCCCCACGCGTTTCAATTGAGCAGGCCCTTGTCCAGACCAAAGTTCTTCTACTTGGGTTACCCTGGCACCGGTTATCAGGGACAGAAAATCGGCACTTGCTCCAGCGGTCAGTAAGCACCGCCTGCTCCTACACCACCCCCTCGGGGTCACTCCTGTTCCACCTTCTCATCCGCCAGCAGCGCAGGTCCAGGGCCAGGGCAACTACAGCAGTCTTTGTCGGCACTACAATGTACGTGGTATCCTTATTCACTTTACTCTCCGTGCTCGATCAATTCGGAGCTCCTCCCCCAGGCGATTTCCGCATCAGCCAAGTTGCTCCGCATTATCTCCTTTTCGTGGATGCCCCCGTCTACTGTGGTCACAAGTGTCCCCCCGGTCCCGCAGGGCCCCCGCCAGTCTCCGCTGGTCTTGCTGTCTTTCTGCGTGGGTCCTCTGTCTCCAATGCCGCTACTGGGGTGCCAGACCGCTTCCAGTCGCCGCCGATAGTTGTGCCGTACGTGGTAGCCTTATTCACTTTACTCTCCGTGCTCGATCAATTCGGAGCTCCTCCCCCAGGCGATCTCCGCATCAGCCAAGTTGCTCCGCATTATCTCCTTTTCGTGGATGCCCCCGTCTACTGTGGTCACAAGTGTCCCCCCGGTCCCGCAGGGCCCCCGCCAGTCTCCGCTGGTCTTGCTGCCTTTCTGCGTGGGTCCTCTGTCTCCAATGCTGCTACTGGGGTGCCAGACCGCTTCCAGTCGCCGCCGATAGTTGTGCCGCCCACTGCCGCCGCCCATTCAACATCCCGCACCTCCCCAGGCTCGCAGGACGCAGCTCGCCCGCACCCCACTTCCGCAGAGTGGGGTCCCCGGTTCACCGCACCCCGCTTACCTGGGCCACTGTCAGCAGGTCGGCTCAGCGCGTTCTTCCTCCACGCCTCGATCGCTGTTCTGCTACTCGTCCTGGCTTATAATGGCGCGATGGGGCCCAGCCAGCTCGCAGCTCCGATCTCTGCGCCCCCTTCACCTGGCGCCGTGAGTTGCAGGCCTCCGACTGGTAGGGCTCAGTTCGCCCCGCTCTCGGCACCCCAATCAGCAGCGGCACGCGGCCGGGGGCAGGCGCCGCCCGTGTCAATGAGCAGCACCCCAGGTCAGCTGCACAGGTCTCACTCCGCTGTCCGGCTTCTACCAGCCCCGGGCCGACGCCATCTGCGTCGCTGCAGCTCCGAGTCGTCCACAGCTGCCTCATCTCGCGATGTCACCGCTCACCTCTCTGCCGCCGGGACACCCCTATTTCGCTTCCCCTGGCAAAGATACCAGAACTTACCGCTTCAGGTCCCTCTCGGTAGCCACAGCTCAGCTACGCGGTCCACGGCGTCATCGGAAGCGAGAGGCGGTGGCCATCTTGGGTCCCTTCTCCTCCGGTTCGTCGTCGCGGCTCAGAGGACCTCACAGGGGTCAGGGAGGGCTTCCAGTTGTGCCCAGATCTGCCGCTTCCCTTCCCGCGCCCTTCCGATAACTTTCGGGCCGGAGTTGCGGGTCCAAAGCGTGATTATACAGGATAAATCAGGGATCTGGTGCGGAGCTCCAAGCTCACGCCGCCTCTCCCATCGGCGCCCAAGCCACGCCCCACTGCAAGATCACTTTATTTTGTCACTTTCAAGGACAGCCTTGTTTAAATTCTTTTTCTGTAAAACCTCAGTATATGAATAACAATATACAAAGGAAACCAGACTCTTGTGTTTTTAAATCATTTATTAATATGTCATAATTTGAAGACAACATTTACATTGTTTGAAGCAATAATTTCTCCTTCCAACAGAACCATTGTTGAAATATACGAGTTCCATGTAAAGCATTTGAAGATAAGGAAAGCTTTACTGAGAAGTCTACACATCGGTGGGCGAGAAGCTGCTGGAAAGGTCGCAAAGAGAGGTACTGCGCTACTACACAACTCAAAGCAGTATATTCGTATGGAGTAATATGCTATACACCAGTGATACTAAAAGTACTGCCCGGGGGCCGGATGTGGCCCACCTGACATTTACATGCGGCCCCCTAAGCAGCAGTAGCACAGGGTTGCCATTTACTCGCCTCAGCACTAACATGAACGAAAAAGTTAAATATACAGCAAACACTTATTTAAAGGTTAATTGTAGTTAGGGAAAAGAAGTAACAAGGCCCTTAACTTTAGGAATGCCTTCATTTGTAAAGACAGCCACTAGATATACATGCTTTGATTCCTCTACACCCATTTTACACCTCCGCTGGCATCAGTGCGGCCCTCGGTCACACCGTAGGCCAAATTTTGCGGCCTCCGGGAAAATGTATGTGAGTACCCATGCTAAAGGCGGATCCAACCAGATTTTGAAAGAGCAGCACATTGCAAGATAACCCTGCTAACAGAAGCACTGCAAGGCAGAGATCAACTGGGTGTCAGGCAGCACAAAAAGATGCTTACAAGCAACGAAATTCAAATACAAAAAACGGTCATCTGCTTACCAGGGATGAGTGAAGAGTCATGGTTGATTGAAGAGTTGTGGTTGCAGCGTTTTGAATGTTCTGTAGTTTCCTGAGCTGTTTCTGGGTGAAGCTGGCATAGAGTGTGTTGCCGTAGTAGAGGCTGCTGGTGATGAGTGTGTGGGTGACCATCTTTTTGGATTCTGCGGGGATCCATCTGAATGTCTTTTGAAGCAGACAGAGAATGTGGAAGCAGGATGAGGATACAGTTTTGATCTGGTGGTTCATTTTGAGCGAGGAGTCCAGTATGATACTGAGGTTATGTGCGTGGTCCAGTGCCTTGTCGTGGATGCCAGCGTCATGGAGTATCGTGATTAGAGTGAGAAGGGAGTAGGAAGAGGGGTCTGAAGTTCTTGAGGTCTGTCAGGTCGGCGAATGGCTGCTTCAGCGGGGGGTTGATCTTGGCATATTTCCAGTCATCGCGGAAGGAGGTGGTTTCAATGTAGCAGTTGATGGTTCGACAAAGCTCTGGGGCAATGGAGGGGGCTGCCCTTTCGAATATGTGGAACGGGCAGGGGTCCAATAGGGCTCCGGAGTTGATGCTCTTCATGGTCTTGAGTGTGTTGTCTGTGGTGAGCGAGGTCCAATTGAGCAGGATCTATTGGGGTGCAGCGTGGTTGTGTGTGGTGGCGATAGGCGTTGTGATAGGGTCTTGGGTGTCGACTCTGTCATAGATTTGCCTGATCTTGTGGTGGAAGAAGGTGCAGAGTTTGTTGCAGAGGTCTTGGGAGGGTGTGATGTCTATGGTCTCGCTGTTGGGCCTTGCAAACTCCTTGATGATGGCAGTTCTTTGCTGTTGTGTGCGTTGGCATTGATTCTGTCTTGGGAGCAGGGCCGGACTGAGAACCAAAACCGGCCCTGGCAAAGTGCTCGGCCGGCCCCCCCACCCACCCCCCAGAGGGGGATGGGGGTGCGACCGCGCACTTTGCCAGGGCCGGTTTTCGGCCGATTTTGTTACAGGGCCGTTCAAGGCTGCAAAAACGGCTCTTTAACAAAAAAACTGCCCCCAGTGGCCCAAAACCGGCCCCCACCCTTGCGGCACACCGGGGGATTGCCCGGTGCTCGCAACGGCCAGTCCGGGCCTGCTTGGGAGTCCATTTTCTTTGTGGTTTTGGGGAGGAGGTGGTGTGTGTTGATGGCGGTTTTGAAGGTTGTGTGGGTTTCCAGGGTTTTGTTGTTCCTTCAACTCTTCTCAAGTCGTCTGCAGGTGTGTCTGGACTCTTGGAGGGCAGGGTTGAACCAGCTGGCTTTCTTTGCGTGTTGCTTGCCTGGTGCCTTCTTGAGGGGTGCCAGTGTGTCTGCGCAGTTAAAATCCATTGGTTGAAGTGCGGGCTGAAGTGTTAGCGTCTGTTGATGTCGGCGGTGTGGTAGTGCTGAGGAAAGTGATTACCTGTTCTTTGGTGGCCTTGTTCCAGCCATGATGGGGGTTGGCGGTGGTGTACGGTGGGAGTGGTGAAGGCAAAGTGCGCGCAGTGGTGGTCGGTCCAGAAGAGTTGGGTGGTGTAGTTGTAGGTGATGTTCCCGCTGGCAGAGAAGACTGGGTTGAGTGTGTGTCCAGCTGCGCGATTCGGAGCTGTGACTAGCTGCTTGAGTCTGATGTTGGCAAGCTTTTCCAAAAGGGATGCAGTGTTCTGGTCACTAGGGTTGTCCAGGTGGAAGTTGAGGTCACAGAGTAGGATGTAATCTGTGAATGCAAGAGCCTGGGGTGCAATGAGGTCTACGATGGCATTTGTGAAGGGTGCGCAGGACTGGGAGGCCTGTAGACAAGGGTGCCCCAGAGGGTGGTGCTGGGGTTGGAGTTGGGTCGTTCGAGTGAGTGGTCAGGCGGAGGGTGTTCTTGTGGCCGATGACGATGCCTCCTCCTGGTCTGTCACCACGGTCCTTGCGGGTGATTTTGTAGCCGCCGGGGATGGCAGTGGTGATGTGTGGACCAGAGCTGGGGTTGGTCCAGATTTCTGTAAAGAAGGCGATGTCGGGAGAGGCGGCATTGAGGAGATCCCAGATTGCTGTGGGGTGTTTGTGAAGGTAGTGCGCATTGAGGAGGATTGCAGTTGAAGTGGTCAGTTGTGCTGTTGGTCGGCTGGGCGACAAGAGGAACTGGCGTGTTGGGGTGGACGAGGGTGTGGCTGCAGTTTGGGCAGGAGAAGGGTCCTTGGGTGTCCTTCGCAAAGCGTGGTGGTAGAAGGTGTGGCTTCCTGTGTTGAAGGCGAGGAGTATGCTGGTGTTGTATCAGTGAAGTGTCCGAGAACCCTGGGTCCATGGTGCTAGGCTCGATCCAGGCGTGGACGGGTACAGATGGGCTTGCCTTTGGCGTGGTCGCACTGCGGCTGCCATTAAGTAGTGTGCGGGGACTGGACAGCTGGGAGGCCGTAAACGTAAGGGTGCGGTAAAGGGTCACTAGAGTGGGGCGGGCCGCTGGGGAACGCAGTGGCATGGGTGATGAATCACAAGGAATAAAAAAGGCACAAGCAGAAAAGTCTAAAAGCAGAACAAAATGCAACAGAAAAAGAGAGACAGAAAAGCAGTCCAGCAGCATGGTGAGGTGCAGGCGGGAGCTTGCGGGTGAAGAAGGGCCTCGAACTCCTGACCAGAGGGTCAGCAGCAACCACGGGGGCAGAAGCAGCTACCAGGTGGAGCTATGCAGTGAAGGAAGCAGCCACTAGAAAGGTCAGAGGACTGCACCTTCACAGTGCAGCGGCCACCATTAAGTAGTGTGCGAGGGGGCTGGACAGCTGAGAGGCGGGAAATGTGGGGAGCAGGAAAGGGTCACTGGAGGGGGGGCGCAGAGAGTTGGCAGTGGCAAGGGCAGCGAAGCACCAGGAAAAGTGCACAAGGGACGAAAAAAGGCAAAAACAGAAAAGGCTAAAAGCAGAACAGAGGGCAGCAGCAGAGGAAAGTCAAAACGCAGAAAAGCAGAATAAGAGAGGCAGAAGGGCAATCTGGCAGCAGAGCTGTGAAGCTCCACCACTAGACAACCAGTGTTGAGGTGCAGGCGGTAGCCTGCGGGTGCAGAAGGGGCTAGAACTCCTGACCAGAGGGTCAGTAGCAACTACAGGGCAGCAGCTGCTACCAGGTGGGGCTGTGCAGTGAAGGGAGCAGTCCACTAGAAAGGTCAGTGGACTGACTTGCGGACTTTCGTCGCCATTTACAAATGCAGGAATACAAGTCCATGAATTTAAAGAAAAAGAAAATAGACTGGTAGAGTTACTCATACATTAGATGGGATAAAGTGAGAGCTCTGCGCTGCCCCTGTTTTCAAATTTCTTATACTCAAGACCTGCCAATGAGGTCACATCCAAGTACATGTAAACATCACGCATCAGTAAGTGGGAATCCTGGCAGCAACGCACACACTGCCCACATCTGTGCTGTTCTATGTTAAGAAAAGTTGTGCAGTGAAAAAGGTATTCTCTCACCTGGATCTGATTAAAGAATATCATCAGCTGGAACTCCAAGAGAATTGCAGGTACATTACATCCTTTTCTACACATGTTGGTCTGTTACGTTACAAAAGACTGAGTTTTAGTGTGTCATCTGCTGTGGAGCTAGTCCAAGATGTCATTTGACGTATCATGGAGCCTGTTATGAATACTTTCAATTATAGGGGCGATATATTGGTTTTCGAAGCATCACAGTAAGAGCACGACAAAGCTCTCACACTAGTGTGTCAGTTGCTCACTGATGCTGATTTAACTTTGAATGCGGAGAAATGTGAGTTAAGACAAAGTTAAACTTCTTTGACCATGTCTTCTCTGATTTTTTTATGTAAACTCTTTTTATTGGATTTCATAATGATACATGTCATACATTAATCATACTGACCATATCTCCTCTGATGGGGGCATGACACTCAATCCAGCTAAAGTGCAAGCGCTGTCAACTGCCAGTCCCACATAAGAAGTTTCCATTTTTTGTTTATTCCTTGGCATAACCATCTATTGTTCTAGAAGCATAAGAGACTTTGCCACTGTCAGTGTGCCATTGAGAGACTTGACGAAAAAGAATGTCTCTTTTCTTGGGTCACATGAATGTGAACAAAGCTTGGAGAAAATAAAACAAGCTATTCATAACGCTACTGAAATGGCATACTTTGATCCAAAGCTTCATGTCCATGTCCTGTTGGGCGCAATCCTTGCACAGCGCAATGGACACCCAAATGATGTATTGTGGCGTATGCAAGGCAAAGTTTGTCCCAAACAGAATGGGCTTATTCATAACCTGAGAAAGAAAGCTTAGCAGTGGTGTGGGCTTGTGAACATTTCCACATATTCTTGTATGGGAAGCCTTTCACACTTGTGACCTATCATCAAGCATTGCTGACTAGCTCTGGCAATCCGAAAGTAAAAATGCTTCCACGCATTGAATTTTGGGGTCTGCGATTACAAGAATGCAACCACACCATCAAGCATTCTCCAGTGAAAGATCAAAACCCTGCTGACTATTTCACAAGTGTGCCTCTACAATGTCCTGGCACCCATTCTAAGATGGCGGATGTAGGAGGATGGATATCTGACTATGGTTACCCCCAAGTTTTTGCCTAGTGTTTAGCTGGTTTTTGACTTAGTTGCCTGGAATCCTTCTAATCAGGGTCCCAGGCTATCTGCTCTCACTGTACAATGGACTCCATGTACTTTAGGTACATCTCCAATTGGGTATTAGGTCAC
This sequence comes from Lissotriton helveticus, assembly GCF_964261635.1. Lineage (NCBI taxonomy): Eukaryota > Metazoa > Chordata > Amphibia > Caudata > Salamandridae > Lissotriton > Lissotriton helveticus. The sequence goes on from NC_136057.1 coordinate 1,371,194,222, forward strand.
CTTGGGAGCCCCTGTATAGTGTACCATAGGTACCCAGGGCATAGGTCCATCCAAGGCCTACCGAGGGCTGCAGCATGTATTATGCCACCCCTGGCTGGCCATCCAAACTGACACAACTGGCTGATCACTAAGCTGGGGCAAGGTTGTTTCTATCACACAACATTGCACCTCCCCCCGTGTGCATTTGGAACAGGGGCGTCGAATGATATGCTGGTGGCCGGACCTAAATAAACTAAATTGAACAAACCTCTGCTGCCTACCCCGCCGCACTGGGAAGATAGGGGTAGGTAGGGCGCCTGGCAGGAGGATGCCCCTCCCCCACAGGACCCAGACTCCGGCTCCATGTGGGAACCGGGGATGCACCCACTCGCCCTCCCGGGCGAAGGGAAGTAATCCCTAGGCAACCCAGACTGTAAACAAAAGCCCTGGATGCCCCAACAGAATCTGCCTGGACCCCGTTTGCGAACCCTAGCGCCACCACCGGGCAAAACAGAGAGGAAACCACAAGCCCGGCACTACTGCTGCGTTCCCCTGCGATCAAAGGGTCCGACGTGGGGAACCTCGGGACAACCTGGGTCCACTCGAGATCCTGCTTGCCCGCCTGTTCGACCTCACATGGGGCCCCAGACTAAGGCACCTTCTCTTGCGCACCCCCATTGGGGTGGCCGTGCCAGGGAGGAAAGATCCCCGCACAGCAGGCCGGGATCTCGGCGACTGCCGGTCTGACCTGCGCAGAGGAGGAAAGCGCCCAACTGTTCTGGCTTGCTCCCCCTGCTCCGCCGAGCGTACCCCCCCCCAAAGCAGATGGGCCATCCGGCAACCGGCCCACCAGGGCCACGCACTCTGAAAGCACGCATTGTCAGAGTTGGTCGGGTCCCAGCCCGCGCCACACTAAGTGGTGCTACATCTGCCTCTACTCTGTGCCTCTCCCCGGGTCAGCCCAGTGCTGGCCTCCACCAGGGGTGGGGTGCTGCAACCCTAGCCACCTGGGAGATGTTCCCCTCCCCCTTCCTTATGTCAGACGGCTCCAGCCGGGCCTAGACACCCCGCCTTGTGGGGCGGAAGTGGGGGAGGGAGTAAAACTGCACTCACCGTGACAAATAGCAGCTCCCAGGGACACGTCCGAAACAGCGACAGGGTGAGGGGACAAAGAGGCCGCCAGGTGGGCGGGGGAGGAATTTATACCTCTCCCCCACCCGGCCGGAAGTGACGCGTGGGACCCATACAGGGGTCGCGGAACACTGGGCTGCCCCGTGTGCCATCTTGTGGCACTAAGGGGGCTGCCCTCTTATGAGGGTCCCCTGCGGGGACGTGTCGGTCGGCCTGCAATCTGACCCTACTACAATAACTGACTTTGTTGAAATTTCCAGAAACGTCCTTCTGTTTGCAGTGGTGTGGCTCACACTGCCAATGAGTGGTGCAGATCTGTGGTTAATAGTAGGATCAGCTTAAAAGGTGAACTAGATGCTTTAGTTTCTGGTGCTTTACAGCAGTTTTTACATCATCTTCAAGTGTCTTGTTGCTCAAATAGGTGTAATTGCAGATATTTATATGCTTTCCTAGTCTTCATTTTGCCACTCATATTCGTTGGAATGTCACTCATAATTACACTGAACTTATGAACATGTCACACTTGGCAATCTCAAACGTTGACAGCTATGTAGGATTTGCCAATTTGTGTTTTTTCGAGACGTCGACACGTATAGTACGTGAATAACTAATTTTAGCGGAGAAGTCCTGAAGACCTACTATAAATGTTGCGGCGACCACAGTTTTCAATAAGGTTGAGTACATTTCAGCATGAAAAAGTTGGAAAGCATTCATTGTTCTCGAATACAAAACACCACCAATCTGGCACGTTACAAAAAAAGCATCTCCGTGATGACGTAACACGCAGGAACGTCAACTCGGGGGCAGTGATTGCCCGTGCGACGTCGTCGTCCCACACGGCTGGTAGTGCGACTGCGCTGAATAACGGGCTGCACAGCCGGAGGTGAAAGGGGAGGGAGCTGTTTCCACACAGACCGCCCAGGCGGCGGGGACCAAGGTAGGCTGTTGTCCGGCCAGAGGAGAGGCTACCGGGAGCGGCGATGCAACGGGTGAGGGAATCAACGGCCAGCGGAGGAGGCTGGAGAAGAAAAATAGGGGGCTGCGCGCGTGCGCCAGCCGCTTGAGGGAAACCAATCCCACAGGGGGTGGGGATCTGTTTTATGGGTACGCCTACTGAAGAGTTGGAAATCTTTTTTAGCCACGCCTACCACAAGGTGTTGTTTTAATAGTGTTAGTTCCAGGGGGCACGCCCACTGAGGGACTGCCAGGGATACGCCCCCCCCCTTCTCGGGTAAAATGTACCTGTCTATTTTTTTTGTCCGTTTTAAACCGCGCGAACTCGACCCGAAGGTATTGTAGCGCTTTACATGAGAGCCAGATTAAGTGATTTGCCCAGAGACACAGGATGTTGAGCCGACGCACGAATCTGGTTTCTCAGCGCCAAAGTTGGCCGCTCTTGTCATTACGCCACATCCTCGCCGGTTTATGTTTTTAACGTTCTTGATGATTAAATTATACTTTATGCAATCTATTTTGTATTCATTTATAGCCGAACGTTTCTGTCTTTGTTGAATTCAGTTACATTTCAGGAATCATGAAGGCAACTAAGAAAGTGACGACTTGTTTACAAATGTACTGAATATGAGTGAAATAAAAGTGCATTTTGCCGATTTCTTCTACATTTTTTTGCCTTCCTTGACATAAAAATAGTGGCCCTGGCAGCAAAGACTGTTATGGTGGTAATCCTAGCTAACGGCAGAGCATGCCTTCTCAGAGTAGGACTAGAGGATGCAGTGTTTTGCTGGGTGGCGTTAGGCCTCACAGGAACAGACAATAACTGGCGCCTGGGCCATTTATTAGTCCTCAGTAGCAGCCGCCTCCGCGACCTCCGGGAGTGTGGCAGGTCGAGCGTGCCTTGAAAGAAAATCTGCTGGGTTTTGGGTGCCAGGTTGGTATTTGATAGTGAATTGAAATTCTTGCAGTTGCAAAATCCATTTCTCGATCCTCTGGGGAGGGCGTGGCAAGGAGCTCTGAAATAGCGGGATCAGGGGCTTGTGGTCAGTGATGACAGCAAATGGGTGGCCGTACAAATATATGTCGAAATGTCGACAGTCCCACAGTATTGCAATTGCTTTTCTCTCGATCTGTGCGTACCTCTGCTCCGTTGGTGTGAGAGTTCGGCTAGCACAGGCTACTGGAGCCCATTCTCTGCACTCTTGACGCTGAGCTACGACTGCGCCTAGGCATGTGGGGCTGGCATCCACTACGAGTTGCGACTCTTTGGATCAACATGCACTAGTGTGGTGTCCGCTGATAGGGCTGCCTTGGATTGTTTGAAAGATTCTTCCTTCTCGGATCCCCATGTCCACGAGCTGGTGACCTTGGTCAGGTCTCTGAGTGGGCCAGTTAGGTCTGACAGGTTCTTGATGGACCGTCCGCAATAGATTACCATACCCAAAAAACTGCAGACTCCTGACACAGACGTTGGGGCTGGTGCTTCTTGGATGTCTTTTACTTTTTCGGGTCCGATGCCTTTATCGGAGAATCAATAACCAAAGAAACTGATATCTTTCCGCAGGAAATCACATTCTCCCTGTGTAGGGTTGGTCCTCTGTCTCTGAGGCGGGAGAACAAGGCTTGGAGAGCAACGTGGGAGCGTGCACCAGAATATCGTCGCTCACGTTGAGCACTCCACTCAGCCCACAGAGGACGTTTTTGATGATGTTCTGGAAACCTCTGCAGCGCTGAAGATCCCAAAGTTGAGCCTAGTGTACCTCCAGAGTCCTGCGTGAGTTGAGAAAGTGGTGATGGGCGGGAGTCTTGGTGCAGAGATATTTGATGGTAGCCAGATTGGAGATCCATCCTGGAGAACCACTTGGACCCTGCCAGCTCACCAATGATGTCATCCATGGTCAGTTTGAGGTGGGGTTCCCGCTTAATCGCTAAGTTTTGGACTCTCATGTCCACACAGATGCATACAGCGTCGGGCTGTATAGGCTTCTTTGCCACGACGATGGGTGATACCTATGGCGTTGGTCCTCGCACCCGTTAGATGATGCCCACTCTCTCTAGGAGTCGGAGCTCGGCCTCCACTTTCGGTCGGAGATGGAATGCGATTCTTCGGTGTCTGAGGGCTATTGGAGCCACCGACTTGTCGATGTGCTATTGGATGGCTGGTCCTTTCAAGCACCAGATCCCATCAAACAATGGCGTGAAATCCTACAGTAGGCGGTCTAAGTCGTGCGCGTGCACCTCAAATGCAAACTGGATTAGGTTGTGGTCTTGAGTGCTGCGATAGCTAAGAAGGAAATCTTACCCTCCCCGCGACACATAGACTTTGGCATGTTGGCAGGTAGATTCGTGAGAGATGGACAGACAATAACAGGTATCACACTGCTTATCAATTAGTGACCAGCTACAAACAGACCACTACCGGAGCCCTAGGCTCTTTATTGTCTTTTTCGTACGCCAGTCCAGCACATTACACACACGAACTGGGGGTCCCAACTGGTTTCTCCCCTACGTGACTGGGAGAGGTGGTCTCGCCCTCTGGCGACAACCTTGCAGAGGATTAGGACACGGCGTAGCTTAACCAAGCGCATAGTAATCGCATGATCAAAGGACGGGAAACTTTTTTTTTTTTTTTCTTGGGGCACCTTCACAGTTGCGGTTTTGTTGAAATCTCTCAAAAATGTGTAAGGGGTTTCTGCCTGGTCCTCAAGATAGTGGTCGCCATAGCTCTGTGTCTCAGGGACACCATATATCAAGGCCTGGGTGTTTCTTAATATTCCATTGTTTTCATGTGTGTTCAGGGTGGCCATCCTAGTTTTTTTGCAGGGTTTTCCTGCATTTGGATGTTATGTTCCGTTGCCTGCTCTCAGCTGGTACGTGCCGCTAAATGTCAATTTTTCTGCTTACAGCTAGCTGCATATCACAGGACGCATCAAGTAGCTTCCCAGAATGTGGTCATCTCACTATTTCGATCATCTAGGAGTTGTTAAAAGAACTGCATGTCTGTGGAAGGAGGAGCTGCAGCACGGGAGAAGTGCACAATGCAGCTTAAGGGAAATAGTTGTTTTTAGAGACGTTAATAAGGAATGTGTAGTTGTGCAGATAACCATAAATGTGTGAATGAAAACCAGGCTGGGGGCATATGCTTGGTATATGGCCATAGTTTTTATTTCTATCATTGAACCTCCTACAAGGTGCACACCCATTGTTAGATCTGGGAAGAGGCAGGTAGAGTATGATTTGCCCAAGATCAAAGAATATGATAGAGTTGGAGTCCCGAGATTGTAATGCATTTCTGTACTGCTTGTTTGAAAAGGCTAGCTCTTTGCGTTCATCCTGGTGAAAAGACCATGAGAACGGGCACAGTCTATCCACTTTGTCAAGGTAATATTCAGTCCGGGTTTCTTTTTGCTACAAACTTAATATAACTTTTAGATTTAATTCTAAATACTCACAATCCATGGGTGTGGAATTTTCCAAATAATCTACTTGTCCAAGGGACAAAATGCCACAGAGATCTACATGTCCTGTAAAATCCACTTGTCCCACCTACTCCCGTCCCACATCAAACATAAGGGCTCCGGCTGACAGAGAAACATTAGTGCTTCCATTCTTATGAATAGGGCTCCCGGTTTTATATGGTATTTATTTTTATGACATTTCTGTCTGTATATTATCCATATTTATTTTTTGTCAACTTTATCTGTATTTATCCATATTTATTATGAGTTTTATGAAGGAAAAAAAGCTGAAACTGGTATATTTCCGCATTTATTTAACCAATAAAAATGCAGTCATGCTTGAATGCCTGCCAGGCTTCAGATATGAACACATGCAGAAGATAAATCAATGCACGTATGTGAAAATATGCACATTTCAGTATCAGCTTTGTGCATATCTACTGCTGTTTAAGCCTCTTTACTAAAGTTCCTTTTTTTAAACCCCTGACCTATCATTCCACACAGGTTTTGGCCTGGCAATCATGAAAAAAGTGTATTTAGAATCACTCAAAAAGCACCCAATTTCAGTTTTTATCCATATTTAAAAATAAATACAGATAAGAAAATAAATGGTTTTCTGTCTGTATTTATCTGTAAAAATCTGTAAAAATGTAAAGCAGAGAGTCTTATTTAAAAAGAAAAAGTTAGTTTGGTTGAAATAAAATATTTGCCTAAGATCACACAATTTAAGCATGGAAGCTATTTTTTTTAATTTATCAAGCCAGAACATGTTCTCTTTCACAAAGAGTATCTAAATAGTTCCGTACTGTCAAGAATTTTGCCACATCACAAATAGCAGATAACTACTGTAAATAAACTCTGCACTCAAGCAGGATGTTGCATAATGTCACAACTAATTGCAACCAGTACTTACTTAACTCACTGCTTAAAAAAAAAAAACATGATCACTAATAATGAACATCTGTCGCATACAAGCTACAGCTATCCAGAATACTGAACTATCCCAGAGCATGCAGACATATCACAAATAACGGACAGTCATCACAAACGTATGATTCAAGTAAGACTGCGGAGATACAATCACCAAAAGAACCCTGGACTATGATTAAATAATATAACGTGAACGTGCATTTGCAAAGCTATTTGAGGCAGAACTGAAGTGCATTGCAGAGCTGTTCATAGAGGCCCAGCCCCCCTGTTTCACACAAGCACACACACACAGTCAGACTGATCTAGTTGTGTACATTGGCAGAGGTCTGCATATCTATTTGTATAAAGTAGCACATATCAAATGAACACACCACCATAATTGAAGTCCTGCTAAGTGAAATCAGCATTTTCTCTTCTTCTTTAATGCTAGTACCCTTCATATCTTCCTCACCACTTCCCGATTTCACTTGTTTCTAATATTCTAGCCCGAGTTATTTTAAGACATGACTACTCTTGCATATGACCTCGAGACTCAATGAAAGTGCATTTCTAATAAAAGAATGACTTTTTTTGCAGTTTAATAGCGCAAACTCTACCTGAACGTATTGGAGCGCTTAGATGAGCGCCAGTTACATTACTACAAGGACACTTATTTATTTCTGAGTGTATCACTGATGGCAGCTGCACGAGAAATATCAAATGATATGTGAACTTATGCAGAGGGGGACATTATTCTGGCAGACGCCAATACAATATTAAGGCGATCATTGTAGTCTTTACAGAGAAAAACAAAGTGGCTGCTAGAGGTACATCAGAGGTCTCCCTGTGACCCGCCTTAGGCATTCTCTGCTACACTTGGAGCGCGGCGCAGCTGAAGTTGCAAAATTAAGTAAAACAATGTGTGGCTCACTGTGACAATTGCTGTTAGGCAGCGCCCTTCCAACCACATAAGCACACGCCTGCAGATAACTTTATTCCACTGTAGATCACGCCTGATATCACTGCATGCTCTCCTTTTGTCTCCACCTTCACTTACTTTCTCCTTCTGAGGTTTTTAATCTGCTACTGTATTCGCGCCTCTTTCTTCCCCCCAGTGCAGCGCTGTCTCACTTTATCACGCCGGAACATTAAGCTGATTAATTGCCCAGCCAAAACACAAGCGCCCTACATGCCTCCTTGGTGGGGGAATTGGAGAGCCTTTCATGACCTTTTGCGATGGAGGGAGCGTTCTTCAGTGGAAATACTAATCCCGGTCACAAAGAGCTTTTACTACACCGTCAGCATTAGAACAGTGAGGCGGCTACTTTCGTTTTCCAAAATCTATGTATTTTTAACCCCCGCATGAAGTCCTGGCACTAATGTGGCGATGTGTGCAGTGCTCATGCTGCCCGCAATTATCTAACTTTCAAAGGAACAGTTAAGTCTCCTTTTACAATTATTAAAGATACACTGAAGCGACGCTGCTGAGGCATTTGCAGTTTAAAAAAAATGCGCACAACGGGCTAAATCAATCCCGAAAAAATGGCACTGGCAAATTGAGCGCTTTCTCCACAATGGGAAAGATATCGCTCATTTGTGAGAGAAATTGCCCAATCACTGTCAGATGTCTGGTATGAAAGGGACTTTTAATCCACTCTGCATACCAAAACAAACGTGCGCAGTCGGCAAGAGATGTGATGAGTCAGCCCGCGCTTTCTGCAGCCACAATGATGCTGCATTAGCGACGGGCCGTCAGCAGGCAGGCATTAAAGTTCTAGTCTAATATTTCAGTGGAATCTCTATCCATGCAGGGAAAAATAAAACTAGCAGTTCTATGGCGGGCGCCTTGGCAGTGCTTTAATTTTACCTCAAATGGAATTTCCTTGCTCGTGGAGGTCCCGAAGTTCAACTGCTTGCTGAGAGTAGTGACGTTTCACTCCCCAGCCAATCACTGGCTAGAGCCCAGTGAAGTCATGGGCTGCTAGCCAATCAGAGGGCTCCAAAGGCTCCAAAGGCTCTCTGCAAGCGCACAGCCTATTTTCTTGACGTGATTTAATGTCTGCTTGTCCGTAGGACAAAATAGACATTAAATCTTCTTGCCCGTCAATAAAAACCACATGGTTCGGGCGTCGGGCGATAGGATTCCCCCACCCCTGACAATCTTGAATACAAATGGGAAACATAACAGTACGTTTTAAGGGCGATTGCCTAGGAACATGGAACTTATTCAAATGGAGATACTGGGATTAAAACCCACATTTAATACATATTTTAATTTCCAGCACATTGGGTAAAGCTGTAAATCCAGGATTAGATGTTAAGCATAGTATTGGTGCCTGGCGACCTGAGCGGTTTGCCCACATTGTTAGAGGTACTGTCAATGTGTTTTTAGGTTGAGCCTAGCGTTGCAGCGCATGCGCTGCTCGCTCTGCGAGGCATGCTGTAGTAGGGTAAGTTGTGGAAGTGCCGTGGAAGCCCCTCCCATATTTTTAATTGACTGGTGTCATTGTCCATAGTAAATGCTGGCTTCCGATTGATAATGAGGCTTCTTAGTACCTCCTTGTTACAGCCCTGTCTCCTTTTGAGACCACCCATCAGGACTGGATCTTTCACTTGCGGTGGTACACTGTCTCCTTCATAAGTCGGTAAGCACACTTTTTTTAAATTCGGCTTTGGTAAGGGTGGTCGAATGTTTATTTTTGCATCGTGCTTTCACTTTAACAATAGCTGCTGCCCCACCCCGCGAGTGCTGTGTGGGGCGGCAGCTATTGTTAAAGTGAAAGCGCGATGCAAATATAAAGAAGCGGCTTCCTTTGCCCAGTGGTGACAGCTTGTTTAGTCCTATTGCTGTGTTTCATTTCAAATGAGGACTGTGGGCTTTCAGGTCTTTTTCAAGTTTTAGCAAGTTAGTTTCATGAAGTTTATTTGTTACAGCAAGTAGTTTTTAACCAACTTGGGTTTTGGGAGACCAACTCTGCTAACAGTATCCTACTTCACCTCCGCCTCTGAAAGCGGACAAATGTGACAAGATAATAAGATTTAAAGTCATCTTTATTGCTCATTTGCTTTGTGAGCAATAAAAAGGCCTTTAAATCTTATCTTGTCACATTTGCTTCGTTTTCAAAGACGGAGGACAAAAGTTAGTATGTTTTCCTACTCGCCAGAAAGGGCGAGTAGGACCTAAAAATAGCTCGACCTCATAAAATTTACCTCGCAAATGCGAGCGGTCGAGTGGATTTGTCGAGCCCTGCATGAGATCCCTTTGCGGTCGATGCCACAACCCCAATACCCCATATGCCGTGAGGCGAAAGCCTCTGTAGCCGAAATCCTTGAACAATTGGAATATCAAGGTGTAATTGAAACGTCTGTGACTCCAATGAATAACCCGCTTTTTACTGTGACCAGTTTGGTATTGGATTACCGCCACTTAAACTCACATTGTCATACGTGTGCGGTGCAGAGTAATCACAGTTCTGCTTTAGTGGATAGTCTAGTGTGTAAAAGGTTCAAAACTACGCTTGACATTACAATGGATTCTTTGCCCATAACTTGTACCCATTTAGTGGACAGTGGACGAGTTTTACCTGTGGTGGCAAACCATGCCAATTTTTTCGTTTGCCCATGGGCTACAAGAATAGTCCAGGCGTTTTTGCTGCCCGCATTGTGTCTCTGCTTGAGAGGCTCGACGCAGATGCATGTTCGTATATGGATGACATTTATCTCACAGACGACGAATTTGGCCGCATCTGTGCCATGTTGACTGCGTAATTTGTCGTTTTGCGGACTTTGGCTATAAATTCAATTTTGCGAAATCGCAAATTGCAGAATACAGTTTTGTTCGTGGGCTACGAGCTCAACAATGAAGGTAGAGGCTTGGCTCCTCACTTCTTGGAGAAATGCGCACTTTTACACGCTCCCACAACTCTAAAAAAGTTGCAATCCTTACTGGGATTCCTAAATTTTGGATGAACATACATTCCAGAATATGTCCAGCGTATCAAGCCGCTTTATGCATTGATACAACCTACTTTTTCCAAATTGTGCTGGCTGCCAGAACATTCAGCCGTCTTGCAATCTTTGCAGGCTGACCTACTTGAATCTAAGTTCTTGTCGACTCATGATAACCACACAAACCTGGTGATAAGAATCGTGCCAGGGGCGGTGGGTTTCACGTACCTCACTTTTAATGAGAGAGAGACAGTTCCTACTGCTTACAAGTCACACCTGTACACTTCCGCCGAATTGCGTTTTTCTACTGGAAAAAGTTTTGACAGCAGTGCAAATGGCGATTCTTAAGGAACGTGCACTGTCGCAGGGAAAACGCATTGTGGTTGTTACTCCGTATCCTGCCTTGGAGGCAGTGACGAAGGCCAGTGTACCAAATTCCAAGGCTTTGCACCTTCGGTGGATACAATGCGCTACATCTTTGACATTACCTGATGTAACGTCCGTTTTCGATTCCTCTTTGCAGACTCCGGAGTTTTTGCAGTATGAGTTTGTTCATCCTGCTCCTCTGACTATGCGCCCACTGGAGGATTTTCGTTTTATCATTTACACTGATGGGAGTGCTCAAGCGGCTACGGGTTCTAGACACGCGTATTCCGCGGCCTGTGCAATTGTGGTCGGTACAATGGTGGATGGTGAATTCAAGTCCGATGTCATGCATACACAGACATTAGGGGACTGTACCGCCCAGTTAGCAGAACTACGAGCTCTGATGCTTGCGTTGGAGTACGCTGACCCCGGTGTGACTACTCTTATTGTAAGTGATTCCTACTACTCTGTACAGTCTTTCAATGACAATCTACCCTTTTGGCCTCAAAATGATTATCTTGACTCCAAGGGTCACACAATAAAACATAAAATGATCTGGATTCGAGTGGCGGAGCTTAAAGATCGTCTCCCGCTCGTTTTTGTAATTCATACTCTGGGTCATCAGTGCGTGGGAGTTCATGCTGTTGGCAACTGTCTCGCGGATGAAGCTGCGAAGACAGCAGAGGCAAGATTTGCAGTGGCAGCGGTTACACGTTCCAAAAGTAAGATTGATGATGACATCTTGGCAGCTATTGCCGCGACTGCGAAGGGAGGTAATTATCCTAAGGGTTTCCCTTCGAAGTACTCCGATCACTTAAGTCCAGATAAAGTTCCTTATGTGAGAATTAACGACGTTGGTGACAGACTGATTCCCAACGCGGACCGCAGACAGGCTTTGATTACAGCAGCCCATGTGGGGTTGGCTTCGGCGTATCAGCTACTGTATCTCTCCTTCAACAACGATACTGGTGGCGTGGTTTGTATAAACAGACATGTGATTTTGTCCTTCAATGTGACATTTGTCAGCAAATTAAACCTTCTTCTGCTGCACGCCCGCCCCAAACTCAGTTGTACATTTCTAAAAAGCCACTTGGTGTGTTTATTTGGATCACTGCGGTCCTTTCTCCTCTGATACGGCATATAAGTACCTCTTAGTAGCAGTTGACTCTTGCACGCTCTTTGTGTGTGTGTGGCCTCAAAGGAGCGTTGATGCCAGAACTATCGTAAGAGATTTGCGTGTCTTTGTGGGAATTTTTGCATGTGGCACCTTCCATTCAGACCAGCGTCCAGCATTTGCCTCTAAGGCGTACAAGGATGCCATGGCTTCATTGGGGGTCCAAGTCAAATTTTCGTCTCCATACAGGCCTGAGGGCAATAGTGTTGTGGAGTGGATCAACCGTGACTTAAAGCAATCATTGACAGCGAAGGTGTTAGGTGTTGGCAGAGAATGGCTCACCCACTTGAATAGCGTACAACATGCACTTAATAATCTCCCTAGAAGGTCTCTGGGTGGGCGTACCCCATACGAAATGTTCTTTGGCATCAAGATGTTTGTTCCGGACATTGATGGTCTTGACATGGCGGCGGGAGCCGCATCTTATGACGTAGACGAACATTCTAATGTTTTGCAGAACCTATAAAAGACCAGAGACAGTTTTGCAAAGAAACACTTGCCCTCCATGTCTGAAGCTGCGTTGCAGATTCCGGTAGTCAGCTGGTTACCCCACGTTGGAGAACTGGTCCGCGAGAAGATCGACAACAAAAAAGAATTTGGTCCTTCCTATCGAGCTCCAGTTGCCGTGCTTGGAGTGCAGGGTACAAGAACTGCAATTTTACCTCCTCTTCCTGGACGAAAGGGGAACAGGTACATTTCAATTAACCATGTCAAACCACACAGGGTGGCCGATACTGTATAGTATGAAGCCTGCGGTTTCGTGACCAGCAATGGTGCAACACTCTGTTTTGGCCCCGGATCTTGCCATCGGGTCTGATGTTGCCATTGAAATGAGTCCACTTACGAATCCTATAGTTAATCAACCTACTGGTGATCCTCTTAATGACACTGAATATACTTATCCAACTGACTTGTCTATGCCTGATTTGGAAACTCGTGTGGCTAATCAGTCCGATTTTTCATTTGACACTGGCTCATCCACATCAAGGACCCCTTCAAAAGTTTCAATTTTTGTTACCTGGTTTAAAAAACATTTTTTGATCCCACCTTGGATTTACATTTGGCTCGTGCTGATTGCTATTTTTTATTCATGTCCATAGCGTTTGTGGTATATTTTTTTCTTTTTATCAATGGACACTATGTTGAAGAAAGAACTTAAATTCGAGTGATTGATGGAACTTTGGCTCCCCACTCCTCTTCGCACATCATGGGGACCAGACTTTTGTTCATATAACTGCCTGGCCTGTTTTAGATGGGATTGTATGGGATGCTATAAAGTTCCAGATTCATGGTCCTACAGAGGTTATTAATGTTCCCAATGTACTCCGTGTTTCTATGGGGGATGTGGTTAAACAAAATATTCGCTCTGATGATTGGAATGTTAAGGCGGTTGAAGCCTTATTTACTGATTTGAAATATTATGCTTCCTTCGATGCTAAAGATTTATATTTAGAGTCCGCAAATTATGGTGATTTGTACTGTTACCAACATTTTGGCAATCACTTTTTGCATAAGACTAGCTGATTCCGAAGCATGGTTAATTTCACTCAGTGGGAACATTGTCTCGCACCAGTGGAAGGCAATTCCAAAACATTTTCCTATTTTACTGATTTTGATCAATCCATCCCTAATGCTTTTTATTTTAAATTAACTGGAGAGTCATTTTCCAAGGCTGGGGGCTATGAACTGTGGAGAGATACTATTGATCTTAAATCTGTTTGGGGTTCTAAAAGTTGGCAAGTACAAGGCACTGAGGCTTTGCATTGTGCTTCTCTCATCCCGAACCATATGTTGTTTCTGAATGATACTATTTCGCGAACAACATGCTTTGGATTGGCTACTTCTAAAAAATTGAATGCTCCTTCCTTTCCAGAATTGGGTGAATTCCGCCATTGGAATAATTTTACCCGTACACCCCTGAGTGAGTTTCAGGCACTGTTTAGTAATTCCTCTTTTAATGTTTCCAGCATTAGTCCCGAGGGCTGGTTGCTATGGCAAAAAAGTGCAGATTCCTGCCAGAAGCACTTTCCAGGTCTGACCCCTGGCTACACGGTGGTTAGAGTTGATCCCCTTTTCCAGACTCACCATTCAGTCACCACCTATTCTGTAGGCAAATTGTGCCAGAGTTGGCTCAGACATTCATCCTTAGCGTCTGTTAAGTCACATTTATTCAAGATCTCTGATACTGTTGATTTAATGATTTTGTAAAAGGCCCTGCGGGTGGCAGATAGAAAAGATGGATATATGCTGCTTACAATGAAGTTTGGAAACTGGCTCAAATTGAAGCTGCTTCTAGGCTTAGGGCTATAGATCAAGCTACTTTAGAAAAAGTGCTTGCTGTTGTAGACAATAGCATTAACGCCCTTTCTTCCCGAATTTACACTTTAGATAATATGGTGTCATCTGTGGTTGATATTGTGCATGAAGATGTTGTAGTGTTATATCATGGGCAAAATCAATTGCGTTCTGTAATGCAGTTTGCCTGGACTTTGCAGACACTTAAGAATGGTCGCATTCCTTGGGATTACATGAACACGAGCTTGTTATTTTTGCCTTTTAATTTGACTTTAAAACAGCAATTTATGTCAATAAAAGATGCCACGTTTTCCCTGTTGCAAATTGAAAAATTAGAACCATTGCCTTTTTGTGTAGCAGAGGCAAATTCGGCTGTGTGGCTTATCCACGGCTTAATAACCTTACCCTTCTCTCTTTTCAAGTTCGAGAATTGCATGAAACACTATGCTATAGGCAGATTTGAGCCCCTGGGTGGAGCATATCTTCATGAAGTTTGGAACCTCCCATTCACTTCCAGATGCTTGAGGGATGGTAAAGAGGTATTTTTAAATGGCGAAGATTGCATCACTACACCAGACCATTCATTAACATGCAGAAATCTTGAATTGCATGGCTCTTGTAATGTCCTTGCACCCAATTTGGCGTGTGTTTTGAAAGGCACCCCTGTTCCGGCCATTACACCTACTTTCACATTGCTTTCTAATGGTAGTTATTTTTTATTAAATAATGAAGAGTGTTGTGGGTTACACGCCGGTATTGCTTACATTGTAATCGTTTCCCAGCGTGTTGCTTGTTGCAAGAATGTGTTGTTCCCTCTTCCACATGGCAGGCTTGATTCTTCCATCTGGCCCTCGATTCTGACCTTGAAAGCAGAGTTCAACAAGATGAGCATAATAAGAGCTCTTTTGTCCCAGAAAGAAGTTCCCCTTACATCTGCGCGTGAGACATTCGTCCTGAACACACTTGGAAGATTACAGGCATGCAGAGAGACTAACCGGTCCTGATGTAATTTACACTTACTGAGCGGACAGGTAAATGGGGTCCCCCTAAGAAAGCTTATCTTTATAGAAAAAGAGAAGTACTTTTATTACACACCCGATCTTAATGCTACACAAAAGTAAAGTCAGTGAGGCACAAGGTTCTAATATGAGTGCTAGTGGATAATAATCACACATGATGTGACGAGGTGAGGTTATGGCGCAGCTGTGAACTTGCTGTAATTTGTACAATCTACCTTCCTGGTTAAGTAATTTGTATGTATATCAGTTCAATTGTGTCCCACTGCTAAAAAGGTATTTCCGGGTTTCAATGTGCAAAGAATAAAATACCCATTCAGTTTAGCAACAGAGGCTCAGTCAGTGTTAAAGTTCACTTTTGTGTGAAGTATCGGGTGCTAAGGAATCTACATCACGAAGCTAACAGTAATGCGAGCGGTAGTACTCATTGTTAACAGTACTGGTGTGGTTGGCACCCCTTTTCCAGATGTGGTTTGAGGAAAGAAACTGCTCAGACCTAGGTGGTCTCACTGCCTAAATGACGCATTTCGTTCCACTTCAACAGGAACTTCTTCAGGGCATTTGAATTGTCGAAGTCCTCATTCAGCATACAAGTGTGTTTAAAAACTTGGCATAGGCATTTGCTTTCTTAAAGGTTAAGTGCTTGAATAGAAGCAGTAAGAAGTATTTCTAGTCTGTGATACACAAGGTTCAATAGCATGTTTGAAGGTATCGTTCGGTCCTCATGACTATGCCACATTCTCTAAGGCGTCCCAAGAGTCCATGAACATACAAAACAATCCATACAATTTGTTTTAGACCTAGTAATGTGCTCAGTGATGACTGCAATAATTGAATTGACTTGATGCAGTTCCCATTGTAGTGGAATTAAACTTTTTAGCTGGAAAAATAATGTACAAATTGGACCTAAAGATTGAATTGACTAGGAACTCAAGAACTACAGATTTCCTTTGTATTTGATTGGAATGTTTACGGTTTCTGTTAATGCACATGAAATGTAATATAGCGCAGACCAATGTATCAACAGAAAAAACGTATTGTATGTGTCCCAGGATATGGATGATAGTCCTGTTTCAACTAGAGTGAGTGCTTTGCAGGACCACAGACAGGCCTAGATTCTTATGGTTACCAGGGGGCAAGAGTGGACGTCTGTCCTACTGTGTAGAAGGCATCCCTGTCCAAACATATATAGATCCTTGCTGTTGAAATCGGTGAAAGGGTTCAGGTGAACACATGTACCTGCTGGGAATGTATGGTAAACTGTTTCCATAAAACTCCCACAAACCTACATTTTTTTACCTCATCAGTAGTCCGTCCTTCAGGTCAATAGTGCCATTCCTTCAGCCTTCAAGCTGCTGTAATAACGCCCTCCTAAGAAGAGGTTTCTGCCTCTCAACCCAAACATCCACAGGCTCGTGTGCAGGATACCCATTCTAGCTAGGACCTTGTAATGTGTCCCCCTTGAAAGGAAACAATTGGCTTTACCTGGGTGGATCTGAAACAAAGACCGCTGTCCTCTAAATACCCCCCATTCCTTTCATTCCTTGACACCACTTTCAAGATGACTTCTACCTAACCACCTTCTCCGGTTCCCACACGAGGATCAGAACCAGTATTTACATAGGTACATAATAGTTTAAAAGATGATCCCAACCATGCTTTTACTCTGATAAATATTGATAATCCTAGTAGGTCCATTTTTTTTGTTAAAGACAAAAGCCTTTTTCTGTGTTGAATCTAAAGATGTATTGCAAATATAACTTTGTTTGAATTGGAGGTAGTATGAGAGACAAAGGAGTTGAGGGTGTTTGCAGTTAGCAGCCTCAGCATAGAGAGTAATGGTTTAGTACCGCCATTGTTCACTAGAGCTGACATTTATTTTTAAAAGTATGTAGCTTTCACATACTGTATCTGAAATAGTTCAGGGTGTTCAAAATGTTGGTTTCCTATAGCAGTACAGGCAGCTGCAGAGGGCTCTTATGGTTGTTGATCCTCTTCTGGAGAAGTAGGCTGTATTAGGCCCAAGATGCAGGTGAGGGTCTATATAGAACAAGGGAGAGGGCCTTTGACAGTCATTTAAAGCCAGATGCAGAAGGGCTATAGTAGTATTAAGACATTCCACCCACTGTTTATAGCATGATAGTGTTAACCAGGGCTTTAACAGTTGTTAAAGGCTCTTTTACTTGGTAATGGGCCCAGGCAAGACCACGCTAACATCTGGAATGGGAATCGAGGGGCAGGTACTACAGTGGGTTGCATTTTTCCTCCCCAATGGATAACAATTTGTTAAAGTAGGTGTCTTCAGATATTACCACCATCCCCATCTGAAAAATGCAGTAAAACAGGGTACCATCATTTCATCCTCGGTAGTAAGTCTCCACATGGCACCTCTTTGTCTGCTGATAAAGGATACACATATCATGATATACTAGCATCTGACACATTCAACATTACAAACTCTTTGTTGAAAATCGGACAGACTGGGTGAAAAAATTACTGACCTCAGCAGCACTACTTCTATTCTGTAGGGTGAGGGGGGGGGGGGGGGGTTGGCGGTGTTCAGGATTGCTCTCATAAAGGGGGACCGTTGTGAAGGAGTCGGGTGTCTTTGTCACGCTGATGGTAAGCCCCAACGAAGTTTACAGGTTAGCCATTGTCTGGAGGTGGTTTACAACTGCTTAAGGCATGCACTAGTAGGCCGTCCGAGGGGATCGCTAAGAAATGAAAATGCTCATGGCCTACCTGAAACAGCAGGTAGCGCCTGTGATTCTGCAGGACAGGGCTATGGAAAGATGTCTCCTGCATATCCAATAACACTATGCAGTTTCCTGGGTCCAGGACCGGCAAAACTTGGGTCAGGGTGAGCATTTTGAACTTAGCCTCCCGGAGGAAGAAGTTTAGAGGGCTCAGGTCGAGGATAGGACGCATGCCTGCATTCTTTCTCGGCACCAGAAATTAACAGGAATAGCACCCCATCCCAGTTCCTGCGTCTGGTACCATAGTCTGCTGAGAAGTGGTCTTCTGGGGTCGTTGTGGTATAGAGGCATGTTGGGGAGGTGGGGGTTGTTGGAAGGAGCAAGGAGTAATTGTGGTAGACAATTTGGAGCACCCACTGGTCGAATGTGATGCTCCACCACTCGGCGAAATGTGATGCAATTCCCAGTGGGGAAGTTTTGCGCCGCTTGGTTGAAATTGAATCAGTTTTGCGCACGCTGTGGAGGGAGGGGCAGTGGTTTGAATAGTTTGCTGCAGCCTGAGCAAGGACTGCCAGATCCGCATCTTCTGCCTTAAAATGGCTTGGGAGGTCCGATGCTGTTGAGGCAAGGTTTCACACTGCCTCTGTTGGAATTGTATTTCAAAACCTCTAAAGGGCCAAAACTGCTGGGGAAGCTGCTGTACCTGCAGTGTCAACCCAAGAGAGAATGCCATCTCTTTACACTCTTTAAAGTGTTGAATCTGCCTTTGAATGGCATATCCATGATGGACTGTAGGAAGTTGATCAAAAAACCTAAGGAGTGAATCCAAGCATGGTGCCAAAGCACCATACAGGTCCTGACTGCTCTACCCAAGAAGTTAGTATTTTTCAGGCCCAATCAGATGGAGTATTTGGCTGCGTTCTGGCTCTCCTGCATAGGACAAGATGTCTGCAACCATTTCTTACAACTCATGTAGCTATCTCTCCAGGAGGCAGGTGGTAACAGATTTTAAGGGCAAGGTTGGCTGATGCGAGCGTCGTTTTCCTGAACGCCTCCATGTGTTTCAGCTGTCAGGCAGGGGGGTTTGAAATGCATTTGGGTTTTACTCTACTTGTGGACGTCTGCACCACAAGGCTTCCTGCAACAGGATGCTAGACCTTCTGGTCTAAGCACATGAAAAATCCTTGATGTTTAAAGCTTTTATATAAACAATAGATAGGAATAATTTCCTGAAATGTGATTGTTTTCATCCAAAATCCCTCAGAGGCAATCTACCGGTGGGGCAATTCCTGAGACTATGAAGAAACTGCACTGAACCTCAAGATTTATGCAGATAAACTGAAGAGAAGAGGGTATCCAGTAAGAATTGTGAAGCAAGCAGAAGACCTCAGATAATTCCTGGCAATAACTAATAAAACATATGAAAAAGTGAAAGAGAACAACTTAAAATGTGTCCCCACTTTTTGGATGTACTCATACAACTTGAAGAAAATTGTACTGAAACATTAGAAGATCCTAATATAAGGGTCGCTACAATTCCAGATTTAATTCAAAAGAAGTAAATCAATCAGAGAACTGATTATACATACCAAACCGAAACCTATGCACCAAGAGATGCTGTGGACCATTGTGGAACTAGGGCAATTTCCCGTGTGGGAACTGGAACATTTGTGCTCTCACTGAAAAAGCCACGGAAATTGACATTGGACTAAAAGTACTCATACAAAGCTCACTCCATAGAGAGAGCACCTCTGCGCACAACAATGAAGACCAAGTGGTCTAGTTCTTTATAAACATAAATGTAAAGTCGTTGATTCAGTGTAAAGTATTCATCAGCTATCACATTTCATTCATGTTTTGCAGATGAGAATCAAAGGGTTTATCCAAAACGTGAATTTCATCCCAAAGATAAGTCTATTCCAAACACATAGTCACGCATCCCAATGCATTTCGGGCCAAGCCCTTCTTCAGGGGAATACTCTATGAAAACAATCCAAATGAAAACGATTCAGTCTAATGTTCAAATAAACCATACTCAATTACATGCGTCGCGAAAAGGTAAGTAAAAATGTGTGGTCATGCCACAAAACTTAACAAACCTAAAAATTTGTGTGCCCCAGTGATTAATGATAACAAAGAACGCGCTAGTGGTGTTGCAAGCAGTCGTTACGATGAACTATCGATAATCTGTAGTCTCTAGGTGAGGAAAAACAAGTAGTGAAAGCCCTCGGATAGCCCGCTGTGATAATGGTCTGCCTTAGCCCAAGAAACGTGATAGAAACCGATAACATGTGAGCGTTAAAAAGCCTCGTGCTCCTAAGTCAAATTGAACCCAAGTAACATGCAGCTTAATGTGTCCGGGCGCCGGTACTTACATCATGCGAGTGTTAGACCAGCTCTACGTGGAGCCGCCAAGTCGGTGAACAGTCAAAGGAGCCGTGGTGGAGGCATTCAATAAATCAAAAGTGATCCGGAAACGAATACGGGAAATAGACAAGGGACTATCAGAATTAACTAAGAGAGAGATAGAAAACCAAAGTGGGGGCCATCTTGGAACGACAAATGAAGTGAAAAAAAAGTGAAAAAAGCCAGAAAGACATGCAACATAGATGACAGTGTGTACAGTAAGATAACGAACAAGACATGTAAAGAGAACACAGTTACTGAGCTAAACAAATATGCATGAAAGGGTTACAAATAGCACAAAAATTCCATACAGTCATTAAGACCATTCGGTGCCATGGTGGACATAAGACGGATCCAGAAGTTTTCTCTTTTCAACAAAGTGTTCTTGTTATTGCAGGTGATCTTGACTTGTTCAAGTACTTGAAACTTCAATTGAGCCACACTGTGTCTATGTTCCATAAAATGAGTGGCCACGCTAGACTTCAAATTCTGTGTACGTATATTGCTTTTGTGTTCTAAAATACGTGCACGTGTCTTTCTCTCCATGTGCCCAATGTAACACTTGCCACAAGGACACTTAAGCATGTAGATGACGTTGCTACTATTGCATGTAGCGTTAACTTTCAGTTTTAAAGCATGTCCTTTCATGGGGTGAGTAGTTCTGTTTCCAGGGATGCAGTTCCCACAATTACTGCAATTGTAGCAAGGTTTTAAGCCATTGTAAACCAACTCTTTAACATTACGACCTCTGGTGAATGCGAACATGGGGGGTTGGTTGAATAAGCCATTGAAGTCAGGTTCCATAGCAAGTATAGGCCAATGTTTCCGAATAATGTGTACGGTACATTGATGACGTTTTTTTGTTATGGGCAGGTTCTACTGAAACCCTCACCAACTTTTTGGAATCATGGAACAATGTTAATGAACGCATTCAGTTCACCTGGGAGTACAGCGATAAATGCGTCCATTACTTGGATGTTGAAATACACCGAGACCCCACAGACTGGTTTACAACGATATATCGAAAACCCACGGACAGGAACTCCATACTACATTATAGTAGTTTTCATCGACTCAGCCTTAAGAACAATTTACCTTTTGCTCAGTTTTTAAGAGTAAAACGTATAGTGTCCAAAGATCATGAATGCAAACAGGTCCTCAGAAACACTCTGGAGAGACTCAAAGCACGTGGGTACCCCACACCCATCTTGGATTTAGCTATGGAGAGAACCGATAAATGTGTGAGATCACAACTACTCAAACCAAACCCAAAAAAAACCACTGATCGCATGGTGGTAGTTTCTAAACATTCCAAGTTATCTAATCAGTTTCAACACATTATTCGGAAACATTGGCCTATACTTGCTATGGAACCTGACTTCAATGGCTTATTCAACCAACCCCCCATGTTCGCATTCACCAGAGGTCGTAATGTTAAAGAGTTATTGAGTCATCCCACGTCCATTACCACCCCCTTGGTTTACAATGGCTTAAAACCTTGCTACAATTGCAGTAATTGTGGGAACTGCATCCCTGGAAACAGAACTACTCACCCCATGAAAGGACATGCTATAAAACTGAAAGTGAACGCTACATGCAATAGTAGCAACGTCATCTACATGCTTAAGTGTCCTTGTGGCAAGTGTTACATTGGGCACATGGAGAGAAAGATACGTGCACGTATTCTAGAACACAAAAGCAATATAAGTACACAGAATTTGAAGTCTAGCGTGGCCACTCATTTTATGGAACATAGACACAGTGTGGCTCAATTGAAGTTTCTAGTACTTGAACAAGTCAAGATCACCTGCAATAACAAGAACACTTTGTTGAAAAGAGAAAACTTCTGGATCCGTCTTATGTCCACCATGGCACCGAATGGTCTTAATGACCGTATGGAATTTTTGTGCTATTTGTAACCCTTTCATGCATATTTGTTTAGCTCAGTAACTGTGTTCTCTTTACATGTCTTGTTCGTTATCTTACTGTACACACTGTCATCTATGTTGCATGTCTTTCTGGCTTTTTTCACTTTTTTTTCACTTCATTTGTCGTTCCAAGATGGCCCCCACTTTGGTTTTCTATCTCTCTCTTAGTTAATTCTGATAGTCCCTTGTCTATTTCCCGGATTCGTTTCCGGATCACTTTTGATTTATTGAATGCCTCCACCACGGCTCCTTTGACTGTTCACCGACTTGGCGGCTCCACGTAGAGCTGGTCTAACACTCGCATGATGTAAGTACCGGCGCCCGGACACATTAAGCTGCACGTTACTTGGGTTCAATTTGACTTAGGAGCACAAGGCTTTTTAACGCTCACAGGCTATCGGTTTCTATCACGTTTCTTGGGCTAAGGCAGACCATTATCACAGCGGGCTATCCGAGGGCTTTCACTACTTGTTTTTCCTCACCTAGAGACTACAGATTATCGATAGTTCATTGTAACGACTGCTTGCAACACCACTAGCGCGTTCTTTGTTATCATTAATCACTGGGGCACACACATTTTTAGGTTTGTTAAGTTTTGTGGCATGACCATACATTTTTACTTACCTTTTCGCGACGCATGTAATTGAGTATGGTTTATTTGAACATTAGACTGAATCGTTTTCATTTGGATTGTTTTCATAGAGTATTCCCCTGAAGAAGGGCTTGGCCCGAAATGCATTGGGATGCGTGACTATGTGTTTGGAATAGACTTATCTTTGGGATGAAATTCACGTTTTGGATAAACCCTTTGATTCTCATCTGCAAAACATGAATAAAATGTGATAGCTGATGAATACTTTACACTGAATCAACGACTTTACATTTATGTTTATAAAGAACTAGACCACTTGGTCTTCATTGTTGTGCGCAGAGGTGCTCTCTCTATGGAGTGAGCTTTGTATGAGTACCTTGGTTTCCACACTGCCAGTGCAGACAGTGTTCCCTCTTGCTCTATGGAGTGAGCTTTGTATGAGTACCTTGGTTTCCACACTGCCAGTGCAGACAGTGTTCCCTCTTGCTGCACACTCATCGTTTAAAAGACATTACCCTGATCTCCTTCAGCTGTGCGAGCTCCTGTTCTAGTTTTGATTGGACTAAAAGCTCCATGGAGATGACATCATACCAATTATAACTCAGATGGTGTAATTTACATCATTGCATGCCCATGCAATCTACTATGTGTGATAATGGTGGCCTGGCCAGAAAAGTAAAGACAAGAGTGGGCGAGCAGAGAAGCACAATCCAGTGCAAAAAAATTAATGCAAAACTGACAAAGCACGATTCTGGCATATAACATACGAGAATGACCTGAGATGGACTATAATCGAAAAGGACAACCAGTTATAACGTATCTTCAAGGTTGTTGTGCTAAGAGTGACTTAAATGATGATATAGTTTACATCCAATGGAAGTGCAGTACTCTCTAAGTACTAGCATTGAACATGAGATCAGTGTGACAGTATACCAACACTACAAGAAATTAGCATAGCACTAGGCATTATACGACATCTTAAGCTATGGATTAGGTACTAAATGCAATGTCCGATATGTATTGAGGGCCCATTACCTGGGACCTTGGAATAGTTTATGTACCACATAAAGACAGCCTGTATACTATCCCAACACACACTGCAAAAAGAATCCCTCCAAAGATGGGGGCACAGAAAACGTGGTAGTTTCATTGAGGAGGATAAAGGTTATCAAACAAAAAAAAAAATACCTCACCGCTCTTTATTCAAATGTCAAAGATCGTCATCAAAGATACACAAAAAAGTCGAAAAACATACACAACAGTCAAAAATAACAATATAAAAGTCCAAAGAATAAAAATTAGGACTTTTCCGTTAAAACACAGCTGTCTTAAGAAAACTGCAGACTCTAAAACAAACAGCACTACTTGGCAGCAATTGTAAAAACCTGAGGGTGACTCTACATTGTTTAAAACTGAGATTTAAAAAGGGTGAGGAAATTCTGAGACCTAAAAGATTTATACAGTGTGCAAAATATCATACAGTGCAACAAAGACTATCAGGAATGAAGAGATTCGACTTTGGTCACTTAAGCAATAAAAAAGATGACAAACAATGTAGCCCTAGTGCCCGACATCGCCAGACTCAAATGAAGACTACAAGCCCTGATAATATTTTCAGCCAACTACAAGACTGGCATGTTCACGCCAGATGTCATCATGCATGTTCAATGTGAGACGGCGACGTGAGGCACAATCATTGGGCACAATGGGTCAAGA
Source organism: Lissotriton helveticus (assembly GCF_964261635.1). Classification (NCBI taxonomy): domain Eukaryota; kingdom Metazoa; phylum Chordata; class Amphibia; order Caudata; family Salamandridae; genus Lissotriton; species Lissotriton helveticus. The sequence continues at coordinate 1,371,218,790 of NC_136057.1, forward strand.
GCAGGAAAATTAAGCGGGAAGCTGCGTCTTCGAACTTGCCGATGGTGAATACCAAACAAAGAGGTTTAGGTAAAATTATCAACACCGACCCGTGACGAAGTAAGTACATAACACAAATCAGGAACCGCACCCCCCTCAGGCTAGGAGCCAGACTTGTTCATGAATATGAAATGTATGAGTAGCGTAGTAAATACATCCAGAGGATTCTGTGCCAGTACAGACCGCATGTGCTTTTACCATTGTTATCATACCAGTTAGATGCATGCTATAAATGTATTTTTATGTTATATCGGTATGTTGTTCATGCATGCCTCGGTGATGTTGAATGTCTTTTAAAAGTACATTCATACAGACATCTTTCCAACAAAAAAATCGGTCAAAATATGGGATAAGTTCTCTTAGAGAGAACTGTAAGAGGCAAAAATAAAAACCTCGGGTGTATTTCAACATAAAAAATGTTGACCATTATTAACTGCTAGATCATTTATGTATAAATTCTTACAGTGTGTGACTACAGGGAGGTGCTCTTGGTGTTCATGAAGCGCAAAGAAGACTAGGCTAAGTTTGGCCAAAATACATGAAATCATATTTTTCAGGTACTAGCATTCTTCAGCGTGATATTCATTGTTTCTGCACCATTGGGCACTCTACTCTTTTTTGTGCTGTTCGAAATGCTCACCTGAAAGTTGTGTTGATGAAGATATAAATTTGAATTTTTAGGACTGTATTCATAGAATTAACAAATCTACTTTGAAATAATTATCTCTCCAATCCAGGGATTCCTGTTTCATCGCTTCTTTAAGAGAGCGGTAGGCCTCATTAAACCCTTAAAACCATTAACATCTAATCCCAAATCACCTAACACGTATATTAGACAGCTAGGGGTCTGCAGTAAGATAACACCATGAAGTAGGCCTTCCATAAGATAACACCATGAAGTAGGCCTTCCGACCCTATCGGGCCCGCGTATAGGCCAAAACATGTTGGTATGAGGATGTACAAATCATTTTATTCAAGAAATATCCCAGGTTAACTGTTTTTAGGTCTCTCCTTTGCAGCATGCATGAGTTGCATAGGAGGACCTTTAGCCATCGCTATGCCCATTTTCAAGCACACACTTGTGCTTGTGGCGGCATCTACCTTGTGGGAGCGAGCAGGGGTGCGCCACAAGCACGAGTGCAATGCTTGAAAATGAGTGGACTGCGCACGCACACAGCACTACCGAGCTCACCTCCTGCTCCCCCTCTCTATCACGCGCATTCCTTGTTCTGCATTCTGTCCCAACTCTCTACTTTAACTCGTGTATTTTTTACTTACTTATCAAAAATAATCAGTCCTCTTCCAATGTCACAACTCTGCTGTTAGGCTTCACTGGAAACTCTTCATTGTTTTTCCTTCGAATTCCTTCCCTCCGTGATGCTTCTAGAGCCTTCAAGAGAAAACAGCTGTAAACAAAAAAGACCCGTTTTAAATTGGCGAAGTGTGTCTTATCCAGAACAATCTTTGCTAGAAGTTACCTTTGCCTTCTGAATCCAAGCTTCTTGTGTTGATCCTAGAATGGGAAGAGGGTGAAGGTGCGTGCCCCTGTTAGGTCCGTAACCTGCATGTATGGTTTAAAAGGAGTCCTTCCGAGATTGTCATTTTTAAATAGATGTTTAGTTGTGCTTACCTTCAGAAGAACCTTGCATGCATGCATTGGGCCCAATTACTAATTGTGTGAGGTATTTACACCACCCACTAAATGTCTTTACCCTGGGTTGATGTATTTACTGGCTGTGGTAAACGACTCCTGTCCCAAGTACACAATTTGGAAATGAAGCATAACATACATAATTCGTATTTTAACACACCAAATTCCACTATTTTTGTTGGCCTTTTTTCCCTTTCACTTTTCGGAATATTTTACTATCAGGAAAAAACTAGCAGGGTGTGATAATTATCACAAGCATGGTAATTCCGATCCCTGTGCAAACTGCTGTTTGCACAAGGACTGGAATTTAGCCCTAAACTTGTCTTCCTACTTCCTGTCCCATGCCCAACGAATGCATGAACCAGAGTAAACTGGTTGCTGGTATTTATTCCCCGGGTTTTGGTACCTTCGAGTATAAGGGGTGGGACTTCCAATCAACGTTCTAATGCCCCTCCCCACCACTTAACACCAAGCACGGATGGAAAGAGGAGCCACTCCTCTTTTTCACGTTAAGGAAAGAACTCTAGAGGGTCAATGGCACCAGTGATTGTTGTGAAATTAGAGCTGTCTTTTCAAGACCACAGCACTTTCCCCATGGAGAAATTTAAAAATTCCCCATGTTCTTTCTTGATATCAGCATATCGCTTCGCATGTGCAGGAGTCGCTCGACCATCCGGTATTTTTTCATATCCTAAACATGTGTAGACTGTAGAGGTTCCAGCAAACCCAGATCGGCCAACTCTCATAATAACATATCAATGTGGGAGAGCATTCCTATTACATCATGGCAAAGATTTAACAGTCGAATAATGTAAACTCTGGTTCCTTTTTAGTTTTTTGCTTAGCAAAAGTCAATAGTTTTCTGTTTTTAAATAAAATCTAGCTATTAATCGATTTCATGACATAAGTGATCCTAGATATACCAAATGCTAGTGCCATCAATCTATGTTTTCCTTGATCAGCCTGTTCAGAGTTTGAATCTGTTGTCCTCCTGTCCACTGCTGTATTTCCTGAAAGATGTAAGTGACAAAACGTCTAGAGATACGGACAGCGCAGGTTTCGCGGGCTGACCCACTTCTTAAGTGCATAGAAATTAAACTGCAAACAGTACTTATTTAATTGAAAAGATGTGTTTTGAATACAAAGCAATATGCATATTGTTGCTTTCAAATAGGAAGATACCGAATGAATTATTACACTACTTAAATGTTTGGTGTGTGAAAGACCCAGTCTCTGTCACAATGCTGTGTGGACTAGAGTAAGGTCAACGGTTTATTCGACTACGTGTGTGGTGTGAGTTCCAAAGTGGTCCAAGGGAACACGAGGCCTGACAACTCACTCACTTTCGTTCCTCATCACAGTGCCACATATTGAAGTGGTACAGTCACTCGGTGAGCTGAAAACCGATGCACAAAAGGCGTTTCTGGCTTAGGTGTGGATGCTTTGTACAGGCGTGCTGTTATCTTGGTTGTGTTAGGTCGACTCATAGGATTCCCCTCATATACCTCTTGTAAACTTTATCACATGATTTGTAAAGTGCTCAGATACCTTGGTGTCTAGCCAGCGCTATATGAAACTCAAATAAATAAAATAATTAAACTTCCCAGGGACTTGAGAGGTGGTTTAGGGTTATTGATGTGTGAGAGGGTAGCTGTGGCTGTTTATGCAGAGCAGGGGGTGTTCAAACCAGTGCTTTAAATGGGCCGGTACTGAGTCCCGGCACTTTTTTATTTTGAGAGGGAGAGTACCAGCACTTTTCAAGAGTGACTTAATACATTTAATTGGAGAGTACCGACGCTTCTCAGAAACAAGCAGGTACTCTTGTTCAGAGTACCTGCACTTCAGTTTTTCCAATTCAAACACTGGTTCAAACCCCAGCCCTCCCTGGCCCATCCCCTGACCAAGGCACACCCTCTTCTCCCTGTACGCACACAGGTTCCTCTATTGGTGGCTGAGTCCCCTAGGACATTGTATTCCAGATCCATGAGCATCTATGAGCTGCTAAATTGCCACAGCAGATTTATAATTGTTTTAGTGAACAGTTCCTTAGAGTGTGGATAAAAGATCAGTTTAGACTACAAAGCACACTATTTAATATGAAAAAATCTTTTCAAATAGATAATAGCAATCTAAACACGAGAAATGTAGTTGTTTCTGGTGGTCCCTTTAAGTATTGTACCATCCACAGGCAGACATACACCCAGTGCATGTAAAAAGCATACACACACTGCACAGTACTGAGTCCACCATGTACTGTACCACTCATAGGCACACATACATCCAGCACCTGCAATTAACATGCTGTCAGGGACTGTCCGGGACTATGTGTGGAACACAGTCGGGGACTTGGACAAGGACTGGGAACTGGGTAGAAGACTTACACAGAAAGGAGGAGTACAGTGCTGCCCAGGATCATACAGGGAGTCAGAGGAGAAAGAGGGTCCAAAGGGAAAGCCTGTACAAGTGAACAAGATGGGTAAGACTCAGAAAGGAAGGGCACTCACAAGGCAATTTAGCATTCAGACTAACTACACTAAGGACGGACGTGCAAGACATATATATAATACAACATTAACAATAAAGGGGGGTGTGGGGTAAAGCAGTCAGGAGCTCCACATGGTAAGACTGAAGCTCAGTAAGTTTCTTACCCGCAATTGCTGTTACAGATACTGACTGCAAATACCCACATGTAGGATATGCATGCAAAGGCAGGGTCTGTGGAGCTTATACCTATAGTGATGTTATAAATGTAACTCAAAGACAAAACTCACAGTGAACAAGAAACACCACCTAGGTAGTCAGCTGAGCCCACGGATCCTGGAGATCAAACAGGAACGCGCAAGGCCGTAACAGCAAAGGGGTAGAACTAAACACAAGCACAATAGACAAGGAGCTAGCAAGGAGGAGTGCTTAACAGGAAAGGAAGGAAATGACAGGGCACACTTGGCAGAAAGCAGGTAACAAACATGCAAGGTAACAGAAGTAAGACAGCAGAATAGAAAGGCAGCAGACTAGAACTGGAACCAAGGAAATGGGAAGCAAGGCAGGGACTGGAAACGGATATACAGAAGCGGAGGCTACAAGGGTATACTAGAATAGTGCAGGTTAAGGAATCAAGAAAACAAAGTAGCAGAGAAGGCAGAGCTGGGGCAGGAACAAAAAGTGAGCTAAGGCTCAGGAGTCAAGGCAGCACTGCAGACAGTGCTGGTTCAGGAACAGGGAACTACCAAAGCTTCAGGAGTCAAGGTAGCACTGCAGGCAGTGCTAGTTCAGGAACAGGGAAATTACTAGAGCTTAGGAGTCAAGGTAGCACTGCAGGCAATACTGGTTCAAGGAAACAGGACATAGCTACAGCTCAGGAAACAAGGAGTCAAGAGAGCACTGCAAGCAGTGCAAATCAGGAACAAGAAATAGCTAAGCCCAGGAACAAAGAATAACTATAGCGCAGGAACTCAGGAAACAAGGTAGCACTGCAGGCAGTGATAATTCAGGTACAGGGAATAGCTATAGCTCAGGAACTCAGGAAACAAGGTAGCACTGCAAGCAGTGCTAATTCAGGAGAAGGGACACTGCTGCAGTTCAGGAACAAGGAATAATAAGGCTATGGGGTCAGGGTAGCACTGCAGGCAGTGCTAATTCAGGAACAGGGAAAACAGCAGCAGGTCAGGAACAAGGCATAATTAAAGCTCAGGAAACACTGGAAACAAGAATAGCAAAAGCTCAGGAAACACTGGAAACAAGGATTGGTCTCACAGGTAAACAGCTACAATGACCAACCTTTGCCTGAAGGGAGCTTGGGCTTAAAAGAGCTCACAGTAATCACATTCAGCAGGTGAGCTGAATTCCTCCACCCATCCTTGGCCTGCAGGGGTGGAGACAAAGCAGTGAGCAGGGAATTCTGGGTAATGGAGTCTCAGGCATGAGTAGGCTGGCTTTAAGTCTAAGCAGGCTGGCTTTCACAAAACCCGGCATGGATTGGGAATGGATGTCAATTCCCAAATAGTGTCCAAATGGCTGGAAGTCAAGATATGCATGCAGGGGAGTGTCAGGAAGCATATTAGAACACTGGAGAGTCCAAAAGCTCAGCCCCCTGGTGGTGGACACGAGAACACAGGGAGCGAATCGTGACACATGCACACACTGCAACCTTTGGGTATGGTACCACTCACAAGCACACATACACCTATCACTTGCATTTAACCTGCACACACTGCATAGAACTACATTCTTTATGTACTGTACCAATCAAAGGCACACATCCATCCAGCACATGAATTTAATATGCACGCGCTGGTCAGCACTGCAGTATCCCTCTATTGTACCTTTCCTAGGCACACATACACTCAGTGCAGATACACCACTCCTGCGCTGCGCATCACACTTCACACCAAACCAATGTAGGCCAAGCGTGAGTTAAGCACACCACAGGGGAACTTTAAAAATTACTGAGCTGGTAGGCCTCACTCGAGTGACACAGCTTAACAAGCATTTGCAATGCAATAGGTCGCGTAATGACATTATTTAGAGCTATTGACATTGTAAATGGCAATGCCTTTAAAAAAATTTAAACGCATTGTTATTTACAATACCAAAAGCAATTGCATTGCATAGCGCAGTGTCCGTGAAAACGGCGCCGCGCTTAATAAAGTTAAAAAAAAAAGTGTGTTGGGGGGGGGGGGTGGACAGAGAGCATTGGCATAGCAAATAGGTCTCGCTTGTGGGAACTTATACGTTTTTAGATATGCAGCACAATATCCTTTGTGCAACATCAACTGTTGCATGGCTAAACACTAACGATGTCCCAAAGGCGAGACCTATTGGCTTTGCCAATGCTTGTTAATCATACCACGGGTACCCAGCAATAAAGAGGAAGACACTCAGGATTTACACACAAGACATTTTTAGGCACTGGTTCCGAGCTTCTATCCAGAAAACCTTTTTATCAAGAACTCCTACTGCTGGTTGAGTCACTCAAGGATGTATTCTCTTACCTTAAGGGAAAAGGACACCGATGAGGAAGCATGCCACAGTAAAGCTGGTGAGGTGTCTCCTGTCAATATCTGGGAATATTTGGATAGTCTTGTAAGACCTAAAAGGCAGGACCCTGCCAATTATGACCCACATACCTATGGTATTTGGTGCTGGAGGATGTAGGCAGGGTTTCCCAGAGTAGGCATATGTTGCATTGTGATCTGGTTGTTAAATTGGGACAAGATCCTGGCTTTGCCTTGGTTCCCAGCTGTCTATCTGTCAGAGCTTCCTTGCAAGGTTGTATTGACTCTTGCGAAATCTGTCCTGAATAAAAAAAAACCTCTGTGAGGATGCTGGTCTTCAGCTCAGCAGTTGGTAGTCTAAGGTCTAGTACTTCTGCAGCCCTCCTTATATATGTGGCAAAGGAGGTAGAGTCCTCTGTAGCCGTAGCCAATGTAGGTCATTGGGGCCAGTGTCTGGGGATGTAGCAAACCTGATTGCGTCATGCAGGTCGAACAGTAGTTTCTCATCTTTGTAGATGTGGCTTTTCGTCATTATCAGGGTCTGGTATTTCGTAATGGTGTGGCATTGTCTCAAATGAGGATGAGGACAGGATGTTTGGGACCTCAGTAGAAGTTGTGGAGGCTGACCCTTGAAGTCCAAAAGAACTACCCCTTCCTGGCATCAGTGGCTTAAACAGGTGGAATTGCATCGTCTGTCGTGATGCTTTAAACTGCATTGGACTTGGCGCTGTGCTGAGTCAGGACGGACTCCGTGGTAGGGGCCGAGTGACACAGTCCACATGTGGCTCAAATCTGCCGTCAGTAAATTGACTGGAGGCTATCTCAAATCCTTGTGGCCTGAAACCACTCAAGAGGGATCCATTCAGATACTCAATATTCTGTCCATGGCCTCCTTGGAGTTGTTGTGGATGCGTCAGTGGGCCAGGGAAGTTGGAGGGCATCTGGAAAAGGCAGGAGCTGATCCTAAAGAACGATGAGTTGCTGGATGAATCGGAACCGTGCTTCGGCATCTTGTGCTTTTTTAAAGTACCTGAGGATCTTGGCGTCTAAGATGAACGCTCTTGAGAGCGCCCTCAGCAGTGAGAGCACGTCCACGCTCTTAACTTTGAAAGAGACTGTGCCTTCTTAATATTCTGCTTTTGTTACATGACGTATAGTTTAGCTTCAAGTCTTGTATAGCCTTTGGGTTTTACAGCATTTAATCTTTTCTGGATTCACATGCTGTGCATTATTCCACCATCTAGTAGTTAGGTCTGGAATACTTAGTCTCTTCTTCTCTCTTTTGTGTGTGGTTCCCTGGTATCATTTGTTGTCAAGCCCATCCCCATGTGGCGCCAGAACTGCGCCCTCGACGTTTTTGTGTGTGGTAGCCATCTTCTGATTTTTCTGCCATTGGTTCTGGAAGCAACAGCTGAAGCTTTGCAGCCACCAAGAAAAGTTTCCAGGAAAAATAGGTTGGTCAATACATAAAAAATGGAGAGAATGGTAGTAAAACAGAGAGGAGAAGGTGAAAATCTAAGGACACTGGAGAAGTAGCTGAAAATCACCTGAGAAGTGAATTGACTGTTAATTGTGGACCACATGTTTGGTGAATACACAGAAGGGGAAAGAGAACCACAGGGAAATGGAAAATGATCCCTTTTGATTCTGCTCCATAAGCCACCAGATGTTCCCCCAGAAAAACAACCATGAAGTCTGCAATCTTTGCCTGCCCAGGGACCATGCCAGAGAAAGCGAGGTGCAGAGGCATGACCACTACACCATCATGCAGAGACAAAGGAAAGGGAACTCGTCGCTGAGCGGGCCTCGGTTTGTCGAGCGAGGAGGACAATGTTAAGGACACTAGTTGTGCATGTAGAAAGGCTCTGACATTGAGGTAGAATAGGCCTGCCAAGTAGAAGTAAACCAGTCGACTGAGAAGCTCCAAGAGGTATAACCTAAAAAAGAAAACGTCTAACATTGAAAAGTCTTGCCGAGCCGATGACTTGGGACTCAAAGCCGAACAGGGCAGCATTGTCGACTAAACACTCAGCGACTGAAGGGAAGTAAAAATCAAAAGACCCCATGTGTCCTGAAAAAAAGACACTGATGGTGGTCATCCCTCAGACACACTATAGTCAAAAGATGATTGAGGGAAGGAGGAGGGCCTAGGAGGGCCTGGAGGGCATGCCGGATTCAAAGAAAAGAGCGTCCAAGACTCAAAATGCCGAAGAGCAAGCCCTCAAAATCGAGAAAAAGTAGAGGCTGCTCGAACAAAAATTGCAGCAATTTTGCAAAAGAATAATTTACACTCAGTGAGGGAATTCCGTAGGGGAGAAGAATGGGTAGAAAAAAGAGCACAGTGAGCTGGATTCACCGGCAACCTCCGACCTGCAAGAAGAGGAACTGGAGATGTTCTATGAGGAGGACACAGACGATCAGAGTATCTTTAAAGACTTCAAAAGCGGCAATGAGCATTGGCAAGACCTCGAAACAGATTCACCGGAGTAGCTGTAGACTCATAAACCCTTGACGCCATTGACAACCAATGATGTTTCCATATATAATACCATTGTCAAAAGAGCAGCAGATGAGTACTGGGTACCTTTGGAAGAGGAGAAGCACTGGCCTCTTTCCCCCTAGAAACACCCCTACCATCCAAGAGCAAAAAAAAGTATCTCCCCATGCTCTAAAGCATACTGGATCAGAGAAGGAAATCTTTCAGGGAACCAGTGTCATGCAGAACAGTAACACAGAGAATTGAAAAGAAGTACAAACACTCCTCCAAAAACTCGGTGTATATTAAGGCCAATCGTAGCCGATTCCATCATTGTGCCCACAGCAAGCAAGAGAATACCCGTCCGAGCACCTATGGGACCAGATCCAGAGAAAGGGAGCATGAGGGTGGAGATGGTAGGCCATTAAGTACAGAGGGGAGCTGCAGCCGTGGAAATTCGCTAATTCAAACATACTGCTCAACTACTGTGCCCACGGCCACTGCGTGGAGGTCTGAGAATTCTTGAAACACCTCACAGAGCAATAACAGGAAAGAGGAGCCATCCTGGTAACAGTGGGTAAAATAATTGCCGACATATGCCAAAAATCAGCATTGGATTGGCAGACAAAACCAGTAGGCAGCCAATATTGGGAACATCCATTATAAGACCTACCTGGTTGTGGGTGTCCAGATTTAAGAATGAGGTTCAAGCAAACCTCATCAGCGCACCTTTTACAGGAGAGATGTTTGGAACCGCTGTAGACCACACACTGCAGCAGATCAAAAAATATAATAACAATGCAAAGACCATGGAGGCGGTACAGTTTCGGGGTCAACCAGGAAGGGGCAACCCTAATGAGAAGCCCCAAAGGGGAAGGAAGTTTCAGAGCTCAGCATCACAGCCACATTACCACCAGCCAGCTTTGCACCAAGGCTGACTGCACCAGTGGCTGTTTCTAACACCCCATCGTCTGCTCTTTTGGGACAGTCAGAGGAAGGGGGCAAACATCTAGAAGAGCAAGCTCCTCCAACATGTCACACTGCTCAGCAACGTCCTTAACACGTTACATTAGTGGGGGACAGATTAACAGACTTCCTCCGGGAATGAGAGAAAATCATATCCGACAAGTGGCGACTGGATTGAGCTGCTAAGAACACCACCAGCTACACAACAAAAAACTAGAACTTATACCAAGGAGGAAAAGCATGCTTCAACGTCAAGTAGAAAAACTTCTACAGAAAGATGCAATAGTAAAAGTCACCCACAAATACATCAACCAGGGGAAAACATACTGCTTGTCCCAAAACCAAACAAATCACTCTGGCCAATTCTGTACCTACAATTCCTGAACAAATTCATAAAAACTCAAAAAAAAAAATCAAAATTACCTCACTACAGGTACTCATCCCACTGCTACAGAAAGGTGACTGCATGGAAATGATAGGCTGGAAAGATGCCTATTTGCACATAAATTGAAGGTACAAATGGTTTCTGTGCTTCATTGTGAACCAGGTAAACTACCAATTTAAAGTATTCTCCTTTCGCATAAAATGTGCACCAAGGGTTTTTACCAGATGTCTAGCACCACTGGTAGTGTAGCCCAAACGAAAAGGGATACACGTATACTCCTACCCAGATGCCTGGCTAGTAAAAGTAAGCTCATTCTTAGAGTACAAGAGGAACAGTCAAATGGTCATGGACATGTTGGACAAGCTGGGATTCACAGTCAATCTACAAAAATCATATTCCGACTCCTGGAGAGAGAAAAATAATCCTGGGAGTCAGGATCAACATAGAGGCAAAAACCTTCCCACTCCCATAAGAGGATAAAGAGCGATATTCCAGCAAGCTTGTCTCTACCACAAGGGGCAATCTCGGACAGTGAGGACAGCAGGAAGAATGATGGCTTTCTGGATTCCCCTAATCACACACACAGTTACACATATGACCACTTGTCAATGCCTACAAAACCAGTGGTCACAGGCATCGAACAGGTAGCAGGATCTAGTGGTATGAAAGAACAAGAGGAGATGAAATGATGGAACAAGAACAACATAGCAGTGGGAAGGCCTTTCTTGCAACCAACCACGGCTGTGACCATCACCATGGACACATCTCACACAAAATGGGGAGCTCACGTGGGGACTGTAAGCATCAGGGGACTATGGAAGACACAGGAAGAACTCCGCTCATAAATATTCTGGAGTTAAAGACTGTTTTTCAAGTTCTAAACGAATTCCAGATGCAGATCTTGGGGAAGTCAGTGCAGTTCAAAACGACCACAACATTTGACCTGAACAAATAAGGAGGAACAAGGTCACATAAGCTATCAACATTTGTGCGAAAAATTTGGAGCTGGGCCATTCACAAAATGATCAACATATTGGCAGCACAAGTGCAGGAGTAAAAAATCGTAGACGCATATACGTTGAGCAGGCAGGCTGCAGTCTCACACTAGTGGGGGCTATACCAGTATACACTCCTCAGGATCTTCAGACAATGGGACAGGGCAAAGGTAGACTTGTTTGCAACACCTGAAAACGCAAAATGCCGAGACTTCACACCCAGGCACCCACACCACCTCTCCCTAGGAAATTCCCTGTCAATAAGCTGGTCAAGGAAATTCGCCTACGCCTTTCCTTTAGTTCCCCTCTTACCACTTATGTTATCAATGTGCAAGCAATCGCAGAGGACACTGATCCTTGTTTCTGTACAATGTGCAAGACAAACTTAGTTTTCCGATCTGATGGAGATGACCCAAGAAAGCTACCAATGCACTACAACCTCCTCTCTGTGCAAATGGAGATGGCACTCCACCCAGAATCTAGCGGCCTAAGTTTAGCTGCATGGCTCCTGAGGACATAGTTTGAACAGTGGCGGCTCGCAGAAGGAGTGCAGCGGGGAGGTGAGGTGGGGGTGGGGAGGTAGTGGAGTCGCCTTGGCGATGCAGCGAGCGCAAGGTAAATAGTTTCATTTATTTACTTACTTTTACTCCTGGTCGTCATACTATCGACTCCACTACCTACCCAACCCTCGCCTCACCGCCCTGCAGCACTCCTTCTGCGAGCTACCCCTGAGTTTGAACACATTCATCTGCCAAAGTTATCAATAGCCATTCAGAGAGAGGCTTGATGGACTAATATAAGAAAATGTTACACAGCCAAATGAACAAGTTACGTCTGGTGGTGCAAAAAGGAACAGGTGGAAAGGAAACAAAATGCAAGCTGCAGCAGTAAACAGATTCCCAAAACATTTACTGCCTTCCTAGCAAATGTCTCGCTAGGTGACTTGTTTGGGAGCCACGTGGTCATCATTGTATACATTCAGTAAAAGAGAGTCACAAAGTGGGACAGAGAATACAAAAAAAGCACAGCTTGTAAATCCAGATAAGTTACACTGCAAAACGGGATGGTTACTTACCTGTAGAAGTACTTTTTCAGTTTCAAGAATCTTCTGGAGCCTCATATAACCCATCCGCCTCCCAAAAACAAGGTGCAACATTAGCATTCACACATGGAACAAAGAACAAGAACTTTTTTTGTTTAGCAATGTAAGTATAAGCCCCAGCAGCAAGCCAAATCGTCAAGAAGGGGAAAAAAGAATCTTAAGATGGCTACCATGATCGTAGGTTTACAGAATGTACGTCTGACGTCACAAGGGGATGGTACATGGCACCAAATGGTGCCAGACGACGCCCACACATTGGAAAGAAGAGACCAAGAAGTATTTTGGACTGAACCATTAGATGGATGAATAATGCACAGAAAATTCTTCATGCTGCAAAACTATTCCTACAGGTAAGCAACGATTTTGTTCCTCTCCGAGCGCTTGTCGCACGTGAATTCATTTTTGGAGTCCAAGACATACCTTGTGGGGTTCCGTCACTGAGCTCTGTTTGAGGCTGTCATTGCATGGTTTAAAACCTGTTGTTTTAGGAGGGGACATGTTCCTTGCACACTGGAAACCTTTTACCGAAACACCCGGTCAGTCCAATAATGGTTTCTTTAACTCGACCACATTAGCATTGCTCCTAAATTAGTTCCCTTTGCCAAATCATTGTGATTCGTCACAGGTCAAAATCTCACTATGATGCTTTACATTGAAAACCTTGCAGTTACTGCCTCATTTCAATTATTCATACTTAACAACTATTTCACGTCAGTGCAGGCCCTAGTTCTCTTTCAACTAGATGGTGAAAATGCTTTCCTGTAATCCATCTTGGTTCCCCCAAAGTTCTTCATTCGGAAGCTTGCCTCATCAAATTTGTAGAACAATTCGCTCACATAACAATAAATCTGAGAAATCTACATTGACTTCCCTGTGAAGTTTGAAATAGTTTTAAAGTGCCCTGTATCACACTTGCATTGTTTTATTGTTTGCCTCTCCAGATTGTATTGCATACAGCCCTCCTCTGGCTGTGAATGGAACACAAAATGCAAAGCTAACCTCCTACAGGAGATCACAAAAACCAGAATGACAATGAAAGCAGTGTTCACAAGCTAAGTGCCCAGAAAATTAAGTCACCTTCCAGAGAATGTAAAGAGGATACCCAAATCACTGGGATTTGGAAATGCCTAAACCCATATTTTCAATCTACACCTGGTAAAACAGTGTATGCTATATCAGTAAAAATATTGTTTGTCATGTACTAAAACCTAATGTATTTGCCCTTTATTAGTTGCAAAGCTCTCAATTGCCCTTGTGGACAGGCTCTTGCTGAACAGATGCCCTAAATGAAATGGGTCAGCCCACTTCAGCCTTTGCCTCTCCTCACTGTGAGTGACTGCATTTTGCTAATGCCAATGTCCACATAGGTCGTTAACTTCAATTCCATGACTGCTAGACAATTCTATGGCTTTTTTCTGCTTTCAGGTCGTGTATACTTTTTTAGGTCTCGGCCTGCGAAAGACTGCTCACATGCGCAGTCGAGCTGACGCGACTTAATGAGATAGAGGAACTTTCACTAGTGAGGTTAAGCCCCTCCCCTCTTCTCCATTGGCTGGCGTCCTAAACGGTGGCCAGCCATTGGAGAAGAGGTCCTAGTGATGTTCTTCTTTCTCTGTAAGCCCCGTCCTTTTCAGACTGGCTTACTTGACTTACTGCTAAAGTAAAAGCTTTCTTATCTTCTTTATGGTTCCAGATGGCCCCATAAAGAAGATAAGTATCCTTTTATGCCAGCAGGAAGTCAGGCCGAGTCAGTCCACGTGGGACGGAAGGCAAAGAGAATATTACGACGTCACGGCCAGCTCTTGTTACTTTAACCTCCCCGCCTGCTTTTCCGACACACTCCTCCATTGCCTCCCCTACATGGTCTTATTTTTTAAATCTTTTTTTTTGGAGCACCAGGCTGTAAATTTCTGCGGCGGAGCAGGCCGGCTCCTAGTGCAAGACAATGCCTGCCTCGTGGCAGCGGCCTGCTGCAAGACTGGGCCGCCCAAGATGCCAAAACCATATTGTGCCACGATGGAGCAGCCCTCTATCAGGCGGGGCCACTCATGGAATGGGCACCAGTAGGGATCGCGCTGGAGTCCCGCTCGGGGACTCGAAAACTAGAAGGACGCCCCTTTGTTATGCGAGCCACACTTACCAGGCTCTCCTCCGCGGCCGGTCTCTTCTCTCTCCTTCACTTGCGGCGGGGGCAGGCACCGGCAATGTGCCTCGCGCCCCCCTCCGCCTTCTGCCACGACTGGCTGGCGCCTGCGGGGCTTTCCCTCAGCAATGGGAGCCCCGCACCGGCAGGCGCCAGCATCCATCTCCGAGGCGGGTTCTCCGGCGTCGTCGTGCGTGGGACTTTCTGTCACTCACTGCCCTTGGTAACAGGGACAAAAAATTACCCCCTCCCGTCTAGACAGGTCAAGGTACAAAATGCTCCTATCCCTATTGCTTCTTCCGGATGAGGGCGTGGACAGAATCCAAGTGCACAGTAAACAACAGAGATGCAACCCTGGGCCTTTAAGAAGATTTTCTCTCCACCCTCTGCTGATCAAAGTAGGAAGATTTCGGGGGCGTGGCTAGCAGCCGAGAGGAATGGCCGCGTTCTGAACCGGCTCCTCGGCCCTCGCCCATAAATAAGACTTTGTGCTATCGCCGGTGCTGGAGAAACCCCATATCTAAAGGGGAACTTATTGCAGATCTCCCTGGTCGCTTCCTCCTGCTCCCTGGCCGCCTTCGAGCCCCCGCTGGCAATGCGGACTTCCACGGCCTGGCTGCTTCGCTGGCCCAAAATGGCGGCCGGGACCGTCGACTACCGCAGAGTCTGACTCCGGAGCAGATTCTGAGATCTGGGAGCCTCCGCAACCGGCACCTGCCGGTGTCGGGGATTGGGTACCCGACTACCTGTCAATACGCGCGGCCTCTGCCTCGAGGGAGTGCTTGGCGACGGAATACTCTTGCTGAAAGTGGGCCCCCCCCGGTGCTCGACGTGGTGCCTACGTGAGTCCCCGACTTCGGGCCTACCGCCGGGGACCGCCGGTGGCTCCCGCTGGACATTGCCTGCCGTCCCGCCACCCCTGCCCAACCATCGACCTCTCTGTGGCGAGAGGGGACCCTCGTGGCATGGTGAGGGGCCCCGTCGAACCGCTCTGCCTGCAACAAGCTGGGGCGCTCTGCCACCTACCTTTGCCTCGCTGGGGGTGTTCCTGCGACTGGGCACTTTGGTCTTACGTGTCCGACCATTGAGCGCCTGATCCGGGTGCTGCTCTGTGGGGGGCTGGCCCCGACTGCCCTGAAGACACCGGCTCCAAGCTACTGAATTGGCACGAACGACTGCGGTCTCACAGTCCATCCTGTGTCACGGGGGCAGGCCGCTTTCCAGCTTCCCAGTACGGCACTATAGCGGTAATAGAATCACTGGTGCGGTCTTGGACCCACGAGATGGTCGGACTCTAGGGGCGCCCCCTCCCCTCTGCTCGGATCGCACTCCTGCCTGGACCCTTGGGTGCGCTGGGCGCTCTCTGGCGGGACCTGGGTTCTCCTGCTGAATGAGTGCCGCCTATACAATCCACGGTCTACGGGTGGCACTCAGCCTCTTCTCCTCGGCCTCCACCTAGGCCGTATACATCCCGGTGTTCCCGGTCTGGCGGAGGGAGCGACGGCCCACCAGACTCAAGGGGGTGATAATCTACTTCCACCAATTGTTTCCAGACTTGCACCACCGGACTACGCTGGGTTTCTTGGTGCCTCAACATGGCATGCAGTAAAGGCGGCCGACCGTCTCACCAGAGACAGATGAACAAACTCTCGTGGGGCTCTATAGGAGAGCCCAAGGAGGCGACCTCGGATACTGTGCCTAAGACTGCGACCACCCCCCGGCAGCACGTACCCCCACGCTGGACGATGTGATGGAAGCGATAGCCGGAGTTCGCTCGTCGCTGGAGACCCGGATTAATATAGCAGACCTCTGAAAAATGGACTCCAAGGTGCGAGATATAGAGGTCAAGACCACGGCGCTCATAGATGACACTTCCACTCCAGCAACAGGTGTCCCAACTACAGACACGGCAGGCGCAGATGGGAGAGCTCCTGGACGATTATGAAGGGCACGCTAGGCGCAACAACCTCCGGAACCCAGGGGTTCCGGAGCGGGTGGAGGGGCCGGCAGCCGACCTCTTTGTCGAAAATCTAATCCTAAAGCACCTCCAGCCGAAACAGCTGTCCAACTACTTCTCTATTTAGCGAGCGCGAGCGCATAGAGTTCCTGGGGGTAGGCCAAAGGTGGGCGCCCCCCCCCCCGCCCCATAATTGCCCGGGTGTTCAACTTCAGAGACCTGGATGTTATCCTTCAAACGGCACGTACAGGACCACCCCTACGACTGGAGAATGCCCAGATCACATTCTTTCCCGATTTCACGGTGAAGGTTCAGGCTCGTAGGCGCAGCTTCCTCGAAGTTAAGAAGGCACTCCGTGCCAAAGAAATTAAGTACGCTGTGCTGTTTCCAGCCAAGTTATGAGTGGAGGCGGAGGGGAAAACTTTGTTCTTTTTGTCACCTGCTGAGGCGTGGGACTGGCTCGAAGGATGGCGTCAATCGGGCGCCACTCAGCACCATCGTCATGAATTGAATGAACAGGCCGACGCTGGACTGCCCCCGGAAAGTCAGGATCTGTTCTCAGATGATAATCGAAAGGACTTGTGAAATTACCAGCGGTCCACTTTTTTGCCTTCGACCGGGACGCTGTCCTAGAACTCGAATGATACGCTTGCGGTCCTCCGACCCTGACTGGCCGGGGACATAATGGATCTGTGTTTGCTCCTGCTGGCCTGTCTACTCTTCTCTGCAGTTCCGACGCCAGGAGGCGTCCAGGTTGTGTCATTGCTTAATGTACTATGTGAATACTATTGTGGATACGTGTTAATTGACGCTGCACTAGGCTCAATTATCTGGTTGTTTTGGGCGGGGGCACTCGAGGCTCTCCACACACCCCATACATGCTTGGGAGGGCGACAGGCACTCTGCCTAGTTGGGTAGTGGATAGTTTCAAGTCCACGGGCAGGGGGGCTGGGTGGGGGGTTGGAATGGGAGGGAGGGAGGTTCTGAGATGTTGTGTTTTGGTTTTAGTGGTTTTCTCTTGTGTTTTCAGCAGTCTTTCCATGTCACACTTCATTGTTCCTTCAGGGTCCACATACGGCGCGCTGGCCACCACGGGTACCACCCTGTCCCCGAGAGGATCGGAGGCCTCCTGATCCTGTGTCACTTCCTGCCTCGATAGACCGGCGGCCCGAGAGGCCTCCCCTACATTACTCCTTCCATAGATCCCACATTGTCCACCATCATGTCTCATCCCACCACTAGAACCCTTACGATCATGTCCTGGAATGTTAATGGGCTGGGGCATAAAATAAAACGAGGCATAGTCCTTCAATTCTTTCGGCGCCACTCCCCAGACATCGTTTTGCTACAAGAGACACATCTGGTGGGCAACACTTGCCATGCTCTTCAGAGAGGTGGCTACAAGCTATTAGTGCACGCGGGGTTCACCTCCGGATCCCGTGGCACAGGGATTCTTGTTAAAAAGAATCTCGCGCTTACACACACGAAATCATGGGCTGACCCTCTGGGCCGATTTGCACTGGTTGAGGCTGTTTGGGAGGGACGCCCTGTAAACATTGTTTCTGCCTACTTTCCACCGACCTTAGTTCGCGACTCACTCAAGGAGCTGGGCGCCCGATTGCTGGGCCTCCCCGCGGGTACACTCCTACTTGGGGGGGGGGGACTTCAACATGACAATGAGTGATGACTTAGACCGCAGACCTAAGCGCAGTTCTCATCGGCAGAGTACGGATCTGTCCTATTTTGTGCATGCTATGGGGCTGGAGGACATCTGGCGATATCACTACCCGGACACACCTTATTTTACTAATTATTCTAACGCACACGCCAGCATGTCCCGACATGTTTTGTCCCACCACAGACATTGGCTGTTTTATCCGCCCGAGGGGCTTCCCCGAGGCATCTCTGACCATTCACCCCTTAGTGTTGAACTAACCTATCGCTGCCAATTTAAACGCGGCCCCATTATTATTAACCTCTGGCTCATGCAGATCCCAGACATCAAATATAGTCAGATTGAACAAACTGAATGTTATTTTGCGGAGAACGTCGGTTCTGTGAAATCGGCTGTCACGATTTGGGCGGCGTACTTGGCAGTGGTCAAGGGCGAGGCACTGGCACTCAAGATGGGGCATTTACGTAGACGCAACAAACTGATTCTGCAGGCTGAAGCAGACCTCACTAGCCTCGAAACATCCCACAACGAGGCCCCCTCGGAGGACACGGCTCGCCGCCTCCGCGCTCAGCAAATGGCCTACAAAGCGTTAGCACAGGAAAAGGCGCCACCGCGTGTATGAATTCGGAGATAACGCGGGCAAGATGCTCACTTGGTTGGAACGACGCGATCAAGGGTCTAGGTGGGTGTCTTCCATAATACGACCAGACGGACTCGAGGTGGCAGATCCACAGGAAATAGCAGAGGCATTTGCCGATCAACTGGAACGTATATACACCGCCGGAGCATGTTATTCGTCAGAGGAGTCCAGACAACTTCTAGATGAGATGCTCCTTCCTACCATTTCAGCTGCTGATAAGGAGACCCTCGACGCCGACATTACGGCGGAGGAGCTCACTACAGCAATCTTTGCCGTTAACTCCGGCAAAGCTATGGGCCCCGACGGAGTTCCCTTAGAATTCCTGAAGGGCATGGTTCCGGGAATTGTTCCCCATCTCAAGAACATGTTCGAAGAAAGCCGGGACAGTGGGACCCTCCCGCTTGATCAAAGACTAGCCTCCATCGCGGTCCTCCTCAAACCGAATAAACCGCCCCTCACTGTGGCTCTTATCGGCCGATCTCCTTGATAAGCGCGGAGGCGAAGGTCCTGGCGAAACTCCTGGCGAACAGTCTTCTTCTCGTGCTCCCCTCCCTAATCCATGATGATCAGTCCGGTTTTCTCCCGGGACGTAATACAGCATTAAATCTGCGGAGGGTTCATAATGTCATGAGCAGACAACCCGTCATACAACACGATGCCACCGTTTTATCCCTTGACGCCACGATGGCATTCGACTCGATCGAATGGCCCTATCTTTTCGCGGTCCTGCTCCGATTCAACTTTGGTCCCAATTTTATCAGCTGGGTGCGACTTTTGTAGACAGACCTACTAGGCCAAGTCCGAGTCAACAACCACACGTCTCGGCAGTTTCGCCTCTATAGGGGGACCCGACAAGGTTGCCCCTTGTCTCTGCTGTTATTCGCCCTCACCCTTGAACCCCTAGCTCATTGGGTCCGCACTGATGTCTCCATCGGAGGCCTCCACTGGAATGACGAGATAGTGGACAAAATTTCTCTCTACGCTGATGATATCCTGGTATACGTAGCTTCCCCCCGGTCCTCTATTAATAGTTTAATCCATGTTCTCACACATTTTGAGAAGTACTCCGGTTACTCGATCAACTGGTCCAAATCAACATTGTACATGCTACATGGTTCGCCGCCCCGTTTGCCCCGAGGGTTTTCCATCACCGTGGCTCCGGATGGATTTAAATACCTCGGTATTTACGTCACGCCTGATTCCAAGGTATTCCATGATCGCAATCTACTCGGTCCCCTGTGCAGACTATGCGGTGACGTGGGCCACTGGCGATCCCTCCCACTCTCCCTGCCCGGCAGAGCGGCTCTGTTTAAAATGTTGGCGCTCCTGCGCTTTTTGTACGCTCTGCAAAACTGTCCCTTTCTGATACCTGATTCCTATTTTAGTGCGGTGAAGAGTGAACTCCGTATTCTCTTGTGGGATGGCGCGGCAGCCCGTATCGCCCTTCATAAACTCTTCCACGGTTGGTACGACGGAGGCATTGCCTTGCCCAATCTTCGCCTCTACTATTGGGCGTCGCAATTAGTGGCAGTCAATCATTGGATCCATGGTTCGCCCCTGGATCCGGCTTTCCTTCTTGATAGATGTCAGACTGGACGGGAGGGCTACCTGGGAGCCCTCTATAGCAAACCAACCAGAAACAGATACCTCGGACCCATGGCACACACGGTTGCTGTATAGCATAGAGCTAACAAGAGTTTGGGGTGGTCATATAAACTCACTGCGGCAACACCCCTATGGTCGTCGCAACGCCTGGGTTCCCTCTGCTTCCTTTGGGGATTCGATAAATGGGACACAATAGGGATTTCTACGGTGGGAGACCTTGTTCATAAGGGTAAGCTACTGACATTTACAGATCTTCAGGCCAAATACTCCCTTGCAATGACGGAATTTTTCCGATATCTACAAATCAACCACGCACTCCTGGCCGCCATTCCGGACTTTCCCTCTATACCTGAGATTTCCCCCTTGGAGGATAGATTGCTGTCAGAACCTCTCCTTGAGATAGCCATCTCCTATACTTACCGCAAGCTTTGTAATAATCTCCCCGACCCCTTCCAATCCTCTCGGGATAAATGGGAGGGAGACCTGGGTCCCCTAGAGAATCGGCTATCTGCTATAGGTTCAGACTAATCCAATTGAAAGTTCTACATAGAGCCTACATGTCTGCCGCAACACTGGCCAAAATCGGTCGACGCCCTGATACTTTGTGTCTGCGGGGATGCGGCCTTCCGGCACCTTCTATCACATCTTATGGGAATGCCCGGTAGTGCAACACTTCTGGGTAGGAGTGATTAATAAAATGTGCAGTTCTCTGGGTAAGCCACTCCTACCGACGCCAAAAGAATGTGTTCTTAATATAGGGGGGGCCACGGACCTGATTGAATTGGAATTGCAGTGGGCGGCGTTGGGGTTTCTTCTGGCTAAGCGATCCATCGCACTGCGCTGGGGCTCCCAGGAAACGCTGTTAGTGGCGGGCTGGGTGGCTGAAATGGACTACTGCATGATTGCTGAAAAGACAGTGTATAAAATAAGAGGCTGCCCCAAGAAATGGGGACACTGGAACAAGTATCGAGGTGTACTTTGTGACTCTCCAACAACTGAGCTGGCCATGGCCCAAGCTGGTCCCGTAGGAAGAACTGTATGATGATTATTTTTTGCTTGATTTGTACCTCGATTTCAATGTACCGCCTTGATTGTGACTGATTTAATGACTGTTTTTTCTTTAATAAAATCTTTAAAAAAAAAAAAAAGTAGGAAGATTTCATGACAACCGCCGTCAAAGCAGCTGAATCTGAAATGAACTCGGCTCTGCAATGTTGCTATATCCAGTCGTCGTTGTCTCCCTTCAGACAAAGTATGAACCCTTCCGGTCTCAATGATTACATTGTAGGAGCACATTCACGTTATGCGCCTCATTTGCACAATGGGCTTCTTTGCTTCACCGCCATCAAATCACACTTACAGAAGCTGAAGAATTCAAATTAAATGTTCTTTTCCCCAATCCAACTAGAACCAGACCTAGTTTTCAAACAGAATTCGGAATGCGGGTATGTAAAATATATAAAGAAAGGAGGGCGAATGCTCACTCTGTTGTGCCATTCTGATTAAAAATAAAATATCTTGTTTCATGTTTCCAAGAAATAAACAGCAGATAGATCTGCTCCCAAGCACAATATGACTCTGCAGAAACTACAGGATAGCACATGCCATCTCACTGAATTACAACGGGATGAATGTGCTACTTAATGTAAGGACACGTATGTTCAAGATGCGTTGTTTACATGTTTTTTTTAGAGCGCCAGCTTGAGATGAATTTTTTTCCCACTGGGCCAGACACTCGTTTACCTAAACTGTAATTTGAAAGTGAACTTAAATGAAACTCACTATACAAGAAAAAGAGATAAATAAACAGATCTAAAACATAATGCCCATGTTGATCCAAAAGACCCAATGTGGTGCACTTCCGTTTCACAAATAGAGGGAGGCAATGCAGGGTACAATAATGCTATGAGTATGGCGTGAATGTTTCGTCAGCTTCTGTGTGCGTGCACGAGTCCTTGTGTCATCAATCCCAGCGCGATTCTGGCCCACCTCCACTCTCTAATGTTATGTTCATCGGTGTATAGAGTACCTCCACCCATATCCAGCTGTGCGTATCACCAGCACCGCCCCCCTCCAGCTGTGTTCCCCCCAGGAGTACCTCCACCCATCCCCAGCTGTGCCTCGGCCCCTCCACCCCGACCCCAGCTGTCATTCTTGAACTTGCCCCTCCCGAGATGTGCTTCTCACAAGAGATCACTCACACGCGCATTACTAGTGCGCTCCTCGGTGTGATTCCCACAAGTGATGGATGCCCCGCCGTGCATATTACTAGTGCTCTCCCCGCTGTGCTACACCCCCCCCTTTGCGCGCACTACTAGTGGGCTCACCTATATGCTTGTGGTGAAGTCCCGCCTGCCCCAGATGTGCCGCTCAGTGGCGTGTCCCGCCGCCACATTACTGTACTGGGTGGATGCAGGTCCACCCCATAGCAGATGCCTCAGCTGTGCCGCGTCCCGGGGAGCCCCTGTGTGTGGGCCCTGTGTGTGTGGCTCTGCGTGTGTGTGGCTCTGCGTGTGTGTGGCTCTGTGTGTGTGTGTGGTGTGTGTGTGTGTGGTGTGTGTGTGTGTGTGTGTGTGGCTCTGTGTGTGTGGTTCTGTGTGTGTGCGTGTGTGTGTGTGTGTGTGTGTGTGTGTGCAAATGCAATAGGTCTCGCATTTGCGAGAGATTAAGCTATTGGCATTGTAAATGAAAATGCCATGTATTTATCTGTTTTCAAAACCAACACATAAATAAGAATTTTGTCATTTAAAATGCCAATAGCTCTAACTTTTGCAAAGCTGAGACCGTTGCATTGTAAATGCTTGTTTTTTTAACATTGTTTTGTTTTTTAAAACACAGACCTTAGACCTCCGCGACCTCCGCTTTTTTCATTTGTAGGTTATCCCCAATGTTTTAAAAATTGTTTATTAATTGTTGCTCAGCACACACGAAGCATGAATACTCATTACATCCAGCAAAGGACTGCATTCTTAATTATAACCTAATATACATGACATTGTCACCATGAAACATGAGGAGACCAAGTGAAAGCAAGACCACACCTGCGCATAGCAATAGAATTCCCATGTCCCACAATCTCAAGGAATAGATTCCACCATGTTTGCAAAAAATAACTTTGCAGGCTTGCCAAGATCAGACCTTTTGCGTCATCTTATTGAGAAATACCTCCGTAATGTTTCTGCTTCTGAAATTTGTGTGTGACCAGCAAGTTACAAGTTCGAATTATAGCAGGGTGTAGTTAACTATCCCCTTTGCAACAGGATACCAGTTCTTTTAATAGACTTGTATCTGCCCCTTTCAGAGGGGATAGGACTCTAGCCACATTGCTGACACGTTTTCCTTTTTCTCCATCCAGGGCTTCTCTGAAGATTTTCTGCAATTTTAATGGGGCAGTGCTAACATTTCTTAGCAGTACCTCACCTTTATGTAAAGAAACAGTAGTTCTTAGTACCACTGCTGTTTCATAGTATGATGACAGCACGTTTCAGTAAGACCTCCAGGCTTTAAATAGGACAGAAAATGCATTTTTCAGGATGTTATGAAATTTTCATTGAGACCGAGTACTAACTCCTTTCAGTAGAGTTCCTATATTTAATGGGGGAGAACAATCATTATTTTAGCAAAGCTTCTATACTTCTGATTGACGTATGCTATTATGTTGGCTGTTTTCCTGTTGTGGACACCTGGCTAAATAGGATCTCTTCTGTATAAATGTATGCTCTGCTTTTTGTTTAAAAAAATGCTGTATGGATGTATATCTCCCTCTGCTAAATGGGTGGGTCTGCCTTTAACCTGGCTACCTCCTCTGCATGTATAGTAGCAATATGATTGGACATGACCTTGCATCAACCACTTTCAATGCATACATACACGCCTTCATGGTTTGTCTGTCCCTGCAGTGAAAACCTCTAGATAAAGTGGTTTTCTGTGGCTCTCTTTCTCCCTGCACAGAGGTTCTCTTTTGAAGTGGGTGCTGTATAGTTTTTTAGGTCTCGGCAACGAGAACTATTGTCACCGAGTAAGCTCGCAAGGGAGTACAGAGCGGTGCACGAGCCGACCAGGGTCTGTGGACGCGCACACACCCAGGCAGGCAGGCAGCCACGGAAAGACACACCTAGACAGACAGACGCACGCGCACGCACACACACACACACACACACCCTCCCTCCCTCTCTGCCCACTCCCTCTCTGCCGCCCCCCCTCTACCCCCACTCACCGGGCTCTTTCCCTCCGCAGCGGGTCAGTCATGGCAGCAGGCAGACTCGGTGTCTTCTCCGGCGATCTTTAGCTGATGTGCACGCCCACGCTGCGTCTCGTGCGCGCCCACCACGCTGTTTCGCGCCCGTTGATGCTCAGCTTGTGATTACTACTCCTTCTAACCCGGATTCTAAATTACTATTTCTTGGTTCTCTAACTCCACTCTGTTGATTCGTAACAAACTGATATTCAGCACATTTCACAGTCTCGCTTTTGCTTCTCATAAATACAATAAGATTATTTTAAGCAAATGTCTACCCTGCTTTTGGTCCTGTGCCTATTATGCTTCGGACTATAGAGTTTTAGAAAGTGTGGTGGAAGATTCCATGAGTGCAGAGTGTGAGTGCAGAGTGTGAGTGCTGAGTGTGAGTGCAGAGTGAGTGTGCAGAGTGCAGAGTGAGTGTGCAGAGTAGTGAGTGTGCAGAGTAGTGAGTGTGCAGAGTAGTGAGTGTGCAGAGTAGTGAGTGTGTAGAGAGAGTGTGTAGAGAGAGTGTGCAGAGAGAGTGTGCAGAGAGAGTGTGCAGAGTGCAGAGTAGTGAGTGCAGAGTAGTGAGTGCAGAGTAGTGAGTAGTAAGTGCAGAGTAGTGAGTAGTGAGTGCAGAGTAGTGAGTGCAGAATAGTGAGTGCAGAGTAGTGAGTAATGAGTGCAGAGTAGTGAGTAGTGAGTGCAGAGTAGTGAGTGCAGAGTAGTGAGTGCAGAGTAGTGAGTGCAGAGTAGTGAGTGCAGAGTAGTGAGTAGTGAGTAGTGAGTGCAGAGTAGTGAGTGCAGAGTAGTGAGTGCAGAGTAGTGAGTGCAGAGTAGAGAGTGCAGAGTAGTGAGTAGTGAGTGCAGAGTAGTGAATGCAGAGTAGTGAGTGCAGAGTCGTGAGTGCAGAGTCGTGAGTAGTGAGTGCAGAGTAGTGAGTGCAGAGTAGTGAGTGCAGAGTAGAGAGTGCAGAGTAGTGAGTAGTGAGTGCAGAGTAGTGAGTGCAGAGTAGTGAGTGCAGAGTCGTGAGTGCAGAGTCGTGAGTAGTGAGTGCAGAGTAGTGAGTGCATAGTAGTGAGTGCAGAGTAGTGAGTGCAGAGTCGTGAGTGCAGAGTAGTGAGTAGTGAGTGCAGAGTAGTGAGTAGTGAGTGCAGAGTAGTGAGTAGTGAGTGCAGAGTAGTGAGTAGTGAGTGCAGAGTAGTGAGTGCAGAGTAGTGAGTGCAGAGTAGTGAGTGCAGAGTAGTGAGTAGTGAGTGCAGAGTAGTGAGTAGTAAGTGCAGAGTAGTGAGTAGTAAGTGCAGAGTAGTGAGTAGTGAGTGCAGAGTAGTGAGTAGTGAGTGCAGAGTAGTGAGTAGTGAGTGCAGAGCAGTGAGTGCAGAGCAGTGAGTGCAGAGTAGTGAGTGCAGAGCAGTGAGTAGTGAGTGCAGAGCAGTGAGTAGTGAGTAGTGAGTGCAGAGTAGTGAGTGCAGAGTAGTGAGTGCAGAGTAGTGAGTGCAGAGTAGTGAGTGCAGAGCAGTGAGTGCAGAGCAGTGAGTGCAGAGCAGTGAGTGCAGAGCAGTGAGTGCAGAGCAGTGAGTGCAGAGCAATGAGTGCAGAGCAGTGAGTGCAGAGTAGTGAGTGCAGAGTAGTGAGTGCAGAGTAGGGAGTGGGGAGTGCAGAGTGGGGAGTGCAGAGCAGTGAGTGCAGAGCAGTGAGTGCAGAGTAGTGAGTAGTGAGTGCAGAGTAGTGAGTAGTGAGTGCAGAGTAGTGAGTAGTGAGTGCAGAGTAGTGAGTAGTGAGTGCAGAGTAGTGAGTGCAGAGTAGTGAGTGCAGAGTAGTGAGTGCAGAGTAGTGAGTAGGGAGTGCAGAGTAGGGAGTGCAGAGTAGTGAGTGCAGAGTAGGGAGTAGTGAGTGCAGAGTAGTGAGTGCAGAGTAGTGAGTGCAGAGTGGGGAGTGCAGAGTGGGGAGTGCAGAGTGGGGAGTGCAGAGTGGGGAGTGCAGAGTGGGGAGTGCAGAGTGGTGTGTGCTGTTGAGTGCAGAGTGGTGTGTGCTGTTGAGTGCTGTGTGCTGTTGAGTGCAGAGTGCGGTGTATTGGCAATGTAAATGACAATGCCATTTATTTATGATTTAAAGAAAAAAAAAAGAAATGTCATGAGCAATGCCAATAGCTCTACCTTTAATGATGCCGAGACCATTGCATTGTAAATGCTTGTTTTCTTTTCTGAACAGACCAGAGAGCTTTATTTTGGGTGTTACATGGCAGTACTCGGAAATTAAGATGCTCTTTCTCTAGACTGGATAAATATTCAAGACTGATTAGGTCTGACTTAGAGACCACCTTGGAAGTCTCGTTAGCCTCATGTAATTAAAAAATATATAAGAAAGTACATGCATATATACATAGATGCATTTTGGGTTAGCCCTCTTCGTCTATTTGTCCGATCAGTTGTCATTCACATTCTGTTGCTGCCCAGGGCAGCATTTAGCATGGGGCAGTGGTCCAGACCACTTCAGTCTTGCCTCAGATTGACTCAGTTGTGCTTGATTACGTGTGTACAATGTTATAACATGTGTTTCACCAGACATTGTTGGCCAATACTTAAGTTTGCTTGTGCTTTTTGTTAACTTTCTATTAACTTGCTATTTTCTGTCGTTATTTGTTTAGTCATTACGTTTTCAGGTGATGTGCATTAAAAATACCACGGGTTCCTGAACATGTTCTAAGTACCCTAAGCAGCCTTTCTGTTATATAAGGAAATATGTGCAACACTTATTCTATAACAAGTTTTTGAAAAATGTATTGCTATAATATGGCCGGCACAGTTTCTTCTGGACTGAATTATTGCGCACATGCTTACTGTTCAGTACTAACCTAAGAAAATAATTCATCAACAACTTCCTGGTCGTTTTGAAAAGGGTGTCTCACTCGGATCTTAGCCTGTCTCCTTTTGGCCATTTTTGAACTGGTCTCTAATTGCTTCATTAGTCTACCACAAGCAAAGTGTCCAACATTATAATTGTCTGTTTTGTTACCTAATTCATCCTCAAATTTGTCCTTAACCCATATGCTGCAAAAAGAAAAAAAAAATACCACTGCATTCAAGATCTTCAAAACCCTCTTCCCTTCTCTAACCCCAGGTTCAGAGGTCACTCCCATACTGTGATCGACATCTTCATTTGGAACATAATCTGTCAGGGCTATTTTTTCTTGTCTTGATTTGTTGCATACTCCTTTAAATATGTCTGTTACAGTCCTCTGAAACTTCATTTAGGTGGTCTAGTATCGGGGTTTACTTCCACAGTTGAAATGTCTCTTGGCTGTCATGGCCACTTCACCCAAATACTTCCAGTTTCACCTTCCGCTAATGCAACACAGTTATAAATGATCTAGTCCCGTATAAGCATCCACCTTCTTCCTTGTCTGAACCTTTTACTCATTTCAACCCCATAGAAACGCCCCCCCCCATTTAAAACATTCCATACCCAGCAAAGCTTCCCTGCCACTCCAGGCGCTGAGTAGTCCACCTTGCTGTTCAATGTGGGTCTTTCCACAAGTGGCAGATGTTGAATTTAAAATTCACGTATGACCCAGTGTGCCTCTCTGACACTGATCATCATGCTAAACCATCAACGTCCAGTCTGATCCCCAACCTTTATTGGCCACTATTTTTAAACCCCCATGCCATCTTTCTGTTAGGGTGTATTTCTTGTCTTAGTTACATATTTTGAACACACCCATCATAGATCTTTGTTACTCCCACCCTGAGCCCTTCTTAATGTAAAATCTACAATCCCTATTTCTTTTGTGAAGTAGTGAGCCCTCTCTGACAAAAGCTATCAGGTGTTAACTAGAAATGATTATTTAGCCTCTTTCGATTGTAAGTCTTTGTACTAATATTCATGACTGTCTGTTACCACCCAGTGATGCTCCCTTATGGGCGGTCTAACTTTATAAGTGCTTAATCTTTCTGTGTATTTCGTGTATGATAGACATGCTTAACAAAACACATAAGTACATCTACATTGTGGTACGTTGTGCTCCGGGGAGTGATGCAAGATGACACTTTAGGTCTCATGGGTAGCAATGCCACGTCAGTGCCCAGTGGTTCTCCTGTGTGCACACTGTTGCTCATTATTGAAGAGCGGATAATCCATCGAGGGATCTGCGGTGCGGTGCGCTGCTTGGAGATGGCGCAGGTCTCTTTCTCTCTTCCTCATTCCCTGTGTTTTCATTTTGTGCATTTTCTGTTTTTGTGAGAGATGATGAGTTTTTGTTTTGTTTTTAGATTTGCTTTGTTTGCAATGCAGGGCTGTTGTTAGAGAGCTGTGTCTTTGAGTCTGCTGGCGTACATACTGGTCAATTGATACAGTGCAAAAGGGAACTCAAAGAGCTTTATAGCTACAGAATGTACGCAAGCTGACTTTGGGAAAGCAGTAGATCAATCTTTTGTCAACTGATGTTGCACTTCCCAGCCTTAGGTATGTCCAAGAATGGATGGATGGTATGTTATCAGCAGGTAGACCTTGAAGTAGAGAAAGATAATGCCCTCTTAATGGCATAGTGGACACCTTTTAATGATATCCAGCAATGTGTTTAGCATATATCACCACTCGGTCTTCTCTTCTTAGATCATTGGACCGATGCCTGACCTCCTTGCTATTGCCACCCTGGGGGACTCCAGCAACGGGGCTGCAATGTCCACTGGGATGATGGCTCCTGACGAAGGGGCACCAACTGCTGCTGGCCCCGATTTTGTCCCTGTGCCCCTTGGACCACTGGCTTTGGAGCAGCCTATGTTCCTGATGAGCACCACCACACAGGCTGTTTCTGGATTCTTCGTATGGACAGCGCTGCTTATCACTTGCCACCAGGTATGTTGTACATCTTGAATAGTATGTTTCAGGATTGGTTACCTATGCTTAGTCTGCTGTTTATCCCCCCCCAATTTCATTCAATTGGTCTTTAGCAAGAGTTGGATGTTCTGACTTCATTGTCACAGATTCCCACTGAACTGTGTGAAAATGGTGGCAGGGTTCACCTCCATCACACCCCCTTTACTCATTTCAGGAAGGGTAAATTTAATTCATATGAGGTGAATATTGTCTTATAGTATATTCATATAACCCTTCATACCTGGGGTGAAGTGCATTTGCTTGCATAAAGTTCAGTACACCGTAGGGGGTACTTTGTTGTTCAATTACTTAGTGACAGTGTTGTAAACATTTTGGGGACATGATTGACCAAAGTTATGCTTCTATCCTCACATTTGTCACTGCACCTAAACGTGTCGTGGTGTCTAAAGTAGTGTGATTTATGCTTGTGTTTGTTTGAAAGGGTGTGCTTTATGACTTTGGCCTTTGTATGAAATGTGATGTAATGCTCAATGACAAGTGTAATACATTCTCCTTGTCCCTACGATCGGGTCACTATATTTATGCCTAGAGTGGATTGAAGCAGAGTGAGGGGTAGATGATCATGGAGTCTTTGCTTTACAAACTGGAAAGTGAATAGGTACAGTTTCTTGCGAGGCTTTGAGCCGAAAATAAGTCACCAAAAGGGATGATTAGTCCTCTGTACAGGAATGACAGAAGATCAAACAGCAGGAAAGCTCATGTTATAGCCAGCCTGGGACCAGAGGTCAGAGATGGGTGTGCTGATTCTCTGCAAAGGAAATCTCGACCAACCGTAAGAAATTAACCAATAAGAAAATTACAAATTTAGGAAGCTAGTCTTAATGCTCCGGTCCTGTGAATCACATTCCGCTCATTATCACGACAGCTGTGCAAGTGAGATTTGAGTATTTACTAGTTTGGGTAAATGATGCTTATGGTGCATACAGAACTGACGTGAGTATTCAATTGAGTTTGATCTTTATTAGGATTATAAGCTTGATAAATCATAAAAGAACAGTAACCAAGAAATCATAAATACATACTTAAAAGCATAATATATGTCCGGTTAACAACTCATCTAACTGTTGCAGTATTTCATAAGCTAAAAAAGAAAGTAATTAAGAACAATTTTCATCAAGGCTCTACATTTCTTAAGCATTTTCTTTCACGTAATACATGTATAATGTATGTAGCACAAAAGTACATACTAGGGCATCTTTGAATCTGGACTTTGAATCTAAATTCAAAGGCTTTCCGTAGTCAAACAGCTTCTTCCTTATAAATAATAGTTTAATAAATAGTTTCCTATATGCAGGTTAAAATTTGCACACAAAAAAAGCCAAGTGCATTGTCGACAGAGATTATCTCTTATCACACAGACAGCTTGAATTGTCCGTGTGAACACTCAACACCCCATTTCCGGCAATGTAACATGGTGGCAAACAATACCTAGGCAAAAACGTGTTAAAGTGTACCCATGGTAGGTGTTAGTGTCAGTGAGTAAATATGATTGTATCTCCGTTTGCTAGTAAATGGACATGTAGCTCACAATACTAACTTTATTAGAATCTCTCACGTTTAATTTGTGCCCTCTCGTGCAGTTAATGTGCTCCTTCAAATCCCTTTTTGAGAACCGAGCAATGTTATCAGGAGTCTTCCGAAAGTCACAATCTATATCATATATTCCCCTTCACATATCTCTAATATGTGCAAGCCATGGAATTTAAAACACATGAGCCCGGGTTAAAAAATCTCTCAGAATTGCTTTAGTAAACTCAGTTATAGTTTTGGTCCAAATTGAGTGCCACAATAGCAGAGGTTTAACTTGTGCTGTTTAAAAAAACAAAAAAAAAACCACTCTTTCCAAGTCAATATCCACTGCATTTTGCCAGTCAATTAAACCATAAAACTTCACCAGTACTGGAAAGAAAACACTAAGGGGAAGTATTTATCTTATTTTAATAAATTAAAACAACATCATAAGGATATACATTGCAGCGCCTATCGAGTAGTTCTCATCTTATTATTGCTACTTGCTCTTTTTTGGGCACTCCAGGTGTCATTAAAAAATTGCAGACGTAAATAGCTAAAACTCTTGGTGTTGGTCATGCTGCCCCCCTTAATATAAACAAGCATTTACAATGCAACGGTCTCGCCTTTGCAAAATTTAGAGCTATTGGCATTGTAAATTACAACATTTTCACTTATGTATTGGTTTTGAAAACAGATAAATAAATGGCATTGTCATTTACAATGCCAATAGCTTAATCTCGCGTAAATGCCACACACACACACACACACACAGCCCCCCCACACATACACAGGTGAATTATCAGCTCCTCTTAAATCATGCGTTGCATTTGAAAACAAAATCTTCAGAGAAAAGCAATGTGTAGAGCCGATCAGCAAGTAACGTTTAGTTATTTTTATCAAGTTGTTGAGAGAAATCAAACTACATTTTGGAGATAGGCTTCCAATAAAAGGAAAAAAGCTTGGGATCATCGCCGACAACCCCTTCACATTTACTCGCGCATTACAAGTGAAGTGAAAAAAAGACAAGTCTCTTCAGAAAAAATGAAAATCTCAACTCATTTTATGCTTCTAAATAGTGTACACAAATTAACGTACTCCTGAACGAAAGGCCAGCTACTGTACGAATATGGTAATGGGCACATTAAGGGTGTACTCTACAAGTAATACAAATAAAATCACAAGCATGTGGGTACAAAATACATATTCCATTACAGCAGAGACTGCAGGCAGATTGAATCGTGTGGCACCGAAAGTCAAGTAAGATACCAGCATCTGGGCCAAGCTCTGTGGTCAAAAAAATAATTATTCAAAGGATTTTTGAGGGAAGGGCAGCTGTTTTCATTAAAGGGAGAGCATGAGTGACTACAGCACGCTTACTATTTAAGAATGCCATGAGTATACAATTTTACAAAGAAGCATCTTCTTTCTTTAATCGGTATAAACTGCATGAATTTAAAACATTATCATCAAAGCGTGGTTTTAAAAAAAAACACCCTTCAAGGAGCTACATTAAGGCTAAAACCATAAATCTTGTTAAAAAAAATAAAAATATATATATATGATAAATACGCGGTTTAACCTTCTTGTAGAGCGTTTTTACTTCTGTGATAAATCAATGTCAACTTTTATTTTTATAGTGCAAAAAGACCCTATAAAGTACGTTAGGATTTTCCCAAAACAAGTCACTTACAAAAGAGATGTGCGCTCTATCATAAAGGTCACAATCAAAAATCAAAATAGTAAAGCATTTTTTCTGGTTTAATTACTCATACTGGCCTGTATAAAGGACAATCCCCTACAACCAACTACCTTGGAGACAACCCTAAAGGGGTGCCTCACTTAGACATTTCCTCCCGCAAACAACAACTTCCCCATCACAGGCACTACTTGTCACTCGTCCTCCATACCAAACAAACCCCGTCACAAAAACCACTATGACTATGCCCACACTGCGAGTACCTTTGCACAGAAACCGTCTCATACAGATATACACCTCACAAATTAACCATCACTGACTCTCTCCCAGAAGCGATGCCAAATTTCAAAATACCATATCGTAGAGGGGC
Organism: Lissotriton helveticus; assembly: GCF_964261635.1. Taxonomy (NCBI): domain Eukaryota; kingdom Metazoa; phylum Chordata; class Amphibia; order Caudata; family Salamandridae; genus Lissotriton; species Lissotriton helveticus. The sequence continues at coordinate 1,371,252,111 of NC_136057.1, forward strand.
CTCATCCTTGACGTGCGTTTAACTTAAAAAGTGGGTGATGCCACCGGTTGACATGCGTCATCCTCTGTAGAGGGTGCAAAACATTGAGCGTAATGAATCAAGAACAAAAAGCATAGACAAAAGTATGCTTGTAAATGTACATCTTTACAGGTAATTATTAATGAACAAAACACAAATACTTTGGTACATAACCAACTTGACAACTATACATTCAACAATCACATAATGTCATTCCGATGTGATGTTGTGATCATTCACATATATACATATATATGTACAAACAAGTGTCAGCAAAAATGTCTTGTAACGGCCCGATGCATTTCGGGACAGAAATGTCCCTTCTTCAGGGGCCAACCTGTAGGAGAAAAATAATGATGCTTGTATAACTGAGAGAGCTATAATATAACAGCAAACACTCTCAAATGGAGAGGCTGAGAACAGACTAGACTAATTGTGGATCAGAAAGCTGAGACCGGTCAAAACATGGAAAGAACCAACAGAATCTATTGTTCCCAAGATCGAAGCCACAAGTGCAGAGAAAGTGAAACCAGTGTTGACAATGAAGTAGACACGTGAGTTACTATCTTACAATCACGGTGCTTAGGTGTTAGAGATTATCACAACCGTGGTGGTGTGACGCTAAGAAGACCCTTACTGTGTTGAAAACCCAGAGACCTTAAACAACAGAAATCAAACTGAGAGACTGTTAAGGGAACGTGGTGTATGTTGATGCACCAGGTAAAATAAATACACCCACCTATGTGTTGATAACAGCCTCGAACGAAACTGTCAACATCCAAAGTAGAGACACAGCGTCTTGAGAAATGCTGCAACACATAAATATGACGAGCCGGTAAGGCGCGTATAATGTAGACACAGAATTTCATTGCCACTAATGAAAGAGTAAATACGCTCACCAATAGTAATCTGAATGCTTCCTAAACGTGAAACCGCGGACTGTACTGCGGGAAAGTGCTGATTCTATCTCGCCGTAATGATGACCGCTTGGCCCTATAACAAAGAGGGAAAGTCAATGATAGAGACCCCCACGAGCCCCATTCCACGCTAAGATCAAGTGAAAGAAAGGCCTTAAATCGAGCCAAACTTACCGGGCAAAGTGTCCTAGGTCACATCAAAGGGTAGGATCCAGTGGTACTCCTGACTATTGGCTAGGGAGCCGTGCTCACAAGTGAAAACGCCGACTCCTAACGGTGCTAATGAATATAGATAACGGACTTACGCCAGAAACGGCGGGCGCCATCTTAGGATGGTGAAAAGTATAGAAATAAGTAACGGGAAATACAGAGGATGTATAACCAAAACGCCCGAAGAAACAGCAGAAAAATGTAAAGTACTAGATGTTATCTAAAGTAAATGTGTAATATATATAAGCATGGGTTTACATACACACCCATTAGATAAATAGTGTGACTACCTATTAAGAGCAAGCCTAATAGGTCACAAGAGGAAAATGATCACAGGTCTAAAAAGGAGCCTGGCAGGGACTAACCACCAGGGGATAAACGTTACCAAAGCTAGCGTACAGAAATCAAAGCCCAATATATAAAAAATGATAGACTGTGAAGTTACAAACAGAAAATGTGGACACATAAAGTTTGGTGAACAACACCTAACCCGTCACAGTGATAATGTGCATCAAAAAGTAATGAATGTAATGACCGGACAGCCTCAGTGCAATGAATCATAACAACCAATATATGCAGGTGTCAAAGCACAATATATATGTGTTCATTAAAAACAAACAGACGTTATAAACATGAAATGTAACATTGTATAAACAGTAGAACAGTGCACTGATCTTAAAACATTAGTTAATGTACTGTAATGCAAAAGGTTTACAGAAAACATATCATATCAAGACGATCATTAAGACCTATCGGGTGCAACGTTCCCAAAGTCTGAATCCAAAAGACCTCTCTCTGGAGTAACAATCTATTTACGTTGGTTGTTAGTCCCTGCCAGGCTCCTTTTTAGACCTGTGGTCATTTCATTTTCCTCTTGTGACCTATTAGGCTTGCTCTTAATAGGTAGTCACACCATTTATCTAGTGTGTGTGCACGTAAACCCATGCTTATATATATTACACATTTACTTTAGATAACATCTAGTACTTTACATTTTTCTGCTGTTTCTTCCGGCGTTTTGGTTATACATCCTCTGTATTTCCCGTTACTTATTTCTATACTTTTCACCATCCTAAGATGGCGCCCGCCGTTTCTGGCGTAAGTCCGTTATCTATATTCATTAGCCCCGTTAGGAGTCGGCGTTTTCACTTGTGAGCACGGCTCCCTAGCAGATAGTCAGGAGTACCACTGGATCCTACCCTTTGATGTGACCTAGGACACTTTGCCCGGTAAGTTTGGCTCGATTTAAGGCCTTTCTTTCACTTGATCTTAGCGTGGAATGGGGCTCGAGGGGGTCTCTATCATTGACTTTCCCTCTTTGTTATAGGGCCAAACGGTCATCATTACGGCGAGATAAAAACAGCACTTTCCCGCAGTACAGTCCGCGGTTTCACGTTTAGGAAGCATTCAGATTACTATTGGTGAGCGTATTTACTCTTTCATTAGTGGCAATGAAATTCTGTGTCTACATTATACCCGCCTTACCGGCTCGTCATATTTATGTGTTGCAGCATTTCTCAAGACGCTGTGTCTCTACTTTGGATGTTGACAGTTTCGTTCGAGGCTGTTATCAACACATAGGTGGGTGTATTTATTTTACCTGGTGCATCAACATACACCACGTTCCCTTAACAGTCTCTCAGTTTGATTTCTGTTGTTTAAGGTCTCTGGGTTTTCAACACAGTAAGGGTCTTCTTAGCGTCACACCACCACGGTTGTGATAATCTCTAACACCTAAGCACCGTGATTGTAAGATAGTAACTCACGTGTCTACTTCATTGTCAACACTGGTTTCACTTTCTCTGCAATTGTGGCTTCGATCTTGGGAACAATAGATTCTGTTGGTTCTTTCCATGTTTTGACCGGTCTCAGCTTTCTGATCCACAATTAGTCTAGTCTGTTCTCAGCCTCTCCATTTGAGAGTGTTTGCTGTTATATTATAGCTCTCTCAGTTATACAAGCATCAATATTTTTCTCCTACAGGTTGGCCCCTGAAGAAGGGACATTTCTGTCCCGAAATGCATCGGGCCGTTACAAGAAATTTTTGCTGACACTTGTTTGTACATATATATGTATATATGTGAATGATCACAACATCACATCGGAATGACATTATGTGATTGTTGAATGTATAGTTGTCAAGTTGGTTATGTACCAAAGTATTTGTGTTTTGTTCATTAATAATTACCTGTAAAGATGTACATTTACAAGCATACTTTTGTCTATGGTTTTTATTCTTGATTCATTACGCTACTTTTGTTAAGAAACCACGAGGGTCCATTGGCGACCAAATTGCACAGTGCACAGTGTTGCTACCGGGTTCGTTAGCATTTATATAACTTTGTCTTTTTACCCTTGTTTGACAGCAAGGGTTCCACTGTGGCACCATTGTACTTGAACTGTTCTATAACTAGAGAATTGTTTATCTTGAACACGGTGTGCGCTCCCTACCATATAACTGCTTATTGATCACCATGCACTCACAACATTCACCCGCTCACCCTGCTCTCACAGTGATCACTCTGCACTAATAATTTGCTTGCATTGTTCACTCTGTACCTCACCTTGCAGTCACACGAGCACACTTCTCACCCTGCACTCATGTGACACTTCACTCACCTGTCCCCCCTTACTGCTCAATCTGTAGCTCACTCAAACAAGGCCATCACTAACCATGCACTAATTCGTCCCACTCTGCACTTACAGCCGAACCCAAATTCATATGGTCACCTCACTCACCCTGCAGTCACTCCTTTTACCCTACTGTCGCACTGTTGCATTGCTCACCGTGCAGTCACATGGGCACTCTTGTCACCCACACAGTGTAGAAGGTTAAAGTGCCTGGTACAAAGAAGATGTACCATGCACATCACAGACCTGAGTGTGAGTAAACTATGAGTAGCGCTATAAAAAAATGAAATGTTTGTCAGAGAGGCGCTATAGAGAGATGAGGTGTATTGTTGGTGAGTGGTAGTGAGGGAATTCATGGAGAAGGTGGAAAGACTGTTGCACCGTGTGCGACCAGTGCTTGAACAAGCCCTGGCTGGGAGTGTTAACTCCCCCCCCCCCCCCCCCCACCCCCCAAGTTCCGGTCTAGTGGATCCCCTGCTTCTGCCTATTATTTACATTTGTAGTGCGCTACTATTACCAAAAGGTGTCCTGGGGCTAATAACCATCTGCCTGCAATGTTAGAGAGGGATCCGGGGTCGGGAGAGGAGAGAAGAGAGGGATGGAAGGAAGGGGGTGAGAGGAAAGGGGCATGGGTAAACTGCTTAACTCTGCACAAGACCGCCATGGTTTGAATGCACCCTTGCTGCTCCCGGCCATGGCCAGGTGAGCTTCTAATGTGGCAGCACGTATTCCTGCGGATTGGGAGGCCCTTCACAGAGGTTGACTAGACATCTTTCTTATGTTAATTGCTGTATTTTGGATATAAACTGGTACTGATGGGGTGAAATCTTTCCTCCAGTATTACTGTGTTTAAAAAAATTCTAAATAATAAAGCAATGCTGCCCCAAAATACGCAGCATCACAGAACATTATTTACATTTTCTACTTACACAATTTAGTCAAGCCTGTCGCATAATTTGGTCCTCACCTTCCTCATAACCTAGAGGTTTAGAAATTTTTGTCAGGAGGGGGTCCTTACGCTTGAAAATGTTGACAGGGGGATCTCGGCATCCAAAAGTTTGAAGACCTCTGCTCTAGGAAGACATGGGAAATAAAAAAGACAAGCACAACGAACGAGGGGGGGCAGGAGATCAAGCACAACGAACTGGGGGGGCAGGAGAGCAAGCACAACGAACGAGGGGTGGCAGGAGAGCAAGCACAACGAGCGAGGGGGCAGGGAAGCAAGCACAACGAGCGAGGGGGGCAGGAGAGCAAGCACAACGAGCGAGGGGGCAGGGAAGCAAGCACAATGAGGGGCAAGAACACGGGCACAATCGGGGAAGAGAGGCAAGAAAACCGAGCACTCACCGGAGGACTCGGCAGCTTCTCGACTTCTTCCGGCGGCGGTCGGGCAGAAATGGCTTCAGGAAAGCAAAGCCATTTTCGCTTTCGGGGGCGTGGTTTTCTTTCTCTCCTCTTCCCATTGGCTGGAAGGTAAAATTCCAGCCAATGGGTAGAGGAGAGAAAGAAAACAGAAAGAAACTAAAAAACACACCCCTCAATCCTGTCCTAAATTGACGGACGACCCTGTTCTCCAATGACTGGCCTCCGTTTAGGAAGCCAGCCATGGAGAAGAGGGGCGGGTTCAAGCCCCACTCGGAAAACATCAGTTTCTCCCAGCGGAGACTGCGCAAGCGCAGCCTTGACTTGGCGAAACCTAAAAAAGGATAACCTCCTCTTGCCACATCTCAATGTAAAAGTTTTTTTTAAAAAGTTTCTCTTTGGATCTTGCTTCTCCATAAATTCTGTGAAAGGGTTAATGAGGCCCCACACACATAGTGGAATTTGAGAAAAAAAACCTACATCATTCACATATAAAAGTATCTGTGCAGGCGCTGGCCAACTCTTGGAACATCAATACCAAGATTTAGACGTTTTTCTTCAACATTGTTAATACATAGAAAGGAAAGGAGCAAACACACCTCTCTGCCTTCTCCTTATCTTTAGTGGGTACGTTAATTCTCCTGATGGTCCAAATTGTACCCCAGCAGTTAGATTATTACAGATGTAAGGTAGAAAGGAGATTGTATCCTTTGGTGCACCCAGTTTTGCACCCAGTTTATCCATACAATTTCACAGTTTGTTACAGTTCACCAGATAAAAAAAGCTGCTCAGATCCATAAAACACATATGTAAACTGCCCTCCTTTGCACTAGTGTACTTCTCCACTAGGATATTCAGGTTGAGGCACTGCTCCATGTTTCTAACCCTCTCCTGTACCCATATTGTATGATGGTTAAGTTTGTGTTATCGTGTGCCCACTGTTCCAGTCTTTCTAGAATAATCCTTTCTAATAATTTAGCTGATGAATCGAACAATGATATTGATCACGGCTAGAAGGGTTTCTAGAAATTTCAGAAAATGGCGCTCTGCCTGAAGTGTACGCTGGACAGTGTGTGGCAGTGAGTTTTTGAGTGTGGCGCGTGAAGAGCGAACGGATTAACCCAAAACCGTTCTAAGACAATCAGAGATTACCCAAACTGTAACACAGCAAAGCTCTCGCAGCCACAAAAACAGTGTGAAATTTAAGACAAAAAGACAATTGGTATTGATACAAATGAAAGAGAACAGCAGATCTATGTGTTCAAGTTCTTTTTCAATGATGTTTTAATTGGATCCAAGCTCAGCCGACACGTGTTTCATCGTGTTAAAGTGGAGTCAACACGACTCTTCAGGGCTGATGAAAGTAAATAAAACAAATGTATAGTAACTTTCAGTAGGTTACAATTGTTACATGGATTTATAACATGTATGTGCATGAAGGTGATAGTGACGGAATATTAAGTGCCTTCGTGGTCGTTTTCGTGATAGTTAAACCATGCACAACCACAAGCTCATCCTGGTAACGGTGGTGAATTGTGAATAGTGTCAAAGTTGTACTTAACCAGATGGTGTTTCTATATATTAGTGAATATGATACATAAACTCCTATAAGATCGCATCAAATAGTTATCTCATGCTCACTAGAAATCAGCGTTTGTGGGGTGTCAGGGTGTATGAGTGTATCAACGAACTAAGCAATCGGCTGAGCTTGGATCCAATTAAAACATCATTGAAAAAGAACAATGATATTGGTCGATAACACTTTGGGGGGTAATTTTCAAGTACTTTTAAAAATTCGGAACATATATTGATTCTGACTAGAAAGAGGGTATGTAGACAGTACCTGTCGCATTTAAAACCTTAGCAAGGGCGCTTGTAAAGACGGTAGATATTTATAAGTATCCGGAGGCGTGCCGTCAGCGCCAGGAGCCTTTGCCTTGGGACTGGTTCAATGCTCTTGTTAACTCTAAGCCAAAAGCAATGGCAACTGTAACGGGGGAAAAAGATACTACAGGCTTTACATCAGGCCTTCCCAAGGGATCAAATATTGATGTAAAATGGTCAACCTATACATCAGCCGAGATTTTTTAGGCCTAGGTTATCTCTGAGCAAGGGGGCATTTATCGTTCTCCAGAAGAGGCTCTTGTCCCTTGTCTCTTCTGCCTGGATCAAATTTGCCCACGCTTCCTCTTGTAACTCTTTTTCCTTTCAGATAAAGCCTTTTTGTACTTGTGTCTGTAAGTTTGGATATGCTACAGGTACTGGCAACATTCCTGCTTTCTTTAATTCCCATCTTTCACTCTGTATATTTTACCATATGAATTGCTTAATACCCAGTACACAATGAAAAACCATTGTTGGGAAGAGTTGTGGTTCAGCGGCCAGAGCGACTGACTCCGGAGCATGAGGCTTAAAGTTTGATCCCCAGCGCAGGCGTCCGCTCAGCACCATTTTACTCAGGGCAATAGCTCACTTAATCTCACAGACGGCCCCCAGTGCCTTGAGAACCTTGGAGCTGATTACTTTGTGCTTTACAAATACCTGATGTATTTATTTATTGTAATGTACAGTTCAGTTGTTGGCTCTAGGTACCTCAGGTTCTTGGAGAACCTACAAGCCCTATATATCCTCACAACCAGAAGGGTTTTGCAGCCGTAATGGTATATTGCTTTTGTAAATCTGCCATTGTGACAAGAAGTTACAAATGAAAATATTGTCGCTAATGGCTGTTTTTTTCATAATAATTTTCAATATTTTTTTATTTCAACAATTAGTTTCTTTTAGAAAACCTTGATGGAGCTGCACAAACGACCCCTTGCGGAACTTAGTTTTGTCTACTTTTCAGAAATGTATAGCTTTCCCCGATTACCCATGGGTTTCACCCTGGTTTCCATCAGAAATTAAACTGGAAGTTGGTTGAAATCACAAAAATTTGAAAAACAGGATACCTCTTTAAAAAATGCCAAAACTGTGGTATAAAAATTGTTTTTTTGATTTAGCTCTGCATGTTTCTGATAGCCGGGAGCAAATTTAGCATGAATACTTTATGTGGGGAAAAGAATTATGGAGGACTAAGCACGAACTACCTCAAATAGCCAAAAAAGGGCTTAGCATTCTAAGGGGAAATGGCCCAGCATCAAAGGGATTAAGCAATACATCAGTGTTTTTCGAGCAACCTTGAGCAATGACATAATTGTTATGTTATGTGAAAAGTACTTATTGAGCGCACGTACACCAAGCGGTTTCATGACGCTAAGAACAAGGGGGTGTGCAACATCGACGAGACAATTGACTTATTGATATGGCTGGGAAAACAGGCAGGTCTTAAGCATTTTCCTGAACTGTGTATAAAGTGTTGCCGACCTCACTTCCGCAGGAAGCAAGTTCCAAAATTGTGGGGCCAAGACCGCAAATCTGAGCCCCCCCATGTTTTTTGCGTTTAAATGAGGGAGTGGTCAACAGATTTAGATTGGAGGAATACAGTTTGCGGGAAGGGATATAGCGCTGGATCCTCGAGGAGTTAAAAGCTGGGCCATTCCCAGGTAGGGCTTTAAAGATGGTACATCCCAGCTTAAAGGCACAGCGTTTAGCCACCGGAAGCCAGTGTAGACTCTTCATCAAAAGTTGAACATGATTTCGTTTAGGCTGGTGGGCGATTAACCTGGCCGCATTGTTTTGCACCAACTGCAAACGGTGTACTTGATATGCAGGAATGCCAGCATAGAATGAGTTGGCGTAATCAATATGTGAGATTACCAAGGCTAGAACGGCTAAAGTCAAGGACTCAGTGGCCAAGAATCTGCTGATCTTCCGGATTCTTCGCAGTTGGAAAAAGGCGGAGACCACTGAGCCAATCTGGACTTTCATGGATAGATCATTACTGATTACAATCTTCAAGCTTCTAACAGAGCTTGCTGGAAGTGGGGGGCTACCCAGCATAGGAAGCCAAAAATTAGACTTCCACTGGTTTGCTGGTCCACCTGTAAGAATGAGCTCAGTTTTATCAGAATTTCATTTCAGTTGATTGTCATTCATCCAATCACTGATAAAGCTCAAGGTATACTGGAAATTGGACACTGAGGCAGTGGAGGAATTGATGTCAAACACCAGCTGTAGGTCGTCGGCATAATTAAAGGTTTTGACCATTCTTTCGCGCAGAGACCGGATCAAGGGTAATAGGTACAAGTTAAACAGGAGCGGCGAAAGAGAAGACCCCTGGGGTATGTCACAGGTTAGTTTAATTTTTTGGGAGGAGAAATTGGCAAGGCAAACTGCTTGGAATCGATCGCTGAGATAGGAAATCCACTTCAATGCTAGGCCCTTGATCCCGGAATTGCTGACACTGTCTATCAGGAGACTATGATCGACTGTGTCACAAGCAGCTGACAAATCCAGGAGTACTAAGACCTGGGTAAGGCCCTTGTCAGCCCCCCTTCTGAGCTCATCCATGACTGCAAGAATAATGGACTCAATTGAGTGTGCAGGTCTAAATCCTGCCTGATGAGAGTCAAGGAAATGAGATTGTTCGATGAAGGAACTAAGGCAGTTTGCTACATGAGCTTCTAGAATTTTCCCTAGGTAAGGCAACAGGGAGATGGGGCGATAATTTCTGCGAACCAGGGGATCAGAGTTCGGTTTCTTCAAAATCGGGATAATTTCAGCACTTTTGAAGGTGTTGGGGACAATACCAAGTTTAAGGGAATTATGAAGGAATTCATTGGTTGTGGTTCACTTGATTGGCCAGTGGATTTGAGGCTGTATGAAGGTTGAGTTGCTTACCTCCTTGGTTGCTCTTCTTTCAGTGTGCAATAGTCCAAAATGATTATAGTGTTAAAGGTCACTAGGGAGGTCGATGTTCCGTTTTGAGTATAAAATGCGATCTCACGTCCTTGAACTATAGTGATGGTGGTTCGTTGCTTGAGGTCATGCTGTGATTTGGGATGAAAAACAGGCTAGTTGGGGGTGGGGACGAGGGTACCAACTTATGGCACCAAACGGAGCACAGTAGGCACCCAAAAGGTGCCTACTGGGACCAACATTTAAACACCAAGAGAAATTGGCAGATAAAGCAGTTGAAAATGCGGCACTAAGTACCACTTTCTTAACACCTTTGCAAAAACAGTAGACAATTGCCAGTGTAAACAAGCATCCCTCTTCACTCGATCGTTCACCATCCTCCGTGCAAGAGCAGTCATCTTGCCTAGGAACTCTGCCGTCATAAAAGCCTGAGAAACAATTAGAACAAGTGCATTTGCCAAACCAGACAGGTTCCCACCCTTCCTACCCCTTATAGCTCTCCGACAAGAGAGACCACCAGTCTCATACCCTCTTTGCTCATAAAGCAAAAACAATTGCCAGGGCAGCTTCCATAGCAAACAACTATCCCTTCTTACTTAACCCTTCATTGATCTGACAGGCTGGAGAAGTCTCTAGAGCATCTCATGGAACAGTCAACTACACCTCTCTGTACACATTGTTGACTGAACCAGATACAGCAATTGCCAGAGAGTTTGACTGTGCCATGACGATGCAATATTTGAGAAAACAATTGCTTCTTTTGAACATTCTTAGCTTTACAGACTCGAAGAATCTGTGAAACCACCCAATCCTCAAGCACCTGGCTTGCTCTAGCCCCACCTACACCCATATTGAGTATGGGGATACCTGTGGTTTACACCAAAAAGTTACGTCTGCTGCATCAGACCACACAGTAATGGCGTATGATTCTTCACTCATACTTTTCTCTGACTTTCTCAAAATCTTTGCTGCTGATTTACCACTTTCCCTCACACAGCAGTGCTTTTTCACACCCTCATGTTTTCTGTTTCACACATTTTTGCCTCTTGAGTGACCTCCGCATGTGGTTCGACAGGCTTCTTTTCTAACCATAAAGCACTTAACCTCCACTAACTTGTCACTGGACGGATTCACTCTGCCGGCCATACTCTTGATGCACTTGTAGCCCCAAAAAGAATAAATTCAGTGTAAACAAACCAGCCACCTAATGTGATTATCACTTATTGAACTTCTATCTGTCTTCCCTTTGCAGCCACTCCTCCACTAGCTTTCTATGCAAATATATATACCAGACCATGGAAGTACCTAAACCTAGCCGACTGAGTTGAGCTTCTTGATAAAGGGCCACTAGATTCTCTGATAATTCGGTCAGTTCCACCAATTGAAGTCAAAGGTTTAGACAGTAGTGACCCTTATAGTATCAGAAAACTAACAAGATTATCAGAAGAGTAGCTGGCTTATTCGGAAGTAATGTTGCAAAAAACATAACTAAAATCATTAAAAGGCTGTGTAGAACAACACTTGACATTAAAGTGAAAAATCAACTCCAAAGAATACAGAATATATAAAGTAACAACCAAGAATGTCAGGATCTTTTACTGCTCTTAGAGATTTGACCAAAGAAGCCTATTAAGTCATGTCTAAATTCTGTGACTTGAATTGCAACTCATACTGTGAGCTCTCCGGAGCTCTGGACTTCACTAGGGTATAACTTACTGGGAATGCCTAACATTGGCTGGCTCACTTCCAATTAAACAATTGTTGACAACTCTTTCATAATAAATCCTAGTGCCCAATCTATTCCGTCACAACTCTACATATTCAGCACGCTTTACATAGAAAGAAACTACTGAATTAATGTCTAACATTATCACCAGTTCACCAACTGACCCTTGTGCCTGAAACCTAATCAAAACATCCTCCTAGCATCGCCTGGTGCCATACCAGTTAGAGCAATTAAGTCTTAACTCTTTTCCCAGGAGTTCTCCGGCAAAGTAAAAACCTGCACTTTAAACCATTGCTTAAAACGATAGGACTTGATCAGTCAGACCCAGAAAACTACAGGCCATTAACAAACTGACCATTTATATAGACCCTTATTGAAAAGGCAGCTTTCTTTCACATTTTTGGTTTATTGAACACAGCCCTCTCCTTTCTGACAGACTGGCTTCTGTCCCAAAACATACACTGAATCTCAGTAGCCAAGAAGGCTCTTTTCTTTTCTGCACAACACGATTTGCCAACTTGTAAGTTGTACATCAAAGCTAAACCAGCTCCCATTTACTTTTTGAAGTTTAGTTGTCCTCACTCCGAAAGCTTGTCAGCTTTTTCAAGAATGCGTGCTGCAACTACGTTGAGGACGCCCAGTATAGTATGAAGAACAAATGATCAAACTGGGGCAAGCGATGACTTAAGCCAATGCTTACAGGGTGCAAAAATTTGAATGATACAGAACACCAATTCCTCAACAATTCATTGCCTAATTTGTGGTTTGCTTCAAAAAATTGGCAGCACTATCTGCCCACTGTCTGACTGTCTGAAGCATGTCTACACAAGTAAAGAATATGGACTTGATCAAGGGTCTCAATGCAACCTCTGGGTAACCAAGGGAACAAAAGTTTTTTTTTTTAAACGTGAATTCTATAGAGGATCAATCCTTCCCTTGGCTCTTTCACACAGTACTATCATCTATTCTTGTCATGCCTGGACTGTGGCTTTGGGCTTGCTATTGGGCTTAAGAAAACCATGGTAAAGGATGCCTTTGCAATGCTTACCTCCTCCTGCAGGTACCTTACTTGAAATATTGTACAGGAAGTGACACAGTTCATATATGGTGCAAAACCACCATTTATTCCTTTTTTTCTAAACGTCCACAGACCTGGGATCTAGTGCTGTTGATAACTTTTTACCATGTTATTACACATTTTTGTTACTTTTTTCTTTACTGCTCAAGCTTTATTTCCTCCCAAATCATCAATCCCAAATCTCAATAGTTAGTTATTGATGTCTGCCACCAACCCTGCCTGGAGCTTCTGTGTGTTTATACTGATCTCATGAACGTAAGTCATATGACCTCGGTGTCTTCATGAATCCAGTTCTCTAGAGAAAGGCTAAGCTGATGTTAACTTTCATCAAAGGTTGCTCAAGATCATCTTAATGAAGGAGGACAGGTACTCTGTATCGCTCCTGAAGCCCTTCTGGAGCTGCTCTCCTTCTGAACATCATAAGAAACTGAAAAGGCATCATAGTAGGTCTCAATCTGGCCATGGAAAGAAGAGAAAAAGGTCTACATAGAAATCAACCTTTTCATCTGAACAGTCTCTGGGGCTGAAATGAATAAACTTCCTATTGGTAAGTTATATCTTTAGAGAAGTTCAGGCCTTTAATGATGCTGTGTTAATGATTTTCTCCAATAGCACCTCTTAAATGCCTCCCTCATGATGGAAGGTCTATCAACTTTGGTTGACTATATTGTGATGCAGATAGCCTTGGCTACCCTTGTGCAGCCTATTCTTTAGTCAAAGCTGTCCTTAGTACCGCTACATGTAAGTCCAACTCTGGCATCACTTTTGGCACCATTACTTTCATTTTCACATCATTCCTCATGCTGATCACACAGAAAATCATGGAAATTGCTAAAATATAGGACCATTCTTAAGAGGTACTGAATTTCCAGAAGTTCCTCCAGTGACTAGCAAGGTAGTGATTAGGATAATAGACTATCTCTCTGGTTCTGACTTGGATGCAGTTCAGGTGCTCCAAAAGGTTTGGCCCATGTATGTGTGTTAAAGTACAGCAGATAACCTCTTGCCTTTGTGGGATATGGCCTGTATTCAGAGACTGATCTGTTGATTTCAGAAGCTCCCCTCCAGCAGAACATGTACAATTTTCTGCAGTGATTTATTCTGTTAAGAAAGAAACATCAGAGGTAATGCCTATAACCATTCACCTCGTAGAGCCTAAAACGTAACTGTTTACTGAAATATTGGCAGGTAAACAAAGTTGAGGGGTACTGCTATTTTTTAATGAGGCAATAGTAGACTAGGTGGGCTCCGTTTGGATCAGACTTCATTCGGCACCATTTGTAGGTAGTCACACAGCAACGAACGTTAGATTGGGTGCTACAGACTTTTCTCTTTCTACACATCTGTTACCAGAGACATCGGTGATCCATACTTCGGAAGTGGTTAAGGGAGTACTGTTCAATCTGTCCTGCTGGACAGAGTTTATTAGTATTTTGTCCAGATGGGAAAGAAGAATGCTTGTCTTTTGGTGCATTATTTTCACACTTTCTGTTACTTGCAAACTTTCTTAATCTTTTCCTCCTTTTTCAGCACCTCTTCTGACATAATGACTTGAGCAGCATTTTGCAACATGAATCCTGGATTCACATAGTATGCATTATTTCGCCATCTAGTGGCTGGGTTCGGATTTCTTTGTTAGTCCTCATTTTGCTTCTCTTAATCTTTGATTTTTATTTTTTGTTTGTTGCTAGGCCTTGTCTGTGGTCCTTTGGTGCTATGTCTGTCCTCTTGTGACGTCAGACATGCGTGCTGGAAGCATCCGCCAAAACTCAGCGGATGCTGACGAAAGGAACCAATTTTTGAAGGATTGTGGGACTAAGATCAATAATATTCACCATGTGGGATATCTGTTGAAGAAAACATACAAAACTGAAAAACATCGAAAAACACTGTCCCAGCACCAAAAAGAAGATGCACCATGTGAGGGCGACCACGCAGTCTGAGAATCCACCGACAGGACAACAGATCCGCCAGAAAAAAATGTAGAACATGCCCTTTAGGTACTGTCCCGAGTGCAACTAAAACTTTGCCCAGAAGGACAAACATCAGGTCTGTAACCTCTGCTTACCCAGGGATCCTAACACCGAAGGCTGCAAGGCATGCAGAGAGTTCCTCCGAAAGTGCTGAGCACTTGAGCAAAAGAAAGAGAGGCACCCTAGGCTACCATGCAAAAGCTAAAGAAGAGCCCATCCCTAACAGCTGGGGCTGTCGAATGAGGAGGAGGAGGACAACAGTGGCACTGAAGCGGCACAAGCCAAAGGGTCAGACCCTGAGCAAGAAGTCGTCAAGATGACACCTGGTCGCTCAAAGAAACATGAGGGAGACCCTTGAAAAAGCAGGAGGGACCTGACCAAAAGTCGACAGACTCAAAGTCCCAAAAGACCACCCTCAGTGCTGAAAGATTCACCGACAGACGAGAAGTCAAAACTTAAAGAACCCCAAGGGTCCCGACACAAGGGTACCAGTGAAGGTCACCCCTTTCCTCCCCATCACCCTCATACCCCCTCCACACACACCTACACAGAAACGCAGAAGAACGAACAAAAGAGGGTGAAAAAAGCGCTAGACCTCAAAGCCCTGGCTCCGAAGAAAAGAATGCAGCCAGCAATAGACACTGATGAAAAGATGCTTGAGGTTGAAAGGAAGGAAAGACTCCACGAGAATGAAATGGCAGCAATCTGGCGAAAGAAAAAAGACTGCGTTATCCCTTCAGGAATTTAAAAATCCCTTCCGAGAATCGAGCCAGGAAGAACCGGAGAAGATCAACCTAGATCTGTCAACAACACAAGAGCCACAAGAAGAACATCAGGAAATATTTTTAGCAGATGAAGTGTTTGAGGATGACCAGAGGGTCTTTCCTGACGTTGAAAGCATTGAAGTGTGGCAAGACATCGAAGCCTACTTGCCCAAAGAGGGACTTGAATCCTACTGTTCAAGACCATCTCCACCAGACGATATTGCACATAAAACTTACTGTGAAAAGGGTAGCAGGCATGAATGGAGTACAACTTAAAGCGAAGAGGGCTCAGAAATGCATCCTTGTCAAAATCTTTATGCCCTCACAGAGCAGTAACAAATATCTCCTGATGTTACCCAGGATTTTGGACCATGGATGGGAGGCTTTCAGAGAGCCAGCAGCCTGCAAGGCTCTGACTCGAGTAGGCAAGTCGCACCGCCAAACAACACCAGTCGGGGGCAGGATATAAGCCTTTCTCCAGGAGTGGAGAAGGGTCACATCAGACAAGTGAATCTTCAACAGCGTCCGACACGGATATTGCGTAGAACTCATAATGCCTGCTCCAGGGGTCAAACAAAAAAGAAGGCACACTCTAAAGATGAGACACGCTGCGTACAACAGAAGATGCAGGACCTCTTGAAAATGGGTGCAGTAGTGGATGCCTAAAGCCGAAATCAACCAAGGAATCTACTTTGCATACTTCTTCGTCCCTAAGCCAGACAAGTCGCTCAGACCAATACAGACCTCCTTTTTTGTATGTTAAATACATTCCTAAAAACACAAATTCAAAATGTGCATGCTTCATTCAATAGGTACTCCCGCGAAGGCGGGAATAAGGCTATATGCCAACAATAAACTTGAAGGACACCTACCTACACATATTGGTCAGACGCAAGCACAATAAATACCTGTGGTTTGTTTTATATATATATATATATATATATATCTACCCCCCACCCCCTTGTTAGTAAAAGCAAACTGTTTCCAGCAATGTGAAAAGAGTATCAGAATTGTCATGGACACCCTCCGTAGGCTAGGTTTCACATTCAACCTAAAAAAATCATCTACGAAGCCAGAAAATTAAAGACTTTTCTGGGAGCAAAGATCAACACGATGGAGGGGAAAGCGTTGCCTACCCTAAAGAGGGTTAAAGCAATCACAGAGCAAGCTCGCTGCTACTGCAATGGGCTGTCTGACAGGGAGGACTGTGGGTAAAATGATGGTAATGGTGGCCTCCTGCTTTCCCTTTATGCCATATGTGAGACTACACATTGGATCCCTGCAACAGTAGATCCAGAATCAGCAGTCACAAGCCACAGGGAGTTTGGAGTATCTAATGGTAGTAGCGCAGTAAGTGCCAGAAGAGATGGAATGGTGGGACCTGAACAACATAATGGTGGTCAGACCCTTCACACAGTTTGCTCCAAATATGACAATCACCACTGACGCGCATCCCACACAGGCTGCGTAGCGCACATAGGAGGGCTGTATATCAGAGGATTGCGAAGAGTTGAGGAAGTAATCTAACATGTAAACATTCTGGAGCTAAAGACTGCCTTCCTGGTCCAAAAGGCATTTCAGACATAGGTGAAGAAGACAGTACAAATACTAACGATTAACACAAACACGCTGTTCTGTCTAAACAAGAAAGGAGTAACAAAGTCACATGTGCTGTCCAAAGTAGCCCAGGACATATGGACATGGACCAGTCAAAAAAGAATAACATAAACAATACACCTGCCAAGAGAGCAAAACGAAAAGGAAGACAGACTAAGCAGCTAAGCATCCATATTATACAAATGAAAACTAAACGGTCCAGGGTTTTGGGAGCTCTTCGCACAATGGGGTACAACAGAGATCCCAATTTTCTCCAGTAAGGAAAACTGCCAAGACTTTTCCTCCAAGGACCCGCACCACCGCTCGAAGCGGACTGCCCTATCGATACTGGTCAGGGAGATTTGCATACGTTTTTCCACAAATTCCCCTCATCATAAGCAAATTCAAACAGTCACACAAGACAGTGATCCTCATCGCCCCACAGTGTGCTAGACAAACATGGTTCTCGAACCTGGCGGAGATGGCACAGGGAAAGGTAATAAAGTTGCCAACAAGGCATGACCTCGCCATGCAAGGGGGAAGAGTCCACCATCCGGATGTAAACACCTTGAGTCTGGGCTCCTGGCTCCTGAGGACATAGGGCCAGATGTAGATGGGCAAATACCGGTTGGGAACGGTAAAATCCATTAAATTTCACTGTTACCGACCAGTATTTAGCCATGTGGGATATAGGGAAGGAATCGGTAATAAGGAATCTGTAAATACCGATTCCTTATTGGCCTTGCATTTAAGGAATCGGTAATACCGATTCCTTAAATGCAATGTAGGTAGCACTTAAAACAGTGCACCTCAGCCTTAACGAATCGCTTTTTACCACAAACTTCAAGTTGGTGGTAAGTAGCAATTTCCTTTCAAAAAGCACTTTTTTGCTTTTTGAAATGTGCCATGTGGCACACATCCATGCCCTTAGGGCATGCATGTCTGCCACATGTGCACACATGCACATTTCCGGGTGCAACAGGGTGTCCTTTGGACACCCTGGCACCCTTGTAATACCTCCCGGTATTACCGATTTCAGTAATACAGAATAGGTAATGCCGATTGTCTTCACTTTAATTCCTATAGGCCTCCAAGCCCATAGGAATGAATGGGTAGGTATTCGATATTACCGAATCGGTAATAACGAATATTAAGAATTCAGTATTTTTGACCGAATTCTTACCTACATCTGAAATACCGATTTCTAAATACAGATTCGGTAAAATTCGATATTTAGGAATCGGTATTTCCCAATTACCTCCATCGGGCCCTTAAAATCTAGCCACCTCAACCTTCCAAATCGTTCCATGGACATTCTAAGAGAGGCTGGAAGGCCAAGTACACAAAGATGTTCAGCAAAATGGCAGAGATACGTTATGTGTTCCAGAAATAAGGAGCTGTTCCACTGCAGAACAGAGGACATCACAGTAGTCTGATACCTCACACACCTGCTTAGGCGAAAACCTAAGCTACGTCTCGCTAATGGTACACTTAACTGCAAGAGTAGCATACACAAGAGGACTCTTAAGAAGAAGCCTCTTCACTGCACAGGTGATTTAAAAGGTTTCTAGAGGGGGCAAAGAGACTAGACCAAATGTGTAACCATAATCTAGCACTGACACAACTAATGAAGCTGCCCTTTAAACCGCTGCACAAGGCAGCGATGCAGTTTCTTACCTTAAAAACTGCCTTCCTAATTGCTATCCCATTATTACATAGGGTGAGCAAGCTGCAGGCACAAACTTTCCAGAAATCCTACCTACAATTACACAAAGACAGCATTGTCATGTGGACACACCTGCATTTTCTTCCCAAAGTCATATCACATTTCCTTGTAAAACAAACTACTTCTTTCACAGTCTTTTTCCAATTCTTAAAAACTCAGGGCGAAAGAGCCCTGGATGTCCCCAGAGTGGTAATATACTACCTGGAAAGAACTAAATGGTTCAGAAAGGGAAACCAGTTCTTCTTATACTTTGCATATTCAAGCAAAGGATCACCAGTAACAAAGGGCACCATCGTAAAGTGGATAGAGCTAACAATACAGTGCTGCTACTAGGAAGCAGGTACACATTTGGAAGCAAGACCTAGAGCCCATTCAATAATGTAAAAAGAGGCTATCTTAGCGTTCCCAGCATAGGTGCCACCAAGCAACATACACAGCAGCCAACCTGGTCATCAGTTCACATCTTCAAAAAACAGTATTGCGTGGACATCCAGATGAACAGAGTGTCATATGTGGGTAAGAGAATGCTGAAGCATCTGTCCGGAAACTCAACCTCGTTTAGACACCACCTCCAAAACCATAGATACTGCTACAAAATCAATGCACATCATGTGATCCAGCAAAGGATTCATGCTGCAAAACAAAATGGTTACTTACCATTAGAGGTAGTTTTGCAGCATGAAGACTTTTCTGGATTCACATGCGACTCTCCACCTCCCCGGAAAATTAGAAAGTACAAGTAAGGTTGCTCATTGTGATACACTAAATCATAGAGCAGCATACACAGTCGGAGGTCACCAAAAAGAAAAAAAACCTGAAGATGGCAGCCACACACAGAGGCGTCCAGGGCACACCTCTAATGTCACAAAAGAACAGACATAGCAGCAAATGACTACAGACGGCCAGCAAACAAAAAGAGAGCAGGTAAAAGAGGAGACAAAGAATTCCAGACCCAACCACTAGATGGTTGAATAATGCACTACATTTTAATCCAGAGAATTCTGCAATACTACTCCTACTGGTAAGTAAACATTTAGTTGTAGACTGACGGTGGATATCGTCCCAGTATCTGATGCTTTACTGTTCTGAGACTTCATGCCTGGAGGAGGACTGCCAGGTTCTTGGGTAACATGCACACTCAAATTCTTAACCTACCGTTTGACAGCCATCGTCTCTCTTAGAGAAAATATATATGCTTGTCCGGTGTGAATGAAGCAGAGTATGGCCACAGCCAGTGATTGAGAATGATCTTAATTAGTAAAAGTTTTTCACTTGGCAGTATAGGAAACTAAGAGGCTAGGGCAATGTGTTTGGCAGACAGCAGATCCTAATAGTGCCCTTCAGCAATAACAGTGCTAATATCGAAAATACAAATGCAGAGGCTCTGGCACTTTCTGGCAATCTAAAGTGTTGTGGTCTTCTTCCAGGCCAACGTCCAGTAGAGCCCATTTTATTTGTCATACTGTACGGTTATCCACTTGCCTCGTTTTATTTTCCTACTGGCACAGAATAATAATCTTTTGGTTTTCTAATTGTTCAAATTGTATTATTCGTTTCTACTTGTGAATAAACTACCCACTGTCCCAACCTCTGCCCTCCCTACACAAACATAATGGAAGTGATAATTTCTTTTTTGAGCAATAGAATTAGTTCCATTGCCAGAAAGCTCTTGAGAACTACTGTAGGTAGTTCCTAATCCCCGAACAGGGCGGGGTTCTGAGACCAATTCTGGGTTTCAGGTTTCTGTATACATTTCTAAATAAGTAAATGCTCAGGATGGTTATACCGTTCCATATTTCCTCTGTGCTTCAGTGCCAAGACTGCCTGCTCTTGCTTGATTTGCAGTGTGATCATTTCCTCACACTGCTGTGTCCTTAATTCAGTAAAGCTTTGAGTCCTGGTTGACTCCCTCATTTCCAGTTTGCAGTTCAGCCTTACTTCAACCCCGATGGTTGTCACCAAAGTTATGGCATTGGTGGTACCTTTCCTTTACCCTTATATTGTAGACTTGCCATTAAAACCAGGCCCCTGTTCTCCCCCATTCCACAATGATATTTGCTGAATATTCAGTTTACAGCCACCCTTTTGCACGATCCCATGTGCTCCTCAACCAAGACAAATATAGACTAATGCCTACTCAGAAACTTCACTTTATAGGAACTGCATTAGCCACCTGACAAATGAAGGCTTTTCCACCAACAGATAGGTTAATAAACATTCAGGGGATAACTCCCAGACCCCCTGTTTGTTTTGCAGGTCTTTTGACCTTATCTGTGTGTTCCTAGTACCTCATGCACACCTTTATATGGTACACCTTTTTAAGTTCTCAGGAGAATCAATGTTACAAACACCTGAAAGACCTGATGTACTGGTCACTCGAACACTGAGTTCTTTAAACTGGTGGACAGCCCCGCACAATATCTACAAAGGGATTGCCATTCTATCGTCCTTGATTTTGGGTCACTTCTATGACTGATGCATTGCTCCTTGTATGAGAAGTCTATTTTAACCACCTGATCTTAAAATGTGATCTGGTTTCCTGAGATGAGAAACCATCATATAAACCTGTTGGAACTGAAAGTTATTTGTTTAGCCCAAGAAGTCTTTGTACCATCTGTTTGGAAGAGGCAGGTGCAAATTCTGACAGACCGTGCATGCTCCATACACTAGTTGAACAAAGAGAGTGGTGTGGTTTCCAAGAAACCCCTGAGCTGTGGTGGTGGTCCATCGACCAAGCCATTGGGTCTATCAGCAGCTACTATGGAGGGGAAGGAACCTCATTGGCAAATTTGCTTATTTGTTTGTTGTCGGGCAAGAATGAAATTTGGCTGGCTAGTTGGTCAATCAGATTTTCACCAGGAGGGGCGCTCTCCGTATGTATATGTTTGCAACAGCAGTCAACAAAAAGTGATTACTGTTTTTTACCTCCCTTGAAGAAAAGTCTCTGAGATGCTTCAGCATTTGTCATACTTTAGCCCTGCAATACACTTTCCCTTGATTTTTTTTTTTTTTTTTTATATATATTTTTATTGCAGGAATTAGTAAATCGTTACAAAATCGACCAGCATAATAACACAAGCAATATCAGCGAAATACAACCCTCTGTCCCCGCACCGTAAGTTCCGTACATAGCCTTCCGGCCCACAACCCTGGGGTCGGGCGGCGAAATTCAATGGGGGCTCAGAAGGATGTCAGAGCTGGTCCGGATGATCCACTGTCCGTCATCTGCTTTTCCAAACAAGCCTATAAACCCAAAAGAAAAACCCCCACCCTCAAAATACTACTAACCAAAGTAAATCCCACCCAACCCCGCCATCAGCGCCTGAGAACAACCGCAACAGGATCTACTATGGGACCCACGGGGAAAGCAACAGGACTAATAGTGCAAATGTTTTAATGGGACTCGGGGCGAGTCGCTTCTTCACCTTCAGAGTCGCTGGGGGCGCAATAATCCCTGAGGGCCTGCACTAACATTTCCCACTCCAACGCTGCCTCCTGCGCCTTCTCATTACGCTGCCTCCCAGCCAGTTGGTATCTCAGGGTGCTCTCCCCCGCCGCCCACTTCAAGAGCTCGCTGTGCCATCGACTTCCTGTCGGACCCACTCGTGCCTTCCAGTTCCTGGTCACCTCTCGCTTAGCAAGAAGGAGCCCTAGGTCGATAAATTTGCTGGAGATTGTATTCTTAGGGGTATGAGGGAACCAGTGTAGGAGTCCCACCGCCGCATCAAATGATAAGGATCTCCCCGTCACCTCCTCCAGGGTCTTCCCCACTTCCACCCAGTAGGATGATAATCCCGGGCAGGCCCATAACATGTGGAGGAGGTCCGCCTCCTGAGCCGGGCACCTAGGGCAATCCGCCGAATTCGTGGCAAAATATCGCTTAATTTTCACTGGGGTCAGATATGCTCTATGGAGAACGTAATAGTGGACCAGCTGAAAACGGGCGTGGCGTGTGCCCCTCCAGGCTCGCCGCACCAACTGGGACCAGGTCGTCTCCGGGATAACCCTGCCAATGTCCTCCTCCCAGCGGTTTCTCAAAGTAGTGAGAGGAGCCAACCCCTCGTTGATCAATCTGCCGTAAAGGCAAGTGACCGCCTTCACCGTGCCCGCAGACATCATCACGTATTGGCACACCGGAGATAAGGCGGGTTCCTCCTGCCCGCTCTTCCAGTGCGCCTGGATCGCTCGAACAATGGCCGAGTGCAACAGAAAGTCACCACGGGGGATCTCGAACCGGTCGATAAGATCCTGGAAGTGCAAGAGCGCCCCGTCCTCATACAGATCCCCAACCAGCTGTAAGCCAGCGTCCTCCCAGGCCGCCAATCGTGACCAATCGCCTCCATGGGGGAGGGCCGTCAGCATCCCCAAAGGTATTTCGGGCGCATATGGTGTTCTCAGATGGCCTCGGGCGTGAGCCCGATTCCAACAAAGGCGGACGGTCCGCTCCTCCAACGACAAATCCCGCAGGGCCAAACGTTGTCGCAGCGCTATGAAGGAGAGAACATGCCTGGCCATGCCCGTCCCCCTTCTGTCTTCCGGGCCTCGGAATTCCCGGGCGATCGCCTGGGTGAAGGTCTGGAGCTGCGCCGCCAGATAATACTTTTAGAAGTCCGGCACCGCAAGCCCCCCCTCATCCTTCGGCCTCATCAGGGTCTTGAGGGCCACCCGACGGCGGCCCGAGCCCCAGAGGAATCCGACCACCATAGATCGTAATAGTCGAAACGTGGCCGGTGGGATCCAGATCGGTAGTGTCCGGAAATAATATAAGAGCCTGGGAAGCGCCACCATTTTAAGCAGAGCGATCCGTCCCGCCACCGAGAGCGGCAGCGTGGCCCAGAAGTCCATGCAGCCTCGAAGTGCTCGAGTGCTGCGGGCAATGTTCCCATCCAGGAGGTCGGATGGGTCGTGATAGACGAATACCCCCAGGTACTTAAAGCAGTCGGGCTCCCATCTAATCTCCCTACTTGGAGTAGGGGCGGGGGCACCCTTACGAACCGGGAAAAGACAGGTCTTGGACCAATTCACCCGGAGGCCCGAAACCTCCCCAAACTCCGTGAGCGCCGTCGCCGCTCCATGTAAAGCGTCGAGGGGGTCCTCTAGGAAGAGCAACAGATCGTCTGCTTACAGCGAAACGTAGTGCGGGCCCGAAGGCGTCCACAGGCCCATATAGTGGGCTCCCGATCGAAGATGCAGCGCAAGTGGTTCCACCGCCAGTGCAAAGAGAAGTGGGGACAACGAACACCCCTGCCTCGTGCCTCGTTCTACCGGATATTGCGAGGAAATCAGTGGTCCCGCCCGGACCCTGGCCGATGCAGAGGCATAGAGAACCGCGGTCCATCTGATGAAGCCCTCACCGAGGCCGAATCTCCGCAGCACCGTGCAAAGGTAGTCCCACTCCAGGCTATCAAAAGCCTTCTCTAGGTCCACCGATAAGACAACCGGGGACGGGGCATCCACAAACGGTTCCCCTAGCAAACGGAACAACCTGCGAATGTTCATAGTCGTGTTACGCCTTGGGATAAAACCTGCTTGGTCCTCATGCACCAGGGAACTCATGTGTCCCAGCAGCCTCGAGGCCAAGATACTGCTCAGTATCTTATAGTCCACCGTCAGCATCGATAAGGGACGGTAAGACCCCGGGTCTGACGAGTCCCTTCCTGGTTTGAGGAGAGGAACCACCAACGCCTCACACATCGAGCTCGGGAGCCGCCCCAGCCTCTTCGCCTCTCTGTAGACCACCAATAACCTAGGGGCTAGGAGGTCAGCATAAGCTGCATAAAACTCCACGGGCAGGCCGTCCAGGCCCGGGGTCTTATTTCTCGCCATCCGTTTAATGGCACCGCGGATCTCCCCCAATTCTATGTCGGACCCCAGGGCTTTCGCCACTTCGCGCTCCACTGTTCGGAGCTCCAGTGGGCGTAGATAATTATCGAGCCGGTCAGGGTCTCGGGCGGAGCGACTGCGGTATAAACTTTCGTAATAATGCCGGAAGCAGCTGAGAATCTCCGGTTGAGTGTATACCTCGGTTCCGTCCGCCTTACGCATACTTGTCGTCAATGAGGACTGACGCGTAGGGTTGGCCAGCCATGCCAACAACGCGCTCGATCTGTCCCCCTCCGCGATGGACCGGACCGTGTAGGCCTTGTAGTCAAAACAGCGAAGCCGTTCGACCTCCGCCGCCACCTTCTCCCTCGCCCCCGCCGTGTGTACCTGTAATTCCGGGTGCCCGGGGCGGCGAACTTCCAGCTCGCGGAGTTTCCGGTCCGCTGCGTCTAAGTCAGCTAGGATAACTCGCCTCATGCCCACCTTTTTAGAGATGCAGTAACCCCTCACCACTACCTTAAAAGTGTCCCACTCTAACGCTCTTGTACTCGCGGTGCCGCTGTTGGACGCAAAATATTCCGATACCTTATCCCCCAGGTCCGCCCTGAAAACACTGTCCTCAAGAATCTCGGGTCGTAACTTCCAGGTGGGCACCGCCGGCGCCCCGGGGAGCCAGCGAAGGTCCAGCAGGAGGGGGTTATGGTCTGAAATGGTCCTGGACAGGTACTCAGATCGGACCGCTGCCGAAACCAGTTCGGGCGAGCCAAGAAATCCATCCAGTCTGACATGCAACTCATGTAGGCTCGAGAAGTATGAATAGTCCCTAGATGTGGGGTGGTGCGCCCTCCAGATATCCGTCAGACCCCAGTGGGTCTGCCAATCCTTACGACCCTTAGCCGTGCGACGAACCGGAGAATCGGGAAGGGGTGGATGTGAGCGGTCAGTGTCTACGTCCACTACTGAGTTGAAATCTCCTCCAAGCAAAAGGGGCCCGGAAAAGAAGTGGGCCAACGAGCCCGATAACCTGGAAAGGAAGGCAGTCTGGTCTATATTAGGAGCGTACATACAGCAAACGTTCAAGTCCCTCCCTCCTAAAGTGCCCGAAATGGCCACGTAACGCCCCTCTGGATCTATCACTGTGTTCGTGACCTGGAAGGGGACCCCAGCTCTAACCCAAATTAGCGCCCCCCTGGCATACGCGGAGTACGATGTGTAGAAGACCTGCCCCCTCCATCTACGCTGTAGCGCCGCCCCTTCCGCCTTGTTCAGATGAGTTTCCTGCAGCAGCGCCATTTGCACTCCCCTACGCACTAAATAAGCGTGGACTTTGTGGCGCCTGGACATAGTATGAAGCCCCCGCACGTTCCAAGTAACACATTTCAAATTAGCAACATCAGCCATTGTCCCATATTGTCCTCGCACAGTCTCCCCATCCGGGTCCCCACAAAAAAAGGACATCATACATCCCAGCACTGATGGCGGCCATTTTCCCCAACCAAGGCCAAACAACCCAAGAACGAACCAAACCCCCCACCCACCCTCCCCAGAACAGGACCCAAACAGCACCATCCAGATCCCATCCAAACCTTGCCCTCTAACAACCCAATAACCCCTACTAATCCTGCGGTCGCCACCGTAGGAAGGCCTTAAGGGCCAGGTGCGGGCCGGGCGGAGGCAGTGGGCCCTCGACGCTCAGGCTACCAGGACTAAAACAAGCCCAAAACAGTACCAAAGACCCTCGGGGCACCCCACCCTCCCCGCCCTCGTTGTCAGCATCAAGTGACGGCAACCGCCTCCCCCCTGCCGGGCCCCCTCCCAAAATGAGGTAGCTTACCCCGTTACCCCTGTCCATCCAGAAGGTCTTCCGCCGACTTCGGTGTGATCACCGGTGTATGGGCGCTATCGGTCACCGAGTCCTCGGAGTCCGACGGTGCCCCCTCGTCACCCGGGTCCGCTTCCTCTTCAATGGCATCGTCCCGTGCGCCAGACAACTCAGATAACACCTCCAGCACTCCCCTCCGCTCCGTCGACGTCTCTGCAGTTGAGGGCCCCCCTGAGCGGCCACGGCGATTCCTAATCCTCCTGGATCGCCGTCTCTGTTCCGGCCCCTCCGCCTGTTGGGATGAGGAGCCGAAGCCATCTTTCCCTGCTCTGTAAAGCTCGAGCCAGGCACAGACATCCTCCGGGGTGTCGAAGAATTGAGTCTTGTCATCGACAATGATGCGGAGCCTAGCAGGATAGAGTAGCGAGTACTGGATGCCCTCGCTCCTGAGCTCGCGCTTGACCGCCAGGAAGGAGAACCGCCTGCGTTGAGTTTCGTAGGTGTAATCCGGGAAGATGTTCACCTGACTGTTCGCCACTTTGAATGGGCCATTATGCCTGGCGGCATTGAGGATGAAGTCTCTGTCCCGAAAGTGTAATAACCGCGCCACCACTGGTCTCGGGGCACGTCCCTGCTGCGGTGGCCGCGCCGGGACTCTGTGGGCACGCTCCAAGGTGTAGAAGGAGGATAGCCCCTCCGGGGCCACCGTGTCACGGAGCCAGGCCTCCAAGTATGCCACCATGTCGCCATCCTCGATCTTTTCCGGAAGGCCCACCACGCGGATGTTGTTCCTCCTGTTGCGGCCTTCCGCATCTTCCGCTCTCTGCTCTAGGGTCGCAATCCGGGATAAGGCATCCTTCATAGTCGCAGCCAAGGTTCGCTGCGCCGGCTCCAAGGTTTTCACCGAGCTCTCCACCTCCTTGACCCGGTCCGACAGTTTGCCGTGGTCCGCTCTAAGGAGACCAAGGCTCGTCGCCACCTGGGCAATGTCCTGTTGGAGGGCCGATCGCGTGGTCGCTATCGCCTCCAGAACGCGGTCGAACTGCTGTTGCATCGACGCACCACCAGAACTCTTTGGGTCCCCATGTTCCTCTTTGTCCTGGGTCTCCGAGTCTGAGGCGGTTGGGGTAGTCCCCTTGGCTCCTCTAGGTTTCCCCATGTCGCCGGGGGTACTCCGCGATGGTCCAGGAGCATGCGTCTCCGGGAGCAGATGCCGACCGCGACCCTCCCGGTCACTGGATCTTAAGTCGAGTATCGGAGACCTCCTTCTCCAGGGCCTGTGGGAACTTCTCCGCTTCGGCTCGCGCCACCACCACGGCGTCCGAGGGCACCGATAAGGGGGCGGAGACAACCGCCGCCAGGTCGGGCAGGCCCGCACAGCCGCTAAAGTCCCGGGGTGAGGGTCACCAACTCCACCGGACGATTTGAGGCGCCAGAGTGTCGCGCCTCCCATGGGAGTGGACTGGCCAGGAAACTGTAGCTAGGTGCGGTGTCGTGAGTGCGGCCACCGCCTGGTTCACCAGACGTCCGCTCACGGGATCCACTATAACGTGGGCATCCGCCCGGTTACCCAACCGAGTGCGTTCTCGTTGTAGAAAGTCCGATCCGACCGATATCTAGTGCACAAATCAGCCGGGGATGGCAAAGCCGGGGGCGAGACGCCGCCGGCGACGCTCCTCCAGTTCAATGGATCCGGCTAGGGGGACAATGAAGTCCGGGCGCCATGTTGGGTCCGCAAACTTCGGTTTTACGCCGGATCACCACTCGTCCGAGCCACAGCAAGGGCCCTGGCAGGTCGTCGTCGGTCCGTCCAGCAGAATGCGGGGTCCGGAGTGCCCCGCAGCCTCCGATTTACAGGATAATCACGGGCTCAGTCCCGGAGCCGAGCTCTCAGGCGACCATCGCCATCGGCGCCCAAGCCACGCCCCGCAATACACTTTCCCTTGATGCCCTCCTGACAAAAGAAGATTCTGCAGATACTGAAGTTTTTTTATTTCTTTCAGTGAAAAGGCCTACTACCAGAGCTATATACTCTAGTAGTTGGGCAGTATTTGCAGCGGGTGGCTATATAAACCGAAAAAATGATGTTTCTGTCATCTGCCCACCTATTGTATCTTTAGCTCAGAAAGGGCTTTGTATAGGTATAGTGAAAAAGTTATCTGGCAGCCATTTTGGCATCTGTTTTCTCCTGGAATCTACTCTATTTCAGATCCCAATTAATCTTTGATTTCTCAACAGATTTACCTTGTTACTTTTGTGGCTGCCGAGTGGAACTACAATTTGCTTTTAAATGTACTCATGAACAGTCATTTGAACCACTCTAATTTTGTGATAAGGGTTTCTCATGGAAAACTGATTTTCTTCAAGCCATATCATCTGCTAGACCAGTTTGGGAATTCCAGGCATCCTCAGCCTCTCCACAAATTTCTGTGTTCCATAAAGACAGTTTCCCTTAGGGAGAAGTCTTCTTTCTTACCAGAGTTTTCCACTTAATTTTCCCATTTCACTGATCATATTGATAACCATCTTTGAACCCTCACCCTCAATTCTCTATGAAGTATAAACATCTACATTGCCTAGATCTCTGTAGAATGAGTCCACACATTCACAAACATGAGTCCTGTCTAGGAGAGGATAACATTACTGCATGGTGTTTCTAGCTTTCATTTGGGTAATGTAGTCCGGAAACATTTTGCCTATATCAGTGGTTTCCAAACATTTTTATTATAAGAGCCACTTACGTTACATGAAAACTATCAAGAGCTATTAAAAATATTAGCATTAGAGGACACCGTAGGCAAGATTAACAACAGTGATGGCTTCTCTGGCAGGGTTGCCAACAGCAATGTCTATAAACTTTAGTAATTTAGAAAGTCTGTACAAGGGTAATGCAGAATTACGATCGCTGCAATGCCCGTGGCACGAAGATGATAGTAATACTTTTCACTAAAGCAGCGTGATTTATCATTCAAATATCCGCTAGTAATACAGTTCGGAAATGCAACAATTTTTCTCTAAACATCAGTTTATGAATTCGAAAAATGCACACACTTTAGTTTTCAAGTAGGTTGGGCTTGCACATAGGAGAGCTACTTACTAGTAGTTTGAGAGCTAAACGTTAGAGAAGCATGATCTAGATGGATTTTGCTTACTGACTGAGATTTGGCTGGTAAACCAGCACCAGGATGCTTGGGAGCTCAGTCTACTAGTCACTGCATCACATTCTGGTCTTCTGATGCATGTTCCCCATCAGCCGATGTGCATGCAGAAACCTGGTCTTCAGTGAATACATTCACCAAGCTTTAATGTGTGATATTGAAAGAAAAAGACTCTTAAAGGCACTCCTAGCATCAGTGATGTCTGAAAATGTCTAATTCCATTCTCATGCCTGGCCACAAGCGTTCAGTTGAATAATCTGCAAAAGCTCCTGTTTCCATACAAAAGATCTTTTCTGAAAGTAAGTAACCTGTTATTTTACTATTAAAACTGAGCCTCTACTGCAGTCTGCAGCTGCCAAACTGGCCTTAGGTTGGCCTCCGAGATCCTCTTCTGCTATGGCTTTGGCGCAGCTACATTGGCTCCCAGTGAGGGAGAGGGTGACCTTTAAGTCCTTGTGTCTGACCTTCAAAGCCCTTCATGGGCTGGGCCCGGCTTGCCTCCAACGGATGTTTTCATGGTATGTACCGGCCCGTAATCTGCGCTCCTCCCTGGCCAGGGTGGTGGTTGTCCCTAGGTTTAAAAGATCCAGAGCTGGAGGCAGATCATTTAGGGTGGCTGTGGATACGCTGTGGAATTCTCTGCCCATGGAACTTAGGCAGATTGATTACCTGCCTGCTTTTAGAAGGCAGCTAAAAACTTGGCTTTTTCCACGCTTGCCTTAATCTTCAGCCGCCTCCAACTGCCCTTCCTCTCTGCTTTTGCTACTGCCAGCGCCAAGATGCCTCTTGAGGTGATAGCTCGCTCTACAAGTACAATAAATAAAAGGAATTGTGAGGCGATTGTTCTCTGTGTAAACATGCATGCTGTGAAACGCGGATTAGACGAATACTCTACAATCCCCTACAATTTAGAAGGGTAGTAAAGACCTGGCTGCTTTCCTGGAGCAGCTCAGCTGGAAGCAAACCCATATGAACTGTTTGTGTGTATAGGTGAGCTGCTAGCCAGACCTCGCATTTTTACTTAATTTCTCTTTCAGTACTGCACTGTGACATGCCGGTTACAATGCAATTAAAATGGAAGTATTTCTTTTTTGTATGCAACATCGCTGCCACCACCCTTGAAACTTTACATAATAAAAGTTGTAGATATGTTTTTCTGAGAGAAGCCAACTTGGCCTCTCAAGGGTTGGGAAAGTGCTATGTGAAATACCAGTGTAGTGCAATAGTTTAGGAACTGATGTGCGCAGACATCAGGAACAAGTCACTTGGTTTGGATGGGCTGCCAGTCTGAGGCTGTATGGGGTACCACCAGGTAGACGCCTAAGACTGGTCCTCCCTTTACACCCAAGTCCGGGATGCCCAGTTTAACATCAGTGTGAACTCTTTAGTGGGATAATTATATAGGTTATTAATGGAAGGGGTTTGTGGGATACATTATCATATCTAGCGTCTTCTGATTACCCATTTGCTATATTCTTTGAGCACTCTGAGCTCACCTGTTGGGGGGATAGTAGCCTTTAACAAAAACTCTAAGTAAATAAATAAAAAGTAGAATAGGAAACTCCTTATATGTACATGTCCGTTCATATCCATTGTATCCAAAGCCTGATTCCAGTCACCAAAGTGTGACCCATTTGCATGATAAGCGTGAAAGTATCACAGTCCTTTACAATGCTTATTAGCTTCAAACAAACAAAAAAAATTTAAATTGAGGATCTTGCCTAATGGGTTGTACAGTCCTTTTGAATTCTTACCCTAATATATGTGCACTCCCAACTTTGCTTCGACATGGCGGGTTATAACTCCCAAAATGGGAAAGCAAAGTACTGAGGACTTGATCCTTTCAAGGAAAACATCTGATTTATGGCATTCAGTTTCGTACTGTGTTGGTTTCTGTAGAATGTGATGCTAGTAGAGAGTCAGTCCCACTTTTGTTAGATGTGTATACAAGGAGAGCAGGTTCTTTATGACTTTGAAGTGTTCTATGATGTAGACCTTGGATTAAAAGTAATTGACGTTACCTTATGGATCCTTTGATCTTTATTGATAGGTAAACACATTTTTAGAATAGAATAACAAGCTTGTCTCAAGAGTTTGTCTTGAACAGAACAAGGACATCAGGGCACCTAATGAATTAAACAAGCATTTGCAATGCAATAGGTCTCGCATTACTGAAAGTATGGGCTATTGGCATTGCATTATCATTTGCATCACCAATAGCTTAAACTTCCACTCACTAAGATACCTACGGTGCTTCGATTATACACAGCAGCTGGTTATGCCCTTTACATTGGTGCGCATGGAGTTAATTCTAGTCCCCCTTGCTGCTTTTGCACCCTGCTGGAAGCACTTGCAGGGTATGACGTGCTTTACAAAACCAACACACTGAGGTAAATAGGAAACAAATATATTGTGTGGGTTTATAAATTAAAAATGCCAAAAGATAACTGTGTCATAATGGGAAATTCCAAAATAACTACAATCCTCCGATATATAAGACAACAGACACTACCAGCGTCCCATGCCCACACTACTCCAATGGGCAAACCCTTTAGTGATCTAAACGCTGTACATTAGTAGGCCTTATGCTAGGAACAGATGACATTTTAGTAACGAGGTGTAGACTGGTGAACTAAATTCCAACAGGAACAAGGGTGTGGTGTGCAAAGAACCAGATTACCTTGCATGAGGAAAGAACCTCCTTAAAGGAGGTCCACTGAAGTTATACTGCGGAGAACAACCACACATTGCCGTCAGCCTTCCTGAAGGTCCACCTCCACTCCTATAAATGTATCGGGAGTCCCACTAACATTTGTTGCATGCTTTACTACCAAAAGTTTTCACGAGTGGGCTCACCCACTCTTTCAGATCCACGGCATGCAGGGGTGAGTTGCCGGTGAAGAAACAGCAGGGAAAGGCCTGTCAGCCCGATAATATCAGTGAAGTTGCCGGCTTAGGGACAGACACATGCATTGCTGTAAAGTAAAGAAGAGCTTCTTCTACAGCTACAAATGTGGATTATGAGTTATTATTTCTACTCACCGTGTACTCAGAAAGACACACAAAATAAACACAGTCTTAAAACGGAAGACAAGGAGTGAAAAACAAGCTGCAGAGCACTCGTAGCCCTACCTTAAAGTTTCCGGGATGATGTCAGTTTTTAAGAAACATGCACCTCTGCAGAGCCGTAATTTGTTGATTTGTTGGCATGCCTGTAATGAAGCTCATGGTTTCATAATTAGCAGCTCCAATTGACTTAGTTTCGAAACTCATACGTTGTTGTACAGAGATTGTCAGCTGCCATTACGCACCACACCACAAATAGATGCTGCGAGGTATCCCGAGTTCCGACCGAGTCTGCTCGTTACCATTTTGAAGCATGCCATGAATCATTGTGTTTCATTATGTGGCTATAAACTTCAGGGCTTTGCATATCTATTCTCGCTGATTTCAAATTAAAAAATCTGCTTGATACCATTATTTTAAAACTAAGGTATTTTCAGGGGATGATGTAGTTGTCTGAAAGATTACATAAAATATTTTGTGCGCACAGCTTTCACCTGGCGACATGCATGAAGTGGCCCTTGAATAAGACGCAATATTTGAAAAGAATTCCCAATTTCTTGCCTGAATGGCTTTTCCAATACCTGATGGTTATTGCAGCCTCAAGTGGGCGGGCTGGGGTTTGACTGCCAGGGCTTCCACGAGTAAATTGTGGGTCAGTTTAGGGGCACTCCTGTGGGCAGCTGTAAGTGGAGCTCCATTAAGAAAAATAAACCTCTGAGGCTGCAAGGCAGCGCGCAAACTTCAACCTCTCTGTTCTCCACCAACAGCTGTTAACGAGAGAAATGCGATTTAAGCACTGTGTAAACAAGCAACGTCCACACTGACGAAATGCAGCCAGTGAATTGGAAAGCAAAGCCTGTGCGCCAAGAAACCATCACACATAATTGAAGCTTGTATAATTTCCATAGGTACATGCCCAGTCTCCGGGAAGCTGAACATATCTGTAATTTAAGATCACTGGGAGCATGTTCCAGATGTGATTTTCCATCCTGGGGTGCCCTCGGAGTAATCTGCTTTGTCCCCTCCAACTGATGAATGTGCAACAGAGCCTTCGGCACAAACTTATCACTAGCCAGGGGGGTCCTACTTTGCTGAGTTTAATAGTCCACGACCTACGCCATTCTTCAGTGGCTGGTAACACCGTCCACGCTCACTAATCACAGAGCGACAAGAAACAAGAAACAAAAAACTGGGCAGAGGGCGTAGGGACTGTCAGCAGAAGTGAATGAGCCCAGGCAGGTTGTGATGGTGGGGCCAAGCAGCACTGAGAGGAACCGAGCAGAGCAGTCGGCCTGAGGGAGAAATTAAAACAAAAACACAATTGGGGCAAAGGGCATTGTAAATGTGACAGATACAGCATGATTTTCAGCCCTGTTTACAGAAACAGCCTTGCTAAGCTCAGAGCAAGAATGCTCTGCAAAAGAAAAGGAAACCATCACTAAACACGAGTAGGAAACCAAGGAAAAAAAGCCCCTAGGGAACAGATAAACAGGACAAAGGGTAATGATACTGTAGTTAGTCCCTGCTGCTGGGAGGAACTAAAGAGACAAGTCACGTTTAAAGTACTCGCACGGGTGTCTCTGTACGTGACGCGGGCTGCATAACCAAAAGCTGCCTACGGAAATAATAAGCAAAGCAACAAAGGTGATTGGCCCATGCTGCCGTTTTGTGCTGGGGTGCGTCCGTGCAGTTAAAATGATGGCGGACCAGAGAGGGAGCATGTCTTCAAGGAGTTCTGCCTCCTGATTGGCTGTTGAAATAAACACTGAATAGAAACCTGTGGTGCGCGGCACCACAGAGGAGCCGACGCGGGAATCGAAACCAGTGGTGCGCGCGCACCAGAGGAGCGGGGGTAAGGGAGCGCGAAGACGCCGAGACAAGGTAGGGGATGTGTGTGTAAGGGGGGGAGGGGGTTCTCTGTGTATGTGTGTGCGTGAGTGTGTGTATGCTGGGGGGGTGGGAGGGCTGTATGTGTGTTTGCACGTGTTGTGAACAGCCTGCCGGAATCAGAGCGCGTGTTGACGCGCGCAACCTGATCCCGGCAGGCTGCTGCGTGCATGCGCGTGCCAGTCTCTTGTCCTCTCCCTTTCAGTCCTTGAAAGCGAGAATGATTGCAATAGTCTCGCTCTGCGACAGCAGGCCTTTGGCCTGCAATCGCAGGGCGAGACCTAAAAAGGAGATCTTGAGCAAATACATTTTTCAGAGTAGCTTGGCAAATATCCTCATCAGCTCTGACATCTGTCTACAATATTTTTTTCATTCACAAATGATCAACATAGCACACACAAGTTGCTTGTCACACTAAAACACTTGTCAACCTGTGGTCTAAAAGGCATTTGAAGCCAATGATATGAACTACAAATGATTTATCACAGATGAGGGATACATTCCAGGTTCGGAAAATCCCAGTGGAAGTATAATCTATACATTCCTCTGGGTAATGCTGTACTTTGCAACCCCTTGTATGTTTATAATGCACTCCTACAAAGGAGATTCCACTCTTGTTGCTACATAAAATTCCTGCACAAACACTTCTGAATCCATTGGTGATACTAGCGTTGAAGAACTGCCTGAACAGATTACCAACTTGTTTTTGTTTTGCAATGGCTCTTGCTATCATCTAAGTGCCACTACCTCCCCCTTTGAGAAACCTCCCTGCAGTGTGCAAGGCTGAGGGAAGTCCCTTGGGCACTGCTGTTTCCGAGATGGCAAAAGCAGTTCTTAGTTGTCTTAGCAGCACAGGTGATTGGTGTGCTCCCTGTGGTATTTGGATGCAGTGAAACATTAAGCACTGCTCTGTTGAGCAGAAACATGTGACATCTAAGTTGTACTGAAATGTAGCACAGAAAGAGACTAAATGGAATAACCAAAGCGGTTTAGCCTTCTCTTATCCAGAGGTGATCCGTATAGAGGGAAGCTATAGTTTGAGAGTTCATGGAGATACTTTCTTGCTTTGGAGGTGTTAGATGTAATTGTGTTTGTGTCGACATATAAAATACTTTCACTTTAGAAATAGGTAACTTATGTTTTCCATGGAGTATTTCACAATCCTCTTTTTCCGACTATAGGATACCTTTTAGTGAAGTGAAAAACTGAACGGAGTTGTGATGCCCTGCTCCTTTATTGTATTTACAATAGTTTACATCACTTTAATCGAT
This sequence comes from Lissotriton helveticus, assembly GCF_964261635.1. Lineage (NCBI taxonomy): Eukaryota > Metazoa > Chordata > Amphibia > Caudata > Salamandridae > Lissotriton > Lissotriton helveticus. The sequence continues at coordinate 1,371,287,936 of NC_136057.1, forward strand.
ATGGGTTTTTCAGTGCTCAGTGTGCTAACAAGAATATCAAAGGCAATAAATATAGGCATAGCAGATTCCTATTACAGAAAGCTGTCTTAAAGAGCAGATTTGAGCCCTAGTAACGAATAAGCAAGTTCTTTAGCTCCCAAAGTTTCTGGGGTGGCCAGGCAGGACGTGATCCAAAAAGAGAAGGATTGCACAAAATTTCCTACAGAATCAGTATTTTTTCCCTACAATAAGTAGTATAAATTTGTTTCTCCGAAAGGTGGTTTACTTGAAGGCCTGTTAAATGCGTTTTGTGAATTTGCTACATTTGTTTTGGGATAAGTGTTTTCGGATGTAAAGTTTGTATGTTCTTTTGATAAACTTAATGATTGTGTATACCTACTATTAACAGATTTCAATTGTCCTAATGTCCCGGGCTCTAGAAATTCGGAGTTATAAGGATAGATCGGGTGCCCACAGTATATGAGGTACTAGGCAAATCCTGCAATGAAGTCCTGAGTTTCTGTGCAAAAGGCTAGAAGAGTGCTTCTTAGTGTGAACGCCAACATAGGTAAGATCTGGAGTATCTATTTGTGAATAAGGAAAGTTAAAATTCTGCAATTGGTCAAATAAGGGGAAGTGTTTCATCCTCTTGGATAGCAACAGCTTTTAGGATCCTATTGCAACAGTATGTTCATCTGAGTGTATAGAAGCTTTTTGTTGAATCATTTTATCATGGATGATCTGTAGCTTATCCGAAAGATACACGTTAGTGATAGATTCCTTACCTTAGAATATCCCCAGGCGTCAGACTGGATCCGTAAAGTTTTTTATCAGCAGTACCCTTCGCGTCGGAAGGTGGTGTCGTGCGGCAAGGCGGCCGTCGCTGAGATGACGTCACGGAGACTACTAAGGTGGCACCCATGCGAGCTGACGTCAGTTCTTTCTTTTTCCGCGCCAGCAAGCGCAGATGTGGTTAGAGCACGTACCGTAGTCACTTTTTGACTAACTTTTTTGAGACTTTTGTCTCTACTTATTTGAGTTTTTGACTCCTGGTGCCACGTACGGATGCCTGGGTTTAAATCCTGCAGGGCCTGTCACCGTACGATGTCGGTGGCCGCCCCCCATGGTGTCTGTCTCTACTGTCTGGAGCGCACCATGACCCCCGGTCATGTTCCGACTGTCTATCCATGGCTCCGAAGGCTTTGCGGGAGCGGTCCCGAAATCTGCTGGAGGCCCGGCAGTCGTCTCCGCGCCGTTCAAGGTCCAGGGGTCGCTAGAGGGACCGACCGCGGAGCCATCACCATCGCTCCTCGGGGTCGAAGTCTTCACACTTGGAATCGGGCAAGAGACGTCATAAGAAAAAGTTGATGAAGCGTTTGCGCTCTCCGACGTCCCCCCGTCGGTCTACGGACGAGGGGACCAAGGGAACTTCCCCTGTCGCTCCGTTGGGCCTACTCACCTTATCCGGGTCTGTCAGCAACTCCGGCCCAGGAGCAAGAATTTCTTGCTGCCATGGAACGCCTTTTCAGGCCTCGGGCTCCCACCGGCGCGCCTGCAGGCTCCGCGGTCCGAGCTGAGGGCCCTTCCTTGCTCTGTGACCGGCGGTTCCGGCCCCGGTGCCACAAGGTCCTCCGGCGGCGGCTCCGGACCCAGACCCGCGGTTCTGTTTCCGGCACCGCAGGGGGTCCCGTTCATCCCACCTCCGCCCTTGCCCGGACAATTTTTCTCCGGCTTGTGACCCTAATTGGGACATGGAGCCGGATCGGCGCCGCTGGACCATTTGTATTCCCCTGATCATCCCCCCCCCCCCCCCCCCCCACCCCCCTGCCGCAGCAGCCTGTACCACGGGCGGTGGAGGAGTGGGATGACTGGGAAGGGTATGAGGACCCTCTTGCATGGCAGTGAGAGTCAGAACAGGAGTGGGCCGAGGAGTCGGAGGATGCAGGGGGCCTTGAGCTCTGCTCTGAGCCTGGTGTTCTGTCCCCTCCTGCTGTCCCGGAGAAGGGCGCCACATATAGTGTGGTGCTCCGTAGAGCAGCTGAGCCCCTTGAACTTGACTACTGTCACTCTCAAGATCAACCTCCTCACTGAAGTTCTTCAGCCAGCGGCAAGCTCCAAGGAGCCTCTTCTTCCGTTCAATGAGGCCTTAACAGATGTGTTGATGGGCCCCTGGTCTAGACCAGCCACAGGGGTTCCGGTGGATAAAAACGTGGCCAGGTTTCATCGCCTGGCACCGGCTGACCCTGCCTTTTTAACGAACCACCCAACTCCGGAGAGCCTGGTCATTCAGGCCTTCACTTCCCAGAGCGCATTCCCTACCGCCCGCCGGATAAGGAATCTAAGAAGCTGGAGCAGTTTGGCAAGACATTGTTTTCCTCTTCCAGCTTGGGGCTGCGGTCGGTGATCACGCATGCCTCTTGGGCCGCTACTCTCACGCTATGTGGGCACGGTGGCGCAGTCTCTGCCCCATTGTCCGGAGGAGGTTCGGGCAGCACTTTCCTAAGCTGTTGCTGAGGGGAAAGATGCCGCAAAGTTCGCCATCCGGTGAGAGCTGGACACAGCGGACTCTCTGGGTAGGGCGATCTCCACGACAGTGGCCCTCCGTCGCCACGCCTGGCTGCGGTCTATGGGGTTTTCAGGGGATGTTCAGAGTTTCCTCATGGACATGCCCTTTATTGGTACTTGCATGTTTGGCGATAAGGCAGACCGTGCGCTGGAGCGTTCTAAGGACGCTCGGGCTACGGCCAAGTCCTTGGGTCTCTCCACCATGCGTCCGGCAACGTCTGTTTCTCATTCCTTTCGTGGCCACGTAAGGGGCGCCCCAACACGTTCTTTCGGCCAGAAGCCTGTGCAGAACCTGCAGCATCTGCCTCAAAGCCTTCCTAGTCCGAGCTTTGGGGTGCACCCCATGCCGGTGGGCGTCAGGGTTCAACATCACCTCACCCACTGGCGTACTGTCACTTCAGAAAGGTTGGTTCTGCAAATCGTCCGAAGGGGCTACTCCCTCCCCTTCCAGTCTGTCCCCCCAGCAATGCCACCTCTGTTCCACCACATGTTGGGGGATCACTTTACGCTTCTCCAACAGGAAGTCACAGCCCTCTTGGCCAAGGGGGCCATCGAACGCGTTCCTGGGCCAGAAGTAGGACGTGGTAGTTACTCCCACTACTTTCTGGTCCCCAAAAAGGAGAAATGGGGCCTGCTCCCCATCTTGGACCTCCGGATCGTCAATCGCTTCCTCCGGAAGGAGAAGTTCAAGATGTTGACTCTGGCTCAGGTCTTGGCTGCCCTCGACCCTGGAGACTGGATTGTAGCGTTGGACTTGCAGGACGCATATTTTCATATCTCCGTCCTGCCGGCGTTACCTGCGGTTCACGGTAGGCCAAGAGCATTTTCAGTTTGCCATGCTCCCCTTCGGCCTTACCAGCGCCCTAAGAGTGTTCACGAAAGGGATGGCGGGGGTCGCAGCTCATCTGCGCAGATCAGGGGTTTGAGTCTTCCCCTATCTCGACGACAGGCTGTTGAAGGTGGGCTCGCGCAGGCATTGTTTCCCACCTCTAGACTACGGCCGACCTCCTGCATTTGCTGGGGTTCTCCATCAACGCACCTGAGTCCCTCTCAGAAACTCCCCTTCATCGGAGCGATTCTGGATTCGACGCGGTTTCGGGTTTATCGTCCCAAGCAGCGAGTCCGGGATAATTCAGGCTATGATTATGAGCCTGATGGCCTCCTGCATCCTGCTAGTGCAACATGCCAGATGGCATATGCGGGCTCTGCAGTAGGACCTGAAGTTCCAGTGGGCACAGCATCGGGGCAACCTGTTCGATCATGTCCAGATCTCGGAGGGCACTGCTCAACAATTGGAGTGGTGGCTCACAAATCTTGATTGGGTCAATGGCAAATCCCTCTCCCTTCTCCAACCGGAGCACACAGTGGACACAGATGCGTCCCTCTTGGAATGGGGTGGCCACTTGGGAGAGGCGGAGATAAGAGGCCTCTGATCTCCGGCGGAGTCCCGGCCCCATATCAACCTTTTGGAGCTTCGGGCGATCCGACTTGCACTGAAAGCATTCCTTTCCTCTGTCCAGGGAAGTGTAGTGCAGGGGTTCACGGACAACACCACCGCCATGTGGTATTGCAACAAACAGGGCGGGGTGGGGTCGTGGACCCTCTGTCAGGAGGCTCAGTGCCTCCTGACATGGCTGGAACATCAAGGCATTACCTTAGTGGTTCAACACCTGGCAGGTTCTCTGAACGCCAGGGCGTATGAACTCAGCTGCTGGTGCATGATGGATCACGAATGGCGTCTGAACTCGGATGTGGCGCAAGGTCTCTCTCTGCATTGGGGAGAGCCTTGGTTAGATCTATTCACCACCGAAGAGAACGCACAATGTTATCAGTTCTGCGCGTTGGAATTTCCAAGGCGGCACTCGCTCGGCGACGCTTTTCGTCGTGAGTGGAGCTGCGGTCTGTTGTATGCCTTTCCGCCTATACCACTTCTGCCCAGAGTGCTGAAGAACATTCGGTCCGACCCGGCCCAAGTTATCCTTATGGCTCCGGATTGGGCACGAAGATACTGGTATCCCGAGCTACTCAGCAATGCCGATCAATCCCCCGATCCGACTGCCTTTTGGGGAGGATCTTCTTTCTCAGCAGCAGGGGACGGTCCTCCAACCGAACCTGTCTAGCCTCCGCCTCCATGCATGGAGATTGAGTGGCGACAGTTGACAGCTTTCGACCTTCCCCCTGAAGTCTGTGATGTCATTCCGGCAGCCATGCGTCCCACCACTAAAACGGTATACGCCTGCAGGTGGAACAAATTTGTGGCATAGTGCACAGCAAAGGCTGTGGATCCCCTCTCTGCCCCTCTTTCCGAGGTCCTTCTGTTCCTTCTCCCTTTTGCCCAGCAGGGCTCTGCTCTGGGCACTATCAAATGTTATCTTTCGCCCATCTCCGCCTTTCTATGGTTTCCAGATAAGCCTTCTCTTTTTAAGTCCCCCGGTTGTTAGTCACTTCCTCAAAGGCATTACACACACGTTTCCTTTTGGCCTTTCATAATGCCTCAATGGGACTTAAATCTTGTCTTGACCTATCATATCTGATGTGCGCTCCCTTTGAGCCCCTTCATAACTTTCCCTTACTTCTTCTTACTCTCAAGACGGCTTTCCTGGTAGTTATTACCTCTCGTTTTGATAGGTCCCCCTGAGCAAGGAGTATATAACTTTTCTTATACCGTTTCACAGTACTCAGAAATTGATCAGTTCAACCAATAATAATTGTCCAAAATAGAATGTCCGTGATATTTTTTATTCTTCTTTGATACTTATCTTCACATGGACTCGTAAGACAATATTCTTCAAACAAATGTATCTTGTGTTTTAGATCACAACACAACAGCCAACATGCATGTTTCGTCTTTGATGCATCACCATAAAGACTTCCTCAGGGCTGTGAATACAAAATACAAACAAAGCCAACATCAGTTACCTCTCCACTCATGGTGGAAGCTAAGCCTAACCTCCACCAGGTGGAAAAACCATATATGAACCTTATATCCCTATAGAGCCATCCTACGGCACAAGATTTGGCAACACAGAAGAGCATAAGTGAAGGAGAAATAAAACTGTATAAAGTGAAATTAGATTGTGATAAAAAAGTGAAAACAAAAATAGTAATGAATAATAAAAATAAAAATAAGACCATCTTATTTAACAGCCACCATAAGTGACCTAAAATTCATCTGATAGGACATGCAATGCAGCGTGAATCCCAGCCTAGAAGGTAAATCTTCTCCTTAAATACACTCACCTAAAGCAACAATTTGTATATTTATTAATTTTTTTTTATTTTTTTATATATATAGTGTTGAGGCGAGTAAGGACCACTGAAAGTAAACAGCATAAGAAATATTTACAATACTTGACCTATAATAATAATTAGATGACCAGCACTAATCAGGCTAAATATCATAACAGTGACCCCTTACCTTAAACGTTAATCAAAACGATGCATATCATTAGTTCCAACATCTGATTTTCTTTACAAGCAATAGTATTATTCTCCTGTGTGAGAGAAATGACTCCTTAGTGTACAACCACAACTACCATATATCATACTTAGCATAGTCAAAACCACTGAGCCCAGATTACTACCTTTAGATGTAACAACATCAATAACTCCTATCCAATATTAAAATCAATCTCAGGTATGTCGTGGCAGGCCAAATAATGCCCTTCACATTTCCAATCGATAACATACCATGTTCGGTTAATGGATATGCACAAAATACGATATCGTAATAGTGAAAGGAATCAATAAACACCCTGAATAACACGGAATCTGTAAGTCGTTCGGCGTTCAACTGTGCCGCCATGTTAAATGCATAAGATCGAAAACGGACTAACCCAACGCGGCGCTCTCAAAAATTCACGGGCGCCATCTTGGAATGGGTCCTTCATACCGGAATTTGGTTAGTGAGATAATATGTAAACCAAATAGCGTCTCGTAAATTAAAATCAACGGACTAAATCCTGCCACAACAGCCACTATGTGGCACTTTATAAAATGGGATTAAATCACTATTCACGTTGCCCGCATGTCCCGCAATGAATTAATGATAAAGTGATGATTGAAAGTAAAAAATATAGAAAAAGAAAACAGAAATTAAACAATACAACAAATAAAGTAAATATAAATATATAATGAAAATCCTAAAACCTAAGTCTAAGAGTTCTGTACATATTTACAATTTTGGGGTTGAAACCTTTAAACATGGGGACAGAGAAAGTTCTAAACCAGTTCGTTCATGCCCTCCAAATTCAAAAAAATATATATATAGCCCAAGCCCAAAGAACATATTATGTAATTACAATAGAGTAGTAGTGGATTAGAAAAAGTCACTATTGTTGTACAATGCAACCTAACACATGCTGATATTCACAGCAAAAGACAATTCATTAAAACTGAGAGGTACAATTTAACATCCCAAAAAATATTGCAGTTCAGAATCAACATTTTTCCCCTGTTCAACCGCACGTAATTTCAGAATCCATCTGGCCTCACATTGGCGTACTTTGAGTTCCCTATTGCCACCTCGTTTGTCACAGAAGACATGTTCTATGCCATGAAATGTAAACGACAAATGTCCCCTCTGACTTGGACAGCTGTTAGCATGGTTCGCCAATGGATATCTAAGATCCAATTTTTTCAGGGCCCTGAAATGTTCTGCGATTCTGTCCTTTAGGCGCCTAATTGTACTCCCTACATAAATCTTTTGGCACTTACATCTGATCGCATAAACCACATACTTAGTGCTGCAGTCAATATGTTGAAGGATCTTATACTTTGCTAGCCCATTATATTGAAATTCCTTAATACCGTTTTCAGCAAATTTACACATACTGCAGTGCCCACATTTGAATGAACCCATATTATGAGTATGAAGCCATGTCGGTCCTTTATTCATAATCTTGGGATAGCTGGGGCTAATCATGCTACGTATTGTTAAACCCCTTCTATATGAGATACTGGGTTTGTTCTTCACATGGGTATTTATGCTTGGGTCAGACTTCAACAGGTGCCAATGTTTGTTCAGGATGCTATAGATTTTGTGGGACCAGGGATGATAATTCGTTACCAATCTGATAACATTAGATTTTTTCTTTTTGCCTTTTGGTTTTAATGTTTCATTCCTACTTAGCTTTAAAGATTTTTTTTGGCTGCGTAAATAGTATCTTTATGATATCCTCTCTCCTGGAAGCGTGCTTCCATGTCCTCAATACAGTTGTGAAAATCCTCGTCCCTACTATTATTTCTTCGGGCTCTAAACATTTCCCCATATGGGATGACATCAATCTGTCCTTTAGGGTGAGCACTACTACCATATAGTGTCGAGTTGCATGAAGTGCTTTTTCTGTACAGGCGGCTATTAATTGTACCATTGATTACAAACAACTCTGTGTCTAAAAAGACAACACTCTCTTGGCTAGATGACATTGTAAATGACATGTTGAATTGATTATTGTTCAAGTGACCAACAAATTCATTAAGTTTCTCAGTACCACCTGTCCAAATAATTAAACAATCATCGATGTATCTTCCGTAATACAGAATATTTTCTTGCCATTTCGCACCCCCTGGGCCCCAGATATGCACCATCTCAAACCTCCCCATAAAGAGGCATGCCAGAGATGGCGCAAATCTGGAACCCATGGCAACTTCACACTTCTGTCTATACCAGTCCTGGTTAAACAAAAATACGTTATGTTCCAAAATAAGACGGGACATTGTAATCAACATGTCAGAGTGCTCCATCATTTCTATAGGTCTTTTTATACAAGAAATATTTCAGTGCCTCCAATCCCTGTTCATGTCTGATATTCGTATACAGAGATACGACATACAATGTTACTAAAGTCATAGTATTGTCCCAATTAAAATCTGCCAATATATTAAGAATATGGCCAGTGTCTCTGATGTAGGAGGCTAGGTTAAGGACATAGGGCTGTAAAAATATATCAAGAAACTCAGAGAGTCGTTCCAAAGGCCCCCCTATTCCCGACACAATGGGCCTTCCTGGTGGTCTAGAGGCATTTTTATGAATTTTGGGCAGTGTATAGATACACGGGTAACGTGGTTTTACAATCTTAAGATATGCATGTTCATCATCTTTCAACAAGCCTTTGATATTCCAATCCCTGAGTTCTGAATTTACAATTCGTATGATTTCAAAAATAGGAGTGCCTGAGAGTTTCACATAAGTCAACATTTTCCAGCTGACCCAACAACTCAGCTTCATACATTTCTCTTCCCATCACAACTATATTTCCACCCTTATCCGCTTCTTTAATGACGATTTGATTGTTTGAACTCAATAATTTAAGGGCAAGCTGTTCTCCTTTAGTTAAGTTATGTGGGACAAAGGGTCTGCTGGATTTACTTATCATTTGGTCTTCGTATTTATCAAGTTCTTGGTTGACAATACGGTGAAAAAACTCAATATTGTTCCCACTGGTGAGTTGTGGTGTCCACCTGGACTTCTGTCTTAAGCCACTATCATCACTCCCATCTGTATTTAGATCAAGGTCTCTCACAACTTGACCCAAAGTAATCGGATCCTGCTCATTCTCCGTTATAGATAACAATAACACAGTGTCTCTAATATCTTGAATTGATTGGTTCCCCACACATACTTGTGCTTGTTGCAATGGTTTATTTTGTTGAACATTTGCAAAATATTTCTTTATCTTAAGATTGCGTACAAATCTATACAAATCAATTTTCACATTCGACATGTCACATTTTGGTGTAGGGCAGAAGCTCATACCCTTCTTAACCCCTACCGCGCTAGCGCGTTTTCCCGCTGTGCGCTAAAATTTTAAAAATGGCTTGTTTATGACAAAGCCAGCTCGTCATCCGCGCAGCGCAGGTAACGTTGATGACAAGCTGGCTTTGTCATCAGCGCCGAAGGGGATAAGCACAGTTCTGTAGTAGGGGATCTCTGTGTATAGTCATAATCTAGTGAATAGTCCTGCCCATGTGCGTGGACCCCGGCAATCAAAAATAATCTCTTAAGCTGTCAGAAAATTGCAGAACTGAAAAGACACTTAAGAGAAAATTTAAAGACAAATAATGCAGCCTATATCCACAGGCTACACTGTCCAGTACTTCAACTAGAAATTCCACCAAAAATCCACAAACAGCAAAGCCTGTCCAGATTTCCCTTGCTTTTACTGCAAAACCCCTCAGGAATGATAGAGAGGCAGACCTGGACAGACAAGCCCCATAGGCTGCCATTATGTGGCTTAAATAGGATACTGTGCCTTTAAGAGAACCTTCCAGAACCTTCTCTCAGTATCCCAGAATGCATAGCAGGTCCAACTTACTTTCAGTTCTTCTTTCCGGCTCCTGCTTACAGGACCCTGTGCATTGAGCTCCCCCTTTTTCAAGGGTTTATTGGATTCTTTTGGCACTTTTTGATTTTAAAAGTGTTCTCAATTGATTCTTGGTGTTGCCTTTCACTTCTGTGTGTGTTTGTTCAGGCTTTTAGGGATCTAAAATGCCTGCTTTATTCGACAAGTGCCCAGCATGTGGAAGGAAGAAGGCCAAGACTGACCCACACGACGTCTGCATTATTTGCCTGTCTGAGGAACATGTCCCTGAAGATTGTAACATCTGCCAGGCCTTTTCTACAAGGACCCTGAGGGAAAGGCTGAAGATTAGGCTCCAAGGCCTAGAAGAGAGGCGTCTGCAGGCGGCAGGTGGGTCTGGGCAGGCTGGGAAGGCTCCCTCTGTCCCTGCTGAGGCCTCTGGGGGGGCTCCCCAGAGGCAGGAAGACCAGCAAAAGGTCCCGGTCTCCGTCGACAGCATCGACGACGACGTCGAGAGGGATGACGACGGTGTGTTCCCCTTCTCCCCGGGGCTCCGGGTCGAGACAGCGTGGAAGATCGACGTCGAGAGGCCTGGCCAGGCCGCCGTCGAAGTCACCGCCGACGGCGTCGACGTCGAGACATCGCCGTCGACGCAGACACCGGCGCTCGCCGTCGAGGCGACACCGCCAGTCGCCGTCGACTAGTTCGATGTCGAGGGGCTCCTCGGCGTCGAGGACCGCGAGGAGACGGTCGTCGAAGAGGAAGAGTCGACGCTCGCCGTCGAGGTCTGACCGCTCGTCGTCGAGAGGGCGGCGATCGGCGTCGAGGAGGAAACACTCGACGTCGAGGAGACGGCGTTCAACGCCAGAGTCAAGGGATCGCCGTTCCACGCCTGAAACATGACGCTCGGCGTCGAGCAGGAAGAGATCAGCGTCCCCTGGTTCTCAACTACCTCTAAGAGGCGCAGGAGGGATTCTGGCGCCAAAAGCCACGCTGGATCTGGTGGAGGTCGTAAGAGGCGTCGTTCCCGCTCTGGGGGGTCTGGATCAAAGGCCCCTTCCTCGAAGAAGTCATCGGGCACGGTGTACTCGGTGGTATATACACCTCCGAAGCCTGTGACCCCTCCTCTTCTACCGAAGGAGGCTCCTCCGGCTAAGCCGCCTCTCCCCTCCCTGCCTCCACCGTCAACTGAGGGGCGGCCTCTGCCGCCAGTTCCTCCTCATAGGCCTCCGAGGTCAGTGTCCCTGCCTCTGCTTCCGACGCCTCCTAAGGGTACGCCTACCCCGAAGCCCCGGGACAAACCACGGATGACGCCTCCACGGAAACCGGTGGAGCGCCCACGTGCGGGGAGGTCGCGCTCCCGCTCCGGGCGGAGGGAACGTTCGCGTCATAGATCTTCGACGCGATCTAGACGGCGCCACCGGAGACACAGGTCTCGTTCACGGACCAGGTCGTCTGGGACCAGGGACTATTCCCCGACCTTGTCAGATTCGCCGGACACACGGGTCTCACCGGTCGACGATCTGGTGTCCTTCCAGGACGTGCTGTTACGGGGGGCAGCGAAACTGGGCATTACTTTGACAGTGCCCACTCCGAAGACCTCGGTCATTTTTGAGACGCTCCATCAGAAGCACTTGTCTCGGCCGTTACTGCCACTTGTGCCCGGCCTGGAAGAACCGGCCCTGGATCTTTTCCTTACTCCTGCGGTGACTAAGGCGGCGCTTTCCAGGCTACAGAAGTAGTACCGGGCTCCCGACTCGGACCCGGCCTTTCTGCGGCTGGAGCCCCCTCCAGACTCGGTGATTGTGACGGCGGCGCGCAAACAACATGCCACCACGCCTTCCTCCACTGTTCCGCCAGACAAGGAATCTAGGTGGTTGGATTCCTCTGGGAGACGAGTTTGTGGGACTTCGGCGACCTCAATGAAGGCGGCTAGTGCCACGGCCTTGCTGGGTCGGTATGACAGAGCCCTCTGGGAATCTCTTCAACAATTTGTGGAACTTCTTCCGCGGGACAAGCGGGAGGACTTCCAGGAGGTGCTTAACGAGGGGATGTTGGTGGCGAATCAGGTCATCAGCGCGGCAGCCGACTCCTCTCTTCTGGCGGCGCATGGTTTCTGCCACGGAATAAACCAGCGACGACATGCCTGGCTCCGACTTACGTCTCTGAAACCGGACGCTCAGCAGAGGGTTGCCAATCTACCATTCTCTGGCGAAACCCTGTTCGGGAAGCACGCTGACGACGAGATGGCCCGCATGAAGGCGGAGGCTGAGACGCTCACAGCGGTGGGTTTGGAGAAGCCCAAGGAGACCAAGAAGACGTACCGTCCGTTCCAACGCTGATTCGGTGGTCAAGGTAGAGGGCGTGGCCAGTCTTCTGGACAACAGCAGCAACAGCAACAGCAACAGCAGCAGTTCAGGAGACCGTTCCAGAAACGCCAGAGGGGCAGAGGCGGCCATCAGTCGGCACCAGCGACTAAGGGCCAGGCCGGGTCTAGGCCCTGAGCACTTACTTCCCCGTCAACTGTTACCCGCTCCGGTGGGGGGAAGCATTCAATCTTTTCTGGCAGAGTGGAGAAAAATTACTCAGGACAAGTGGGTGCTGAATATTGTTTGCAATGGATACAGTCTTCGGTTCACCAGCCCTCCTCCATCGATCCCTCCGGTCAGCTCGCAGTATCAGCTGCGCGAGCTCCAGGCGGAGGCCGATATCCTGTTAAGGAAAAGGGCGATCGAAGTCGTACCTCTGTCTCAAAGGGGACGGGGTCTGTACTCTCGCTTCTTTCTGGTTCGCAAAAAGGACAAGAACGAGTTCAGGCCCATTCTGGATTTGCGACAGGCAAAAAAATGGATTCGCAGAGAAAAGTTTCGCATGCTGTCGTTGCATCAGATTTATCCTCAGCTGCAACGGGGAGACTGGCTGTGTGCCATCGACCTCCAGGATGCTTACTTCCATGTGCCCATTGCACACAAACACAGGAAGTTCCTGCGGTTCCAAGTCGGCGCCAATCACTATCAATACACAGTACTGCCATTCGGACTGAAGTCTGCGCCGAGAACATTCTCAAAGTGCATGGCGGTGGTAGCAGCACACCTAAGGAAGAACAAGGTGTTTGTCTACCCTTATCTGGACGACTGGTTGATCAAGGCCTCCTCCTTCGCGGAAGCGCAAGCACACTTCCAGAAGACGTGCGTTCTCTTGAACAAACTGGGGTTGCACATCAACATGTCCAAGTCGGTTCCGACTCCAGTCCAGTGTATTCAGTACTTGGGAGCCTCCATCGATACGCTGTCAGCAAGCGTGTCTCCTTCGGAGGAGCGACGATTATCACTACTTCGGAAGGCTCGGGCTCTCATGTCCGCTCCATCCACGACAGTGAGGACGGTGTCTTCGCTGCTGGGATCGATGGCCTCCTGTATCTTCCTGACGCCACATGCTCGGCTGCACATGAGACCGTTGCAAGAGTGCTTGGAGGATCAGTGGGATCAGAGGAGAGGATCTTGGGACGACAAGATACGCCTATCTCTGCATGCTCTTCATTCTCTGAAGTGGTGGTGTTCGGCGGAGAATCTCCTCAGAGGGGTTCCCTTCCACAAGGACATTCCCGATCAGGTTGTCGTGACGGATGCTTCTCTCCAGGGCTGGGGAGCGCATTCTGGAGACCTACAGATTCAAGGGACGTGGTCTCCGGCGGAGTCCACGTACCACATCAATTTCCTGGAACTCAGAGCTGTTCACTTGGCACTGAAGGCCTTTCACCCGTCCTTCCAGACCGACTCTCTCCTTGTGCAGACGGACAATACAACCACAATGTATTACCTCAACAAGCAGGGAGGATCGAGGTCACGCACCCTGTCGCAGGAGGCGCAGGCGATCTGGCGCTGGCTTCTGGCTCGAGGACTGACGATAACGGCTACCCATCTGCCAGGTGTGCAGAATGTTCAGGCGGACGCGCTGAGCAGACTGATTCAGGAAAACCACGAATGGGTCGTAAACGACGAAGTACTAGGAGAAGTATTCGCAAGGTGGGGGACTCCAGACGTAGATCTGTTCGCCACCGCAGAAAACAGCAAATGCCGAGACTTCGCCTCCAGGTACTACCAGCCGGGGACGCTGGGGAATGCGTTATGGATCAACTGGTCGAACCGCTTTCTGTACGCTATTCCACCCATTCCCCTGATTCCGACGGTTCTCATCAAGCTGTCCCAGTCCAGGGCGCGGATGATACTGATTGCCCCGGAATGGCCCAGACAGTGGTGGTTCACGGACCTGCTTCACCGGTCTCTCCTTCCTCACATTCGGCTGCCGTGCAGGCCGGACCTTCTAACGAAGTTCGGGGGGCTGATGTTGCACCCCAACCTCTCGTCTTTGAGTTTGGCAGCATGGCTCCTGAGTTAGTGCAATATGGCCATCTGAATCTCCCTGCAGATTGCATGGACATACTGAAGGAGTCTAAGAGACCTTCCACTAGGACTTCCTATGCTTACAAGTGGAAGAGATTTTGTATCTGGTGCAAGTCTAAGAACTATGATCCGACGACTTGTAAGGAAGATGTCATCCTTCCTTATCTTCTACAGTTGGCGCAGTCTGGCCTTAATGTCCATTCTATTAAGGTTCATCTTGCTGCTTTGACTGCCTACAGGAAATGCCCTTCACAGACTTCTTTTTTCCAGATCCCTGTGATCAAAGATTTTTTGGAAGGCTTGAAGAAAGTGTTCCCTCCTGTCAGGCTTCCTTCGCCTTCATGGGAATTGAATGTGGTGCTGTCCAGATTGATGAAGGAGCCCTTTGAACCTATTCATAAGGCTTCGTTGCAGCACCTGTCCTGGAAGGCGGCGTTCCTCGTGGCCATTACATCGGCCCGCAGGGTGAGTGAAATTCAGGCGTTGTGTTGCCAAGAACCTTATACTGTATTTCATGCTGCTAAGGTTGTTATGCGTACTCACCCTAAATTTCTTCCCAAGGTTATTTCTGATTTTCATGTCAACCAGACCATAACTTTGCCTACGTTTTTTCAGAATCCTTCATCTCCAGCGGAAAGGTCGTTACATTCCCTGGATGTTAGGAGGGTATTGAAGTTTTATCTGGATAAGACCAAAGATATTCGTAGGTCTGACCAATTGTTTATCAATTATGGATCTGTCAGGACGGGTCTTGCGACCTCTAAGCAGTCTATCTCTAGGTGGATTGTGTCCTGCATACAGCTATGTTACCAAAAAGCTAATAAGACCTTAGGAGGTAAGCCTAAGGCTCATTCCACCAGGGGCAAAGCTGCCACGACTGCTTTGCTCCGTAATGTTCCGATTGCAGAAATCTGCAAGGCGGCCACTTGGAAGTCGGTTCATACCTTTGCTAAGCATTACTGTCTGGACACTGATGCCAGGGCAGACGCTCAGGTTGGGCAGGCTTCGCTGCGAAATCTGTTCGCACAATACTGGCGTTAATTCTCTTTTCTCCACCGCCGCTTTGGTGTGGGGATGGGCTTGCCATTCTATTCACTAGATTATGACTATACACAGAGATCCCCTACTACAGAAGGAGTAGTTTCTGTCCTGTAACTCCAGTTCTGTAGTAGGGGTATCTCTGTTATAGTCATAAGCGCCCTCCCGCCTCCCCGGTGGAGAGAAATGTTCCTTTAGGAATGCGACAGGTCTGGCGTTTTACGCCTTCAAAAAGAACTGAAAGTAAGTTGGACCTGCTATGCATTCTGGGATACTGAGAGAAGGTTCTGGAAGGTTCTCTTAAAGGCACAGTATCCTATTTAAGCCACATAATGGCAGCCTATGGGGCTTGTCTGTCCAGGTCTGCCTCTATCATTCCTGAGGGGTTTTGCAGTAAAAGCAAGGGAAATCTGGACAGGCTTTGCTGTTTGTGGATTTTTGGTGGAATTTCTAGTTGAAGTACTGGACAGTGTAGCCTGTGGATATAGGCTGCATTATTTGTCTTTAAATTTTCTCTTAAGTGTCTTTGCAGTTCTGCAATTTTCTGACAGTTTAAGAGATTATTTTTGATTGCCGGGGTCCACGCACATGGGCGGGACTATTCACTAGATTATGACTATAACAGAGATACCCCTACTACAGAACTGGAGTTACAGGACAGAAACTACTCCAAATCATATCTTCTAATAGGGCAGCACCTGACAAGTTGATTATCTGGATATCATTTTGCAACCCAGTCTTTATTGTTTGTTCTTGTTCCACGATCTGGTGTGCATTCCCTCCCTGGTTTTTGGATTTTCCCCTCCCCCTTGTACCTCTTTTGGTCTTGAACGCTCCTCCCTTTGTGAAATATTTGGCTCTTTGTTGCCCATGCGAATGCGTTGTATTTCTTTTAAAAAAGAGTTACCTGGGCTCCCCCCAGTTGCACCTTCGCTTGTCAGATCGTCACCCAGACTGGAAACAGTACTAGAAGAGGCTGTGCTATGTCCACTTATCAGTGACACCTTACTCCCTGATCTCTGTAAGTCCTGTTTAACCAAATTATCAAAGCGCTTGGCAAAGGTAAATACCCTACCATTGATGTAATCACGCTCGTCTCTCTTTAGTTTATGCGCTTTTCTCTCCTTAAAATCTTCTTCATATTTGACTAGTACTTCTTCTAGTATAGTGTAATTCTTTTTTAGTAACCTCTTCCATTTCCAACTCTTTTATTTCCTGTTCCAGTTTGTCAATTTCTGCTATAGCCTTCATCACCTTCCTATCTGCGTTTTCAATTAGGATATTCATTAAACGCATTGAGTAGCCAGTAAGTTCTTTTTCCCAACTCATGAGGAGGTCTTCCTCTAGGTCATCGTAAGTTGGAAAAATCTGTGCACGTAGTCCCCTTGGGATTCTTTCCAATCTAAGATATTCTTTAAGTGTGGCACCATCCCACCACTTAGAGATTTCGGTTTTTCTCAGCCTTTCAAATCTAATGAATTTCGCTTTTAAGCCTTCATTGGGATTATTACCTCTGCCTGAAGAGTGAGTGAGCTGTAGGCTCTTTCTTCTAAACCTCCTTTCCTTTCTGTTCATCCGGACAAGGTGGTTTTAAGGACCCATCCTTCTTTCCTGCCAAAGGTTGTCACGCCCTTCCACATCGGGCAAACCATCATTTTGCCCACCTTCTTTCCGCCTTTGCATCCTTCAAAAGAGGAGGAGAAGCTCCACCGTCTGGACCCAAAACGTGCGCTCTTATTCTACCTGAAGCGCACACAACAGTTCAGGTGGATGACCAGGTTGGGCCGTGCATCAAAGCATGTTACTCGTTGGCTAAGAAGGAGCCTCCTGTGCAGGACATTTGTCAGGCAGCTACGTGGGCCTCACTGCACACGTTTACCAAGCATTACTACCTTCATAGTCCAGTCCGGAGAGACTGCTTCTTTGGCCGTTCTGTTCTCTGTGACTTTCTTGTTCGCAGACCCACTAACCGGGTATTGCTGGGGTATCTATTCTAAGGTAAGGAATCTATCACTAATGTGTCTCTTTCAGATGCACAAGTTACTACTTGTGTAACGATATATCTGTAAGAGACATTAGTTAGTGATAGATGCCTTACCGCCCCACCCATCCTCCCCGTCCTGCAAACTGATTTCTAGGGTTAAGGTCATCCCTTTCAGGGCCCTAGTTTCATGGCACCAGTGTTCAGTTTCTTGCATGGCTCTGTGTTCCTGGTGTGGAAAGTCATATACAGAACTGACATCAGCTCGCATGGGTGGCACCTTAGTAGTCTCCCCGACGTCATCTTGGCGCATACGACGCCAGCGACGGCTGCAGAGCCACACCACGCCACCTTCCGACACGCAGGGGTACTGCTGATGAAAAACTTTCCAGATCCAGTCTGACGCCTGGGGATATTCTAATGTAAATAATCTATCATTAACTAATGTCTCTTAAAGCTATATGGTTGCACAAGTAGTAACTTGTGCGACTCACCACGTGGACGGGACCACCAACAAAAGAAAGTGCTTCTTGGGCACTGGTAGTCTAAGGATTGCTGAAGTGCTGGAATTGCAGTTGACTCCATACAAACAAAGTCCCATTTTCTCAGAGATTCATAAGCCCGGACATACAACTTCTGACCATTGTTGCCTTATAAAGATGGCTTTGCAGACACTTTAATGGCTACATGCTTAAAACCTTGTACTTACCCAGCAGTTAGCAGACCAGTAGCCCGGTGACTTAGACCCGTGTCTATTGACCCAGATATTTTAGCTACCTAAGAGCCTCATTCTGTAAACTTCCAATAAAAGGGTTATCCTGTTCAAATACCTGAACAGCTAGTCCACTGGATTGACGATTGAAGCATTTGGCAAGAGATTGTTTTCATCTGGGATTTTGACCCTGAGGTCCTGCAGTGCTGTATGCTTCATGGACAGATACACAAGGCTCACAGGGACATGGTCAGCAAGGTTTTCCCAGCAATTCCAGACTATCTTAGAGCTTCTTTGGCATGGACAGGATGCAGCAACATTTGTGACTCTTGCTGGTCTAGAGGTTGCATTGGCAGGGCTGTTGGTATCAGCGTGCCCATGAATTTTCAGGGGATGTACAAGCATTGTTAATTGACATGCCCATTGATGGGTCCAGGCTTTTTAGGAAAAGAATGGCTCTGCTCTAGCGAGAGTCAACGATAGGCCCACCCACTGCACAATGCTAAGGACTATTGACACTAGTAAAACAATGTTCCCACCAGTTGCGTAAGTTCCTAAGTTACTCCAGGAAGTTGCCTATAGACAGCGGCTGCCATCCAATCTAGTGGTGCAGCAAACACCCTTTTGTGCCGTGGGCCCGGCAAACAGCATGCAGGGCAGCAGAGACAACAATGACCCAACTCCATGGTCCCTACTGCATCAGCAACCAAAGCGCTTTAGTTTTCCTTGATAGCTCATGTCAGGCGGATGGGGGATGGGATCAAACATTTCCTTTCATGCTGGAGATAATTTGAATCGCACAAATAAATCTTAAAGATCAAAAGGGTTTAAGCCCTACTCTTCATTTCTTCTCCACTCCATTTACCTCCTGCAACAGAACGAACTTCAAGGGAGCACTTGCAAGTCCTAACACAGGAGTACTTCGCTTGCTCTCCAAAGTTGCGGGTACCGGGCTACGAGAAAGGCGTTGGATGTTATTCCCGCTGGCAGACCATGAGTGACTTCTTCAGGGAGTGAGGTGATTTCTAGTAGAATCTGTTCACCTCTGCTGAGAACGGGCAGTGTCTGCGATTTTGAGCACTAGAATTTCCTCCAGGACTTTTGCTAAGAGACCCATTGGGCTAGAATGGAGTGCAGGGGTTCTAAATCTTTTCCCACCCATGCCTCGCCTACCTCAAGTATTTAAAAACAGCTGTACAGACAAATCTCAAGTCCGCTTGATTGACTGTGCGAAGAGAATGTGGCACCTGGAGCTACCCTCTGAGCAGTCTTCCACCTTGGGAGGACCTTCTGTCTCAGCAAAATGTCAGGGTCCTCATCCAAGTCTTCACAACTTACACTTCAATGCATGGAGATTCAATGTGGAGTTTGACCTGCCTATCGATTCCTTGCATGCTAGACTTTCTAAAATAAGTTTGTGTGCACTTTTGTTGGTCCGGCAGGGACATTCAGTTGCAATTGATAAAGGTTACTTATCACTCTTGTGTTCTTTTTTGCGCATGCCAGACCGATCATCTTTGTTAGGAGGCAGTTCTACACCTGTGTGTCCCTGAAGCCATTTGTGATGCCTCAGGGAGACATAATCTTGGTCTTGACTTTTTGATGTGCATGCTCTTGAGCCGGTACACATTAGCTCCAGACCTTTGCTCAGAAATCTGAATTCTGATTTGTGTGATAATTAGCACCCAGCTGTTTACTCTGACAGATTTTGGCAGCTGAAATCTGTTGATATTCTTTGATGGGAGGAGTCAGAAACCTTGGAAAAAATACCTGAATCTGTCATTTTGTGTTTTGAAAACACCGAATAGAAGATATTTAGCACATCTAGTGTACCTCACCCTATACCACCAATCATGTAATCAGGACCTTTGTGTCCATCAAGGAGGACCACATTTCAAAGCTTTGGTGTGACGAGCATTTAGTAGAGTTCGGGGTCATAGTTGTGCCTTCCTCCGACAGGACAATATTAGGTGTCGTTTCAAACTCACAAATTTTGTATGTGATGTAGGAGGCGGCCCAGGGGGTTCTTTGCTTCTGGCGGAAGCCCCTCACATGAATCAAACAAGGAAGGGGGACCCAGGCTATATTATAGGAGAGCGGGAAATGGCAATCAACGAGTAAACAGAAGAAACGCCTACCTTCCCACGTGTGCAAAATAAAAATGTCAACAGTCCACAAATATTCTTCTATAAATCAATACATTGTTATTTATTAAAGCATAACTCCATAATCAAAATTAAACAACTTGTAATACTTAGTCATGTTTATCATATAATATTTACATCACATAGTACAAAACTTGTTTTCCTTTCCTTCATTCAATTACTCCCTGCCATCCCTCGTTAAAAGCCAAATGAATTCATACCACACACTCAACTCAAACATCTCATAAAACCAAAAGCATTTTATTAGATGTGTATAGGCTGTCAACAGGGGAAAGAAAACCTATTTCTTTTTCTCTTTATAGTTTTCCAAAGCATACCATCTTTGCATCAAAACACATATATGGATATTATATCCATATATAAATATTCACATCATCCAAGTGATCATAACCAATAATGTTTTTCCTGATCCGTATAGCTTTTTACGTTTTAAACATATTTCCTTGTTAAAAGACTGTTGTGACCACCGGTAATGTCCTCTGGTCAATCAGCGATATTTAAATTGTGCTGACATGCGTTTCGGTGTAACACGGCACACACTGTGTGCACCTTATTCATGGCAAACCAGGACAACAAGAGGGTCCAAAGGGTGGCTGGGGCAATAATCAGCTACCTCAGTCGTCCATATTCCAGGAGGATAATCCAGTGCAGTTAAATACTAAATCCATAGAAGCTGGCTTCTATGTGACGAGACTCCTCAGAAACAGACGAAGTCAGAACGATTTGACCGTTTGGACCTTCAGTATATGAAATTCAGAGTGAATGGCATCTTAGTGATTAATTCATATGCTTTGGAACCATATCGACCTATCACTTCGTATTTTTAAGGAGAACCTAGATAGTCTGCTTAAAAGAGAAAAAGACATTCTCTTTCAGGGGATACTCATCAATAGTCATAAGCAGTGAATTATCCCCGCCCATGTGCGGGACCCCACAGCATGTATATATATATATATATATATGTGCAGCCCTATAAAATCTAAACCAAAAAAGGGACAAACAGCCAGAAAATCACTCAGTAATACTTGTAAAGCAACAAAAACACTTAAGAAAACTTGTAATAGAGACCATATACCCAAATGGCTTCATACAAGGATTTCTTTATTTTCCAGAACAAGGAAAAAAAACACAAGTATTTGAAGGCAGTTTGGCTCATAGGCTGCATAGGAATTACTGTCCTGAGACAGAAAAGATAACTTGCACCTCGCCTTTAAGACTTCCAAGAATCTAGGTACTTTGCCTTTAAGAACCTCAGAGAGCCCTATGCTCCCAGCATGCACCACAGGTGACAGTTAGGTCAGTTCTTTTTTCCGGCTCCTTCTGTGAGGATCCTGGAGCTTGAGCTCGACAGTTTTTTGACTTTTTTGTCAGAAATTGTTATTTTTCTTGCTGATTAGCATTTCTCCTGTGCTGGAAGAAGTTTCTCCTTCTTTTTCTAACAGAAATTTGTCATCTTTTTCTTTCAAAATGCCAGCACTTTTCAGAAAGTGTCCATCTTGTAGTAAAAAGATGGCTATGTCAGATCCACAGGCCGTGTGTATCACCTGTCTACCTTCTTCTCATCAGGTTGATGACTGTTATCACTGCAGAAATTTTCTTCAAGAACACTTCGCGACAGAGAGAGGATTCGGCTTCAGGCGGTGATGGAGAGAGGAAAATCCCTTCCAGAAAGTGGCCTTGGAGATCAAGAGCCCTCCTCTCATCAGAAGCATCGAAGCCGTCTTCAGTATGCATCTCTATCGTCGAGAAAAAGGCAGGTTCCAGACTGTTCATTGTCTGTGTCACAACCGCTGTCGAAGAACAGGCCTGACAAGTCTCCGACGTCGAGACGGCATGAGTCTCCGTCGTCGAGAAGGGCCTCGACGTCAAAGCGTCTTGCTTTGGAACCGAGGTATGGCCAAGATGTGGGGCGGTCGATGTCGAAGCATGTATCGTCGCCTAGACCCCCATCGACATCGAGACACTCTCCGTCGCCTCGCCGTAGGTCGATGTCGAGAAGCTTGCTGCCGTCGAAGAGGCCTGAAGACCGGTCGACGTCGAGAGTACATCGTTCGACGTCGAGATCTCCATGACGCCGTTCGACTTCGAAGTCACCACGACGTCGACGTCATTCGAGGTCAAAGTCACCACGATGTCATACCAGGTCGACGTCGAGATCCCCTCTGAAGACGTCGAAGCCGGTACAGCCCTTGACACCTACAGGGCAGCATCATAGTTCGACGTCGAGGGACAAACAATTGTCGACGTCGAGGCCATCGACGTCGAGAGAAAAGGAACTAGCGGGGGTCTCGGAGGAGGTTGCTGGCGCATCTTACTCTCCGTCCGGATCTTCGTCACCTGGTCTGCATATTGTACAGATATCTCCGGAGAAATCTCCAGAAGTGGGTAAACAACCTAGGAGAAAGAGAGCTAGGTCTATCAGCAGTCCTGGTTCGGACTTTTCTCGTACTTACTCTTCTTCCCGTCTATCGAAATCTCCAATTCCAGCGCCTCGGAGATCCCCACGCAGATCAAGGTCTCCCACTGTGGTGTCTTCAAAAAGAAGAACTCAGACAAGATCACGCTCTCCGAGATCTCGTCATAGACATTCAAGGGTCAGATTTAGATCCGTTCATTCTTCATCAAGAAGAAGGCCGCGAAGTCTGCACACTTGGTCTACAGCGTCTACCAAGTCTTCTTTGAGAGACTATTCTCCTACTTGTACTTCAACACCTCCGTCACGAGTTTCACCTGTAGATGATCTCTCTACCTTCAATGAAGTGTTATGTAGAGGAGCGAGTAAATTGAATATTACAATGTCGGTGCCTACTGTGTCTACCTCATTAATATTTGAAACCCTACATCAGCTTTCCTCAGCCAGACCATTGCTGCTGCGTGTCCCTGGCTTTCTTGTCCTTGCCACTCAAACTTTTCTGACTCCTGCAACAGTGAGTTCTGTACCTTCACATATAGCGAAGAAATATAAGGGCCCTGACCAGGATCCATTATTTCTCCGTTCAGATCCACCTCCGGATTCTATCATTGTGACGGCGGCTAGGAAGACTCAGTCATCAATGTCTTCATCCTCAGCTCCCCCAGATAGAGACAGCAAAATGATGGATTCTACGGGCAGAAAAATGTGCAACACATCGGCCTCTTTCATGAAGGTTTCTAGTGCATCTGCGTTATTGGGAAGATATGACAGATCCTTATGGGATTCTCTGGATCGTTTTGTGCAAAAGCTTCCTAAAGAGGACCAACCAGATTTCAGAGAAATCTTACAAGAAGGAGGTCTTGTCGCTAACCAGCTTATTAGCTCTTCAGCTGATGCGGCTGATTTAGCTGCTCTCGGATACGCTCATGGCATCTGTTCAAGGCGTTCTGCTTGGCTTCGTTTGACTGGCCTTAAACCGGAAGTGCAGCGAAAGATTGCTAACTTACCGTTTAATGGATCTTCTCTCTTCTGTCCTCATGCTGAGGAAGAGATGGCAAAGATGAAAACGGAACTGGACACAGTGAAAGCTGTAGGTCTTGAGAGAAAGAAAGAATTTCGTAAGCGTTTCGTCCCAATGAGAAACGCCAGTTTCAGCAAAAAGGTCAATCGAGCCAGTGGTCATCGCAAGGACAGCAGCAACAACAAAGGTCTCATTTCCAACAGAGACGACCAGGGAGAGGAAGAGGCAACAACAAACAACAGGTCTCTAACACAAAACAGCCAGCAAGACAATGAGGACTTACTTCCTCTAAACGTGACGTCCACTCCAGTAGGAGGAAGTATTGCTGGTTTTCTGGAGGAGTGGCGCAATGTAACAAGCGACAAATGGGTGCTAAATATTGTCAAAAATGGATATCTTCTATGTTTCAGATCTCCACCTCCTTCAATTCCGCCGTGTAAACTCAGTTTGTGTCACCCCATCCTTCAAAAGAAGGTAGGCAGTCTTCTGTCCAAAGAAGCCATAGAAAGTGTCCCGGGTCATCAAAAAGGTCAGGGAATATACTCTCGTTATTTCCTGGTCGAGAAGAAGGGTCCTTCTGTGGAGTACAGACCAATTCTGGATCTTCCCATCTTAAACAGATACATAAGAAAATAAAAGTTTCGGAGCTTGCTTTACACCAGATCTTCCCCCATTTACATCAGGGAGACTGGATGTGCTCCATAGACTTACAGGAGGCTCACTTTAAACATTCCAGTGTCCAAAAAGCATCGAAAATGTCTTCGTTTCCAAGTAGCTCGACATCATTAGTGCATGGCAGTGATGGCGGCTTTCCTGCGCAAACGAGGAATTTTCATTTACCCATATCTCGATGACTGGCTTCTGAAGAGTTCCACTCCATCTCTTCTTCAGTCGAACCTGTCTTACAGTCTACACATTCTGAGCAATCTGGGTCTTCGAGTCAATTTCAAGAAATCGATTCTCAACCCCACTCAGAACATTCACTACCTAGGATCGTCTCTGGACACTGTGGAAGGAAGCGTGTGTCCTTCGGAGGAGAGGTTCACATTTGTCAGAAGTTGCAGAAGCTTCTTCAGACTCTCTTCCCTACGGTCAGACAAGTGTCATCACTCCTGGGGTCCATGGCATCGTGCATCTTCATTGTCCCCAATGCTCGATTGTACATGCGTCCTCTTCAGCAGGCTCTGGAGGACCAGTGGGCACAGTCTTCAGGAAAGTGGGAGGATCGGATAGCTCTTCCTCAGTCGGCCAAGGACTCCATCAGGTGGTGGATAAAGAGATCGAATCTTCTGCAGGATGTTCCTTTTCACCAAGAGACCCCAACGCAAACTATTGTGACAGATGCATCATTACAGGGCTGGGGTGCCCATATGGATCACCTCCAAGTTCAAGGTCGGTGGTCGGAAACAGAGAAGGGTTATCATATCAATTTCCTGGAACTGAGGGCAGTCCAGCTCGCTCTCAAATCATTCTTCCCGTCTCTAAGATCCAACTCCCTGTTAGTTCAGTCAGACACCACAACAACAAGGTTTTACGTGAACAAGCAGGGAGGGACCAGGTCCTGAATTCTGTCCCAGGAGGCGCAGGCAATTTGGAAGTGGTTGCTGGCAAGACATCTGACTATCAAGGCAGTCCACGTCCCGGGGGTCCTGAATGTGCAAGCAGACTTCCTCAGCATAGAGTTTGTAGACGCTCACTACTGGGTGCTAAACAACGATGTTGTTCAAGGCATTTTTCAACGTTGGGGCTTTCCGGACATAGACTTGTTCGCACACGCAACAAACGCCAAATGCCCCGTCTACGCATCCAGGTTTCCCCAACCAGGTTCAAGCGGGAATGCTCTGCTGATAACATGGAATCAGAACTTGCTCTATGCCTTTCCCCCCTCTGACTCTCATTCCAGTGGTGATAACCAAATTTTACAAAACCACGTTCAGGATGATATTGATAGCTCCGGAGTGGCTGCGCCAGTGGTGGTACCCAGACCTTCTACAGCTCTCAGAAGTTCCACCCCAGAGGGTGCCTTGCCGCCCGGACCTGCTGTCCAGGAGCCAAGGGAGAGTGTTCCATCCCAGCCTTCCTTCGCTGCGACTGGCGGCATGGCTCCTGAAGTCTAGCAATATGGACACTTAGACTTACCAGATGACTGTATGAACATCCTCAAGGAAGCTAAAAAACCTTCCACGAGCTTCCTATGCTTTCAAATGGAAGCGATTCTACATCTGGTGTTTGAATAACGGACATGACCCAGTCACAGGACAGGAACAGGTCATACTGCCATATTTGTTGTATCTGGCTAAGTCGGGGCTGCAGTTTTCCTCCATCAAGGTGCACTTAGCAGCCATTACGGCTTGCGGGAACCGCTCGAGGCTGTGTGGAAGGACTTTGTGGAAGGACTCTGTTTGCTGTTTGCCTTGTGTCCCTGGGAGCCCGAGTGACCTGACGGGAGGGCGGAAGGACGAGCGGGACTGCGAGTCCCAGGAACGTCAGCGGCTCCATCATCGGCCGCACCTGTGTGACTCTTCCCCCCTGACCCCGCCTCCTCCCGGGTGCTCAAATCCACGCTTCGCAGCCCCCGCTCCGCGGGAGACGCTCGAGGCTGTGTGGAAGGACTTTGTGGAAGGACTCTGTTTGCTGATTTCAATCATTGCGTGTGGGACCACTAGAACGCGAAGGTACCTGAGTCCGCCATGTTGGAAAGTATTCTTGCACAGTGTGCACAAACTATCGGTAACCAACGATGTATTATTAATTGAAACCGTTCAGTTAGTGAGCTAGAGTCAAATGATTTAAGATGAGAAATATTGGGCTGTAATGATAAATTAAAGAAAAAAGGAAAACGGTAGTATCCAAAGTATTCCCAACCATATCTATTGAAGACAAGGTAAAATATAGTTAGAGAGGTCCGTCTTCCAGTATGTCGATCTGTTCAAGTATTACCTCAACTAAAGGAAATGTACTAGAATTTAGGAAGTCAATGAGTACATGACTTCCTGAAAGTTGTCATTCTCATCCTTAGTTCATTTGTAGTCAAAAGATCCCGACTCAATGTGTTGATACCAATGCGTTGGTCATAAAGGTAACTGAAAAAGTAGTTTGCTCTTATAAGATGCATGGAAGCAAAAAATAGATAGGAAGACAATTGAAATTGTTAGAGAATCATACGTGCAGTCTGTGATTGCGTAGTTAGCATAATGTGGGGTGTCGTCTTATCATGAAGTGCCTAACTTCTTTGCGAAACTGTGATCACATGCACTGTAACTGTGCCTAGTGGTGCCAATCATTAAATAGTAACATTCCTCAGTGGTCTGTGACTTAGTTTTTTTTTTTTTTTGAGCTTGTAAAGCGCACTGCTACCCGTCCATAGGTTTCCTGGCGCTGTATAACTCTGGGGAACCCGTCCTGGCTTTCCCTGTGGGATGGTCCCTTGCTGGGAGTCCCCAAGGTGGAGCCAGGCATCCCCGGAATTGGTGGGGCCGTTGTGGAGATTAGGCAAGCTAATGCCCAGAGTTGCCGAGTGGAAACCCTGATTAGAGTAAGCACCGAAGCGAGAATTATCGAGTCCGCTGACCAAGGTCCACGACCCTGCCGCGACGGGAATTGAACCCTGGTCCCAGGCCAACTTCTGCTCTCGGGCCTGCCGCCTCTAACCAGTGAGCCACACTACTCCACCGCCACTCCACTTAGTGCACGATCTATGTATCCATGTGTATACATATTGGCAGTACAGAAAAAATATACAAAGAATACATAACTATCACATTTTTAACTTCCATATATATCATGAGTTTGTTCATTTTGTAGATTCTTCTATAGTTACAAGGTTGTAATCAAATCCGTACATTATATCGTAGATCCCTGGAAATTTTATTTCAAGACTCAATCGCCCAAGAAAAATTGCATCTCAGGGTCATTCATTTGCTGTGGATGGGACAAGATATAGGCCTAGGCATAATATCTTTCCCGCCCAAGTTAATTACGCACATCCCAACAGATACACTTGCCTTGAAGAAGTTGATTGACTTGGTAGGGGTGTCCCCTTGCAATCCAATGGAACCATTGAGAGTGAATCTCTGGGACAGGGGGAGGTAACTATTGTGTTGGAGACTCACAATAACAGAGACTTGGAATCTTTCCAAGGGAGTATATTAAAGTCCCCCACTGTTGGCGGGGTTGCAGTCACTTTACCCCAAAGCAAATCCGACAGCACCCCAACACTTCCAGTGCCGTGTGTCCTTAACATCACTTCTATTTTGCAGCCCACTTTGGAATTTCCTGTACGCCGCCACGCATCTCGATCAGCGGACGATGCAGCGGAAAATCCATTGGGATCATCTGGAGGGCAGGCACCAAAAACCTCTATTGAGGTTTTGAAGTTCTTGTCCTGGAATGTGGCGGGCATTGCAAACAAAATTCACACAGAGGATTGGGATCTCCTAGTGGAAGGGAGCGATATCTGTCTCTTTCAGGAGACCTGGGCAAGGGATCCCCTGAGTAGAACGGGCTATGCAGTCCTTGAAATCCCGGCTAGCTGGAGTGGTAGGGGGAGGCCCTCGGGGGGGTTTGGCGGTTTGGGTGGCTACTCACGTTGGGTGTTCCGTGGAGAGTATACCCACGTTCTCCCGGGACATCCAGTGTGTGCTTCTCAGATGGCCAAATGCTGTAAACCTAGCAATTGTTAATGTATATTCCCGCCCTGTTAGTGTGGCCTCAGAATCACCTACCCTTGTAGACCTCTCGTCCTTCCTGGGCCAACTTCCAAGTGACTGCAAAATAGTGATGGGCGGTGACTTTAATTGTCACTTCGAACCTTTGGAAGGTTTAAAGGAGGGCGCAATCACCACTGAAGATGATTACTGGGGTGTTCCACCTTGCCAATCCCCTCACCCAAAATCCTGGTCCCCTCTTGCAGTTCAAATCATGTCCCTTACTTTGAACTATGCGATGAGGGCTTGTAACGGACGAACTCCGTCCGACAGCCCCTCTTTGTGTACCTTTAATAGGAGGGATCACGAATCGAGATTGGACTATATTTTTGTTGATATTTCCCTATGGTCCAAGGTCCAGGATTTTAGGATATTGCCTAGAACAGATAGCGACCACAACGCACTGTTACTAGAAATGAAACACCCCGCTCCTGTAGGCGAGTCACTTTCTCCCAGCCTATGTGGTGACCCTGGGAATTTGGTCCTGACCTCCAATAGACGTAGGGTCAAATGGGGGAAAATAATTAGTGCAGAAGATAATATAAGAAGAATTTATGAAGTAGCACTCCCCAAACTTGAAGTAATGGAGGATTTAATTAATCTGCCCCGGCAACCTGATTTTAACGAGCAACTAGGCCAAATTCACGATAACTTGGTGGGAGCACTAGGAGAGGTTTTTTACCCCGTGGCACCCCCGCCACGTAAAAAGACTAGAACCTCAACCTGGTACAATTCCTCTTGTAAAAAGTCTAAAACTGAGCTCATTGCCTCAATTAAAGCAGGCAAAGATAGGGGCAGGGTTGTCGAACTAAGGCGGGAGTACAAGGCGGACCTGGCACTGGCAAGGTCCGAGTGGGACTGGAACCACTGGCAGGAGCTTTCCCTAGCACTTGAATCCAGGGATCTCAAAAAATTTTGGTCCCTGGTTAATTCTGGCACAGGAGAACCCAAAGCCGCAGTAGAGCCAAACATCGCATCCTCTGCGTGGGAAGAGCATTTTGGTAAACTATATCAAGAGACCAAACAACTGACAAATGTTGATATTGCCCCTGGTGATTTATCCACCTCTGCAGTTGGTATGGAATTTACCCTTGGGGAGGTGGTGGGTGCAATGGAGAGATTAACAAGGGGGAAGGCCCCGGGACTGGATAGATTGCCTGGTGATCTTTTCAGACACCATCCGGAGATCTGGGGCCCGTATTTCTTAATTCTTTTTAATGCCATCTTGGGAGGCATGAAGATCCCCAGTACTTGGCTGGGGGCGGAGATAGTCCCCATTTTTAAAAAGGGCTCAGCTCTGCTCCTAGCCAACTACAGGCCGATCAGCCTCATAGATGTCCCCCAAAAACTCTTTTCCCGTCTTATCCTGGACCATCTCATGGATTGGATGGAGGCTAATGAAATCTTAAGCCCTCTCCAGGCTGGCTTCAGGAAAAACACGTCCACCATGGATCAGATCTTCCGCATCGTCCTCCTGTACTGGAAAACGGTGAGGATAGAGGGGGGGAGACTGTACATGGTGTTCGTGGACCTGAGGTCAGCCTTCGATATGGTCCCACGCAAGAAACTTTGGGAGGTCCTAAAAAAGCTAGGTGTTCCTACACAATTACTGCATGCCATAATTAGGCTCCATGACAACAACTACGCACAGGTTAGGTGTGGGAGGGATGGAGCGTTGTCATCAAGGTTTCCTGTTCGCAGCGGGGTGAGGCAGGGTTGCATCCTGGCGCCAACCCTGTTTTGCCTCTTTGTCAACAATGTCATATCCCACCTGGACAAGGTTAGATACAATGACGCCCCCCTTTTGGCAGGCAGGAGGGTGCCAGCTATTATGTTTGCTGACGACACCCTCCTGCTTTCCAAATCTCCGATGGGGATACGAAGGATCTTAGATGGATTTGGTCTCTTCTGTTTACAGCATGGTCTGGAGATCAATACCGAAAAGACCAAGTTCATGATCTTTAACCCATCCCCAAAGACCAGACCAAACCCCACCCTGGGAGAAGCCAGTCTGGAAAGGGTTACAACTTTTCAATACCTGGGGGTCACATTGCATGAGAATCTTTCTTGGGAACCCCAAATATCAAAATCTCGGTTGAAGTTGTGCCAACTCTCAGGTGCCATCTTAAAGGCTGTGAATACTTCCACCTTTAAACCTATAAGCCCGGCACTAGAGCTTTACAAAACTCAAGCCAAGGCAGCTGCATCTTATGGCAGCGAGCTTTGGGGGTATAGAGCGGGGCGTGAAATGGCTAATGTGGAAAATAACTTCTTAAGACGCCTTTTGGTACTCCCTCGCAGCACACCTCTGCTCCCCCTAAGATTAGATGTGGGATTACCTTCCATCGCCATTGAACTGGAGTCAAAGCCACTAAGATTCTGGCATAGGCTATGGACCACCGGCGAACTCGCTCATTACAGGCATGATCTCACCCGTGTGATGAGTTTGAATAAGCGTGATAGAATCCCATGGCTGGCCTTTGTCAAAAAGGAATTGTATCGGTTGAAACTGCAGGAGCTATGGGAGGACCCAGAGCAGGGATGTCGAACCATTTCCTGCAAACATCTGGTGCAAATCCATAAGGAATCCAGTTTAGCTCTTCTCATGTCCGCCACTACCAATGGCACCCTGACTGATCGCTTTTTGGAATTCAAGAATTCCTATGAATTTGAAGATTTTATGGACATTATATCCCCCATCCTAGCGAGAAAATTGTTTATACAGTGGAGGTTAGGCACTTTGCCCATAAAAACCTTCACCTGTAAATGGCTTAAGGTGGGGGATAGATCTTGTCCTGGATGTAACATGCATGATGAGGAGGAAATTCATCTCTTTTTCTTTTGCCCTGCTTACAATAGACCCAGAAAATACTGGCTGGTGCCCTTATGCAGGAACCTGGGATCTAGGTCTTACCTGATTGTATATAGAATTTTAAAAACAAGCACTTTGCCTCATATTGTATTTGCAGTGGCTAAATTTATTATGGCTATGTGGCAGCTAAGGAAAAAACTACTTCCCGCCTAAATGTTGAATATTTGGATGTTTCTCCCAATCAGAATTATCCCTTTTAAATTTTGAAAGTATTCTTTCTAATATTATTTAATTGATTCTCCAATCCATTTCTATCCCTGGTACATTATGAAAACTTATTTATTATTGCATTTTAAAAATGTAATGCACTTTTTAAATGTGGATGTATAAATGTATTTTGTATGAATCTTTTATGGTCTTAAGGACCGAAATAAAGAAATTTTGGATTGGATTGGATTGGATTGGCTTACAGAAAATCTCCTACACAGGTTTCTTTCTTTAAGATACCGGTGGTGAAGGATTTTTTGGAAGGATTAAAAAAGGTGTATCCACCAGTTCGAGCGCCTTCTCCTCCGTGGGAGCTCAATGTGGTGCTAACCAAGCTGATGGGAACACCTTTTGAACCAATACACAAAGCTTCTTTACAGCACTTATCTTGGAAAGTGGCCTTCTTGGTGGCAATTACTTCGGTTCGTAGAGTAAGTGAATTGCAAGCTCTATGCTGTAATGAACCCTACACCGTTTTTCATGGAAATAGGGTGGTTCTTAGGACTCATCCTAGTTTTCTGCCAAAGGTGGTGTCAGAGTTCCATATGAACCAGGGGATTACTTTGCCCACTTTCTTTCCTAATCCTTCTACACCTCCTCAAAGGACCTTTAGATAAAACGAAAGCTATAATAATAATAATAATAATAATAATAATATGAGAAGATCGGACCGGTTATTTGTCAATTATGGTCCCATTAATACTGGATTAGCAGCCTCTATGAGGTCCATTGCAAGATGGATAGTTTCCTGTATTTCATTGGCCTATCAGTTAGCTAATAAATGTCCTTAAGGTAGGCCGAAGGCACATTCAACTAGAGGAAAAGCCTCGACCACGGCTCTCCTCAGAAATGTTCCCATAGCAGAAATTTGCAAAGCAGCCACGTGGCGGTCAGTTCATACCTTTTCTCGCCACTACTGCTTGGATTCAGATACTCAAGCAGATGCTCGAGTAGGTCAAGCATCTCTGAGGAATCTGTTTGGTTGATTATTGGTACCTGGTACTTTAAGTTTGTCTTTTTCACTAAGTGCTACATTGCTAGACCGCGATGTGTGGGGTATGGGCTTGCTATTCTATTCACTGCTTATGACTATTGATGAGTATCCCCTGGAAGAGAAGGATAAGTTACTTACCTGTAATCCTAGTTCTCTTCCAGGGGTATACTTATCAAAGTCATAAGCACCCCGCCCTCCTCTCCGGTCTAGCAATGTTTAGTACAGTTGTTAAGTGATTTTATATACGCCTTTACAAAAAGAACTGACCTAACCTAACTGTCACCTGTGGGACATGCTGGGAAAGTACCTAGATTCTTGGAAGTCTTAAAGGCGAGGTGGCAGTTATCTTTTCTGTCTCAGGACAGTAATTCCTATGCAGCCTATGGGCCAAACTGCCTTCAAATACTTGTGTTTTTTTCCTTGTTCCGGAAAATAAAGAAATCATTGTATGATGCCATTTGGGTATATGGTCTCTATTACAAGTTTTCTTAAGTGTTTTTGTTGCTTTACAAGTATTACTGAGTGATTTTCTGGCTGTTTGTCCCTTTTTTGGTTTAGATTTTATATATATATGTATATATATATAAAAGTTCGAAATCAACACAGCAAAGCTCACGCTGAAGACGAAAAGCGAGTAAAGCCACAAACTCCGTGCTTTCGTTTCAGTGCATTTTATTCGTGAAGAATAACAGCCCACCAGTCACCATGACGCGTTTCACCTCAGCCGAGGCTTGATCACATGTCATGCAGAGGAGAAAGGAAGTGACATAAATAGTGCAAGTGATCACATGATCAGTAGCATATCCTTCACAAATTAAAGTGATATTCACCAATTTATAATAAAGGGCACAGTGCCCTGCCATCACATTATTCATATCCTTAGCTATCAACTCGAGTCATTTTATGTCAACATTTCATGTCTATATTCACTGCCGTGGTTATAATATTATGTGCAAAAGAGGCAAACAATTACAAAATCTCGGATTAATTCTAAAAAAGTCGTTTTTAAAAAAAAGATCCTTAATTCATATATTTACAATAAATAAATAGTTAAATGTCGTTTTCAATAAATATTATAGAAAACCATGAAAAAAGCCTCATGAATCCCAGAAAGAATTTCCATACATTCAAGTATTTCATAAAACTAGGATTCTACTATTCATAGATATTAATGCAGTAGTTGAGAATCGAATTGTGACAGCATAGTTAGAATAATACCCCAGTGGGTAAAGGCAATATGTACCATCTACAGAGAAATCTATAGCATATTCACTTGCTACATGCTACTTCCTTTGGGGTCGTTAATGTAAACGTAAATTTAAAGTGACAGTGCAACAAAAAAATGTAAAATATTAATCATAAAATTTCATTCATATGCAGGCTGCCGAATGGGTTCATATAGATCTTATGGCAACTCATCGAGTACACTGTCCACCAGCAAAGTACAATAGAAGTTTCTTCACTAAATCATATACATGTGTACAGATCTTCACTACTGTTGAGCCCTCCAGGCTGCTTGCTATTAAGCTCGAGGATGTATCGGGTTTCTAAGAGACGCAGTTTGCCATCCCTATCTCCCCCCCTCCTCAATGGTAAGATAGAATCCACCAAATAATATTGCAGCAAGTCTGGGTTGCTCTGATGGCATTTCTCGAAGTGTCTCGCTACTGGGTAGGACTGATCTTTCCCTGAGATTGCACGCAGATGCTGTAGGATGCGCTTGTGGGCAGGAAGACGAGTACTACCAACATACTGTAAGCCACATGGGCACAGTAGTATATACACCACAAATTCGGTTTTACATCCCAGCTTTTGTTTAATAGCAATCGGTTTGTCTTGGAAGGGACTTACATAATGGGTTTTGTTAATAGCATGTTTACAGGCCTTGCAGATCTGGCATTTCTTGAAGCCTGTAATGCGTTCCCACCATTTCTTGGGAACGTCCAGAGTGTTACTTACAATAGCACTGCCTAGTGAGGGTGACTTTCTAAAAGTGATATCTGGTCTACTCTTCACTAGGTCACCAATCACTGGATCCCCTTGTACAAGGTTCCAGTTTTTGGAAAAGATCCTGCGAATCTCAGCATGTTGCTGACTGTATGTACCAATCGCCCTGCACTGCATTTTCTCATTAGTTTCAGCTGCAGTTTCAACTATAGTTATAGTGTCAGGACAACTTCCCAATGTCTGTTCTCGTGTCAGTTTAGTTGTTTTCCTTATAGCATCATCTATCATTTTGTGGCTATATCCTCTTTCCAAAAAACGCATTTTGCATAGATTTTGGGCCAGCTTACATTCATTTTCTGTGCTGCAGATGCGTTTTATTCGCAACATCTCCCCATAGGGGATGCTACGAATAAGATGGCGGGGATGATGGCTGGAGGCATGTAACAGGGTGTTACCTGCGGTTACCTTTCTGTGTAGTTTGGTCTCTATTCTGTTCTTTTCAACATAGACTTCCACATCCCGAAAATTTACTGAGTGATCACTCATAGTAGAGGTGAACTGTAGGTTTAAATCGTTTACATTCAGTTTTGCAACAAAGTCGACAGCACTTTCCATCGAACCCCTCCAGATAAAAAAAAGATCGTCTATATACCTGAGGTACAGTATTACATGCTGTTCGACGGTTGTTCTGTGCTGTCCCATCAGGGTCTGCTCCTCCCACAGCCCCATGTGCAAGCACGCGAAGCTGGGGGAGAAGCAAGACCCCATGGCCACCCCCCTCAGTTGTTGATAGGCCTGGCCCCCGAATGTAAAGAAATTCTGTTCTAGACATAATCTCAACATTCCCATAAGCATTCTATTGTGCTGTGTGTTGTGTATAGGACGTTTGTCTAGAAAAAACTGCACTGCCTTTAAGCCATCCATATGCCTGATAGATGTATACAAAGAACATATGTCCAATGTCATCAGCAAATAATCTTCATTCCAACATAGCTGAGATAATTTGCACAAAAAGTCAGTCGTATCTCTTATATAGGAGTTCAATCCTTTAACCCACTCCTGCAAGAAGAAATCAATGTACCTCGATATATTTTCGGTCGCACTGTCAATCGCCGATATTATTGGCCTCCCAGGTGGAACAAGTGAGTCTTTGTGGACCTTTGGCAAAAGGTAGAACGTGGGTATCACAGGGAAATCTTTTTTGAGGAATTTAAACTCATCCAATGTGATTAATCCGCTACTGCGCCAGCCCATGAGTTTGGCATTGAGATCATTCCAGGCCATTTTAATTGTAGTGATGTTCGTTTTGCGGTAACAGGCCGTGTCGCTCAGCTGTTTTTCAGCTTCCGCCATATATTGATCACGTCCCCATAGGACAATATTGCCCCCCTTGTCCGCCTGTTTCACTACCAATTTTTCATCCGATTTTAATTTCTTAATCAGGAGATTATAGCACTGGTTTTTTGCAATGGCTTGGCTCCTTTTGTTGGTATTGATATACAGTTTTTTGAGGTCCTCCACCATTAGATCCTGATAAATGTCCAGATTGTCATGGACAGAGATGGGGTTGAATGTGGATTTGGGTTTGAACGGTGTTCGAGCCGTGCTCATCCCAGTAGTGGTATTGGGTAAAGCGACAGTAGCCGTCCCATGTTGTTCATTTTGTAGCTCCCAAATTTCTTCGAAAGATGGAGCGTCTCCTGCCATCAATAAGGTAGGACTCAGTGATGTCTTTTCAGCGTCCTTTTAATGTGGTCGAAGACGATGGAATTTGGTTAGTTTGAGTTTCCTCACAAACCTGTAGGCATCCATGCGTGTACCTGCATAGTCAAAGGTTCGTGGCGGACAGAAGGAGAGCCCTAAACCCAAGATCTTCGTTTCTTTAGGACTCAAGATGGTGCTGGTCAAGTTTATTATTGAGGGGGTCCCTGTTGTTTGCCCCGCTTCTTGCTCAACCACTTCCGCTGATTGTTCTTTGTCGCGCCACTTTTCTTTGTGACGTCGTCGTCGCTCAGACCGTTTGCGGTTTGTACTTTTCCTGATTGTGCAAACTTTACTCTTGGTCTCAGAGTGTCGCGTCGGGCCTCGCACAGGCGACTCACTTCCTGTGCAGGTGGAAGTGCGGTAAACCCCAATGGAGTGTTACGTTGTTCACCATCTGCCTCACTGCCTTCTGTGGAACTCAAGCTAACGGATGAGGCTGAACTCATATTATCCTTTGTTGTTTTTCCACGATTACCAGCCCCCAAATGGCCTTTGGATTTTTCAAATCTTCGTGCAAAGGTAAATATGTGACCGTTCAAATAGTCCAGCCTGTCTCTCTCAAATTTAAAAGCTTTACGCTTCTTTATTATTTCCTCCTCCTTTAGAAGCCGGGATTCCATTTCTTCCCTCATCTTTTTCATGACGGCATCATTCTCCCCCAGGTTTTCCAATTCCGCTTCCACGGATTCAATCTCACTTTGAATTTTGACCCGATCACTTTCCGCATATTTTACTAGAATCGTCATGAGTTTTGCAGACGATTCTAGATTAGCCGCTGCCCACTCTTCAAGCATGCGTGGATCGGGGGTCTCGTAACTAGGGGCGAGGGTAATCCGGAGGCCACGTGACACGCGACCAACTTCCAAATACATAAATAAGGACTTGTTCTCCCACCATTTAGAAGTCTCTTTCTTTGTAAGTTTTTCCAGTTTGCGAAACAAATCGCGAGCAGTTGGATTGACAGTACTTGTGGCGTTTCCAAGTGATGTCGATGCTGTGGCTCCCCCAGCCGGGGTGACGAACACAGATTCGGCAGCCTGCTCCCTGCTCCTCAACACGGCGGCTGACATGGTGAATACGGCTTATATCAAATCGCACTAAAAACGAACAAACTCAGTCACATAGAAATACTTTCCCGGGACTAAGTACGTGCACACTCCTCACTGCGCGTTTCTTAAGCAACCATACCTCGACCCGGTTGCCGATGTATCCCTGTAACGTTCAGATACTTGGCTCCTCCAGTCAAAGTCGGTGTGTGCTTCTCTCGCAGGGGCTTCTTGCGGCTTCCTCCACACCGGAGTACGATATCCGGCTCCGGGTCACGGAACCTTTTGCTTCCCGCCGTTTCTCGCCACTTGCAGAGGAGGGGCTTTACTCGTACCCTGGAAGCCTCCAGGTACACAATATTTTCCAAAAGTTCGAAATCAACACAGCAAAGCTCACGCTGAAGACGAAAAGCGAGTAAAGCCACAAACTCCGTGCTTTCGTTTCAGTGCATTTTATTCGTGAAGAATAACAGCCCACGAGTCACTATGACGCGTTTCACCTCAGCCGAGGCTTGATCACATGTCATGCAGAGGAGAAAGGAAGTGACATAAATAGTGCAAGTGATCACATGATCAGTAGTATATCCTTCACAAATTAAAGTGATATCTATCTCCGGGGTCCCGCACATGGGCGGGCATAATTCACTGCTTATGACTTTGATGAGTATACCCCTGGAAGAGAACTAGGATTACAGGTAAGTAACTTATCCTTCTTTAATCGTGAGCCCTATGGATTTCATTTTTAACTGGAGTGAATTATCCTCCTGGGCTATGGGTGACCATAATAGGTGATTATATCATTGCCCCAGCCTTCCTTTGGACCCTCTTGTGCGTCCGGGCGTTTGGTCTTTAGTGATGGGTGGCTGGGAGTAATAGAATGAAATAAAGGAAAAAGGTTTTGTACTATGTGATATGTATATTATATATAATCAACATGACTAAGTATTACAAGTTGTTAAATTTAAATTTTGATTATGGAGTTATGCTTTAATAAATGACTATGTATGTGTATGTATATATATATATATATATATATATATGTATATGTAAGAATATTTTTGACTGACATTTTGATTTTGCACAAGTGGGGAGGCAGGGGTTCCTTCTGTTTACTTGTGGAAGCCCCTCACATACCTAATTTGCAAGTACAGAAGTGTAATCTGTAATACATTGTTAGTTTAATTTCATTTAGGAGGATCCAGTTTACATTCCAGGAGGACTGTGACACATTTGATACTTCAGCAGATTAACTAAGTCACGATTTTATCACCACCCACTGATTACGTAAGGCCCCACTTCAAGGTATCCATAATTGCATAAACTATAAGGATTCAGGTCCAATGCACTACTGAGGTGAATAGCTCTCTTTTTAGGCAAACATTGCACACACTAGATGAAAAATGCAAGTGATTTGATAGAACACACTGAGCATTGATGGAGTCCATATTCTTGCTTTGATAGTTATTGTGTGGTATGACAACATAAAGTGAGCACATGGTTGTAGAATGCATTTTCAGAGGTGGTCTATGGTCTAGAGGATGGAGAACTGGTGGGTGGGACAGGTTATTGATCAAGCTAAGGGAGTAGTTGTTAATCCAAGTCTGTCACTGATGTATGGTCAAGGTAATCATTTACATTTTTGCTTGGACTGTTTCCAATATCCTTTTGAGTTTAGATTAGATACTATTGTGTGTGCGCCACAGGTGGTAGGGGGGGAGGGGGTGTGAGTGTGTGTGTTTGTTTTATTGCAGGTGTGGCTGTATTGTACATGCTTAGCATAAGTCTGCCATCTAGTGTTGGGCTCGGAAGTGTGCAAGTTGTGTTTTTCTTTGAAGA
Organism: Lissotriton helveticus; assembly: GCF_964261635.1. Taxonomy (NCBI): domain Eukaryota; kingdom Metazoa; phylum Chordata; class Amphibia; order Caudata; family Salamandridae; genus Lissotriton; species Lissotriton helveticus. The sequence goes on from NC_136057.1 coordinate 1,371,326,886, forward strand.
ATTGTTACGAGTCACACGTTAATGGCTCCTCCTCTGGCTTGTAGTGCGGATGGTCACTGACTCCATTGTTAGAATGTTTTTTTCCGCAGTGGGGTTCGGTCATGTGCTCCTCAGTCCCGGTTGTCAAACTCATTAGGAACCTTTTCTAATACAGATGGTAGTTTTTGAATGAGATTCAAGCTATACTTAGATAAACAAAAACTATTTTAGCATCCTATTACTCCTGGGGACTCAATTCCAACACAGCCTTCGGTGCCTTCGCCCTTCGTGGCAGGAATTCTCTTATACCTTTTTCTTACAAAATGACCAGAAGGTGATGGAACGGATGCCATTTAAATGTTGTCCTGCCTGTCATTCTAAATTTCCACATGCAGACTTACACCTAGTGTGTAATTCCTGTCTATCTCCCGATCATCAGGAACAGGCCTGTGAGGCCTGCAAATCATCCAAGTCAAAGAAAACCCTAAGAGATCGTAAAGTCAGAGGAATGCAAACGTATTGATGCATCATGGAGGCAACACCGGACATTTTCGGTTCAGAGGAGCCGGAAACCGAAATGGAAGCACATTCGTCGGCTGTAGATGAGGGAAATTTCTCTCCGGAACTGAGCTGCGATTTGGACGCAGAGCCCGATACCCTCACATCAAGCCAACAAACCATGAGTAAATTGGCCCATCCATGTCTAACCAAACCACAAACATTACAAAAGTCTGCTGTTGGGCTTCCACTGCCTTCGGCCATCGTTGGCACCGACAGGCTGATTCTGGAAAGTCTGGCCTCGGCTCGGCTGCGGAAAAACAGCCTCAGCCCCTCGGTCCGAAACAGGCGAATCTCCAAATTCATAGTCTTGGCACCGAAACATTCTAAAACAGATGCTTCTACATCTTTGGAATCAAAACGTTCACATCTGTAAAAAGACTTTGACTCTGCATCGAAATCCAAAGCTTCGGACCCGCAACAATCCGCTCCAAAAACGGCGGTAGAGAAATTAATTTTGGAGCCCAAAAAGCAAACAGTTGCACATTCACCACAGACTGTACAACAAGTACAATAGAAATTACATTAGCAACTGGATTCTCTACAGAAACACCTAGTGATTCATCCTGATACAGGAAGAATACTCACATGACCCTCCTCAGGAGCATGCATAACCTTCAAAGTGACAACTTTTTTTCAAGAGGCAATAGACATTCCTACAAAAACCAGAAAGAAACAGGTTAAGCCACCCGTCCACTTCTCTTAGTCCTCCTCCACCACAACATATACAAACACCCACTGCCACAAAACTCACCATTTTCTGAACTCATACATTCTTTAGAGGAGTCTTCACATTCTTTTACAGGGCATGGGGATGGGAGCAATGATGACAACAGTCAATACCCCCACAAAATGCTTGGGATACATTTGACACAGATCCACCTGATAACAAAGATCCTAATCTTTATCTAAACCCTTCCCACCTCATAATAACACTACCTATCATGACCTTATCAGTGGGGAAGCTACTTTCTATAAGGTACCATTACATACGGAGGAAATAGAGGATGATTTATTTTATTTAAAACTCTGTTCTCTACACAAAGATCTACATAGTATATTCCCATGCTGAAAGGACTACTCAAACATACTACTGATATATTCAATGACCCTGTCAGATCTAGAATGATCACTTGTAAGGTTGATTAAAAAAAAGTAAGCCTTCCCCAGCAGACCCTACTTATATTAGTTGTCAACTTACACCAGATTCTTTAGTAGTGGCAACTGCTTGCAAAAGACAAAGAGTAAATGTTTAGATCTGTCAGAAAAAAGGGTGGCAGCACAATCATCCAAACTTTAGAGAATTTCAGACTCTATAGGTCTTTTAACAAGGTTTGATCAGGCACATTGGAAGGAAATGAAAGACATTTTTACAACATCTCCAAGAGGAACATAAAGGGCATACCATATTGCATCAGAGGGCAAACTCATCTCAAATGCAAACGTAAGATGTGCCCTTGATGCTGCTGATATAGCAGCTATAGTGATAAATGCCAGACTTATATTAAGAATGCATGCCTGGTTAAGAGTATCTGGTTTAAAACCAAAAGTCCAGCAAAGTTTACTAGGCCTTCCTTTTGGTGTAGCACTCACAAGGAGATGATGGACGGAGCGCTGAAACGTTTCATGCACTCACCCCCCGTTACAGATCAGGGTTGAATCCATCATCGTTCTTTAGCTCTCTACGTCAGGTCAGACACAGCTATATGCAAATCAGTCTTGACCCTGTGCCTAATGGGAACAGTCCAGCCCAAACTGCCAAGCCATGTCTTCCCTGGACCGGAAACAAGCATCCTGGGACCGGTTTTGGGCTAACAACCCTCATCAGCCAGGCTAGCTTGAATCCAGTGGCAAAATAAGCAAGGGACCCACGTCTGGGCATACCCTGCCAACTTAGGGCGAACAAAGCAAACACAAGGAGATGATGGAAGGAGTGCTGAAACGTTTCAGACACTCACCCCCAGTCACAGATCTAGGTTGAATCCATCATCGTTCTTTAGCTCACTTTGCCATCCCGGTTCAGATGCAGCTATATGCAAATCAGTCTTGACCGTGTGCCTCATGGGAACAGTGCAGCCCGAACTGCCAAGCCATGTCTTCCTTGCTGATGAGGGGTGAAACCCCGAAACCGGTCCTAGGATGCTTGTTTCCAGTCCAGGGAGGACCTGGCATGGCAGTTTGGGCTGGACTGTTCCAATGAGGCACAGGGTCAAGACTGATTTGCATATGGCTGGGTTCAAACTAGAAAGGCATGGTGATCAAAAGAAAGATGAATTTTGGCCCAGATTTCTGTACTGGGGTGAATGTATGACATTGTTCTGCATTCTGTCCATCAGTTGTTCTTTTTCCTTTTGATGGAGAGCATCTTTTTGGCCCACAGGTGAACACTCTCCTAGAAAAAATTTAAAAAAATGATAAAACTACTTAATTCATGGGAGCCCTAGAAATGCAATCTCAAAGAAGCATTTTTCGTCACTCTTCATATCACGAGGATCAAAAACCACCTCAATTGACACATTTACCTCCTATAACAAAACACAAAATCAAGCAGCCTCTCCAAGGTTATATTACAGAGGGTCCTATAGAGGAAACATTAATAGAGATGGAGGTAAAAGAGGGTTCACAACATGTGTGCTATAGATACACATGCTTTGCATACTCCTCCCATCTAGTGTTGGGTCCGAATGTTTGCAAGTTGTTTTTCTTCGAAGAAGTTTTTTTGAGTCATGAGTTAAGGTGACTCCTCCTTTCGATGATACATAGACTCCGTTGTTAGATTGTTTTCTTTCCATTATCGGCTTCGGAAATGTATTGCGACGCTCCATTTGAAGACCGTTTTTCGGATCCCTTTGCTGTGCAATTCACTCTACCCTCGTCGGTATAGTATTAAACGTGTTTCACCATCCCTCGCGTGTCGAAAATCAGAAAACTTGCCCTCGTTGGGTCGGAATACTCCAACCGTGGCCTTCTGGCCTAACCGTTTCAACATATCTTCCACTCGACAAGAATTTCGAGTTATTCGCCTATGAAACGACTCCATTTCAATTTTGCCCTCGCCTCCACTCTGTTTTTTAATTTTTTTATTGATACTTTGCATGTTACAAACACAACATGGTTTATCTTTCAATCTATTTATCAACATAAACAACCTGTGGCAATAAGTTACAGTAGTACATACATTCGCAGAGATCTCGTACATAAAATGCAATGCGTTGTAAATTGGGCAATCATATGCATCAGCACTATTTGCCAGGGTCAAATGGTGTGACACGCTCATGTGATCTAAATACTGTAGCAGCTGTTCCCATATGTCCTTGGGCCTCGAGGTAGTGGGCAGTTCTTCCGCATAGAGGACCAAGTTATCACAACAGTACACCATGTCCTTTATCCACTATTGGGGGGAGGGGCGGACTTTCCCAGGTCATTGCGACTCTCCGCTTGGCCACTAATCAGTCTACCTACACTTCCCTTCAGAAACGGCTCCAGGTTTGGCAAACACACCTGAGGGACGCAATCCCGCTCGATGTTAGTCATTTCTTGCAGGGTACCTACGGCAGCAGCACAAAACGCTGCCACTCTACCACACTCCCTGGCCAGATGCCAAAAATCCACACCAGAGTTACCACATCTTTTGCAGTTATCATTATCTCTAAGACAATATTTAAAGAGCTTGTGTGGTGTATGGTAAGCTTGGCGTAGGTACTTAAAATGCATTGTACGTAAATTGCCATTGGATGTGAGTTCGCTAGTGAGCTGGCAACAGTACTCCCAGGCTTTCTTTGTAATCTGTGGATCTAATTTTGCATTCCACTGTTCCATACTCTTGTTGGGTGGTAATGGTGTTTCTGCTCTAGTGGCTCGATATAGCTTGGTCACCATTTTGTGTCTCGTGGGACTAATAAGTGGGGTATGTAGAGATTGCAGCATTGGCGGGTTCGATTGGAAATGTGGGATAGTGTGCCTTCAGCGCCTTCTTCAATCTGTGTATAGTAAAAACGGGAGCTCTCATATTCCTGCTCTTGTCGCAGCAGGGTATGTTCAGTCTTTGTCAGTTATCTTTCAAAACCCCTTCTGTCATGCTAAAACAAGTACCAAGAATTGTGGCTTTAATAGCCTCCGATAGGGTTGCTGTGCTATCTACAGACCCCTTATTTTGTGCAAAGTATTGCAGAATGACCTCGTGGATAGTGTGTTTATAAAGTGGGTCGAGCAATGCCTAGGAGCAAAAGCGCCAGGTGAACTGTCGACTGATGGTCTGTGGGACATGTCGTGTAAGCTTGACTTGGCTGTGATCGGAGAGCGTATGTGGGAGCCCCTCTACATCTAAAACCCAGGAAGTCGTTTTCTCACTTAAGATCCAATAATCTAGTCGTGACCAGCTACCATGCGCAGTTGAAATATGTGTTCCTTCTAGCTTATCCGCATTGCGCAGGCACCATACATCTATCAAACCGAGCTCTGCCATCCCGTCATTATTAATTCTGGCTGCTCTGGGTGAGTGTCCCCATGTCCCGCTTGATTTGTCCTTACTGGGATCTATTATAGCGTCTGGCAACTCCTGCAGTATGGATAGTATCTGTTCATAAAATCCAAGGTCTTCTACATTGGGACCATATACATTCACCAGGGCGATTAATTCCCCAGCCAATTTACCATTTGTTATGGCGTACGGGCCGGCGTCATCTGTGCAGGTTTTGATCATTGTGAATGGTATAGTCCTCTTAACGAGCTTGATCACCCTCCCTGGCATATGATGACTACGAAGAGGCCAGCCTGTACCCAGTCCATTTTGTCCCTATGTGTGCCTTGTTGTGATACGTTAAGTGTGTTTCTTGAATTAGGGCAATTTTTGCCTCCTGTTGGTCTAGCTAGGCGAATTGTTTGGGGTGAATTCGTCCCTTGCACATTCCACGTTAGGCAGTCAATTTGTTCATATTCTATTTATGACGTTTGTGCAGATCATATAGCATACATAATAGTATTGCACTTTTATAATACCGCCCTGCAAATAAGAGATTATCTGGCGTACTGATAGCCACATGAACAAACCCCCCAATCCCTCCTCCCATCCACACCCCCCACCCACTTCAGCGACTCCAACATGCCAAAGCCATCCCAACCCCCCCAAGAACATTATCTAAAAATGAAACGGCTGCAAAACAGCTGTGGGGAACTCCCATAGGGGAACGCTGGAGCACAGATTCCCTCTCAGAGTAAAAGGTAGGAGGACGGAGAACAACATCACAAGTTCCCACCCGCATTATATCAGTTAAAGATGAGACAAGCAATAACATTCCCAAATGTAATGATAGAAATCTTATCTGTGTGGCCAGAGATCAGGATATCAGTTCAAACTGAGACTGCAGGTGATGGTCTGGTAGTGCCTGTACACAGTTCTTAGAGTAAATAAAACAAACCGTGCTAGTGGCACAGCTCCAAAGGAGCACCAACAGGCTGTCACTCAGCAGTTTCTGGCGTAGAGCCATCGTTGTCGTCCGCTGGCTTGGAGGATGTTCGGTTTCTGCGCTTCATTGACTTTGCATAGTCCATTGCAGACTTTGGTGAAGTAAAGAGCTTTGATTTTCCATTTAGGTCAATACGTAGCAGCGCCGGGTATAACATTGTGTAGGATACTTTTTCCGCAATAAGGATTCTTTTCGCAGACAGATACTCCTTTCTCGCCGCCTGCACCGTTGCAGTAGAGTCCGGGTAGAAAGCAAGAGAGTTTCCCTCAAACAATGTTTCCCTTCTCTTTTGCCAGTCGAAGGATGGTATCCCGGTCCCTGTAATTTAGCAAGCTCTCAATTATAGGTCGTGGAGGGGTACCTGGAGGAGGCTGGGCGGCCAACAAACTGTGTGCTCGCTCCACTTTCAGAACCGGCGACAGATTTTCAGCCCCAAAGATCTTCCGCAGCAAGGTGTCAGTGTAGGTTTCAAGGCGACTGGTATTGGTGGATTATGGTAAGCCTGTAATATGCAGATTGTTCCGCCTTGAACTGGCTTCCAAGTCCTCATTTTTAGCCTGTATTACAGCCAGCACCTTTTCCATGTCAGATGTTTTTGTGGCCACGTATTGCAGGCCATCCTCGGCATCCGATATGCGCGTTTCTGCTTCACCCAGGTGCAGTGCTTGCTTGTCCAACTTAGTGGACAAATGATCCATTCTTAGGTTTAGGCTGTCAATCTTACCATCAATGGGATTGCAAGCTAGTCTGAACAGCCATGAGCGTTTTTTCGATTGCAGATAGGCCGTCAGAAGGGGCGTCCATTTCAGAATCCGAGGTGGCCCCCTCTTGCGATTTGGCAGATTTGCGGGGCTCAAATGTGAGGCAAGTTTGCCTGCATCCAGTTTTTCCCATTTTTGTCCTGCTCCTTTACTGAACGTCAGGGGGAACTCATAGATGCTTAAAAGATTGCAGGGTATTCAGACCACGCGCTCTGGGCGTCTTGCATGGCGTGAAGTCCGTCCGTGCCACCGGTCAAGCATGGATCATGAAGCGGCTTCACAGGTAGGTCGGTGTCTGGGCCCAGTCGTTACATGCACCTTACTCGAGAGGCATTTAGGCCGAAAGGAACACCACCCTTCCACAGCACACGTCCCACAATTGAAAGAGGTCTGATCAGGGACTACAACCAGTCACAGACTCCGTTGCAGAATTATAGGAGACAGCAGGTTTTTGTGCGGCCTGCGTTCTCACCACGTGTGTGTCTCAACCAGGCCAGGTCTTAGGCAGCAAGTTACCCACAAAAGCGCTGTAGGCCTTAAGTATTTCCAGGGGCCACAGGTTCGCAGCACAACAATAGTGTCCCTTATTATTGAATAGCCGTGGAGAAATACAGTTGAGTTGCCTGAGTACACGTACTGCACACAGGAGGCCTGAAAACGGGCCGGATCACGCATGACTGGAAGGGCCGGTCTGCCACTCCCGTATCTCAGGGTACGGTGTGTCTCGCTGGTATGATGAAGCTTGGCTGCAGTACAAGTCACTGCGTGTGGGCTCACCATGCTTGCAGGCCCTGGCTGTCCAACTCCGCAATCGATGTGATCAGGGGGGCGAGCAGTGCGTTGTGAGGCCTGAACGTGGGCACCAGTGGCGATGGAAGCGTCCGCTGTCCCGCCACACACCCGGGTACTCATCGAATGCCCTCCGCAGGGGCCACGGTGCTCGGAAATGGCAACCAAACTGTCCGGACCACACCTCGGCTTGCCCAGCAGGGTTCCGCACACTCTGGCCTTTGCGTCTCCCGGGCTGGCGTCGGCAAATCAGCATTCCTCTAATCTCGAGAGGGCATCAAATCTGTTTAACCCCTGAGGGATAGGAGAAAAGAAGCACCCCTCTAAAGAAGTGTGTCTCGCAATGTGTGGAATCATATCTCTAGGCACTCCTCCCTCGTTTTGGCCATGTGGCTGGTAGTAACCAGGGTGGTTTAAGTTAAAGCTATGTAGCGGCTCAGGTTGATAGAAAAAGCCCAGGGGGAGGATCTGTATGTTGTAACCCCTATTGGACAAGCAGAGTCGAGACTCTCTAAGTATTCTTTCAACCACCGTTTGATCATTAAAGTTTACAATAATGCAATCTCTCCCCCCCCCCCCCCCTGTTTTTCTGGCATTACCCACCCAACCCACACGGCGGATCATTAAGATCTTTCGGTCTACCGCTGGGCCTACTGAGGTGTTACTAAAGAGCCAATGTGTGACTTTATTCTTGAGCTGCTGGTAAAAGGCCTTGTTAGTACCTCGAGAAAGAGGTGGAACGTTCCCTAGGATAACCACCAAGGGTGTTGATTTGGGTGGTAAATGAATGGACCTAGGATTTGGAGATGCGACAGCATGACCACCCTCCGCACTACCGACGTTGCCCCCCAAGCCCCGGGGAGCCTGGACCTGTTGTGAAGCTGGCGAAGGCCTAGCCTTTACCAAACGCTCCTTAATGGCCCCCACCACCTGCCCTGTGTGGTTGGTGTCCAAGTTTCTCCCCCGAAGCGTGGTATAACTGGGTGAATTAGAAAGAGTTGTATTCCCATGTCCACCTATAGTCTGTTGAGGGCCTACGGTGGAATCTAAATTAATTGGCGCATTATTAATATTCTCAAGTGTACCAGATATCGGCAGGGTTTTAGTTTGTGCTGCTAAGCTTTGCTCTATCTTGTTTAATATAGACACAATGGGGGCCAGTTTTTCCTCCAGGATAACGATTAACATAGATTTCATAATTTCTAGCATATGGTATTTGTCCGTAGGCGGAATTACTGCCTGGGGACCCCCTATGGCTGAAGCCGGTGATGGCGGGGTATTGGGTGGAGGTTTTATTGCTTGGCTAGAGATGGCTTTACACTTATTAAGATATTGAACAGGAAGATGTGGAAGCGTCGGCAGCCCGAAGAGGAAGAAATGTTTTCTCTCTACAGAACTCTAAATCGAACTGGAGTCCCATGACGTTCCAGCTGGTCAAGTTGCCTTGAGTACCCAAACCTCTTTTCCCACACAAAAACCTGCTTCCACCAAACAAAAGGCTTCCGAACCACCACAGCCATCTGGCTATGGTAGGCACTGAGATTCTGCTTCCAACGCCCACCCTCCAGCTTGGCACTGAAAGCACAACAGCAGCCTTCTGGCTCCGGTTCGAGCCGAGACTCCACCTCCACTCCGAAAACTTCTTTCCCGAAGGACAAAAAAGAGAAGCCTGGTTTGAATCCGAAAATTTCAGCACTGAAACATACACCTGCTCATCCGGCGCTTCCAGAACCAATTCTGGCAACAATGCAAGAGAGACTGGATCCAAAATAGAAAAAACTATATTCATCTAGAGACTGAGCACATTATAACAAAACCTACGCTACCAATCTGTATCTAACAGTCAGAACTTTAATTCAGCTACTAGGGATGATGGCATCATGCATTGCCATAGTACCTCATGCAAGATTAAACATCTGTCCTCCACAGGATTTGCTTAGCAGGTCAATAGAATAGATCACAGGGTCAACTTCAAGATCCAGTATTGGTAGACAGCTGTACCCATCACTCTCTGCAGTGGTGGAACACAAAATGTATCAAAAGGGCGGCCCTTAGTCGACCCTATCCCACAGATTTTGCTAACACCGGACGCATCCCTTGCAGGGTGAGGTGCACACTTAACAACATTTAACAGTTCTGGGACAGCAAACACAAGAATCTCTACATCAACTACTTAGGGCTTCAAGCTGTTAACCTAGCGCTGAAAACGTTCCTACCTCATCTATAAGCAAGGTTGTCCTAGACATGACAGCCGTGTACTATATACAATAACACGGCGCATGGGACACACTCTTTACAGCTATTGCGCACCTCTGAGCATTTGGCGTTGGGCAATACATCACAGAATACAACTGCTAGCGCAACACCTTCCAGGGACAGGCAACGACTGTGCCAACCGCCTCAGCAGGATGCGGCAACAAGTCCACGAGTGGAAACTCCACCCTCCGGTCCTCTTCCCATACTTCCATAGGTGGGGCTCTCCAAAAATAGATCTGTTTGCAACAGTAGAGGACAAAAAATCCCAACCCTTCCCCTTCAGGGTTACACATCCTCTATCCAAAAGCAATGCCCTATGGATGAATTTGTGAAGAATATTTACCTACGCTTTTCCGCCTCTCCCTCTTCCATTTCTGGTTCAGAAACTCAAGCAGAAGTCTCTCACCCTTATTCTAGTGGCTCCCACGTGGGCTTGTCAACCATGATTCACCACACTACTTGAACTTTCAGTAGTTCCACACAAGAAACTTCGCTTCACTTCAAAGCTTCTTACTCAGAACCATGGAGAGATCTGACATCCAAACCCCAAGGAGTCAAACCTAGCGATTTGGCTCCTGAGGTCATAGAATTTGGATATCTAAATTTGCCACCAGAATGCATGACCATTCTTAAGGAAGCAAGAAAATCTACTACTAGAGCGTGCAAGGCAACTAAATGGAAAAGGTTGACCATTAGACGCATCTATACAGCAAATTATTTGTTATCTATTGCATCTACAATGTTCAGGCCTTGCCTACACCTGGCGGCTGTGGACTGCCTATCTTCAAAAAAGACAACACTTACCTTTATTCAAAGTACCAGTAATCAAGGCTTTCATGGAAGGCCTTCAAAGAGTGATACCACCAAAAGTTTCACCTGCATGAACCTTAATGTTGTCTTAACAAGACTTATGGGTCCACGTTTTGAACCTTTACATAACTGTTCCCTCTAATTTCTCTCTTGGAAGGTTGCTATTTTGATTGCTGTTACCAGACTAAGACGGTTAAGAGAGCTTCAAGCATTTACGCTAGAAGAACCATTCTTCCAACTTCATGAAGATAGAGTGGTTGTTTGTACCAATCCAAAATTCCTTCCAAAAGTAGTCTCAGCTATTCATATTAACCAATCCGTTGCGTTGCCTGTTTTTTTTTCTCAACCAGAATCTGTAACAGAAAGAACTCTACATACATTAGATGTTAAAAGAGCATTAATATATTATATTGACAGAACAAAGGATTTTCGCAAAAAAACTGCATTTGCTACCCCTCATAAAGGGAAACCTAGCTCAAAACCTGGCATTTCTAGATGTATAGTTAAATATATCTAAACATGCTAAATTAAAGCCAAAATAACTTTATACCTCCTAAAGCCCATTTTACTCATAAAATAGGAGCATCTATGGTCTTTTTATGTAACATTCCTATAGCTGACATCTGTAAAGCAGCTACATGGTCTACACGAACATTTAACCAACATTATTGTGTGCATGTGTTAGCACGCCGACAAGCTAACGTAGGACAAGCAGTGCTAAAAACACATTTTCAGACCTATTTGCAACCCCACAGAACTCAAAATGCCAAAACCTTGCCTCCAGGTTCCAACATCCACAGTCCAAAGGCAATGCACTATGGATCAATTGGTCAAGGATATTTGCTTACGCTTTTCCACCTTTCCACCTGGTTCTATTTGTAATTCACAAACTGAGGCAGACATCTCTGAGACACATCCTAGTTGCTCCCACATGGGCCAGGCAACCATGGTACACAACATTACTAAAGTTGTCAGTAGTCTCACATCAGCTATTTCTCAACAGACAGAACCTCCTCACTCAGAACAAAGGAATACCTAGACAACACAATCTAGATCACACCTTCATGCAATTTGGCTCCTGAGGTCTTAAAATTTGGATACTTAAATCTACTACAAGAATATTTGGATATCTTAGAAGCAAGAAGGCCTACAGCCCGGGCATGCTATGCAGCACAGTGGAAACGCTTTGTTCATTATTGCCACTCAAAAAAATATTGATCCACTTAATGCATCACCTCAAAAGATTATATGCTACATCCTTAATTTACAAATTGCAGGGTTAGCTTTTACTTCTATAAAAAATGCATCTTATAGCCTTAGTCGCATACCTTCAAAATAGGGAACAAACCTATATTCAGAATGCCTATAACTAAAGCTTTTCTACAAGGCCATAAACAAGTTATCCCAACTAGAACTCCACCTACACCAGTGTGGAATCTTAATATTCTGTGAACAAGATAATTGGGTCCACCCTTTGAACCATTGTACAAATGGCCACTACAGTTATTATCATGGAAACTTGTGTTTCTCATTGCAATTATTTCACTCCGAAGAGTAGGAGCAACTCAAGCACTTAACTTTAGAGGAACCATTTTTCCAAGTACATAAAAGACAAAGTAGTTTTAAGAACTAATCCTAAATTTCTACCTAAAGTAGTATTGCAATTTCACATGGATCAATCTATTGACATGCCTGTATTTTTTCCTCGACCATTTTCAGTGGCAGAAAGAGCATTACATACATTAGATATTAAAAGAGCAATAATGTATTAGGGGGCGTGGCTTGGACGACAGTGGAAATGGCTGCCTGAAGCCGTCGCTCGGTACCAGGAGAGCGAATTAACCCATTCCCTGGAGCTAAATCTACATCTTTCTACCCAGGTCCACGGGCTGCAAAACAGCATGTCTTCTAGCGCACCCCGATGCCTTAATTTTGTGCCTCAGTCGACTTAAACAGCTGATTTCAGCTCTAAAAAACGGACCGCTGCAGACTATTGATGACCCCCAAACTAGCCCCGACCCTCGGCACTGGTTAGCCCGCGATATCCACACTATGGACCGTCTGTCCACGGCAAAAGAGCAAGCAGACAAGCAAACTTCTCACTCCTAAGGTGAGTGTCTCCCGCATACAAGATTCGGAGTTAAAAGCTCACCCGGCTCACCTCGCGCATGAAGTGCGTGACCCTGTAATGGCAGAGGAGCGGTTGCGGCGCCGCTGCAGACCCCCATATGTATTGCACCTGCGGTAGTGAACCCTCTTCAAGAATCCCTGGCAGACGCCTATGCGGAGTGCCCTGTTTCTTTCCTTTCACCTGCATCCCAGCGTTCGTCATGCCCCAACATACGCCGACGCAGTAACGGCCAGCCTGACTCCGCAATGGCGGCGGCGGTGGGAATAAATCAGCGCGGTGAGCAAGGCGGAAGACATGAGAGGTGGGAGGTATGAGAGGCGCCGAGTGCTGCGTTACTGATCGCAAGTGAGCATTGATATCACACTCTACAGTTCTACAGTGATCTTCATCGATCTACAGTGCGAGAATTACTTCATGAGGTCTGTTAACACTGCTAACACAAACTACATTGTGAGGTCCTCTGAATGAAATCTACTATCATACAACCTGCTTGTATTCATGTGAGGCATTAAGCGCTGTATCTCGTATCGAAAGTGGGAACAGCAAGGAGCCCCCCACACGGCTTACGCGATTTTCCTGTGACCTATCTGCGAATGTACTGGCCCGATCTACCTACGACCTACCTGTGATCTACCTACTACCACAGAGTCTCTGTGAGGTGCCCACCCGTTCACAGAAACCTACTTGCCCCAGCCAGGAGATTATAACACTGTTTGCCAACTGTCTGGTAAGCGTTTGCCAAGTGGATGCAACCGGTACACTGGGGTGAGTGGTGTTTCTCAAAACCCTCGATCTGCCTGGCGTCCATGTCTTTTTCCGTTGCTGTCATCCACTACCAGACACAACCAACCACAAGAACATTGCTCATAAACTGGGTTCGTCAATCTCCCAGGGTTTCTATAGAGTTGGGAACTGATCCGGCTTCCTATTTCCCTTCTGCATAGGCTTAAGGGTGGCACGCTGAAACCTCTTTCACCTATTTCACCGCTATATCACCTGCAAGTAGCAGTCAACTACACAAGTGAAACAAGTGAGAAGCCAGTACCTCCAGTCTTCCACCAGGTCACAATCTACCCTGCAGCACCAACAGCACCCTTACGTCTCATTCCATGGACATGGAAATCTTTAAATACACCGGCTTTTGTCGACACTCCAGAGCTCATAGGGAATATAAAAAAACTATCCTAAATAGCAAAGCGGCATATTTTTCTACGAAAATATTAAACTCCCAAAACAAATCAAACGATATTTTCAAAATAGTGAATGACCTATGCAATAGCGAGAGAACGGCTCCCATTCAGACTTCTACCCAGGAGTGCTGTAACTCGGTGAATAATTTCTTTATAGATAAAATCTCTACTATTAAAAATAGCATCCCTAACTCCCTCAGTTTTGAACCACTGGACGACATCCGTAAAAATCATCTTACTCTTGATGTCCTTCCTCCAATTGACCCTAAAACATTCTTGGAAATTTTGTCTCGAGTCAATTCTGGATCGCCCAACGACAGCTGCCCTTCACATATTATGTAAGAGGTCTTTTCGGCCTTATCCCAGAGCATACTCCCCCTCCTCAATGAATCTCTATTGCAGGGCAAAGTTCCCTGCGCCTTTAAAAACGCAATGGTTGTCCCCCTCATAAAAAAACCTGGGGCAGACCCCACGGATCGGTCCAATTACCGTCCCATCTCCCTTCTTCCGTTCATGGCCAAAATACTGGAGGCTCACGTGTCGAGATGCCTCTCGAATTTCATCGAACTCTCTGACTACCTAGAACCTAATCAAGCTGGTTTCCACCCGTCACACTCAACGGAAACGGTGATTCTTGCAGTTCAGGACACCCTTGAAGTAAATGCTGACCGGGGCCACCACCAGGCCCTGGTGCTCCTAGATCTGTCGGCTGCCTTCGACACGGTCGACCATAACATACTGCTGAACCGTGCCGAACAAGCTGGCCTCACGGGACCCGCACTTAGATGGATAGCGTCCTTCATTACTGATCGGACGCAATCAGTCAGGCTAGGAACCTTTGCTGCCCGAGACTCTCTTCCCTCTGCGGGGTCCCTCAGGGCTCATCCCTGTCGCCACTACTGTTCAATCTATACCTCAGACCCCTGATACACTCCCTAAAAAAACGCAAGATCACCATTTTTAATTATGCGGATGATCTGCAGCTGATAATTCCACTGAATTTCCCAGACTCAGAGGCAGAATGTCTGGCTACTATGACTCACATACGGAGTTGGATGGACTTGAATCATCTAAAACGCAACTCAGGCAAGATGGAACTAGTACTGCCTGGGAAGAGTGTGATCAGTTGGGGCCCGCACTTCTGTCCGGCACATATGGGCTCTCCCCCCATTGCTTCCCCTTCGGTAAAAAGCCGAGGGGTCATCCTCAATGCTGACCTATCGCTTAAAGGACAGGTGGGAGCGGTTGTCTCCTCTAACTTTTTCCAACTTCGGAAAATTAAGAAAATTGCCCATTTGCTGACACACTCTGCACTTATACAGGTAGTGATAGCCCTGGTACTTTCGCGCCTCGATTTCTCGAACGCCTAATATCTCGGCCTGCCACTGGGCCTGCTAAAATGACTCCAGATAGTCCAAAATCAGGCGGCAAGACTTATCTGGAAACAACCCAAACGGCAGTCCGTTAGATCTGGACTGTCAAAACTACACTGGTTACCGATGACACAAAGGGTTGCTTTCAAGACGAGTTGCATAGCTTTTAAAGCACTGCATGGAAATGGTCCCAGATTTGTCAAAAACATGATCAATAACTATAAACCCCAGCGTAACTTACGCTCGGCCCATCTCTACTTAAAAACTACTCCATCGTTCAAACGGAAACGGCAAGGAGGCAGCTCTTTCTCCTACTTGGCCGCCACTTTCTGGAACACCATCCCCTTGTCACTCAGGAGTTGTGACAATCTCTTGGTCTTTAGGAAGTCCCTGAAGATGTGACTGTTCGATCAAGCATACGCCTAGGGATTTTGGGTTACTCTTCTCTGCGCTAGCGCCTTGAAACCTACGGGTGTACGTGTGCTCTATAAGTAGTTATTAACATAACATACTAGCAACACTCATTTTTCTACCACTTACCTACCAGCAGCAGTGTGCTCACCTTCATCGGCACCCTAACTCGCAGTCCTGGTGTACTAAACCTTCTTCCTACACAAAACATTCTAGTAACCAGGTAAGATTGCCACAAATAATTAAATCACAAGCAGAATAGAGTGAAACGATCGTATAATCGTGCAAGCAGGTACTCACTTTCAAGTTCTTACAGTGTAAATTCGCACTACCTTGTCTTTCTCTCATCTCCGCTGAGTCTGACGGACCCACTAAAAGGTGGCGAACTGAGACAGCAAGAATAATAATAAGAAAGATAAGACCTGAACCAACAATATCTGAATCTCCAATCATAGCTAAATCAGACCTGACTAGTACGATGGACATGATTCTTAAAAAACTGGCGGAAGTCAACGACTTAGCAAAATCAACGAAAAGCAATACAATACCATGCAATTGGAGCTCACATCGATCAGAACGGACATGAGTTCTATGAACAAGAGCATTAGTGAAGCGGAGCAACGTAGAAGTGACGTAGAAGACAAAACCTCCCAATCGTCCAAAATAACACAGCATCTTCAGAGCGCTACAAATGATCTCAAACGTCAAAATGAGTTAGAGGATCGTAATAGGAGAGGTAATCGACGCATCTTTGGTGTTCCTGAGGGTCCAGAAAAAGATGCAGAATCCTGCGTGGCCTTCCTTGAAGCATGGATCCCAACGGTCACAGGGATTAATTTCCACCATGGTCTAAAACTAGACAGGGCACAGAGAATACGAACATTCATCACCTAGGGAAAGAAAGGCCCTCGTCCCTTGATCTGTAAGCTACTCCGCTATCAACACGCTAAGACCATCTTGCAATTCGCCAGGAAAAACCACCACATCACCTGGGAAGGTCATCGCATAATCTTTACTCAAGACTATTCCAAAGAGACTGTCGAAAGAAGAAAAGGATTCCTGTCTCTAAGAGATAATCTGAAGGCGAAAGGCATTCGATTCTCCTTTGCTGGTCCGTCAAAGTTCAAGATCATCGAGCATGGCAGATAACGTTTCTTCTCGAGCCCTCTAGCCCTTGCACACCATCTAGAAGACGCTCCTCCACAGTCCATGGACTCCTCTAGCGGCTCATCAAATAAACGGAAGACAGACACCCACGATGCTACTGGCCACTGAACTGTTGATCCGTTGGGCTCCACTGGTACCTTTGTTTTATCACTCTTTTTACATGTCAGAGGGCTCACCATGCTGATCCTTAGCCACAAGTTTTAGTCAAATAATGTCTAGCTTCAGGCCGTAAATTTGGTTTCATGTCATGCTCTGATAGACCCCCTATTGGGGCGGTCTACTGGAATAGTCAGAGCTATGTAGTCCTAGTTAGTTAGCATGGACCATTATATTGGTTCACTCTTCATGAGTAGTTGCGTTCCTAGATCTCGTATGTGATCACTCTATTTCAAAGATGTTCAAAGCTGTTAAAAGGTGCTCACGTGTTAAAATATACTTGAGGTATGCCTGAGTTTCATCTATGCTCTAAGAACCACATATGTTACTGTGTGCTGTGATACTATGAGCTTCAGGCCGCAAAGTTGGTTTCATGGCATATGATATTGTGAACTTAGATACTATGAGCGTCAGTCCGTAAAGCTGGTTTCATGTCATGCTGTGGTAGACCCCCCATTGAGGCAGTTTACTGGAATAGCCAGAGCTATGTAGTCCTAGTTAGTTCGCATAGACCATTATATTGGTTCACTCTTCATGAGTAGTTACGTTCCTAGATCTCGTTTGTGATCACTACTTCAAAGATGTTCAAAGCTGGTAAAAGGTGCTCACATGTGTTAAAATATACTTGAGGTATGCCTGAGTTTCATCTATGTTCTAATAACCACGTTTGATACTGTATATACTATCGCACAGTTGTACTGGGGTTATGCCTTACGTGCGTTTCTCCTGTTGAGTCACTACCCTACTATATATTTCTCTGTTGCCTTTAGACGGTACTGCCGTCGCAGTTCCGAAGTTCGAGTTATCTGAGGGGTGGGGAGGAATAGGAGGGGCGGGAGGGTTGGGGGAGCAAGGGTATTGTGGGAAGGGAGGGAGGGGGAGAATGGGGTTTTGGGATAAATGTAATTTTGGTTGTTTCCTTATTGTTTCTATTTTCTCTTTTGTTTGTCGCTGACCAGAATTCAAAAGTAGTATCGTACGTGCCTTATTCATTATGCAGTCCCAATAACGGTCACCATAGGTTCTCTATCATGATATCGGTCCCTCCAGTCCACGGTCTCCAGTCATGTAGCACATGCCTCTTCTGCGATTTACACTGGTCACATCGCCTACACAACAGCACCCATTATAAAGCTGGCCACTTCCCTTGCGACCTCTACCATTTAGATGACTCAGGCCAAAACCTTGGCAGAAAGCCTTAATATAGTTTCCCTAAACGTCAAGGGACTTAACCACCCAGTACAACGTAGAAAAGTCTTTGATTATTTGGCAAAAACCAAAGGAGATATCCTCCTACTTCAGGAGACAAAATTGTCAAAAGAAGACACTGAATTCATTAAGCATCATTGGATCGGTGGCCAAGTGGGCTTCGATGGCGGACTTGTCCCGCTGAGGCTCTGGGATCGGACGCACTTTTTGCCAATTACCAGGCATCGCCAAGGCCAACGAGGACACCAATCGGGTGTCGGAAAGTACACATGGCAAGGGGCTGCCGGAAATCTGTGCTGGGACGCGCTCCTAATGCCGAAACCGAGGACGAGCAGCAATCCAGCCTACTGGCTCCCGGCGGTGAAATGGCGCCCAGATAGACTGTCTGATGCGTCCTCGGAGAGCATAGCCCCAGATTGCACACCAGAAACTGCATCCGGACACACTAGCAATTACACAGCAGGCGAGTGGGGAATTTGACACTGCGGCAGCCCACCGGAATCCCTGAGGAGAACTAGCGGAGGCGGTAGCGGCGATCGGTGGCGGCCGCCATTTTGGGCGTCATGGTCCCGCGCCTTCGCCTCACAGTCGCACAGCCGTACTGAGAGCAATTGCACCGCATCGCATTGACTGACGGCGATTTTTGGGAACTGAGGAGATGGCTCATTACCCCCCTCCCCCGCACCTTAAGGATCGACGTACCAGACCTCGGTCTGCCGAGGGCACCTGCCCTCAAGATGGCGCCTTTCAGTAATTGAAACTGACGGTTTCTGAAGTGCCTGAAAGCCCCTCAGTGACCACTGCGCCAGCAAAAGAGAGGTGAGCAGCGGACTACATACCACCAAGGGCACTCCTTAAGGAACTTCTCCCTTTAGCCGTGAAAATCAGACAATCCTGCAGGGGAGGCTGCCTGACCCTAAGATGGCGGCCCAGTAATTCAGACTCTCTCAATTTAGATCTCTTCGCCAGGGCCCTGGAGGGACGCACGACTAGCCCACTTACCGCCTGGGGGTCTCCGCAAAGTCTACGTCCCCGGGTCGGCTCACATATTGCGTAGCATCATACTGAACAGCACCCGCCTCTTCCTGCAGTGACAAAGTGACGCACTCAACGTGGAGTAGACCGGAGCAAAGACCCTCCCTGCACCCCCAGACGCCCACTGCACGGCTACACGATCCCTCCTCTGTCAGGTGGGTGTCATCCCTCCAGCGGGTCCACACTGCTTAACATACACACAGTAAACGCCGCACCACGCAACATCGCCTCAGCCTTAATAATAATGGGGAAGCCGAGAGCGTCACAGCAGATCACGGTCCCCGAGACTGCCCCAGAGAACATGCCGAAGAACCCGACCTGGGCCCCAACCACAGCACCTCCCCCCGACCTGTACATCTCGGACAAACTGGACAAGGTACTATCTGCCATAGAACTCTCCAGGCTGTCCATGGAAGAGTGACTCGGTTCCCTTGCGACAGACGTCAACCTAATACGAGATGACCACCGCAAATTGGCGGACAAAGTTCGGGATGACGAGAAGACACTGGCCGACCTGCAACCCACAATCAAGACACAACAGAAGACACTGCAAGATGTCCTAAGCCACTGTGGATTAAACACAATGGAGGACATGTACAATTTTTTATAACGAGTGCTAAGTGGTATGAATTTTTTGGTAGTAACTGCATACACAATTGAATCATAGGCATCTATGTTGCATCTCCAAGTAGTCCTGTAATGTTTCTAATTTACGGATGTAGGGTATACAGGGATGTTAGATTTAGATTGAGTGTTGTCTGATGAGATTTAGTTATTGTTTATTAACTGATTTTTGAGTGTCTTATTATACTGCTTTTTAGTCGCTTTCACTTTTGATAAAATGTGTCTTTTAAGTCTAGATCAGGGTTTTAGTCCACGGATTTTATCACATGATTCTAGCACGATTTTTAAGGTATTTTAGGAGCACTTAGCACTTTATGTAAGGTCACATGTTTACATTTGGCAATATGCTGCTAGACACGGAAGCACTTTGAATCTGGTTTTAAGAACTAGTTGCATTTTTTATCAACAGCAACTCTGTAGAAGATGCTATGTTAAGTAACTCAAATCCAGGATTATTACAGTATGGCACTTTTTGACTACATGCATTCATGCAGGAAGTATTCTTTTAAGAATGGTTATGTCAGACGCAGACTGATGCAACAATGAAAACATCATGCGAAACATATAACGTCTTGTACATATTCAATTTTATGTTGACGTTCAGGTTTTTAGTCAATGCATAAAGGGTTTTATAAATATTTTTTTAAAAGACCAGTTATCATACTTATGCTAATATGTTTACAATTCGCTTATTTGCACATATTGCGATTCTTTGCAGTTTGTTTTATAACATTGAATAGCTATCCAGTTGGAACCAATAGTTTATAAGTCATCAATTGTAAATTGATTTTTTTTTCTAATACAAGTATATAGCGCCATTTTGTGTTGAGATGTTTAAACAGAGTTTTTTACAGCCACCAGTTTTGTAACAATTATCTCTCCATTGCGGGACGATTTTGAAAGAAAGGTATATGCATGTTTGTTCAAACAGCATTTCTTCCATGTCTATAACCATGTGACTAGTTGGGGTGGACACCAAGCATTTAAAACTAAGATGGCGGCTGTTTGTTTCTATGTGTGATCAAGGGCACAGGGTGCTCTAAACGCGTCGCAGAGGTAGTGAATAAAGATCTTACCTGCCTGATGTATCCCGGTCTGTCTCTCTCTGTTCACCAGCAAGGAACGTGGATGTTCGGAGAGTGTGCTTGGAGGATATAAAGCCTAGTAATATATTTTTGTTAGGTTTGTTTGTGATGCATGTCCGTCTCTTCCCTCCCAGGGAGGCTCAATACAGCTATAGCTGGGATAATAAGAGATGAGCTTATGATATATATCAGGAATCCTAGCCTCATCTCTTTTCAAACATATTGGTTCATCTTATTGCCTCTCCTTAGGTATTTTTCAAGCCTCTTCTCTTCTTTCTTGCCTCATACTTTGCTGTGTTAGGCTTGGTGAAATCATGTGTTGCTCGGCCTATGTGTCTTAAAGAGTTTTTGATGGATGTCTCGTGGAACAAGCAATATTGTAAGTCAAACTTTATAGTCATCGCCCCAGATTGACTGACACTGCTGAGTGACATAGCAAAGGTGTTGTGCTTTTGCAAGAATTCTTCACAATCCTTATTCAGTCTAAATATTAAAAGGACACACAGGTTGGATGTTGCTCATCAATGAACAAAGGTTTCTGATGGATACTTCTAACCGCAGAGTCCTCATCTATAGGATGTTCTCCATGCGCTAGACTGAATACTTGCATTTTCACAGGAATGCTCCTGCACTCCCAATATGTGGCGCTGTGCAGCTCCCTGCTGGCTTAATTTTATCCTGGAAGTGATGATATAAGCATCACCCTTGTGTCGACGTCCGTTCTATATTTTTCTGTTCCTTCGTATGTAGTCTTCAGTGGTGACATTGTTCCCTTGCACACAGGGAAAGATTTTATGACGTATTCGTCAACCAGAGTACCAACTCTCTTTTCTTCCGCTGATGTTTGATGAATACTTCGTAAAATCTTTGCCAGTGTGCAAGGGAATGATGCCCCCCAATGAAGACTACAGGGTTCAAACCGTGGGATGAAACAGATGTCGGTAACAGATCCGTACATGTTGTGCCACTGGTGTTTGGGTTCTGAGCATGACTCCAAAAATTGCAAATGATGTGTTGTTATGCATCCGAAGGCGACACAGGAGTGTGAAGCGAAACTGTATGCACAAACACTGAAATAAGTCACAGACTTTTTGTAAGTCTGTCTCCCTTTCCAAGTTAAGGGTGCAAATTTGTTCCCACTCTCGAGCCTCACCTGCGACAGGTTGTCGTCACGGTCAAAGTCATATCTAATAAGGAGTCAAAGCAGGACTCACCCCATCCCACCACTCTTCATCATAAGTGAAGTCATGAGTGCCGGGGTGGTCATCTATCCCTGTTCCTGATCACAGAGCTGATTCCACTACTGATCCCATTGTGCCCTGGCTTTGCCAGGCCATTGGCAACTGCCCTGCAGGTTGAGTCCCTTAAAGAGGCCATGCTCTGTATTTTTTACACTCTTCTGTTCCCTCTGGCATGCCTTTCAAGTCAAGTCAAGTCAAATTAATTTATATATCGCGCTACATACCCAGAGGGTCCCAAGGCGCTTGAGGAAGGGTGGGGAATTACTTGTCGAATATCCATGTTTTAAGTTGATTTCTGAATGCTGGGAGGTTCTGAGTGAGGCGAAGGTGAGTGGGAAGTGAGTTCCAGGTTTTGGCTGCCAGGTAGGAGAAGGACCGTCCTCCCATGGTGGTTTTGTTGATGCGAGGTACCGCAGCCAGGGCTTGGTTGGAGGAGCGTAGCTGGCGGGAGGGGGTGTAGAAGGAAAGTCGGGTGTTGAGGCATTCGGGTCCAAGTTCGTAAAGTGCTTTGTGTGCGTGGGTTAGGAGGCGGAATGTTATCCTCTTATTGACGGGAAGCCAATGGAGGTTTTTCAGGTGACTAGAGATGTGGTCTTTACGCGGGATGTCTAGTATGAGTCTGGCTGATGCGTTCTGGATGCGTTGTAGTTTTTTCTGAAGTTTTGCAGTGGTACCGGCGTATAGGGTGTTGCTGTAGTCCAGGCGGCTCGTGACCAGTGCGTGGGTGACCGTTTTTCTAGTTTCGGTGGGGATCCAGCGAAATGTTTTTTTGAGCATGCGAAGAATGTTGAAGCAAGATGATGAAACGGCATTAACTTGTCTGGTCATCGAGAGTGAGGAGTCCAGGATGACGCCCAGGTTCCGTGCGTGGTCCGTCGGGATGGGAGCTTTTCCTAAGGCCTCTGGCCACCAGGAGTCATCCCAGGCGGAGGGGGAGGTACCTAAGATAAGGACTTCGGTTTTGTCTGAGTTCAGTTTCAGACGGCTACTTCTTTCATTCCTTCATGTAGGTTGGTTTTGGCGGTGTTCGGGTCTTTGGTGAGTGAGAGGATCAGTTGAGTGTCATCAGCGTAGGAAATGATGTTGAGGTTGTGTTGTCGTGCGATGGTCGCGAGGGGGCTCATGTATACGTTGAAAAGGGTGGGGCTGAGTGAAGATCCTTGTGGCACGCCGCAAATGACTTCAGTGGCCTCTGACTTGAATGGTGGAAGGCGGACTCTCTGAGTTCTTCCGGTGAGGAACGAAGTGATCCATTCCAGTGCTTTTCCTTGGATTCCGATGTTTCTGAGGCGTTGTAACAGGGTGCTATGACAGACTGTGTCGAAGGCTGCGGAGAGGTCAAAGAGGATGAGGGCGACTGTGTCTCCATTGTCCAGAAGAGTTCGAAAGTCGTCTGTTGCTGCGATGAGGGCGGTCTCAGTGCTGTGTTTGGCTCGGAAGCCGGACTGTGAGGAGTTGAGGGATTTGTTGGTTTCGAGGAAGGCGGCGAGTTGGTTGTTAACAGCTTTCTCGATGACTTTGGCCGGGAATGGAAGGAGCGAGATGGGGCGGTAATTTTTGAGTTCGGTGGGGTCAGCTGTGGGTTTTTTCAGAAGGGCGCTGAGTTCGGCGTGTTTCCAGCTTTCCGGGAAGGTGGCGGAGTTGAGGGAGCAGTTGATGACGTCTCGGAGGTGTGGTGCTATGATGGAGTCTGCTTTGTTGAAGATGTGGTGAGGGCATGGGTCTGTTGGGGACCCTGAGTGGATGGAGTTCATCAGGCGGATGGTGTCCTCGGTGGAGATTGGGTTCCAGTCGTTAAGGATGTTCAAGGGGGATGAAGGTACGGTAGAAGGTTGGGTGGGTTGTTCTCCGGGTTGGTTGTCGAAGCTGTTGTGGATGTCTGCGATTTTGTCGTGGAAGAACGAAGCTAGGGAGTCGCAAAGGGTTTGGGAGGGAGTGATGTCGTTGGAGTTGGCAGTAGGGTTGGTAAACTCTTTGACGATGTTGAATAATTCCTTGCTGTTGTGGGCGTTTTTGTCTAGTCGGTCTTTGAATGCGGCTTTCTTGGCAGTCCGTATTAGTTGGTGGTGTATGCGGGTGGCGTTTTTGAAGGCGTCTCTGGTGTTGGTGTTTGGGTCTTTTTTCCAGGCCTTCTCAAGGGAGCGACAGAGTTTCTTGGATTTCTTGAGATCATCGTTGAACCAGGGTGCGTTTTTGGTGCCTAGTTTGATTTGACGTTTTTTCAGAGGTGCTAGGTTGTCAGCGCTGTTGGTTAACCATTGAGTGAGGTTAATGGCTGCTTGGTTGGGGTTTGAAGAGTGGGTAGGGGGGTTTTGAAGCAGTGATGAGGAGATCTGGTCGATGGTGATTTTGTTCCAGTTTCTTCGCAGAGTAGGTTGAGGATGGTTGTGGGTTGTGGTCTTTTTGTAGATAAAGTGAACGCAGCTGTGGTCCGTCCAATGGAGAGCTGTGGTGTGACTGAAGGAGATATGTTTGCTGGAGGTGAAGATAGGGTCGAGTGTGTGACCTGCGTGGTGAGTGGGGGTATTAACAAGTTGTTTGAGTCCGAGGTTGGCGAGATTGTCCAGAAGGGCGGTGGTGTTGCTGTCGTTGCTATTTTCCAGGTGGAAGTTGAGGTCTCCCAGTAGGATGTAGTCCTCGGAGGGGAGGGCGTGTGGAGTGATGAAGTCAGTGATGTCTTCACTGAATTGTGCACGGGGTCCTGGAGGTCGGTAGAGGAGGGTGCCTCTGAGTGTGGTCTTGGGGTCGGTGTGGATCTGGAAGTGAAGGTGTTCGGCGCTAGCAAGGTTGGCGTCTGAGCTGGTTGAGATGCGGATGGAATTCTTATGGACAATGGCTATGCCTCCTACTGTTTGCTTGGTGCGGTCCTTACAGATGATCTTGTAGCCTTCCGGGATGGCAATGGGGATGTCTGGGGCTGAGGAGGCTTTCATCCAGGTTTCTGTTAGGAAGGCGACGTCCGGAGAGATGGTGTCTAGTAGATCCCAAAGGTCGATGGCGTGTCTGTGGATTGAGCGGGTGTTGAGCAGGATGCATTTTAGGTGGTTAGTGTCAGGTCTGTATTTGGTGTTAGTGGATGTGGAGTTGGTCTTGGTGCCGTCAAATTTGCAGGAGTTGCATGTGAAGGGTCCATGGGTGTGTCCAGGAGCGGCCTGGGCGCACTTGGGGAGACGGCCGGGGTTTAGGGCTAGGAGGGTGGAGGCGTCGTATGTGATGCGGGTGGGGTGGGTGGTACGGGGGGCAGGGGGTCTGGCGCTGGGCGCGGTCCAGGCGCGGACGGGCATAGACGGGCTTACCTTTGGCACACCTTCGGCGCAACTGGGGCGCGACCGCTGCGCGTGAACGCTGCGCGAAAAGGCGTCAGTCATATGTGGAAAGTCGGAGGGGGAGGGGCGAGGGGGGGGCCAGCTGGGAGGCGGGAGCGGGGTGGGGCTCAGGTCAGGAAGGCAAAACAACAACACAAATCCAATTAAAATGGCCGTAAGGGTTCTGGTCACAGGGTTGGGGCTCAATGCACGTGAATAGCGCTACGTTGAAGGTAATGGCGCTGGCACAGTCAGGCACAAATTTGCATGCAGCAGAGAAATAAGTGAAAGTAGAAGCGCACCTTGGCAGACAAGCGCTACGGAATATTTCTCGGCACTAATATGCAAATGAGGAGCAATGCGAGCAGTGCGAAGCCGTCAAGCACAAGCAATGATAAAATAAATGTAAATGGAGAATCAAGGCAAAGCAGTCTAGCGCTACGATCTGTTGGCAGCAAAAATACAATTATTTCGGTGCTAGCGAGCAAGGCAGGTAAACTACTTATCAGTCTGGCGGTATGGGCAGCAGGGAGCAGCGTTAGGAGCGACCTCTTCTGCGGAGAGCAGGGCGGTCACAGCGATCGGATGGTAGGGAGAGGAGAGCAGTATCCGTGGGAGGGGGGGGCCAGCTGGGAGGCGGGAGCGGGGTGGGGCTCAGGTCAGGAAGGCAAAACAACAACACAAATCCAATTAAAATGGCCGTAAGGGTTCTGGTCACAGGGTTGGGGCTCAATGCACGTGAATAGCGCTACGTTGAAGGTAATGGCGCTGGCACAGTCAGGCACAAATTTGCATGCAGCAGAGAAATAAGTGAAAGTAGAAGCGCACCTTGGCAGACAAGCGCTACGGAATATTTCTCGGCACTAATATGCAAATGAGGAGCAATGCGAGCAGTGCGAAGCCGTCAAGCGCAAGCAATGATAAAATAAATGTAAATGGAGAATCAAGGCAAAGCAGTCTAGCGCTACGATCTGTTGGCAGCAAAAATACAATTATTTCGGTGCTAGCGAGCAAGGCAGGTAAACTACTTATCAGTCTGGCGGTATGGGCAGCAGGGAGCAGCGTTAGGAGCGACCTCTTCTGCGGAGAGCAGGGCGGTCACAGCGATCGGATGGTAGGGAGAGGAGAGCAGTATCCGTGGGAGGGGGGGCCAGCTGGGAGGCGGGAGCGGGGTGGGGCTCAGGTCAGGAAGGCAAAACAACAACACAAATCCAATTAAAATGGCCGCAAGGGTTCTGGTCACAGGGTTGGGGCTCAATGCACGTGAATAGCGCTACGTTGAAGGTAATGGCGCTGGCACAGTCAGGCACAAATTTGCATGCAGCAGAGAAATAAGGAAAGTAGAAGCGCACCTTGGCAGACAAGCGCTACGGAATATTTCTCGGCACTAATATGCAAATGAGGAGCAATGCGAGCAGTGCGAAGCCGTCAAGCGCAAGCAATGATAAAATAAATGTGAATGGAGAATCAAGGCAAAGCAGTCTAGCGCTACGATCTGTTGGCAGCAAAAATACAATTATTTCGGTGCTAGCGAGCAAGGCAGGTAAACTACTTATCAGTCTGGCGGTATGGGCAGCAGGGAGCAGCGTTAGGAGCGACCTCTTCTGCGGAGAGCAGGGCGGTCACCTTTAGGCCCCAAGGGCCTTCAGTTAGGTTACTGCTGGTGGATTCGTCCTCTGTGCCTCTAGAACCCACCTTGAGTTCCACACGGGCTCCAGTGCTGATTTCTATTCCGGCTCCAAGATCTGCGCCAGTCCATTCTTCACAGATGCTAATCCTGACGTCACCAGCACTAAAGGTCGAGCCTCTGCTGATCTCGGTGTCCAACCTCGAGCCGAATCGGCTTTGACCCAGACTGCTGTTGCACTTTGTGGGTCCCTTGCTTACTTTGCCTCTTGATTCAAGCTAGCCTGGCTGATGAGAAGTGTTAACCCGAAACCGGTCCCAGGATGCTTCTTTTCCGGTCCAGGGAAGACCAGGCTTGGCAGTTTGGGTAAAGTGCTTTTTCGACGAGTAGCACGCTACTCCGTAACCAAAAACGGATTAGTGGTGAATCAGTCTAGGAAATTATGAATTTAAAGTTTGAGCAGTGGATATGTTAGTCTGTTATTTGGATGTAAAAGGATATTGGAGGAATGGAAGAGGAAAGAGTTTGCATTTATATAGCGCTTGCTACCCTGAGCTATTACTGTTTTTGTCCTTGGTCTTTCAAGGTCTTGCAGTGGAAATCTTAAAGGTTATTTGTTAACGCCTTCAGGCTTTTTGTGTTTGCCAGACCAGCCATCCTTTTTAAAAATCACATGTGATGCGTTTTATTACAGGTTTGACATGTTCCCTCCCAAACCGTTTGTATTGCCACAGCTGGATCTTAATTTTTTCCTGACTTTCCTTATGTATCCCCATTGAAACTCATACACAGCGGATTGCTGCGTTTTCTGACTCTAAAAACAGTCTTTCTCATTTCGTTCACTTCAGCTCGTCACATGACTGAGCTCCAGGCTCCATCTGTAAAGCCACCCTACAGCATCTATGTCCTAGACAAGCTGGTGTTGAGGACCAGGGCAGACTTTTTGACGAAAGTCGTGATTCCGTTTCACATTGGGCAATCTTGTCACCCTCTTATCGTTCTTTGCTCCACCTCATCAGCCGAAAGAGGAGAGACTCCATTGAGGGGATCCCAGGAGATCTTTGTTTTTATATTGATAGCACAAAAGACCATCGGGAGGACAATCAACTTTTTGCAGGATTCTCCAGAGAAAAGGAAGGCACTGCAGTGCAGAAAAGGACTGTCTCAGTGAAAAATCTTCTGCATTAAGGCCTGGTCTTCACTGGCCAGGAATTAGCCCCAGAAGGACTTGGGGCTCATTCTGCCTGGGCTAAGGCTGCTACCATGGCGTTGGCATGTTGAGTGTCTATTCTTGACCTTTTTCCGACCGCAACCTGGGCCTGAGTGCACACATTCATAAAGCACTACTGCCTTGACAGCCTTGTCTGATGGGAGGGGCATTTCAACTGTTCGGTCGTGCAGCATCTTTTTGGCCTAAGTCCCCTCCACAGACCCTCCCCCTTGGGATGGTATCGCTTTGGAATGTATTCTAAAGTTGAGGATTCTGCGGTTTGAAGTATCCATCAAAAGAACCACTTCCCTTAGGTTGCACTCATTCTGATAGCTAGTCTTATCAAACTGCAGATTCCTCATTGCCCTTTCACCTGCCCATTCTGAGGAGTGCCTCCTTTTGCAATCTAAAAAGGTCCCAAATTTGAGATCTGCATGCTGGTACCTCCAATTGTCTGTGCTCAGTATTTCAGGCATGGAAACAGTCAAGCAAGAAACGGACTGTGTGGCTCTGGGTTGGTGCATATTTGCACTCTGCTCCGTCACTTCCAAGGAGGAACGAAGCTAGCACAGAGCTACACAGTGCCTTCTATAGGCACATTCTAGCATTGACCTAGGGAATATTCTAAAGGGGAGAAATCTGCGGTTAGATATTGTGTACACGAGAAAGAGCATAGCCGATTGTAAGTAACTTGTTCTTCGGACAGTTTGATCTCATCAGGAGCAGAGAAAGAGAGGAGTGTGTGTGTGTGTATACATCTTATAATTTGTGTATATCTTAAACTGTTACATGTGAATGTGTAATTAATGTAATCAGAACCTGCACACTTCCAGACTAACATATGGACATTTTATTTTCGTTATTTGTGTAGCACATTGCTTATAGTATAATCATTTGTTGCTGAAAAGTGGATAGCACATGCTTATCCTACCATCTTTAGGAAATAGTTAAATACGTTGAATTAAAAAACACAGTGGGAAGGGGCCCTGTACATCATTATGCACTAAGGAGGTGCCGAAAACCCCCTAGCAGAAGTTGATACCATAAATTCCAACATATATTGTACTCAGATGAAAACCTGTTGCTAAAGCGTGCCCTCCTCATTTGTTGTTTGGTCTGCTGTGATTAGCTGCATTACTCTAGTCCTTCACAACAAATTTCGATCAAAGTATGTTATGTTAGGATTATTTTTACCAAGTTTGCTGTGCTTCTCGGTCATTTAGATAATTATTTGTGCATAACATCTCTTGGGCATCTGGGTATTCTTGCCTTCAGGGAGTGGGTGTTGAAACTGAATAGGATGTCGGAAGGCTGCAGTTAATTGGAAAGTGTCATATAAAAATACAAGTATGATTGGATAATGGCAGGTCACACATCAGGCTTGAAATACAACTCTCCCAGACCCAATACAAACCCGCCCCCCCTCTTCAGGTTTCCTTTTCACGGTAACTAAGTAACCTTGTGGTAAGTGTTTTCTCTATCCAGGTGACCCTATGTGTGTCAGTGGGGTATGTTGAGATTGATAATCTCATTTTTTTCGTCTCTCTTTTCGTGTTTAACACATTCTTTTTACTCTCTCCACAGATCTACATGCACTTACGTTCTTACACCTGCCCCAATGAACAGCGATATATTGTGCGCATCCTCTTCATTGTCCCCATCTATGCCTTTGACTCCTGGCTAAGTCTACTCTTTTTCACCAATGACCAGTACTACGTCTACTTTGACACTGTTCGGGACTGCTATGAGGGTGAGTGTATTAATCTTTGGGAGATGTCTACATTAACTGGGAAGGAATGCCACATGGGTTCTGTGTGTTCCTCTTCACTGGCTAAGCAAATGTTCAAGTAAAGCACACACTGAAATGGCTTGTAATCCATTTGGAAGAATCATTTGTGTGGCTATTTGTTGTGAGAGATGCAGATATAAGTACTGTGCCCTGTCAGCTCCACTACAGTGTGATGTGAACATCAAACCTGCTTGGAAGAAAACATTGAGATCAGATTCCATGCTCATGCATTCGATCTCTCTCGTTTAAAGGACGATATGAATGTCCACTTTGCGGTTGTGTTGCCAGTTCTTAGGGAAATGGACTAAGGGAGAACATGTGTAGCTACACAACAATAGACAGTTCAGAAGGAAAGAGATTTAATTTATATGGGTTGAGCAAGGGGTCTTCACGTTGGCATGGCAGATTGTCTGAAAAATGTGTGGGGCATTTTTTGAGGATGTGAATCGTGATGCTTGTGGGGCACTGTGATTAGGCATCAGGGCTCTAAGTATAGGCACTTAAAGTATACGGTGAGATCTTTCTGTAAGACTAAAACGAATGAACATAAACTGTTTACACTGTGCCTTTTAAATCTGGCTGTGACAGCACATGTGCAGTCAGTCGCTTGCAAGACATTTTGTTAGCTTGCAGTTGGCTTAGGCCACCCTATAGTTTACCATTGGTGGACTTCACTGTCACACTCATTTGTTTGCATATTTTTGATCAGCATATGCTGGTTGTACATCTTTTCTTCTGTTTGACCCTCCCTCAGGGCATGGCCGAAGTACTTGTGTCCTTCCACTGCTCGCGTTTTGGGAGCTACGAATTATTTTATTTTTTGGGTGAACCACTCAGTGAGCGTGCATGTGTTTGCAGAATGTTTCCTTCATGTGCTCCTCTCACCCTCCACACTCTCTGCTGCAGTTTACCATCTCATGAGATGCCTTTCTAAGTGTTGTTGCTTGGCACCTAAGGGATACTGATGGCTGTTAGTCTCCCTCCAGTTATGGCCTGAGTCTTAGACAGGGGCCAATAGTTGGGATCCTAACAGCTGTTATTTCCTGGACGTAAGGGCAGGAAGACTGTTGATCCCCTTCCTTTTCCTTAGCTGGATTTTTCCTCATGAGTGTGCTTTCCTTATTGTGCTGTGCAGCTCTAAGCCTCACGCTTCCTTTTTTCACATAAGCGTAATGTATGCCTAAATGCCCAATAGAACAAATAAACTTACATGTTGTTTTTTTTTCTTTATAGTGGTTGTTTGGGCTTACCTTTTTCTTTAATGAATGGAAGAGGAAAGTTGAGATGGTGAATTATGATAAAATATAGCAGGAGCTCCGCAGTTGCGACGGGAGAGTTTTGCAGTTTGTCTCCTCCCTGAGCCTGAAATGTCAAGTGGGAGGAATGGGTAGAGTCAGTAGGACATACCACAAGCATAGGGAGCTTGCACCACCAAATGTTATGGTAGGTGACTTTAATTATGGTTGTAATTCAGAAAATGAAACTCTGATTGGCTGGTCAGTTCCAAACTTTACCATCAGGATTCTAGTGCCAAATATTGTTAGAGGATATCCATTGACTGCCTTTTGAAGGTGCCCATTTCACCCTACAATTCTGAAACTTATCCACTGTTGATATTATGGTGGTTCTGAGGGTTGACCTCATTACGATGCTCATTGACTTTGTTTTTATCTCAAAGTGGTGCTCATTGTTTTCAATCGAGGTACTACCTTTTTCTCTTCTCACCACCGTCTTAACCCCTTACAACTAGTCTTAAATATCTTCCTCAACTGAATCCACGTTTTCCCATATTGGCAACGTTATGTTCTTTACTTACATCAGTCCTGTATCCTCTCCCGTTGTTCCATAGGAAGTGTTTGACAGGGCAGATCACCTTGCATTGGTATCAAGGTCTAATATTGATTTCTATTAGAAGGCTGCTTCTCAGTGGCTTTTTCTCAGTAGCTTCAGGCTTCAAGTGCTCCATTCCTCAATGATGAGTCCTCTTCTCCATGAACACTACCTCCATTGGAGACCTCTGTTCCTTCTTATTTTAAATCATCTTTACATCAATGACTTGTAAATCTCTTTTCTTACCATCTCGCCCCACCTTCAGTCATGTGTCCGAATGCCTCACTTCCATCGGACATGGGATAGCCCTTAGGTCTGTCTTGTTGAACTGCTCTAAAACTCAGGTCCTCTAATTTGGCTTCTTTGCATCTGTACCTTAGCCTAATTATATCCACTTTTTTCATGACATCTTGACTTTCTCCTTCCAAACCTGAATCCTTGGAGTTTTCTTCAATCTTACTGTGCCTGCAGTCCTGTTGATCACTGACACAGCAGCGTGCTAACAAGTATTGATTATAAGAAAAATCATTCCTGTTTCCCACTACCAACTTATTGTCTAGCACAGGGGTCTTCAATAACAGTGCTTTGTTTTCAGCAGAAAAAATTTAATGGGCCATCACTAACCTCTTTAGTCATTTATATCCTGGCTGGGAGAAGGTGTCAAAAGGGAAGGGACTCTAAATATTCTTCAAAACCTCTAACCCCACATTTCTAATAATCACACTGTGAATACTTTTACATGTTAGTAAGGCCTGCCTGACCAGAATAGTATGTTTGGCAATCGTGTATTTGATTGCAGTTTCAATGTTTAAATAAGTCTAGACATATTTAAACATTGCCAGTTTAATAGAACCATTGTGGAATCTCAGCAGGGAGCAAGTCAAGGGGGGCCAGTAAGGCTTAGTAGGACAGTTACCTTACAGTAAAAGCAGTCTTCAGACCAGTTCCAGGCTCTATGGCCAAATTTCCATGAACCTCAATGGAGTGACCCTGATGCAAGGGATACAGGATGCTCTCTATATGCTGATCTGGTCAACGGAGGTCTTCCAGGGGCCACTCCTCAATCTACGAACACGGTTGGGCGACTGTGGCCACAGAGGTCGATGTCTCTCAAAGTCCAGGTGAAGTCCAGACAAAACCAGTTGCTGCTAGTCTCCAGTCACAGTAAAACCAGTGGTTCCCTTTAACTGCAGCTAGTGTCCATCTGGAGTACCAAACTGTACTTTGACAACTCTCCCGGATCCAGCAGGCTCAGTACAGCAGAGTGCTAGAGTTTGGACTCCCAGCTGCACTTTGGTGATCAGCTGCAACCAAGCACTTGTGGCTCCCAACTTTGCCAAGGAAACGTCTTCAAAAGCTGAAGCATGAATTCAGTCAACTTAATCTTGGAGTTCACCTAATCTGTCTGGCGCTCACGGGCGATTTCTTCATGACCAGGTCACCACAGGCACAGTCTTCTTTTTGCTAGCCCATGAGCAGCAAATGCAGGCTAGGCTTTGCCATGTCCAGGGAACAGCAGGGCAGCCCTTCAGTCCTCTCTCCAGTACAAACATTTGAGGTCTGGGTGCCAGATGTGCTACTTGTATGCCCACAATTTGCCCTTGCTGGGTACAGTGACTACTAACCAATGGGATAGCAGATCTCCTCCCACCTGATGACGACTTCCTTAAAAGTATGGCATCTAACGTCCTAGAATGCAATGTTCTTTCCCACTCCCAAGATGGTAGAGCCCCTCTCTTGGTGTGTGGAGTTTGGTAGCCCACCCTAGATGTGTGACTACCTTAGGTCTACACACTTACTGGAATACTGGTTTGGCTGCTGTTTTCCCTCTGTCCTCGATGCCAACCTCTCTATCACAACAAAAGAGCAGCCATCCTGTGTGTGTCTACCATTTGCCCATCAAAGCCGGCTCCTCTTTGAAGTTCGTCTTTTGGGCTCAGACCGTGTGGCTTCCTGCCGTGGAGAGGTAACACCTCTTCCAGTGGCAGGCCGCTGTTGTTTCCATTCCTGAGAGCCGTTTAGTGGGTCAACAGTGTCAACTTTCTGAAGTTGTCCTTTACTAAAAAATTACATTAAATTTGACTTTGGGCATTAAATTGGATTTAATGTAAGGGTTATTTTGATACCTTGAAGTACCAGCTTTAGTAGTCTCATTCAGGAGATTGGAAAGCGAAGCAGGAAGAAGCTTGGATAATCCTTATAGCTCCTTAATGGCGAAGACTTAGTCGATTTTCTGACAGTGGAAGTACATCTGTAAACCACCAAACAGATTGAAGCGCAGACTGGCGACCAAGTTCCAAGTGGATATTCTCATCCAGAGTTTCTATATACAGCCCATAAATAATTCATAGGGTGTTTTGTATCCTCACAAATGTGGATTGGTATATTCAATAAAATCTTAAAGAAACCTTAATTAAAATCTCAATAAAGATGAAGATTATCTTCCGTTATTAGAGGAAGTGGGACACGAAGCTCGTGGTTGCAAAAGACTCACAATAGCTAATGGATATGTCCCTGAAAATGGTAATTGCATTCTGGTTCTTAATTCGAGTGAAGGACTGATTAGTCCCCATTACCACGACCTGGATCGTTGACTCGAACATTGAGATTGAGACACGGGCCAATGATTTCGTCACTATGAGGAGAATACTGTTTTTGAGTTTCAAGAGTTCAGCCATTGAGTTGCTCTAAAGGGTGGGTACAGGCCTAGAGGCATTCAATGTAATAGCACTTCCTCTTCTGAATGACTGCTTAGTAAAACATCTGCTTAGTGGTCTGACTCTGACTAAAGACCCAAAGCATTGACTTACAATCTCTTTAACCTGTACCACCTCTTCATCACACAATCTCCTCGTCCCTTTACAGAACCAAACCCGGGATAAACCACCTTTTTTACATCTGTTTGTGGGTATTGTGGTGTGAAGGGGCATTGCTTCTCCATAATTAATACTCTAGAATTTGAAAGTCCCAAATCTGTCATTAATAATCAAAGGTGTTCTGGTATTGAGGGCCAAGTAGTGCACCTGTGTTAGTTTGCTTGGATGATCCTGTGCTTTGTGAGGGATGGGGTTGTAGAGCGTAAGTATGCATGTAGATTTGTTTTGGCTGGGGTTTTTGGAATGCCATGAGTTAATGGTTCACCCAATAAACCTGTTCATCACCTGACCTGTGTACCCTTTGTCTTATGCAGCTTTTGTGATCTACAACTTTTTGAGCCTCTGCTATGAGTACTTGGGTGGAGAAAGCAACATAATGTCAGAGATCCGTGGGAAGCCTATCGAGTAAGTACTGGGGCAGCCTCCAATACAAATACTTTATCAATCTCAATGATCAAACCATGCATTTTTAGAATTTGATTCAGGCTTCTGCATGTATCAGGAAGACACTTTATCCCGGACGCTGCTGTAACGATGACACCAAATGGGTGGCCATAATATTGTATTGGCTGAGTTCCCCCAGACATAGGATGAAAGTTAAATATTGATACCAACAGACTAGACACAGTTTAATATTTGCTTGCGTCCTTGAAGGCAAAAAGAATAATTGATGGACAGAAAGCTGAACAATGTCAAACATTAAACCCCAGTTCAGAGATCTGGGCCTAAATCCATAGCTCTTTTTGCTCACCATGCCATTCCAGTTATGACCAAGCCATATGTTAATCTGTCTTGACCCTGCTCCCCATGGGAAAAATCCAGCCCGAAGTGCCAGCCCAGACCCTCCCTGAACCGGAAACAAGCATCCGGGGACTGGTTTTGGGGGATCACCCTTCATCAACCAGGCTATTTTGACTCCAGTGGCATGATAAGGAGGGGACCCACGTCTAGGCATACCTGTCCCACTTAGTGCGACATATGCAAAAAGAACACTTAATGGACGGAATGCTGAACAATGTCAGACATTCATCCCCAGTACAAAGATCTGGGATTAAATCCATAGTTTTTTGCTCACCACGGCACCCCAGTTTGGACCCAACTAAATGCAAATTGGTCTTGATTGTGCTCCCCATGGGAACAGTCCAGCCCGAACTGCCAGGCCAGATCCTTCATGGACCAGAAACGAGAATCCTGGGATCAGTATTGAGGTGTCACCCCTCATGAGGCAGGCTAGCTGATGAGCCAGGCTAGCTTGACTCAAGTGCTAGCTGGACTGTTCCCATGGAGAGAAGGGTCAAGACTGATTTGCATATGGCTGGGTCCAAACTGGGGAGCAGCAGTTATGCCTTGTGATTGAAATTAACGATTGACTAGTCATATTGCTAGTGCCCTTCCATAATTTTACTGTATATATTTCCCATCTCTTTGCAGGTCCAGCTGTATGTACGGGACCTGCTGCCTCTGGGGAAAGACTTACTCAATTGGTTTCCTACGCTTTTGCAAACAGGTATGTACCTCGAAATTGCTTGAGTTGCAAAGTGACACCTTTTTGAGAGTTCACTACTAGTATTCCATTTTGTTATTTTATATTTTTGACTCCCCTGCTCTGCTGGTAATCTTGACCTCTGTAACACTGGGACACTGCCATCCAGTGCCCAGTGTATGTGCTCTGACCCCTAAATCATCTCAAAATTGGCTTAAAACCTGATTGGCACATTTAACTTTCTTTTAAGGCCATAGTTAGTATATGGTGCAGAAATATACCCCTTGCATTGTCGTGTAGTTCCTATATAACCTATCAGGATCTGCGCGTTAGATAACATAAACTGTGGCATTGGTAACAGACTGATTCCGTGCACTCCCACCTGATATAGCTTGTCTGTATTAGCTAGCTCACAGTGCCACTATAATCTCCTTGACCAAGGAGAGAATAGATTCTGGCAACCTTAGAACATGACAACCCTGAGCCCTCAGGATCGTGGAAACAATATACTTCCTTTCGCTCAGTCACTCGTGCTCACTTAGTTGGTCTCAGAGATACACAGAATAAACATGCTGAGCATTTTGTCAATAAGGATTTATTGAACAGTTGTTGTTCTAGTGTAGAATAGTAGAATAGATGAGCTGTAACAACCATTAGACAGTAGCAGAGATATATGATTGGCTGTACTACAAAATTAAAGGGATGGTACAGTTCTACCATTTTGCCGTAATCATGAATATGTACAAGTACATAACATACAGGATAAAAAGTGCGTACCTACGATGTCTCCCGTACTAAATGTACCTAGCATCTGTGTAGGTGTTATGCCAAGAATCCCTCTCGGATCTAGTCAACCCCATTACCTGAGAATGAGAGAATATGGAACCCCGTCCTGGTCTCGAGTTGGACACCCCGTGAGGGATGTTAGACCACTGCGAGCTGGAGCGTCTGCATGCAGGAACCTCAGCGTCTCTGGTCAGTTTGTCAGCCGGGAAGTCTAGGTCTCTTCTCCTTTTCTAAGCAAGATGTGATGTGTATATATACCCATAGGTGTCCCCAGGGGTCCTACCTTGCTGGGATACTCTGTCAGCCTAAAGGATGAAGTCGGGTCTGAACTTCATACAGAGATATTATACAGGAGATGGTAGTCCTGCTGTGCGTCCAAGAAACCTCATGCATAATGTATGATATTCGAACTAGGGGAAAAAACGCGTTCTGAATGCAGCGTCGTATCTAGGTAAAAGATCAGTCCCTAAGAACCATTATGTATGTAATGTAGGGAAGAATATAGGTGAAAGGTTACAATGTTACCTGCCCCTATATAGGGTACCTAAATGGAATATAACACCCACTCCTCTTCCAAATGGACAACATATCTAACTTATTACCTTACTACTAGCCTAACTAGATCTATGTATGCTCAAAGTTCATAAAACATTTGTTTTGCCAAAATGTTTCAAACGTCTAAATAACTTAAAAATGTTAACAAGAAAATGTTTGCAAGCTATAGCTCTAAAAGTGTCCGAAGACCTTGTGATCTGGAGAGCAAAAGTCTCTCGTGGAGATTAAGGGAACACACTTCTGTAAAAGTATGGCTTTCATTCTGCCTAGAGTATCGAACTGTATCAAAGAAGCATTCAGTGAAGGCCATAACGGCTCCTCCCTGACTGTATGTGTCGGTGGAAACAATACTTGCATACAACAAGTAACCCTGGAGCTCACAGTTATTAGCTATGCGATTCCCTGGAGCATTCCGCAGCAGACTTGACTGTTCAGCATCAAGTAACTCCTATTTGAAAGTAGCCTGAGTGCTGCAGGGAGGCTCCCCTCAGATGACAGGACAAGTTCGCTACAGAACCATTACGAGCCCCGTGCAGCATTATATCCTGACATGTGAGTGATCCACAGTTTGTGCCGCTTAGAAACACTTCTCGATCCCCACTGCGGCATCGAAATCTGTATGGTAATTCCCATGATTCCTTAATGTATTCCTTACCCATTTCTTCATATCTACCTGCCTGCTTTTGTTCAAGGCAATACTGAAACTGACAAGTAGTGACCGGGAGAGTTAGATGGCTATGGATTAGCCATTCCGTGGACGGTGATTCTGCCACTGTAAATGGTAATCTATCCAGTTTTTCAGTACACAGCATTGTATTTTTTGTTCCCCTTTGTGCCATTTCTGTCTGTTTATCTGTTCGATTGTATTCAGAAAACAGAAACGTGCTGTTGATAAAATGCCAAAGGCACATAGCCTGCATGCAAAGATTGCAGCGTCAAGCTTAATAACTTAATAGAACGTAATTGAGATTGCTCGTGTTGTAATATGGCCAAATCTTGTTCTAGTATGTTTATCGCAGAAGATGCAATGTTGCCTAAGAAAGCTATCCTGGAAATCAATGTTGTTAACCCATTGTCTACCACCGCTAGAGATTTTTCTCTGACCAGATCCCTGACTTTTGGGATCCAGACAGGTCTTGCCGTGACTGATTTGACTTCCACAGTGGCGGTCTGCTTTAAATGGACATGACTTTGTTGTGTCCTGGATTCATTTAGATCCTGTAAAACAGCCAAACGATCATTGATGTCAAAAGGCTTTTCATCCGCCACTGTTCCTTTATAATCGAGATCAGGTACCCACATTCTTGTCCCAAATAGGACCTCATATGGAGTGACCCCCCTAGAGAACTTCTTGGCATATTGTTCATAGCCCGCTGCACTCCATACAGATGTTTTACCCAGCTCTCACCTGTGCCTAATACTCTAGCTGTTAAAGACTGCTTTAAGTCTCGGTGTTTCCTCTCCACAACCGAATTTCCCTCAGGATGGTACGGAGAGGAGTACCGCAATGGTACACCCAATTCTCGTATGGTCTCCTTGTAAGCCCGAGAGTTAAACGCAGGGCCCTGGTCAGAATGTAATGTTCCAATTGCATATGTCCCTATGAAGACTCGCAAATCTTTATAACAGTTCGAGCGCCAGTCGAGCGTTGTGGCCACACCCATAGGAATCTTGAGCAGGAATCCACTGTAACAATGATATACTTGTAAGCCCCATCTCTTTGTAAGGGGCCGCAGTGGTCCAAGTAGACACACACTAGTGGTATGTCAGATATTAACAATGGTGTCTGCGCGGGACGTGTTACGGTGGAACCTTTCATCTCCTGGAATATGTCGCATTTCAAGACAGTCTGCTTTGTTAATCCAGGCCACCAATATCGTTGTTTTAATAAAGAAACAGTCACTGTTAACTCCTGCATGTACAGAACCTATCCCATCATGTTATTGGCATTTAACTTGTAGGAGAACTTGTGTGGAAATCTTTATGGTACTGCTTTGCTGTTTTTTCGTGTAGCAGTGATAGCCACCATAATCTCACTGTCTATTCTTGTTTTTGAATGAGTGATTGCAGCTACGGAAGACTGCGTACAGCCCCCATTGCGGCTTCATCAGCCAAAGAATTTCCTCAACGTGAACGCCATCACGCTGATGACTCACTGTATGTATCACGTGAGCTCTTGGTAGTTCCTTTTTCAACTCCACTACCTGTTCCCATAGCATTTTATGCCTTAAGTATGCCACCTTTCGCATCTTTGAACCCGTTTTGAACCCCGTGTTGCAAGTATTCATTATATGACTGCACACAGTAAAAGGAATTGCCTAGAATTAGTGTGGCGAATTCTTGATCCGTATTTACCAGTGCCAGTATCAAGGATTTTAGTTCTGCCAGGTGTGCCATGCAGTCTCCTAGAGATTGCGTTTTCATGCAACTTGGATGGAACTTTCCATCCGCATGCAACCTTTAACAATTGCACATGCTGCGCTATATTGTTGCTTACTTCCTATGGCCGGTTGAGCAGATCCGTCAGTGTAAATTATATATTCATACTGATCTAGAGGCATTATTTCATTCGGTAGAGGTTATTCTTGTTCATATTGCAAGAATGCTTGTGTCTTTAGATTTGGGTTGTACCTATATTCTACATCTGTTGCATAGAGAGAATTAGCCCATTGTATCCATCTCGGATGTAAGACTTTAGTGTTAGGGACCCTTGCCTTTGTTGCAGACTCTAAGGCTGGAATTGGAGTCACTACAATTATTTGTTTCCCCTGAGCCAGTGCTCTTTCTCGCACCACCGCAGTCTGTACTGCTGTCAGGACAAGTGGGTGCTGAATATTGTTTGCAATGGATACAGTCTTCGTTTCACCAGCCCGCCTCAAGCAATTCCACCGGTCGGCTCGCAATTCCAAATACGCGAGCTCCAGGCGGAGGCCGATACCCTGTTAAGAAAAAGGGCGATAGAAGACGTCCCTCTGTCTCAAAGGGTATTTTACTCACGCTTCTTCCAAGTACAGAAGAAGGACAAGAAAGAGTTCAGACCCATTCTGGATTTGCGACAAGCAAACAAGTGGATTCGCAGGGAAAAGTTTTGCATGCTGTCCTTGCACCAGATTTATCCTCAGCTGCAGAGAGGAAACTGGCTGTGCGCGATAGATCTGCAAGATGCGTACTTCCATGTGCCCATTGCACGGAAACATCGGAATTTCCTGCGCTTCCTCGTCGGCACCAATCACTATCAGTACACCGTACTACCGTTTGGACTGAAGTCTGCACCCAGGACTTTTTCGAAATGCATGGCTGTGGTAGCGGCACACCTGAGAAAGAACAAGGTGTTTGTCTACCCTTTCCTGGACGATTGGTTGATCAAAGCCTCCACCTTCCAGGAAGCGCAATTGCACTTCAACAGGACGGCCGTCCTGTTGAATCGTCTGGGGTTGCACATAAATCTGTCCAAGTCTGTCCCGATTCCTGTGCAGTGCCTGCAGTACTTGGGAGCCTCCATCAGTACTCTGTCGGCAAGCGTGTCTCCTTTGGAGGAGAGACGCTTATCCATCCTTCGGAAGGCTCAGGCTCTCATAGCTGCTCCATCTACGACAGTGAGGACGGTGTCTTCTCTACTGGTATCGATGGCCTCTTGTATCTTCCTCACTCCGCACGCGCGCCTACACATGAGGCCGCTACAGGAATGTTTGGAGGACCAGTGGGACCCGAGGAAAGGGTGTTGGGACGACCGGATTCAGTTGTCTCTTCACGCTCAACAGTCCCTGAGATGGTGGTGCTCAGCAGAGAATCTCCTCAGAGGGGTTTCTTTCCACAAGGACATCCCGACTCGGACTATTGTTACGGATGCGTCTCTCCTGGGCTGGGGAGCGCATTCAGACCATCTACAGATCCAGGGAACGTGGTCTCCGACAGAGTCCACGTATCACATCAATTTCCTGGAACTCAGAGCTGTTCACTTGGCACTGAAGGCCTTTCATCCGTTCTTCCAGACCAACTCCTTGCTTGTGCAGACGGACAATACGACCACGATGTATTACCTCAACAAGCAGGGGGGCTCAAGATCGCGCACACTGTCACAGGAGGCGCCGGCGATCTGGCACTGGCTGCTAGCCAAAGGACTGACGATAACGGCAACTCATCTGCCCGGTGTGCAGAATGTTCAGGCGGACGTCCTCAGCAGGTTGCTTAAAAAAAAACACGAGTGGGTCATAAACGGCGAGGTGCTCGACGATATCTTCGCCATGTGGGGCACTCCAGACGTGGATCTGTTCGCCACCGCCGAAAACAGCAAATGCCGCGACTTCGCCTCGAGGTATTACCAACCGGGGACCCTGGGGAACGCGTTATGGATCAGCTGGTCGAACATCTTTCTGTACGCTTTTCCACCCATTCCCCTGATTCCGGCGGTGCTCATCAAGCTGGCCCAGTCCCGGGCGCGGATGATCCTCATTGCTCCGGAATGGCCCAGGCAGTGGTGGTTCACGGACCTGCTTCACCGGTCAATCCCGCCTCATCGGCGGCTGCCGTGTCGGCCGGACCTTGTCACGAAGTTCGGGGGGCAGAGGGTGCACCCCAACCTCTCATTGTTGAGTTTGGCGGCATGGCTCCTGAGATAGTGCAATATGGCCACTTGAATCTTCCTGAGGATTGCATGGACATATTGAAGGAGGCTAAGAGGCCGTCTACTAGGACCTCTTATGCTTACAAGTGGAAGAGATTCTGCATCTGGTGCATGTCTAAGAACTATGATCCGACGACCTGCAAGGAGGATGTTATCCTTCCGTACCTTCTGCATCTAGCTCAGTGTGGCCTTAATTTCCATTCCATTAAGGTTCATCTGGCTGCATTGACTGCTTACAGAAAATGCCCTTCACAGACATCCTTCTTCCAAATCCCTGTGATTAAGGATTTTTTGGAAGGGTTGAAGAAG
The DNA here is from genome assembly GCF_964261635.1 of Lissotriton helveticus. Classification (NCBI taxonomy): domain Eukaryota; kingdom Metazoa; phylum Chordata; class Amphibia; order Caudata; family Salamandridae; genus Lissotriton; species Lissotriton helveticus. The sequence continues at coordinate 1,371,369,520 of NC_136057.1, forward strand.
GTGTTCCCTCCTGTTCGGCTTCCTTCGCCTTCATGGGATCTGAAGGTGGTGCTGTCCAGGTTGATGAAAGAACCTTTCGAGCCTATTCATAAGGCTTCCCTGCAGCACCTGTCTTGGAAGGCGGCGTTCCTCGTGGCCATTACATCGGCCCGCAGGGTGAGTGAAATTCAAGCATTGGGTTGCCAGGAACCTTGTACTGTATTTCATGCTGCTAAGGTTGTTATGCGTACTCACCCTAAGCTCCATCCCAAGGTGATTTCTGATTTTCATGTTAATCAGACTATAACTTTACCAACATTTTTTCAGAATCCTTCCACTCCAGCGGAACGGTCTCTTCATTACCTGGATGTCAGAAGGGTGTTGAAATTCTATCTGGATAAGACCAAGGATATTCGTAGATCTGACCAATTGTTTGTCAACTATGGGTCGTTTAGGACTGGTCTGGCTACTTCGAAACAGTCCATCTCTAGGTGGATTGTGTCATGTATCCAGCTTTATCAGAAAGCGAATAAGACCTTAGGGGGTAAGCCTAAGGCTCATTCTACCAGGGGCAAAGCAGCTACAACAGCTTTGCTTTGAAATGTTCCCATTGCAGAGATCTGCAGGGCGGCCACTTGGAAGTCGGTCCACACCTTTGCGAAACACTACTGTCTGGACTCGGATGCCAGAGCAGATGCTCAGGTTGGGCAGGCTTCGCTGCGGAATTTGTTCGCACAATAGTGGTGTTGTGTTTATATTTCTCCACCGCCGGGTTGTTTTTGGATGGGCTTGCCATTCTATGCACTAGATTATGACTATACACAGAGATCCCCCTACTACAGAAGGAGAGGTTTCTTACCTGTAACTCCAGTTCTGTAGTAGGGGTATCTCTGTTATAGTCATAAGCGCGCGCCCGCCCTCCTCCCCGGTGGAGCAAATGGTACTGTGATGTATGCTACAGGCCTGGCTTTATGCACCTTCAAAAAGAACTGAAAGTAAAAGGAAGGGGCTGAGCATGCTGGGATACAGGGGGTCTCCAGAGAGTTCCTTAAAGGCATGGTATCCCTTTTCCAGACACATAATGGCAGCCTATGGAGGCTTGTCTGTCCTTGGCTTCCTCTCTATCATTCCAAGGATTTGGTGAGGGGACGAAAGTTTCTCAATGGGTGAAACTTGACAGATTGTGTTAAATGTGTTATTGGTGTTATATCCTTGGCATTTCTAGTTGAAGTACTGGACAGTGTAGCCTTGTAGGTACAGGCTCCATTATTCTCTTTAATTTTCTCTTAAGTGTCTATGCAGGACTGCCATGAAGACAGTTTAAGAGATTATTTTTGATTGCTCCGGGGTCCACGCACATCGGTGGGACTATTCACTAGATTATGACTATAACGGAGATACCCCTACTACAGAGCTGGAGTTAAAGGTAAGATACTACTCCTTGTTCTACATACTAATCCAAAATTCCTGCCCAAAGTCATTTCTCCCTTCCATCTCAATCAATCGGTGGAACAGCCCGTTTTCTTCTCGCAGCCACAGACAGTAGCAGAAAGAGCACTTCATACCCTAGATGTCAAAAGAGCATTGCTATACTACATCGAGAGAACACAACCCTTTTGTAAGACAAAACAACTTTTTGTGTCTTTCTCACCACCACACAAAGGTAATCCCATTTAAAAATCTGGGATAGCTAGATGGATTGTCAAATGCATACAGATTTGTTACCACAAAGCTAAACGTACGTTATCTGTTCCTCCTAAAGCCCATTCTACAAGAAAAATAGGGGCTTTAATTGCATTTCTAGGGAACATTCCCCTAGATGACATCTGCAGAGCAGCTACATGGTCTACACCGCACACATTCACAAAACACTATTGTGTAGATGTGCAAACCAAACAACAAGCTAATGTGGGCCAGGCTGTTCTCAAAACATTATTTCAAACTACTGCAACAGATAGGGGTGGTTGCTGCTAAGAGTGGGTACTGCTATACAATCTATGCACAGTGTGTAATCTGCAGCTTATATGCCTCAAACGGAAAATGCTACTTACCAGTATGCATCTGTTCTTGGCATGTAGAGCTTCCGATGTACACACGCCCACCCGCCTCCCCGGCTACCCTTGTCTGTTCCAGTATTATCTTAATTAGATACTGATTGCATGGGCATCCTTCCTTTCTTGCAAAGCTCCATCATTTCCCTAATGGCGAAAAACAATCTGAGGATGGAGCCGATGCCCATGCGCAATGTGGTCCAAAGGAGGAGTCACCTATCTGGTGACTTCCAAAGAACTTTTCAGGACAACAACAAACTGCAAATATCCGGGCCCAACACTAGGTGGCGATCTATGCACAGTGTGTAACTCTGCAGCTCTACATGCCAAGAACAGATGCATACTGGTAAGTAGCATTTTCCTTATGGAGGGACTTAAAAGAATAATTCCTTCTAAACTTCCACCTGCCACAGCATGGAACTTAAACATTAACCTAACAAGATTAATGGGTCCTCCTTTTGAACCATTACACTTTTGTTAATTGCAGTACCTTTCGTGGAAACTTGCTGTTCGAGGCATATGGGCTGCTGAATTCACATCTTATGCATAGATCGCCGCCTAGTGTTGGGTCCGGATGATTGCACATTGTTGTCCTGGAAGATTCTTCGAAGTATCACGAGATAGGTGGCTCCTCCCCTGGACTACAGTGCGCATGGGCATCCTCTCCATCCTCAGATTGTTTTTTTCCGCCATTGGGTTCGGATGTACTTTTCTTAACTCCAGTTTGGAAACGTTCTACAAGGCCAAAAGGCCTTTGGGGTCGTCGGTATTGTTCTTTCGATCGGTGCCAAGTTCTTGTTCCAGTTTATTTCGAAGCAGGACGTCGAAGAGCGCCGCGTGGCCTTTTCGACACCAAAGGCCCGATCGTCGATGGAACGGAGCCCGTTCAAACGATGCCCCCTTTGTAATTCAAAAACCCGCACATCGATGTACACCCGGTGTGCAACAAGTGCCTATCACCAGACCACAATGAGGACAACTGTCTAGCTTGTGCTCGGTTCCGGTCGAAGAAGACACTTAGGTTCCGACGTGCAGCGAGACAAACAATGACGAAGCCAGCGCCCGACCCGGTGAATATCTTCGACGAAGACGACGATGAGGTCGTCGAGACTGAGGATCCAGAACAGACGTCGGATCCAGGTTCAGAACATGACTCCACCTACTATGACGACACCCAGGAGCATGTCGTTGAAGATGAACCCGTCGAAGAGGTAATGGACGACGTGTCCCCCATCGGAGCCGTCGATGACGACTCAAGTGATGAACCAGGCCCAACAGTGGGTACTGGGCCTAAACAAGACACTCTTAAACTTTCCAAGGCTCCGGTCGAGGCATCGCCGAAAGGCCTTAGCCAAGATCATATTAAGCATTCTATAGCTCCGCGTATCGGCCCGGCTAAGAATATATCACAGGAGCCATCGGTCGCCCAAACGAAAGCGAAACCTACAGAGGAACATTCGAAACCGAAACTGCTTAAGTCACCCATCGGATCGAAGAGTGCAAGCACATCGGAATCGACGTCGAAGACAAGTGTCGATGACCCTAAACGGTCGACCGCAAAGGGTGCCGATCCGAAGATTGGTGCGCTAAAGTCCTTCGCTAAAGCGAAATACGTCGAACCGACGAGGGCGGCGACGACGGACAGCGACACAAACAAAGGACTCGACTCTCAGAAGGCCCTCGAACCAAGGCACCGGGTCGAAAAACAACAGCTCGTCAAAGCCCTCGAGCCGAAAACAAAAGGCGCCTCGAAGGAGCAAGTCGAATCGACAAAAAGGAGCGCACCTCAGACGCAAGTACCAAAGTCGACGCACAGTAAAATGCACGACGACAAGGCAAAGTCTGTCTGTCCCATATCGACGTCAGAACAGCAAACGCCGATAAAATTCGGACTGCCCCCAACAGCACGGCCTAAGGCTACCGATCCGAAAAAAGGGATCGAGCATTCCAAAACTGTGACAAGGAGTCATCCGCAAGAAGCAAGCGTTGTGTATCAGGAGCCCTCCTATGATGAACAGTCGAAGCTCCATATCGACGCCGACACTGGTACACTTACTATTTATCAACGAAAAATCAGGTCGGAAAATCCACTGGAATCCTATAAAATTCCACTAAAAAAGCCTGTCCTTTTTGAGAGTGTGCAGTACCATGACCAAGACACTTATGCATACTCACCCACACGCTCTACTGATGAGCTAGGGTACAACTATGATGAACAATATAGTTACCCTGCGGACAATGATCAAGATGACCAGGCTCAAACCTGGACAGACACTGCTGACCAGGGGGAGTCACAACCTATCCCTGATACTCCCTCTTATCCTGTAGAGACTTAGCCCACAGAGGATACAGCGGCGTTTAGCGCACTGATAGAGAGGGCAGCACATAATCATGATGTGGACATGCATGCTGACCCAATTGAGGAGGATTTCTTGTTTGACTCTTTCTCCACTTCCGAGAAATCAGTTAAAACATTGCCAATGTTAAAAGGTGTCCTCAAACACGCAGGAGACATTTTTAAGGAGACCACCAGAGCAAGGGTTATTAACCCCTAAATTGAACGAAAATACAGACCGGCGCCTGTGGACCCTACATACATTAAGTGACAGTTGCCGTTGGACTCTTTGGTAGTCTCCAATGCTCGTAAACGTGCCAACTCCCAAACTACTGGTGATGCTCCTCCTCCAGACAAGGAGTCTAAAGTGTTAGAAGCTTCTGGGAAAAGGGTGGCTGCACAGGCAGCTAATATCTGGAGAATTTCCAACACACAGGCCCTATTAGCCAGATATGATAGGGCACATTATGACACATTGGAGCAACTACTACAACATTTGCCTGATGCCTACAAAGAAGGTGCGGAAACACTAATACAGGAAGGGAAACTCATATCCAACGCTTCCATTAAATGTGCGCTGGACGTAGCTGACACTGCAGCCTGGGCCATCAACACTAGTGTCATGCTCAGAAGGCATGCTTGGTTGCGTATCTCAGGGTTCAAACCAGAGATTCAAACAACTTTATTATATCAGCCTGTAAACCCTGATTTTTTATATGGCCCGGATGTACACTCCATCTTGGAAAAAATTAAAAAGGACACTGAGACAGCCAAATCTATGGGGGCCTTGCCGTCTCAACAATTCAGAGGTGCTTCCTTTCGTCGCTCCAATAACAGAGGAGCTACAAGAGGACAGGCGTCCCAGCAGACTCAATACAACAAAGGGAACACGCAAACCACCTATACTCAAACAAGCAGAGGTGGATACCGTGGCAAAAAATCAAGTGGGGAAGGATCACTTGTCCTGCATGAACCAGGGTATGCAGGAGATCTCACGAATGTGTCTACAATAAAAAACCCTCATGCACGTGTTGGGTAGCGTGGTAAGCGGTATATCTTGGTTCTCCGCTCTTGGTACACGTGTGTGCATAATCATCGGGTTAGTTTTGGTATGCAGCCTCCACCAGGAGGATCTTACCCTTGGTTAAAAACAGTAGTGAGCCAGTGATGTGGACAAAGTGCAGAAAAAATGTTAAAAAACACCCGGATAGCCAGAAAGTGACTTTTATTAAGTCTGGGTTCGGGTGAGTCCCATGAGGGAGTGCTCGAAATCTGTGCGTTCTATTGAAAAATATTAGGTTTCCAGGACGCACGAGCATTAGTAAGAATTTAGAGTGGCCGACATGTTTCAGCCCTCTGCCGGGATTCGGACTTAGGGGCTTTCTTCAGGACCAATAGTGGTAGGTGTAAGTGATACTGGTTTACTAAATTTTAGCAAGCAAGTGTTTTGTTTAGAAAAGGGAAATTTTCAACCTGTTTCTGTTCTCTAAGGTCGCGATGTACCTGTGAATCAAATGTGATATATGTATACAGACAAAGGGAGAAAAAAGGGTAAGGGAGACATATAACATAGTGAAATCACTACTTGACAACGCAAATTGATGCAACTTAAAATGGCAATACTTCATAACCCCCAGTAAATGGCAGTGTCAACTCTCTCTTTCTCCAACAACCGTGTACCATGCAAAAAGAAGGTTTTGTAGTGATAGTGTGTACTACAGTCATGCACGGTAAGGTGGAGCTTAAATGTCTCCTATTCAATCTCTTAACCACTATTATTAAAATATAGTCATTATGCTCTTTATCAAATGAGAAATGTGGTAAGATCTCATGCAATAACGTTTTAAATTATATGCAATATCTAGTTAATCAATTTTTGTGGCATTTACATTTCTGAAATAATCAGCTCGTGTCATGCGTGCCTCGCAAAGAAAAGCTCAGGCCGATCTGCTATTCGCGCTGGAATGTATACCTGAAGTGTAAATCAATTACACCTCCTTCGGGTGTGACAAGGGCTTCGAGGGGGCTAAATGTAGAAGAACGTATATATATTAGCAAGGTAGAGTAAATAATACTTGCGGTTCTGTAGCTGAAATGAGCTGGGGTCGAGTACCTAATGCTCCGCTCCTCGCGCTTTGCATAACGCTGCAGCTGCCTCTTGTGGCCCGGAAGTAGCAGAGCTCTTCTTCCGGGTCGCACTTAAGGTCCCGAGTCCAAAGTGATAGAAAGAGGACTGACCGTCTGCTGTTGTGTTGAATATCGGAACGTTCGAAATAGTACCACAGCTAAAAGACGGGGAATTTAAACAAGGGGTTATTCTTAGTCCGGAATTTTGTATGAGCCATTTTTTATGGTCATCAAAAAAAAATTCGAGGTGATTTTCTTATTCAGAAGATTAAATCTCTTATTGTGACTCTATGATTTGCAATTATTTCTCGTATTCCGAAAAATCATCAAAAGGGCCACTCAGTGGACTGATGAAAGGGAGTTATTCTTAATTGGAACGATTGTGTGTGTTATTTATATTCGGGTCATTAAGATTATTTAAATTAATTATTTCATATGGCAGACAAAGTCTGTTATTATGACTCTGTTGTTATGATTCTTAGACTTGTAATTATTTCCCGTATTCCCGAAAACGTCAAGGGGACCGCTGGGTAGACGAAGGCAAGAGGTTCAAGTGTCATATAGTAGTTACAGATAGATAAATCGTTGTGTAGTTAGCTGTATACATAAGTATTGAATTATTTGAAAGGAACACATTGGTGCTTTTTCAGCTGTGAGAGAGGCATCTGTTCATAATGATACTTCTATAAGTGAGGGTGTACCAAGATGTCTTCTGTTTTTAAATCTTCAGTTCCTATCTCAGCACACTCAACCAAGGAATATTGTCGTTCAGACCTCTCGTGTCTGTCCCCAATCGATGTATCCAACGTTGTTCCTTTTCAAAAAGAATCCTTTCTGCATTACTGTCCTTTGTCTCTAACGTTTCAAGAACGACCCAATTGAGTTCATCCACTGTGTGGTTCTTTTCTAGATAATGACTAGCCATCTTGGTTGTACTCTTTTTACATTTTACGTTGCTCCGGTGCTCCCCAATCCTTTGTTTAACTTTCCGACACGTCATACCGATGTAGTTGAGGAGACAAGGGCAGGTTATCATATATACTATATGAGAAGTGTGGCTCACTGGTTAGAGGAGGCAGACCTGGAAGCAGAGGTCAGTCCGGGACCAGGGTTCAATTCCCGGCTCGGTGGGGTCTTGAGTCCTAAAATGTCCATGGACTCGACAATTCTCGCTCCGGTGCCTACTCGATTCACGGGTTCACACTCTGCGACTCTGGGCAATAGCTTGCTTAATCTCCACAACGGCCCCTCGCGGCGGGATGCCTGGCTTTCACCTTGCGGATACCCTGCTGGGGTTATCTCACAGGGGAATACCAGGACGGGTTCCCTAAGCAAGCGCTTAGAAACCGCTTGGTGATTTGCGCTATATAAATTCCTGTACATTTACATTTACATTTACTACATGACTGGTATTGCAGTTGGTGTGTCTCCGTATCTTCCATTTGAAATTGGGAAGTAATTGTAGTTCTTTTGTTGGCTGAGTCAAACTACAAACAGAACATGAACCGCACGGGTAATGTCCAGTGATCGGGGGATTCCCCCATAGATTTGTTCTCTCCTGTTGTTTGGCGGGAGGTGGTCTTGTATGTACCAGGATATCCTTTAAGTTTCGACTCCGTCTGTTGGCAAATCTTGGTTTGGGCCAAGAAAGGGTACCGGATGTGAGAATCTTCCAGTTTTTGTTGATAATCTTCTTGACTTTGTCAGTTACTGGACTATAGGTTGTGACACATGTAGTCAGACTCTCCGGCTCTGTTGCTGTTGTTGTCTCCAGTAGGCCTTCTCTGTTTTGGTTATGTGCTCGTTTCTTGCACTTATTTACCACTCGCCTCGGGTAATCTCGATCTTCCAGTTTTTTACACAAGTCTTCTGCTTGGTCTCGATATTCATTGTTCTTGCTACAGTTATGCCTTAATCTAAGGAATTGACTGTAGGGGAGATTTTCCCTCAAAGGACGGGGATGAAAACTCTTAAAGGATAAGAGGCTGTTCTTTGCTGTTTCTTTAAAAAAGGTGCGCGTTTGTAGATATCCATCTTCTGCATAAATCGTGATGTCAAGAAAATCTAGGCTCATATTGTTCGCGTTGTACGTGAACTTCAGACAGTTATCTTTTGTGTTAATCCAAGTGTGGAAATCTTTTTTTTTTATTATTTTTTTTATTGGAGACACATTCGTGAGATCTCCTGCATACCCTGGTTCATGCAGGACAAGTGATCCTTCCCCACTTGATTTTTTGCATTAAAATAAGGAAACTGAAGGATCAGATATTTCCTACTCCCCCGCCATTTGATTAGTGGATACCGTGGCAACAGCAGTAAAGGCAGAGGACGAGGGAATAACAACACCAGATCCTCCGCCAATACTAAGCAGTGACGCCTTGTCGCTGCCCCCGGACCATATAACACCGGTCGGGGGCAGATTACAACAGTTCCTGCCAGTCTGGAAAAGCATTACCACAGACAGGTGGGTAAGACAACTCATTCACTATGGTTATTGTCTAGAGCTAACATCCACTCCACCCAACATACCCCCAAAACACCGTCCTATGTCTGCAGAGCACATAGACTTATTGCAGCAAGAAGTTATCAGCATGCTGCAAAAAGGGGCCATAGAACTCGTCCCTCTACAAGAACGTGGTACAGGGGTGTACTCTCTGTACTTCTTAATCCCCAAAAAAGGACGGGTCTCTCAGGCCAATACTAGACCTCAGGCCCCTAAACCAATACATCTTGTCAGAACATTTTCACATACTCACTTTACAGCAAGTTCTACCACTACTCAGTCAGGGAGACTTCCTCACTACCCTAGACTTAAAGGATGCGTATTTCCACATACCAATACATCCAGCACACAGGAAGTATCTCAGGTTTACCATCCAAAACCAGCACTACAAATTCAAGGTACTGCCTTTCGGGGTGACCACAGCCCCCAGGGTGTTTACCAAGTGCTTAGCAACAGTGGCTGCACACCTACGAAGAAACCATGTTCACGTCTACCCCTATCTGGACGACTGGCTCATCCAAGCGAAGTCAGCCCAGCAATGTGCCAGTCACGTGTCCCGCACTATTCACCTCCTACACATGCTCGGATTCTCATTAAACTACCCAAAGTCTCATCTTCAGCCAGCCCACGTACAGCAGTACCTGGGAGCCACAATAGACACTCTGGCGGCAAAGGCGCAGCCAAACTCAGCCAGAATCAACAGCATTCAGTTACTCATTCAGAAATTCAGACCACAACACTCGCTCACAGCACGGGTGTTTATGCAGTTGATAGGCATGATGGCCTCCTGCATCTTCATAGTCCCTCACGCAAGACTACACATGCGTCCGCTCCAGGAGTGTGGAACCAGGCTCAGGGACAATTGAAAGACCTAGTGTTGGTTACCGGTTGCGCATACAACTCTCTGCATTGGTGGAAACCACAAAACCTTTGCAAGGGACGACCGTTCCAAGAGCCTGTACCACAAATAGTGCTGACAACGGACGCATCTCTCCTAGGATGGGGAGCGCATGTCCTCGATTACACAGTGCAGGGACTATGGACGACACAGCAAAAAATGATGCACATCAACCTGCTGGAACTGATGGCAATCTTTATGGCAATGAAGGCGTTCAAGGTACATTTGTGCAACAAAGTCGTGTTAATCCGGACGGACAACATGACTGCCATGTACTACATACAGAAGCAGGGAGGGACACACTCTCCACAGTTGTCCCATCTAGCGCAAAGCATGTGGAAGTGGGCCATTCATAGGAACATCTTCCTCATGGCAGAACACCTCCCAGGCAAGGACAACCAGATGGCGGACCTGCTCAGCAGACACAGCCACCAAATGCACGAGTGGGAGATACATCCCTCAGTGCTGCAGCCGTACTTCCAGCAGTGGGGTCACCCAGAAATAGACCTGTTCGCCACAAGGGAAAACGCGAAATGCCAAAACTTCGCCGCCAGGTTTCCACACCCGCAGTCTCAGGGCAATGCGATATGGATGAACTGGTCAGGCAAGTTTGTGTACGCTTTTCCCCCAGCCCCGCTCATACCACTAGTGGCACGCAAACTGCGACAACACTCAATGACACTGATCCTAGTTGCTCCAACATGGGCGAGGCAACCATGGTACACCACGTTCCTAGAACTTTGCGTGGTTCCTCATCAAAGGCTGCAATTAACACACAGCCTTTTAACGCAGAGCCATGGCGACATTGAGCACCCAGATCCGCAACAGTTGAACCTTGCGATCTGGCTCCTGAGTGTGAGAAGTTGGCCTGATATATGATGCTCACTAGTTCTAGTGATCACCATGTATCAGTCCAAACAACCCTTGTGGTGATTGGTTGTAAGTCAACCTTATAGACCAGCTATCCTAATGGTAGCATGGAGAAAGCAGTCTTAGGCTAAACTCTTTTGCCATGTGAAGCCAGCTGTTTTACCACAATATAACCCCTTGAATATCAGATGAAAGCACACCACGCAGGTTGTTATGAAAATAAACAATATATTTATTAATAACAAACACCTCTGAACTCTTTATGAGATCAGAGGGCTAAGCACATGACAATCTCTTAGGAAAAATACGATAAGTTGCACAAAATTACAATGGTGCCCTAGGGGCACGACAAACTATATACTAAGTAAGTGGAATGTGAAAGTCGATAAAAGGAATGGAGCTGTCCAGAGGCTGTAGGATCGATGGGACCACGCTACACTAACTCTAGGTAAGTAATAGGAGGCCCACGGAACGCGTGTGCAGAGTGTGAACTCACACGCGAGATGCGTAACAACGTCTATGGACAGTACAGTTCAAGTTAAAGGTAAGTACGGACAATCCTGACTAGTTAGGACTAAAACGACTGTGGAACTGGACTCTAGGACAGTTAAACTACCCTTGAGCACCGAAATACTCTTGTTACCTCACCCACGGGCTGCGGGTGCATAGGTGTCAAAGTGTGTCGGGTTCTCGCGTTGAAGTCAATGGAGCCTGAAAGAAAAGATGCTGCAGGCGACCAAGAGGAAGATGTCCGGTGCGATCCAAGGGTGGATCGGTGAAGAAGAGGACCTGAAAGCAGAGGGGACAGTGTTCACAGTCACTAGCCAGTGACTGGAGTGGAACCAGGAAGGAACCAGATGTCGTCGTCGCGATCAGGTGAAGAGTGGACGCTTGACTCTGCAGCCACGTGGACCAGGAGGTGTCTTTGACGACCAGGATGGAGGCACGAACTGTCCCACGCAGGCTCTCTCTGTCGGCGGTGTTGGATCCGGAATCGGCGTCAACAGGCCTGGGCAAAGGCAACCCACGCGGTGAGTGGAGAAAGCGTCTGCTGCGGACTAGGAGAGTCCGGGGTGCCCCTCTTTTGAAAGGGAGCAAGGGCCAGTCTGGAGCAACCAGACCAGCAGCAAAGATTTCAAAGTTCGTCGTCTAGGAGACCACTAGCCAGCTGGCAAGTGACCAGACAACGCGTCGAGCAGCAAACAAGCAGAAGGGCCCCACGCAGGTCTCGTGGATGCTGGAGGGCTGATCTTCGGTGCAGGGGCTGCTCGGGGTTGGGGCTTCTCAGTCCCCAAAGCACTTGGTCGAGTTTACCTCGGGAGTCGTGCTGGAAGCGAAGTGCAACTTCTTTCAAGATGGCCGGTCCCACGTGTCTCGTCGCACCCACGGGTCTCAGCTGTGCTGCAGATGTAGGTTGAGGTCGGAGAGGTCTGGGAATCCGGGTCTCGTCGGGCTCTGAAGTTTGGATCCTCGAGGGAAGACGACAAAGGGAAGCCGCTGGACGCATGATGGTGCCTGCAGTTGCAGGGTTGACACTCCTTGCCCACAAGGGAGATTTCTTCAGTCTTTTGTGGAGCAGAACGTCGAAGTCCAGAGTTTCTTCTTGTAGAGTAGTTCAGGATTAATCTAATCTGGAATGGGACCAGCTCCTACCTTTATCCTGCTAAAGGGGGCTGCACTACTGACTAGGTCCCTCCCCTGGGTGGGACCAGGAAGGGGGGTGGTTACACCCCCTATCCTTTGTCCGGTTTTGCGCCAGAGCTGGGGCAGGGATGCCACAGCAACTGGTTTGAACCGGTGTATGCACAGGACACCTTGTGTGCCCCAGGCATGTCTCATTCCTTTCAGGCCTATCCTACCCAATACACAAAATCCTGTCTGGGGTGGTGCTAGCACCTACCAAGGCAGGAAACCCTTTGTCCAAGCCTCCCATGCTGGAAGGACTCCCAGCAGCAGGAGGTCAGACTTGTGTCTGTGGTGGCAGCATCCATTTTGTGATGCCAAGGCTCGAGTTAACTTTAACCGGGGTTCACAGTTACATACATGTCGTGTCCCTCTAGAAGGGTGGAATGCTACCCCCGTCGCCAGAATTGGCGAGGGGGTAGTATTCCAATTCGTATGACACCTTACTCGACATGTTTTGATAATGCTATACCAGAGTTAGCATTTAACCGCGAAGTTTATAATGCACTTAAGAGTATATGGTATAGCGTTATCATGGAACAGCTATTAGGACTTGGTTCCGCAAGCTGCAGACGGACTCAGCTCATGCCAGAGCACCATCTCACATAATTCCAAGCACTCTGCCTTCAGGATTGATAAGGCCTGCCATAGGAGTGACTGATAGGAAGATATGTGTCCATTTTAGGGTTAGATATAGGTAAACTATATCTACAGCAAAGGGTGTTTACACCATCTTGCCCCAGCTGTCGTGCAGCCAGTTGTGTCAGTTTTAGATGGCCAGCCAGGGGTGGCATAATACATACTTCAGCCCCTGGTAGGCCCTGGGTACACCTATGCCCTGGATACCTAAGGTACACTGTACAGGGACTGATAAGGTGGCCCAGTACCAATTGGTAAATGCACCTAAAGTACATGGTTGTCAATTTAGAGAGAGAACAGCTAGGCTGTGGGTCTGATTAGCAGGCCCACAGCCAGGGAAAGTCGTAAACCAGTGAAGCAAAAAGCAAAAATCTGGGGTGACCATAGGATTGCAGACCCCACTCTCCTACATAACCCCCCCCCCCCAACTTAGGGACATTAAACTAACCTTGACCAGGTGAGTCTTCCTGTTGTAAGTGGAAATACCTGGAGAGACCATCTGCATTGCCATGGTCAGTCCCTGGTCTGTGCTCCACTGTAAAGTCCATCCCCTGTAGGGAAATGGACCACCCAAGAAGGTTGGGGTTTTCACCCTTCATCTGATTTAGCCATAAGAGGGGCTTATGGTCGGTCTGAATCTTGAAGTGAGTTCCAAACAAGTATGGCCTCAACTTCTTCAGGGCCCAAACCACAGCAAAGGCCTCCCTCTCTATAGCTGACCAACGTTTCTCTCTAGGGGTCAGCCTTCTGCTTATAAAAGCAATGGGCTGGTCATGACCATCAATATTCAGTTGAGATAGAACAGCTCCCACACCCAACTCAGATGCATCTGTTTGGACAATGAAGGTTTTTGAGTAGTCAGGACTCTTGAGAATAGGTGCAGTACACATGGCCTGCTTTAGGTCATCAAATGCCTTCTGACAGCTAACTGTCCACTGAACTTTCTTTGGCATTTTCTTGCTTGTCAGGTCATTAAGGGGTGTCACAATGGACCCATAATTCTTGACAAACTTCCTATAGTAACCAGACAGGCCCAAGAAAGCTCTGACCTGTGTCTGGGTGGTTGGAGGAGCCCAGGCCTTTATGGCCTGTATCTTGCTCTCCAATGGTTGAACCTGGCCTCCACCCACAAGGTGGCCCAGGTACACAACCTGACTCTGCCCTATCTGGCACTTAGTAGCCTTGATAGTGAGGCCTGCCTTTTGCAGGGCCTTCAAAACTTTCCTCAGGTGGATCAGGTGATCCTTCCAGGTGGAGCTAAAGACAGCAATATCATCTAGATATGCTGCACAGAAGTCATCCAACCCAGTGAGAACTTGGTTCACCAACCTTTGAAAAGTGGCAGATGCATTTTTCAAACCAAAGGGCATCACCACAAATTGGTAATGACCTTCTGGGGTAGAAAATGCTGTTTTGGCCTTGGCATCCTCAGCTAACCTGATCTGCCAATAACCAGCTGTTAGGTCAAATGTACTTAAGAAAGTTGCAGAAGCCAACTTGTCTATCAGTTCATCTGCCCTAGGTATTGGATGGACATCTGTCTTAGTGACAGCATTGAGACCCCTGTAGTCTACACAAAACCTCATCTCTCTCTTACCATCCTGGGTGTGAGGTTTTGGCACTGAAACTACAGGACTAGCCCAAGGGCTCTCTGAGGGTTCAATGACTCCCAATTCCAACATCTTTTGAACTTCTTTCTTAATGCAGTCCCTGACGTGGTCAGGTTGCCTGTAGATTTTACTCTTGACAGGCAGAATGTCACCAGTGTCCACCTCATGGGTGCACCAGTTTGTCTGACTGGGGGTCGTGAGTCCCTTGCTCACTTTGCCACTGGAGTCAAGCAAGCCCGGCTGAAGACATTGTATTGTCAACGCTCCGTCCATCATCACCTTTGGTTTTTCTTTGGGGGTCAGTGAGAACATTTGTCTGAAGGATTGAAGAACCTGTTTACAATCCTCTTGTTGATGCTCAGAGAGGCTGTCAGAAAAGACTACACCATCTACTGACCCATCATCAGGGTTCTGAGTGAGCAGGTCTGGGAGAGGGTCACTCTCTTCCTCCTGCCCCTC
Source organism: Lissotriton helveticus (assembly GCF_964261635.1). Taxonomy (NCBI): domain Eukaryota; kingdom Metazoa; phylum Chordata; class Amphibia; order Caudata; family Salamandridae; genus Lissotriton; species Lissotriton helveticus. Next base: position 1,371,384,674 of record NC_136057.1, read on the forward strand.
ATCTGTGGCCATGAGCAAGCCCATGTCCTCCCTGTTGACAAATGTCTTGAGCCTGTTTACATGAAGCACCCTGTGGGGGCTCCTGGGAGTTCCCATGTCCACCAAGTAGGTGACCTCTCCCTTTTGCTCAATGATGGTATGGGGTCCAGACCATTTGTCTCGGAGAGCTGCTGGGGCCACTGGCTCCAACACCCACACCTTCTGTCCTGCATGATATACAGTTAGGACAGCCTTTTGGTCATGCCAAGCTTTTTGAAGTTCTTGGCTGGCCTCAAGGTTTTTGGATGCCTTCTCCATGTACTCTGCCATCCTGGAGCGGAGACCAAGTACATAGTCCACTATGTCAAGTTTAGGCTTTTTGAGAGGTAACTCCCATCCTTCCTTTACAAGACATAGGGGTCCTCTTACAGGATGCCCAAACAGAAGCTCAAAAGGGCTGTATCCAACCCCCTTCTGTGGGACCTCTCTGTAAGCAAACAGGAGGCAGGGTAAAAGGATGTCCCATCTTCGCCTAAGCTTTTCAGGTAACCCTTTTATCATCCCTTTGAGGGTCTTGTTGAATCTCTCAACAAGCCCATTGCACTGTGGGTGATAGGGTGTGGTGAATTTATAATTGACACCACACTCCTTCCACATGGCAGTCAAGTATCCTGACATGAAGTTTGCACCTCTGTCAGAGACAACCTCCTTAGGAAGCCCCACTCTGGAGAAAACTCCAAGCAGGGCCCTGGCCACAACAGGAGCTGTAGTGGTCCTAAGGGGAATAGCTTCTGGATACCTGGTGGCATGATTCACTACCACCAGTATAAACCTGTGCCCAGATGCTGTTGGGGGGTCCGTTGGTCCAACAATGTCTATCCCCACTCTTTCAAAGGGTACCCCCACCGCAGGTAGTGGTATGAGGGGGGCCTTTGTTGTGCCACCTGATTTGCCACTGGCTTGGCAGGTGACACATGAGCGAAAAAACTCTTTAGTGTCTTCAGACATATGAGGCCAGTGAAAGTGTGGGGCAAGCCTGTCCCAAGTCTTGTTCTGGCCTAAGTGACCTGCAAGGGGAATCTCGTGGGCTAAGGTGAGAAGGAAACCTCTAAGAGACAAGGGGATGACCAGCCTCCTGGTAGCACCAGGCTTGGGGTCTCTTGCCTCAGAGTATAGGACTCCATCTTCCCAATATACCTTATGGGCACCTGTAGCATTCCCTGCAGCCTCAGCAGCAGCCTGCTGTCAGAGGGGTTCAAGAGAGGTACAGTCTAATTGGGCCTGTCTCAAGTCTGCCCTGGAAGGTCCCCCTGTCCCAAGAAACTCAACCTGATCAGGTTCAAGCTCGTCTAGGACAGTTCCTTCTGGGGTCTCTGGGTCAGCCTCCTGAGAGGGCTGATCCTCAACCTGAGGCAGGGGGGAAGGCTCTGCCTTAACCCTACCATTCCTTCTCTTGGGTAGTGTCTGGTCCATTCTTCCAGGATCCAGCACTTGTTCAGCTGGGCATTTCTTGGCCTGTGACCTAGTCACAGCAAGGACATGTGAGGAGAGACCTAGCATTTCTACATGAGTCCTGTACTCCACATCTGACCCCAGTGAGGATTCCAAATCATTGCCCAAAAGACAATCTACTGGGAGGTCTGAACTAAATACAACCCTTTTGAGGCCAGTTACCCCTCCCCAGGAGAAATTAACAATTGCCATACTGTGATTGGTAGTGACATTGCTAGCATTGGTCACTAGGTAATCTGAACCTAGCATGATCTGGTCAGGGTCCACAAATGTTGGTGTCACCATAGTGACACTGGCACATGTGTCCCTGTAGGCCTGAGCCACTTTTCCATTAATTAAAGGTGTTTGCCTGTATTTGCCCAGAGTACTAGGACTTACAGTAGGGGCCATATCCATGTCCCCAGTACAAACAAGAACTGCCTGAGTAGGAATTCTGACTAGGTCAGAACCCACCTCAGATCCCAGGGTTAACCCAACTATAGCCTTGAGAGGTACACTACCACTACTAACTGTACTAGGGGGTGCAGGTGTATTAGGGACAGTAGTGGTAGGAGTTTGGCCTTTCTTGGTGCACTCACTAAACCAGTGAGTCTTACTTTTACAGTATTGGCACCATGGTTTCTTAGGACCATCATTCTTCTTCTTTTGGGAATTTTGGGACCCACCCTCCTTAGGTTGTTGGGGCCCTGTTGAAGACTTCTGGTCATTTTGCTTATTCTCATTACCCTTCTGGTCTGCTTTCTTCTGGCAACCACCCTGGTTCTGGTTCTGCTGCTTGACCCTTGTCCTGACCCATCTGTCTGCCTTCTTTCCCAATTCTTGGGTAGAGGTCAGATCTGAGTCAATCAAGTACTGATGCAACAACTGGTTCTGACAATTATTTAAGATTTGCTCTCTCGTAATTAGATTATATAATCCTGTGTAATCAGTAACTTTACTACCCAGTAACCAGCCTTCCAAAGCCTTAGTGGCACAATCAACAAAGTCAGTCCAATCTTGAGCCTGAGTTTTCTGGGTGTCTCTGAACATTAACCTGTACTGTTCAGTGGTTAAGCCAAACCCATCAATCAGTGCCTTTTTCAAGACTTGGTAATCATTAGCATCCTCATCTCTAACAGTGAGGAGCTTGTCTCTACCTTTACCTTCAAAGGAGAGCCACAATATAGCTGCCCACTGACTCTGGGGTACCTGCTGTACTTTGCAGGCTCTCTCCAAAGCAGTTATTCACTTGTGGATATCATCTCCTGTCTTATAGGAGGGCACTATTTTACTCAGGTTTCTAGTATCAAAACCCCTTTCTCTATCCCTAGGGATATTGCTGCCACCAGTGGGGACTATCCCACTCAACTGTTGCTCTCTAGCCAAGGCAAGCTTCTCCTTGGCAAGGGCAAGTTCTTCCCTTTGGATCCTCAGATTAGCTTCCTTCATCTTTGCTTCATGCTCTCTCCTCTGAGGGGAAGTCATTCTCCTCTGAGCAGATGCATAAGAGTGCACAGATCTATTGGAGTCCCTAGAAGGAGATCTATCTCTCCTAACCCCAAAGTTAGGCCTGCTAAGGGTCAGTACTGGGGGTCCCCCAGTTCCTTCCCTATGCATGTCTAAGTTGGCCCTGGTGAGTCTGCTGACTACTACAGGACCTTTGTCTGCCTCATCCCCAGAAGGTTCCTCCTCCTCCTCCTCATCTACATCTTCTGTTTCAGGGAGATCTGGATCACCACGAGTACCTTCTAAGGGGGGCATGCTCCTATCTGGATTAGAGGGGTCTGTGTCAGCAGCCCTTCTGGCATCATATGTCTCTAAGAGACCTAACAGAAAAGGAGTGGTAGGGTTAGAACCCTGTTTCAATTTCCTGGAGGTACACAATTGTCTCATCTCCTGGAAACTGAGAGCTGCATATCTGGAAAGGACCTGTGGAGGGTTACTAACCACTAGGGGAGTCTCTGAAGACTCTCCATGGGTAGACATGCTTTCTAGTGAGGTGCAAGTGATGCACTTACTTATACTATGGGTTTTCCTACTGATCCCTTGCTAAGAGTTTTAGTCAGGATGTGCTAGGCCCTTTCTACTACAACAGCTGGTTCAGTAGAACTCAGAGTATTTCTAAGCGTGTTATATGTACCTATAGTACCTTATGTGATCTTTCAAATGATATTTCAAGATTATACGTGGTAAAAGCAACAGCAAGCTCAAATCCCAACCGCTGCACACCAATGTGAGAAGTTGGCCTGATATATGATGCTCACTAGTTCTAGTGATCACCTTGTATCAGTCCAAACAACCCTTATGGTGATTGGTTGTAAGTCAACCTTATAGACCAGCTATCCTAATGGTAGCATGGACAAAGCAGTCTTAGGCTAAACTCTTTTGGCATGTGAAGCCAGCTGTTTTACCACAATATAACCCCTTGAATATCAGATGAAAGGACACCACACAGGTTGTTATGAAAATAAACAATATATTTATTAATAACAAACACCTCTGAACTCTTTATGAGATCAGAGGGCTAAGCACATGACAATCTCTTAGGAAAAATACGATAAGTTGCACAAAATTACAATGGTGCCCTAGGGGCACGACAAACCATATACTAAGTAAGTGGAATGTGAAAGTCGATAAAAGGAATGGAGCTGTCCAGAGGCTGTAGGATCGATGGGACCACGCTACACTAACTCTAGGTAAGTAATAGGAGGCCCACGGAACGCGTGTGCAGAGTGTGAACTCACACGCGAGATGCGTAACAATGTCTATGGACAGTACAGTTCAAGTTAAAGGTAAGTACGGACAATCCTGACTAGTTAGGACTAAAACGACTGTGGAACTGGACACTAGGACAGTTAAACTACCCTTGAGCACCGAAATGCTCTCGTTACCTCACCCACGGGCTGCGGGTGCATAGGTGTCAAAGTGTGTCGGGTTCTCGCGTTGAAGTCAATGGAGCCTGAAAGAAAAGATGCTGCAGGCGACCAGGAGGAAGATGTCCGGTGCGATCCAAGGGTGGATCGGTGAAGAAGAGGACCTGAAAGCAGAGGGGACAGTGTTCACAGTCACTAGCCAGTGACTGGAGTGGAACCAGGAAGGAACCAGATGTCGTCGTCGCGATCAGGTGAAGAGTGGACGCTTGACTCTGCAGCCACGTGGACCAGGAGGTGTCTTCGACGACCAGGATGGAGGCACGAGCTGTCCCACGCAGGCTCTCGCTGTCGGATCCGGAATCGGCATCAACAGGCCTTGGCAAAGGCAACCCACGCGGTGAGTGGAGAAAGCGTCTGATGCGGACTAGGAGAGTCCGGGGTGCCCCTCTTTTGGAAGGGAGCAAGGGCCAGTCTGGAGCAACCAGACCAGCAGCAAAGATTTCAAAGTTCGTCGTCTAGGAGGCCACTAGCCAGCCGGCAAGTGACCAGACAACGCGTCGAGCAGCAAACAAGCAGAAGTGCCCCACGCAGAACTCGTGAATGTTGGAGGGCTGATCTTCGGTGCAAGGGCTGCTCGGGTTTGGGGCTTCTCAGTCCCCAAAGCACTTGGTCGAGTTTACCTCGGGAGTCGTGCTGGAAGCGATGTGCAGTTTCTTTCAAGATGGCCGGTCCCACGTGTCTCGTGGCACCCACGGGTCTCAGCTGTGCTGCAGATGTAGGTTGAGGTCGGAGAGGTCTGGGAATCCGTGTCTCGTCGGGCTCTGAAGTCTGGAACCTCGAGGGAAGACGACAAAGGGAAGCCGCTGGATGCTTGATGGTGCCTGCAGTTGCAGGGTGGACACTCCTTGCCCACAAGGGAGATTTCTTCAGTCTTCTGTGGAGCAGAACGTCGAAGTCCAGAGTTTCTTCTTGTAGAGTAGCTCAGGATTAATCTAATCTGGAATGGGACCAGCTCCTACCTTTATCCAGCTAAAGGGGGCTGCACTACTGACTAGGTCCCTCCCCTGGGTGGGACCAGGAAGGGGGGTGGTTACACCCCCTATCCTTTGTCCGGTTTCGCGCCAGAGCTGGGGCAGGGATGCCCCAGCAACTGGTTTGAACCGGTGTATGCACAGGACACCTTGTGTGCCCCAGGCATGTCTCATTCCTTTCAGGCCTATCCTACCCAATACACAAAATCCTGTCTGGGGTGGTGCTAGCACCTCCCAAGTCAGGAAACCCTTTGTCCAAGCCTCCCTCGCTGGAAGGACTCCCAGCAGCAGGAGGTCAGACTTGTGTCTGTGGTGGCAGCATCCATTTGTGATGCCAAGGCTCGAGTTAACTTTAACCGGGGTTCACAGTTACATACATGTCGTGTCCCTCTAGAAGGGTGGAATGCTACCCCCGTCGCCAGAATTGGCGAGGGGGTAGTATTCCAATTCGTATGACCCCTTACTCGACATGTTTTGATAATGCTATACCAGAGTTAGCAATTAACCGCGAGGTTGATAATGCACTTAAGAGTATATGATATAGCGTTATCATGGAACAGCTATTAGGACTTGGTTCCGCAAGCTGCAGACGGGCTCAGCTCATGCCAGAGCACCATCTCACATAATTCCAAGCACTCTGCCTTCAGGATTGATAAGGCCTGCCATAGGAGTGACTGATGGGAAGATATGTGTCCATTTTAGGGTTAGATATAGGTATACTATATCTACATCAAAGGGTGTTTACACCACCTTGCCCCAGCTGTCGTGCAGCCAGTTGTGTCAGTTTTAGTTGGCCAGCCAGGGGTGGCATAATACATGCTTCAGCCCCTGGTAGGCCCTGGGTACACCTATGCTCTGGATACCTAAGGTACACTGTACAGGGACTGATAAGGTGGCCCAGTACCAATTGGTAAATGCACCTAAAGTACATGGTTGTCAATTTAGAGAGAGAACAGCTAGGCTGTGGGTCTGATTAGCAGGCCCACAGCCAGGGAAAGTCGTAAACCAGTGAAGCAAAAAGCAAAAATCTGGGGTGACCATAGGATTGCAGACCCCACTCTCCTACACTGAGGACATAGAGTTTGGTTACCTAAACTTGCCTCCCGACTGTATGAATATTATCAAAGAGGCAAGGAGGCCTACCACCAGGGCATGCTATGCGGCGAAGTGGAAGCGATTTGTCATCTATTGTAACAATAATGACATAAATCCGCTAGATGCATCTACTCAGAACATCATCTGTTACCTCCTACATTTACACAGATGCAATCTAGCTTACAGCTCCATTCGTATCCATTTAGCTGCTGTGGCAGCTTATCTTCAAAACAGGCAACATCTTTCCCTCTTCAGGGTACCTGCTATTAAAGCTTTCCTAGAGCGACTCAAACGAATCATTCCTCCAAGACACCCACCTTCACCTGTCTGGAACCTCAACGTAGTTCTTACCAGACTAATGGGACCACCTTTTGAACCGCTACACTCCTGTGAGATACAATTCCTAACGTGGAAAGTGGCTTTCCTAGTTGCAATTACATCACTCAAAAGAGTTAGTGAGCTGCAAGCCCTAACTATTCAGTAGCCATTCATACAAATTCACGCTAATGGGGTAGTGCTGCGAACTAACCCTAAATTTATGCCAAAAGTGGTGTCCCAGTTTCACATCAATCAAGCTATAGAACTGCCAGTATTCTTCCCTAATCCAGATTCCGTGGCAGAACGAGCTCTACATACCCTTGACGTGAAAAGAGCTCTCCTCTACTATATAGACAGAACAAAACTTTTCAGAAAGACTAAACAACTGTTTGTTGCCTTTTCACCACAGCACAAAGGCAACCCCATTTCCAAATCAGGTATAGCCAGATGGATTGTTAAGTGCATACAAATTTGTTATAAAAAAGCTAAACGCATATTAACAGTTCCCCCAAGAGCGCATTCAACACGCAAGTTATTGGCATCCATGGCTTTCTTAGGAAACATTCCTCTAGAAGACATATGTAAGGCAGCCACATGGACTACCATACATACATTTACCAAACACTACTGCGTAGATGTACACTCCAAGAAGCAGGCAGCTGTAGGGCAGGCTGTACTCAAAACTCTTTTTCAGACTGCTGCAGCTGGCACGGGCAACCGCCGCTAAGAGGGGACTGCTATACATTCTATGCATAAGATGTGAATTCAGCAGCCCACATGCCTCGAACGGAATATGCGACTTACCAGTATGCATCTGTTCTTGGCATGTAGGGCTGCTGATATTCACATCGCCCTCCCTCCTCCCCGGTGCCTGTCGCAGCTGTAGCATTCAGAATTAATCTCTAGCATGGACATGACTTACTGTATCATACTCCATCCCTGCCACAATGGCGAAAAACAATCTGAGGATGAAGAGGATGCCCATGCGCACTGTAGTCCAGGGGAGGAGCCACCTATCTCGTGATACTTCGAAGACTCTTCCAAGACAACAATGTGCAATCATCCGGACCCAACACTAGGCGGCGATCTATGCATAAGATGTGAATATCAGCAGCCCTACATGCCAAGAACAGATGCATACTGGTAAGTAGCATATTCCTTTTTAATTGTTATTACTTCTCTTAGAAGAGTCTGTGCAATTCAGGTGTTAACTCTAGAAGAACCTTTCTTTCAACTATGTAGGGACAGGGTAGTGCTTAAAACGATCCCTAAAGTACTACCAAAAGTAGTGTCCAATTTCCATATTAATCAACTCATTGATTTATCTATGTTTCCCCGTAACCAGACACAGTTGAAGAAAGGCATTACACACTTTAATTGTTAAAAGGACATTGATGCATTACATAGACAGCACTAAATCATTTATAAAACCTAAACAATTGTTTGTTGCCTTTGCACCTCCTCGTTAATGGGAAAGGCAATTTCAAAATCAGGCATTTCAAGATGGATAGTTAAATGCATCGAGACATGCTATGCAAAAGCTCAACTACTTTTACCTGTTCTACTAAAAGCACACTCCACTAGAAAAATTGAAGCGGCTATGGCTTTCTTACTCCAGTATTGGAACTTTCATAGATTCACATGCCTGAATCATTCCCCGTCGTCTCCAGTATATAAAAAAGGAGTGCTTAGTAGTATAGCAAACTGAAAAGAGGCCTAGGCCCATTTCCCTTTTGCAACCCATAGCCTTTGTTGTGTAAAAAAGGCCTAAACTTTTCCCTGAACCAATCAGAGCTCCTCACCCTCTAGAACACTCCTGAGAGAACCTTCTGCCCCTCAGATTTTTCTACCGCACGTTGTGCTAGGGAGTCTCCTTTGAGCTCTGCTCAAATTCTTTACTTCTACAGTATTTTGGCTTAGATTTGAGGTTTTTCATCTACCATGTCTGAGAAGGAGAAAAAAAGGATTATTTAGAGCTTGTTCCACCTGCTCTAATAAGAGGCTTTATACAGATGACCCTCACAAGGACTGCATCTACTGTCTCTATCCAGACCATAAGGCAGCAGATTGTAAGGTATGTCGTACCTTTTCAAATAAGACCTTGAGAGATCGTTAGGGAAGGCTACTGATCTGGCTTCAGAAGGTCAAAGCCAGGAAGGAAATCCTCTCAAGTGAGAGTGAGGAGGAATCTGTGGCGTCTAAGAGATCTCAGAAGAGAAGTAGATCTCCTCAAACACATTCCTCAGGGGAAAGACCTGAGAAGGCCCCAAAAAAGACCACTCCAGGGTCTTCAGGGCGCAGTCCCTCAAAATCCCCTTCAGTCTCAACTAAGGGGAAGAAGGGTTCTGCTGGTGAGGTGAAAGGAGGAAAATCCACCTCAGATCCACCACAGTCACCTCAGAATATCAAAATTACCATCAAACGGTCTTCTTCTACGCCTTCTGAGGAGAGGGGTACTGTTTCAGCTCCGTCGACGGGACCGTCGACAAAAATGGGACCATCGACGACTACAAAAACACCTCCGTCGTTGACGAAGAAGGATAATGTTAAGGCTGGTGAGAAAACAGCGTCGACGGCGATATCGTCGACGGTGAAACAGTCGACGACGACGTCATCGAATGTGTCAGCGGCGCCGACGGCGGGGGCGTCGACGAGGACTGTGTCGACGACGGCAGCGTCGACGAGGACAGCGTAGACGGTAACTACAACGGTGGCGTCGACGACGATGACTTGGTCGACGACGGCGATGGGTATCTCGTCGAAGGGCTCGGTGACGAGGGAAAAAACACCAGAAAAAAGGTTGGTGCCTTGGAAAAAAACTATAACACCGAAGGTTACATCTCCAAGCAAGGTCTCCCCATTGCTGCCATCTCATCTGCTGGAAGAGGAAGATTCGGAAGAAGATGATGAGTATGGAATTGCCAGTAGCCCTTCGCAATTGCAGGTCAAGGACCAGGAGGAGGATTCTGAGGAGGAATATGGGGGTTATCAAGAACAACCCCAGGAACAGCACCGGTATCGCCAACAGCAACGTGAGGAGATGACAAGTGTTAATAATCAGAGAGTAGGGAGGAGGAATAAATGTGTCCATTCAGTTCCCCTATGCAGTAATTCAAAATCAAAAATGGAATGGACACTTGTAACCGTGACAACTGGTTACTTAAAAAACCCTCATAAACGCGGTGTATGAGTCGTATAAAGCGGTGTATCTTTTTCTCCGCTCTCCACTCGCGTTATGGCACAGTCAGTGGGTTAGTTAAGTTGTAATATGCCAGCCTCAAGCCTGAGGCGAACTCCGGTTCCACACGGTAGTGTCCAGAGATAGTAACTCACCCAAGGAGAAAAACAATTAAAAAGCAGATTAGGTCTCTGGAAAGCTTTAATATACGTGAGAACTAGTCTGTTGTTAAAAAGAAGGTTGGATATACTTAAAGACCGTGTAACTAGATCTCATTATACCACTTATAGTTCGTCGACATGTTTCTGCCCATCCTCGCCCAGCCGGGTCTGTGGGGCATTCATCAGGACAATTAAAAAATTGATTGATACTTACACAATTTGTGTAGTATTAAGCGTAGTCTTTTTCGCTATTTAGTTATCTGCCAAAGTGTCTTGTACCTAGATAATAAAGAACAAGAACATAACACAAACATACATAGGCAAGTAATGGCATATTAAGTTTTCAGACACAATTATGGTTGTAGTTTAAACAACAATTAATAATCATTGTTCATTTCGCAGCATTTGTGCTGACTATATGGACTAGTGGAAGTTATACTAAAACGGAGGTGATCTTGTATGGGCTACTCATTGAGGCAATAACCAGAGGCTGGGGAAAATCAAAGACGTAAATTAATCTCCGTAGTGCTATGTTAAACTACCCTCCTCTGGCATTTGGAAAATGTAATTAGTTATATCAATTATTCACTGTAATCGTGTAAGACAGGCTTTGGAGTCATTACCTTGGTGCAAGCGTATATTAGCGTCATCGGGTGGACATGCTGTAAAAAAGGGGATGTTTGTTACGGCGTCACTGCAAGTGGCTGGTAATAATAACTTTGCGGTATTGCTGGGTAGGGAGTGGAGTTTCACTTACCCGCGTTTAGAGAAACTGCTCCGGTTATGCTGACTCTGCCCCCGGAAAGAGTTTGGCTATGTCAGGCGTATTATTTGTAGTTCGCCACGCATGGAGGTAGAAATAGGACTGCCGGCGCTCAATGTAGTACTGCCGAGTCCGTGATATTTAATAACAAACCAGTAATTATCCATTATATAACAGGTGCTATCCAGCCTCAAAAAATATCGAGTGCTTTTTAACAGTTTGGCTATGTCAGGCGTATTATTTGTAGTTCGCCATGCATGAATGTAGACATAGGACTGCCGGCGGTCAATCTAGTACTGCCGAGTCCGTGTTATTTAGTAACAAACCAGTAATTATCCATTATATAACTATCACAGATGCTATCCAGCCTCAAAAAATATCGAGTGCTTTTTAACATGTTACTAATGAAAAATAGAGAAAAGGCATTCATCTTATGTTCAGGACTAGTGTTTCTAGTTGTGTTCGTGAGTCACGGTGGACAATAAAGTTTTGTGTAACAGTCAAAAGGGACAGTTTTCATCCTCCCTATATGTGTTATTATGATAAACAGTTCAATAAACATGATGTGGGGTTAAGCTGTATAGTATCATATCGGACCACTATCTTTGATTAGGAAAAGAGTTCCACCATTGGATGAGGGAATTATCACCTTTTCAGTCTTAATGTAGTGTATGTTTATTGCCAGAATTGATGCCAAGGTATATTATCATTCAAACCATCAATATTCTTACCCAGGCGATCAACCCATCTTTGTTTTTTTTCGAATAGGTTTTTCTCGGAGTTGTGAGTTTTATCCACTAGCATCTCAATCACTGTCCATCGCAGATCTTCTGGTTGATGTCTCAGTTCAATAAAGTGTGAACAAAGTTTAGTTGTATTTCTTTTATTCTTAATATTGCTCTTGTGTTCCCCAATTGGAATTTTAATTTTCCTTGTTGTCATCCCTATGTATCTCTTCTGGCATGGGCAAGTTACCATATAGATAACATGGCATGAATTGCAATTCGTGTGTTGTCTTTGGGTCCAGGTTAGAGACTCTGTGAGCTGTAACGTCTTGGTAGCTGTTGTCAATTTACATATCAGGCAGGACCCACATGGAAAATGTCCCGTAATGGGGGCCATGTTTGGATTTCTGACTAAGGATGTCATTTGCCGTACTTTAGGTCTTGTATGAACAAGGATGTCTTTGATATTTCTCGTCCTCCTATTTGCGAATCTTGGTTTAGGCCAATTAAATTCCCCTGTTAGGATACGCCAGTTTTTGTTTACGATCTTTTGTACCTGATATGTTGCCGGGATAAATGTTGTGACACATGTCATCAGGTCAGCAGTGGTTTCTTTTACTGTAGTCTGTAAGAGGCTCTCTCTGGGCTGATTTTTGGCACGTTTTTGGCATTTCGCTATTGTTTTCTTGGGGTAATCTCTCTTCAGTAGTTTGGTGTTTAGTTCTTCTGATTGGGCTCTGTAATCAAAGTTCCTGCTACAATTACGTTTCAGTGTTAAAAATTGGCTGAAAGGCAGGTTGTCCCTTAGTTGTTTTGGATGGAAGCTTCGGTAGGATAGGAGGCTATTTTTAGATGTAGGCTTGGAGTATGTCTTGGTCTCGAGTCTTCCATTTTCCTCAAATATGGTAATGTCCAGGAAGTCAAGACTCTTATTACTAGCCGAAAAGGTGAACTGAAGCCATCTGTCTTGTTGATTAAGCCAGTCCATGAACATCTGTAGATCTTTATCATTGTTCCAGAGCATTACGATATCATCAATGTATCGTTTCCAATAGAGTATATTACTCGCGAAAGGGTTGATCTCATTTAGCACATATTTTGATTCGAATTCACTGACATAGAGCCCTGCTACTGAAGGCGCAAAGGCGCTTCCCATGGATGTTCCATGGCTTTGGATAAATAAAGTTCCATTGTATTCGAAAAAATTCTCTGTGAGAGCAAGGCGACAGCATTCTAAGACAAAATGCCTTGGAGTCCAATGATTCCAATCTGTCATGAATAGAATCTCTTCAAGAGTTTGTAAAGTTTCTTGTTGCGGCAGGCTGGTGAAAAGGGATTCCACATCCAGTCCTACAAGCAGTGTAGTTGTTGGTTCAAAATTCATGCCATTAATTGAGTTCAAAAGGTCACGAGTGTCCTTTAGATAAGTCGGGGTCTGTTGTACCAAGGGCTTTAGGAACTGGTCTGCAAACTGAGACAGGGGCTAAAGAACTGAGCCTATGCCTGAGACGATTGGCCGTCCCGGAGGGGGCATCCTTTGTTTGTGTTTTTGGTAACGAGTAAAAGAATGGTATTCTTGGTTCTCGGGCTACCAAATATTCGGCTTCCTTTTTGGAGAACCACAAGTTTGTTTCTGCTTCATATATCATCATGTTGATGGTATTCTGAAGTCGAGGAGTGGGGTCAATATGAATTTTCTTGTAGAATTTGGTGTCTGACAGGAGGGAGAGGCATTGTAGATCATAACTCTCTTTGTTCAGGATAACAATACCCCCCACCCCCCCATCTTGTCCGCTGGTTTGATCACCAAGTTGTCATTATGTTGTAGTTCATCTAGGGCTTTTTTCTCATTCTTGCTAAGGTTTTGGAAAACTGGGTTGGTATGCTTCTTAAGTTCGTCAGCACTTTTTAGAAGAGCCTGTTCGAATGTTTGGATTTCAATTGGAACTGTGTGGTTTGGAGGGTTAAATGTAGACTTCCGTTTTAAGTTTGTGTAGCCTTCATTTTCTTTGTATTCCTTTCCTGAAAAGAAAGCTTTAAGTTTCAGAGTTCTGCAAAATTCGGCAAGTTCACTCTTTAATTTGAAGACATCTAGTGGGGGCGTAGGTACGAATTCTAATCCTTTATTTAAAACATTGGTTTGGTCTTCAGTCAAGTCCACATCAGTAGGGTTAACTATTAATGACTCGTCTTGCTTGTCCCCGGTTGTTCTGATGTCATACTTCTGGTCGTCATGTTTCTTTGATCTTCCCAGGTAAGGTTTTTCTTTCTTCGACCTCTCCGCTGGTTTTGGCCTCTGCCTAAAAAAGGCTGTTGTTGTTGATTTTCCATACCCTGCATCGGTGGTCCCATCATATGTGGCATTGGTGGCATCCCTGGAGTATAGTGATTCATACAGCCAGGGAATTGTGGCATTACTGGTTGGAAGTATGGCACTTGATGTCCTGGATAACCTCCATAATTTTGTCTTGGCCACCTGTTGTTTCTTCTGGGGCGTTGGTATCCATAGATGAAACTACCTCTCTTCGGTGGTTGTTCATCTATACTGATATCCGAATTGTTTGAAGAATTCCAACCATCGGAGACATTATCTGTATTGGTATCATTAGCTTTAAAGTCCTCTTTTGTGTAGGGGTGCATTTTCTCTTGGCTAAACCGCTTCAGGTCTTTTCCCAATTTTTGCATGTTGTTTTGCATAATATAGTCCTGTGTCTCGTTTATTTCTTTATTAACCTCTTCCATTTTCTTTTTGTAAACTGAAATATGGATAGTTTTCTTTAGGTCGTTTTCACATATTGCTATTTGGGTAAGCAGTTCATCCGATAGTCTCTTCGCGGTTTTAACTATTAAGACTAAATAGTCTAGAGTACACTTCCATGATATGGAGGACCAGTCTCTTCTGAATGCCAAGTCGTGCAGAAAAATTTGTGGGGCATTATTTACCCATAGACCCCTTGGGGCTGATTTTGATCTAAGGTACTCAGTCATTATAATGCCATGTATTGCTGTTCTTATTTGATCCCGCTTTTTCTCAGATAGCATCTCCCAGTTGTCAGTTTGGGCAAGTGCGTGTATCATAATAACACATATAGGGAGGATGAAAACTGTCCCTTTTGACTCTTACACAAAACTTTATTGTCCACCGTGACTCACGAACACAACTAGAAACACTAGTCCTGAACATAAGATGAATGCCTTTTCTCTATTTTTCATTAGTAACATGTAAAAAAAGCACTCAATATTTTTTGAGGCTGGATAGCATCTGTGATAGTTATATAATGGATAATTACTGGTTTGTTACTAAATAACACGGACTCGGCAGTACTAGATTGACCGCCGGCAGTCCTATGTCTACCTGCATGCGTGGCGAACTACAAATAATACGCCCAACATAGCCAAACTGTTAAAAAGCACTCGATATTTTTTGAAGCTGGATAGCACCTGTTATATAATGGATAATTACTGGTTTGTTATTAAATATCACGGACTCGGCAGTACTACATTGAGCGTTGGCAGTCCTATTTCTACCTCCATGCGTGGCGAACTACAAATAATACGCCTGACATAGCCAAACTGTTTCCGGGGGCAGAGTCAGCATAACCGGAGCAGTTTCTCTAAACGCGGGTAAGTGAAACTCCACTCCCTACCCAGCAATACCGCAAAGTTATTATTACCAGCCATTTGCAGTGACGCGGTAACGAACATCCCCTTTTTTACAGCCTGTCCACCCGATGACGCTAATATACGCTTGCACCAAGGTAATGACTCCAAAGCCTGTCTTACACGATTACAGTGAATAATTGATATAACGAATTACATTTTCCAAATGCCAGAGGAGGGTAGTTTAACATAGCACTACGGAGATTAATTTACGTCTTTGATTTTCCCCAGCCTCTGAGTATTGCCTCAATGAGTAGCCCATACAAGATCACCTCCGTTTTAGTATAACTTCCACTAGTCCATATAGTCAGCACAAATGCTGCGAAATGAACAATGATTATTAATTGTTGTTTGAACTACGACCATAATTGTGTCTGAAAACTTAATATGCCATTACTTGCCTATGTATGTTTGTGTTATGTTCTTGTTCTTTATTATCTAGGTACAAGACACTTTGGCAGATAACTAAATAGCGAAAAAGACTACGCTTAATACTACACAAATTGTGCAAGTATCCATCAATTTTTTAATTGTCCTGATGAATGCCCCACAGACCCGGCTGGGCGAGGATGGGCAGAAACATGTCGACGAACTATAAGTGGTATAATGAGATCTAGTTACACGGTCTTTAAGTATATCCAACCTTCTTTTTAACAACAGACTAGTTCTCACGTATATTAAAGCTTTCCAGAGACCTAATCTGCTTTTTAATTGTTTTTCTCCTTGGGTGAGTTACTATCTCTGGACACTACCGTGTGGAACCGGAGTTCGCCTCAGGCTTGAGGCTGGCATATTACAACTTAACTAACCCAATGACTGTGCCATAACGCGAGTGGAGAGCGGAGAAAAAGATACACCGCTTTATACGACTCATACACCGCGTTTATGAGGGTTTTTTAAGTAACCAGTTGTCACGGTTACAAGTGTCCATTCCATTTTTGATTTTGAAGGAGATGACAAGTATGCCATCCTCTTTGTTGAAGGATCTCCAGGGAATGTTGGAGGATTATAGGAAGAGATACCCAGCGACTCCAGTCGCTCAACAGACCCTAGAGGCTACTCCACGTCCCCGATCGATTCCAGGGACACCAGTTCGGAGGAGATAGATATTACCGGAACCGACTGCTAGGTTTCCACCACCGACGACACACCACGATACCTCGGATGATGATCATGAGGATGGGGAGATTGCGGACACAAGTGCAGAATGGCATGACTATATCGCCCCATCACCTTCAACTCCTCCGCAGAGACCAGTAGATTCTCCACCGGAGGACATTGGTGGATTTCATAATCTGGTGGAAAGAGCCACTAAGAGGTTTGCACTGACCATGACAGAAGAGAAAACTGAATGTTTTTTATACGACTTCAAAGACTCGTATCGAAAATCCATACGATCCCTGCCTATAGTATCTCATATTTGGAAGGAAGGATTAAAGGTCATGGAGACGCCAGCGACGGTAACGCCGGTTCTGGCCAGACTCAATAAAAAATATAAGGCGCCTGTTGATGCTCCATCTTGCCTTTTGGGTCATCCCAAACCGGATTCTGTAATCACTCAGGTGGCACAACAGAAATCCAGGAACCCATCTGCTCTGATTGCAACACCTCCAGACAAAGAGGGCAGAAGGTTGGATAATGCGGGAAAACGGTTTTCATTAATGTCTGCTCTGCTTGTGAGAGCTGCTAATGCCCTCGCTATCTTGGGAAGGTATGGCAGGCAGATGTGGTGTGACCTGTCTCCATATGTTAAACTGGTGCCGGAACCAGAGAAGCAGGAGGCGAAGAAAATTCTCATTGAAGGAGAAAGGACTTCGGCTGAAGTCATAGACTGTGCTATGGATATAGCTACCACGGCATTTAGATCCTTGGGAGGAGCTGCGGTCCTGCGCAGGCAAGGATGGCTGAGAGCAACAGCGTTCAGGCCGAAGTTGCAAAACAAGATTTTAGACCTCCCTTTCAATGGAGAAGAGTTATTTGGAAAACATATTGATGATACTCTAGAGAGTATCAAGAAGTATACTGATACGGCAAAGGCTCTGGAAACACTGCAATACAGAAAACCCCTTTTCGTGGCTCCAGGGGTAGAGGACAGTCCTCGTATAGAGGAGGATACCAACAGGGGAGATATTCTTCTTCTTATCAGTCCTCATCGCAGCCTTACCGTCAACAATACAGCCAGCGTCAGTCATGAGGATATACAAAATCAACTCCAAGAGGACATGGTGGCCGGGGAAAGGACAACACCCGTCGACAATGACAACCTCCATCATCCGGCTCTGTAAATTGATACTTGTATAGCGCACTACTCGCCCGCAAGGGTCTCAAGGCGCTTGTACGAATACCACTGTGGAACCCATCCTGGCTTTCCCTGTGAGGTGTCCACTCCTGGGCACTCCCAAGATGGAGGCCAGGCATCCTTAGCGTTGTGGGGGCCGTTGTGGAGATTAAGCAAGCTATTGCCCAGAGTTGCAGAGTGAGGCTCCATGATTGGAATAGGCACCGAGGCGAGAATTATCAGGTCCGTGGAATTTTGAGCCCAAGACCCGCCGAGGCAGGGAATTGAACCCTGGTCCCGGGCTAGACCTCTGCATCAGGGTCTGCCGCTCTAACCAATGAGCCACACTTCTCCACCTCTGTCAGATGCTCCCCTGGGTGGAACGATTGCTCACTATCTTCACAATTGGCGGACAATAACAACGGACCAATGGGTCCTCAAAATAGTTCAATTCCGTCACACCCTAGAATTTCTTCAAGCGCCCCCTTGTACGCCATCGATGCACCAGAGAGCCAACCATCTGCATCAACTCCGACAGGAGATTCGGACAATGCTCCGAAAGGGAGCAATAGAACCGGTACCGAAATCCCAGGAAAACAAGGGTTTTTACTCCCGGTTTTTTCTTATCAAGAAAAACAAGCTCCAGTGGCGCCCCATTCTAGATCTCAGATCCTTAAACACCTATCTCGAGAAGCAATCTTTCAGGATGGCATCTCTGCAGGACATCCTTCCGTTATTATACCCAGGAGATCATATGACCACATTGGACCTACAAGACGCGTATTTCCACGTACCGATACATCCTGCACACAGGCAGTACCTTCGGTTCTGGGTAGCCGGAAGACATTACCAATTCAGGGTACTGCCATTCGGCTTTAAGTCAGCGCCAAGAGTTTTCACGAAGTGCCTGGCTCCAGTGGCGGCTGTGTTGAGGAAGCAAAAACATCAAATATTTCCTTACCTCGACGACTGGTTAGTCAAGGCACCATCAAAGGTACAGGCCAGAGCGTCAACCCAGGCCTGCATAGACTTATTCGCAGATCTAGGATTGACTCTTCACGAGGGAAAGTCAAACCTCCACCAAACAAAAGTGATCACATTTCTGGGGTCAATATTGGACACGGACTGCAACAAAGCGTTTCCCTCCGAGGAAAGACAACTGAGGATTGTGTCTCTCTTCCAAGACTTGGTAAAAAGAAAGTCTCTTTCAGTACGCAGGTACTAATCCTTGCTGGGCACGATGTCCTCTTGTATTCCTCTGGTACCTTGCTGCAGGCTAAGGATGTGGCCATGGCAGGAACAGATCGATCTCCAATGGCGTCAGGCGGAGGGATCCTTCGACGATACAATAAGGGTGACACCCGTGATGATACAGGCAGCAAAGTGGTGGACACAAAAAGCAAATGTGTCTCAAGGACTGACGTTTCTGGCAAGAGCGGCTCCGCTAGTGGTAACGACGGATGCGTCGTTAGAAGGATGGGGAGCTTTCCTTCAGGACCTTCAAGTCAGTGGTCGTTGGAAGGCACAGGAGCAGCAATTACACATAAATCTGCTGGAGCTCAGAGCGATCCGCTTGGCATTACTGGCTTTTCTGCCAAGGATAAGAGGTTCGCCGGTGTTGGTAAGAACAGACAACACTACGGCGATGCATTATGTGAACAAGCAAGAGGGAACGAGATCTCTCTCCCTGTCTCAGGAAGCCCAGGAGATATGGGAATGGGCTCTTCAGCAAGGAATATCATTGGCAGCAGAACACCTCCCGGGGGATCAAAATGTCAAGACGGATACTCTCAGCAGACTAAAATCGTCCTGCCACGAATGGGAGCTAGACCAGGGGATCCTGGACAGCGTCTTCCGAAGATGGGGAACACCGATAGTGGACCTCTTCGCTACAAGGGAAAACAGAAAATGCCAGTACTTCGCAAGCTGGCTTCCCCAGAAGGGATCTTGGGGGAATGCGTTTTCCATGGCATGGTCCGGCATCTTTGCCTACGGTTTTCTTCCACTTCCTCTTCTCACCCGCGTACTGGTGTAGATCAAGAAAGAGCCGTGCAGGCTGATCATAGTAGCCCCATGGTGGCCCAGACAACACTGGTTCACGGAACTGCTGCTGCTGTCGGAGGACCGTCCAATTCGGTTGCGCCTAATTCCATCGCTTCTGACAATGTCCAAGGGGCAGGTGCTCCATCCGGACCCGAAATCCTTGCGATTAGCAGCCTTTCTCCTGAACACTGTGAGTTTAGCCATCTGAACATCTCACACGAATGTAGGGACATCCTATCCAAGGCCAGAGCGGAGAGTACCAACAAAACCTACAGGATGAAATGGAAGAGGTTTTGTCTGTGGTGTAAGAGACATGATGTTGACCCTCTTACTGCTGCACCTCAACAAATTATACCTTACATTCTGCTGTTAGCAAAGTCAGGATTAGCACACGCCTCCATCAAGGTGCATTTGGCTCAAACAATTTATGAAGGGGATATTCAGGGTCTTTCCTCCAGTAAAGCCTCCACCACCATTATGGAATCTGAATGTTGTACTCTCTCAATTGATGAAACCACCGTTTGAACCGATACACAGGGCAGACATGAAGTTCTTGTCCTGGAAAGTGGCTCTTCTCGTTGCATTGACTTCTGCGAGAAGAGTAGGTGAACTACAAGCGCTCATGATTCAGGAGCCTTTCTTACAGTTCCAGGAGGAACGAATGATTCTCAGGACAAACCTGAAGTTCATTCTGAAGGTGCCAACTGATTTTCATTTGAACAAACCATTGGTGTTGAAACATTTCTTTCCTCATCCATCAACAGCGGCAGAACGAGTATTGCACTCGCTGGACGTTCAGAGATGTATGACATTTTACTTGAAAGAAACTAAGGCGTTTCGCAAGTCTTCTCAGTTATTCGTCGCCTTCAGCGCACCCAGGAAAGGTTTCCCACTGTCAAAGAGGGGAATTGCCAGATGGATTTCCAGTGCAATTGTCTACTGTCATCAAGCTGCTGGAAAGCCTTTGAATGCACGAGTCCGTGCCCATTCCACGAGGGCGGTGGCCACATCCACTGCACTGTTTGGAGGAGTGCCAATCCAGGATATCTGCAGAGCAGCAACCTGGGCATCTACGCACACCTTCACCAGGCACTACTGCTTGGAGGTAGCCGCAGAATCGGATGCGGCGGTCGGAGAGGCGGTACTGCGGAATATCATCCAGGAACGGTGAGCCTTTCTTGCATCCCTCCATCCATAATTTCTCTTGTTTACAAAGTCACATTTTATATAAGTATGGATATATGTATATAAGATTATGCTTCATTTTCTAATGGTATTGCATGATTATGTAATGTATCAGGAAAATGTGCTTTGTTTTTTCACTGCTCGCTATTCTGATTCAGGCATGTGAATCTATGAAAGTTCCAATACTGGAGTAAGAAAACAAGTTACTTACCTGTAACTTTAGTTCTCCAGTATTGGAATCTTTCATAGATTCACATGCACCCACCCTCCTCCCCTGAGAGGCTCACCTCGGATTTAGCACAAGAAGTGTGTTATATGCACAAGTGCGCGAAAAATCTGAGGGGCAGAAGGTTCTCTCAGGAGTGTTCTAGAGGGTGAGGAGCTCTGATTGGTTCAGGGAAAAGTTTGGGCCTTTTTTACATAGCAAAGGCTATGGGTTGCAAAAGGGAATTGGGCCTAGGCCTCTTTTCAGTTTGCTATACTACTAAGCACTGCTTTTTTATATACCGGAGACTCCCGTCTCGACGACGGGGAATGATTCAGGCATGTGAATCTATGAAAGATTCCCATACTGGAGAACTAAAGTTACAGGTAAGTAACTTGTTTTCTTAGGGGACAATCCTATTGCTGATATTTGCAAAGCAGCAACATGGTCTACTCCACATAACTTCACAAAACATCATTTTGTGGCTGTATTTGCACGCCAACAAGCCAATGTTGGTCAGGCTGTATTTAAAACTCTTTTTCAAACAACTTCACCTCCACAAGTTAACCACTGCCTAGGGAGAGGGACTGTTTTACAGTCTATACAAAGCATGTGTATCTACAGCACACATGCCTCAAACAGATTATGTTACCGTGTAAGCATCTGTTCTTGGCATGTAGTACTTTAGATTATCCAGTATTATGGGTGTCTTTCATAGATTCACATGCCTGAATCATTCCCCGTCGTCGAGATGGGAGTCCCCGGTATATAAAATAGTAATGTCCTATAGACATATATGTAGAAGAGTAGGCCTAGAGGCCTCACCTTAGTAACATATCCATGTCCTTTTGCAAAAAGGACCAAATTGTAGAGAACAGCCAATCAGCTGCCACCTCCCTCTAGAACAGGGGTACTCATAGTACGGCCCGCGGGCCGCTGGCGGCCCGGCAAGCCTTCCCCGGCGGCCCGCGGACCTTTCAGACATCGTACCCGAGTTTTTTTCTTTTTGTTTTTTTAAAGGCTGTCTGCAACCAGAGCGGACTCCGAGACTCTGCTGCCTGTGGGGGCCGGGCGATTTCCACTGTAGTCAGAGGGGCGCTGAGAGGTGAAAATAGCCTCATTAACATGCTAATGGTCTTTTAAAGACCTCTGAAATGCTTGGGTGCGGCTGTGTGCGCGCGCCTGGAAGCTGTCACAGCCCGGGAAGGGGGGTGGGGGGGGGGGGGGGGCACACAGGCAGGGTACTTGCCCAAGCCCAATATTTACTGCCGAGACCCCCTCCCACCCCTGGGCTCTTGCTCGCAGTTAATGGCCCTTCTGGTAGAGCCAGCAGCCCTGCTCTGCTCGCCATCAGGACCAATCATCTCCACCGCAGCCCACGTGCGGCTATCGATGGCTTGGGCTCCCGCTTTGATATGCTAATCCGCCCGAGTCCAAAACTCTGCAGAGATCATATTAATGTTGCTCATACCGAGCCCGGCCTCCCCGCAGCTGCATATGCACAGATCCAATTTCAAAAGAAATTAACGAGGGCGGATTCTCTGCTTTTAATGAGTTGAAAGTATGTTTGTTAGTATGTTTCCCTGTAAAGCGCTTCAGCCACAAAATCTCAAAGCGCTGTATTGGTAGTTGGTGTTATGTAATTCTATCGATTGTCGACTTCTTATTGGCCCCAGAGAGATGAAAGGTCGAGGGGGTGCGCCAGAACTGGAACCGGTGGTTTGCAGGCTGCCCACAAGCCCTTGCAGCATGTGCATTATTCCACTGAGCAGATTTACATGGTTCCTTTACATTCGAAGAAAGTGTAAACTGCCTTTAACTAATAGTCGGGGCGTTTAATAATACTCCCTTGTTATTCTGCATGAAAACTCTGCCCCCTTTGGAGCTGCCACGTCTAAATATTTGGATGAAAAGATAACACGCTGACACTTGGCCCCTGTCGTTTGTGATGTGAAGTCTGGATGGCAAACTCAGAGAAGCTACGGTTTGGCTGCTTTTGTGATCACGCAGCCGTCCTGCCGCATCTTTCGATGCTTAAACGGCGCCGTCGCCCCTGGGCCAGGAAGAGAGGCCACGACAGCCACGAGAGCGCCTCTCCCATCGCCCTGGGCAACGTAAAATACAAACCACTTTGTATGAAAAACATTCTTTTTCTACTGTTGGGGGTGGGCAGGGGGAGTTCAGTGGAATTAATACAATCTGATATCTTTTGGGTTTTAAGAGATCTCAGGCTTGTCAGATCGCTTCGAGGTGAATGGCATTGGACGGGCAGGCGCTCTTGTCTCGGGCTATAAACATTGGCGGCGTGAATGTAATTACCGTCAGTATCTCTGGAAATCTCGGGCTCGCCGCCCAGCGAGATGCACTGAGGCCCAGCTCTTGTTTACATTGTTAGTATGAACTGTCACTTTAAATGGGCTTACCTGCGACATAAAGCAAAAAATAGCCATGTGGTGTCATTGGAAAAGAACCACACCCTTTATGTTATGCAGATTTGTAGAGCGCACTAGTACCCAGAAGGGTATCCTGGTGCTGAGCAGGTGTGAATGTAGCCAAATCTAGGACCTATTCGAAAAGCCACGTCTTCGTCTTCTTGTGGAATGCAGCGAGGAGGAGGCTCTTACGTGTAGTGGCAGGTCTTTCCACGCTTTGGGAGCAATGTAGTAGACGTTAGGGAAGGGGAGTGAAGGAGGGAGAGAGGAAAGGGGAGGGAGTGAGGGGAAGGCAAGGGGAGTGAGGGAGGGAAAGGGGGAATAGGGGGAAGGGGAGTGAGGGGGAAGGGAATGGGTGTGAATGTGAGTGAGGGAAGGAGGAGGGAGGGAGAGGGAGGGAGAAGGAAGGAGAGGGAGGGAGAGGGAAGGAGAGGGAGAGGGAAGGAGAGAGGGAGACAGTCAGAATGAGGGAGAGATAGGGAGAGAGAGGTAGTGAGAGGGAGTGAGACAGAGTGAGTGAGACAGGGAGACTGGGGAGCGAGATAGAGGGATGGAGGGAGGGAGACAGAGAGAGAGAGAGAGAAAGAGAGAGAGGTGTATATGCCTGGTATGGTAGCTCAGTGGACGAAGGCGTCTGCTGCAGGGAATTGTGTTCAACCTCATGGTCACAGTTTTTTTTTTGTTGCTCTAGGC
The DNA here is from genome assembly GCF_964261635.1 of Lissotriton helveticus. Classification (NCBI taxonomy): domain Eukaryota; kingdom Metazoa; phylum Chordata; class Amphibia; order Caudata; family Salamandridae; genus Lissotriton; species Lissotriton helveticus. Next base: position 1,371,408,784 of record NC_136057.1, read on the forward strand.
CCGCCCCCTCCCCCACTGACCCCGCCCCCACCGGTACGGCCCTCGGACACAAACCACACTGTAAATTTGGCCCCCGCGAGAAAGTTTGTGAGTACCCATGCTCTAGAACCTTCCTGTCAGGAGCCTCATTCCCTCAGATTTTCTATCGCACGTTGTGCTAAGGGAGTCTCCACCTGAGTTCTGCTCAGGATTGTTTATTCTAAGCTTTTCTTCAATCTTTTGGATTTTTTTCATTCAAGTGAAAGCTGTTTACTATGGCTGACACTCCTAAGAAGGGTCTTTTTAGAGCGTGCAGCTCCTGTGGAAAGAAAAGGCTTCACATAGATGACCAGCACAAGGACTGCCTGTACTGCCTGTACCCTGATCATTCAGCTAAGGACTGCAAGGTATGTCGGACATTCTCAACAAAAACCCTTAAAGACCGCGAAGGACGCCTTTTGATCTGGCTCCAAAGGCTTAAGGACAGGGACATTTTGGAATCATCTGATGAAGGCTCTTCAGTCTCCTCAAAAATGTCTCTTAAAAGGCCAAGGGTAGCTTCCCCTAACCCTCTGGACGCTCCTCCAAAGAAGACGTCAAAAAAGTCTTCAGAGGCTATTTCAAGCTCCGCTTCTGACAAAGAGGTTCACACCTTCAAGAAGCCTGCGCCGTCGACGACGACGGCCTCGTCGACGACATCATCAGCGTCCAGGAAAGGTGTGTCTCCTTTGTATGTCTCCACATCAACGACGACAGTCTCGACGACGACAGCATCGTCGTCATTTTCATCATCCACGCCGACTACTCCATCGTCGACAGCGGGTAAGACTTTATCGTCGACGATTGCCATTAAGAAGTCGACGTCGATACCCAAAATCCCGTTGACGATTACTTCGCCGACGACAGCGTCAACAACGAGATCATCACTGTCGACATTGGTACTGTCGATGAAGGCCCCATCCACGAAGGCCTCGTAGTCGAAGACACTGTCGACGAAGACACCGTCGACGAACGCATCGTCGACGAAGACACCGTCGACGAGAACACTTGACGACGATGACCCCGTCGACGAAAGTACGGTCGACGGCTGCATCAATACCATCGACGACGACATCGTCGACGAATCCTTCTATACAGTCGACGACGCCAATGCCGTTGACGACAAATGCCCAGATTATAACAACTGTCGACACTGCATCGCCGGCGGTCACCCCGTATACAGGCCCGTCGACATTGGGTGATTCTGGCTTTCAGACAGCTTCTGTGCGTCTTAAAATCTCCAAGAGGGCACTGACTCCGGAGTCAACTTCTCCTAGCCGTGTACAGAGTTTACCACCAGCATGTCTCCTACAAGATGAAGAGTCGGACGAAGGGGATATGTTTCAGGCAACGAGCCCCTCAGACCTAATTGTGAAATGTCAAAGTTCAGATGAGGAGGAAGTGCAGGAACAAGTAGTTCAACCACATATTACAACTATGTTCTGCCTATCAGCATCCTTGGTGTCGGATTTAAGATTTCTTATCCAAGACTACAAGCAGAGATTCCCAGAATCTCCAGCTCCTACGTCAACCACGGCAGCATCGTCGCCAAGACCACGACCGCCGCCTTTGGTTATCCAGCAGGAGAGAGTACAGTTGCCGATACCTCAATCTTCGGATGAAGAAGAGGAAGAACAACAAGAAGAAGGTGAGATACAGGATGATCAATCTGTACATGAGGACTGGGACAATTATGTTGCACCTTCGCCAGCTTCGCCAGTACCCGCCACCTCACATTTTCCACCGGTGGACATCGGTGGGTTCCACAATGTGTTGGAAAGGGCTTCTAAACGCTTTGAGATTACCATGGAATTCCAAGAGCAGGAATGCTTCCTGTATGATTTTAAAGAACCTATGAAGAAAACGTCAAGATCTATTCCAATTATTGACTATTTGTGGACGCGGGGAGTTCAAGTGATGCCGAATCCAGCATCAGTTTCACCAGTGGTCCCGCGTTTGGATAAAAAATATAAAGCCCCAAATTCTGCACCAGCCTGTCTGACAGGACATCCCAAGCCTGATTCAGTGGTAACGCAGGCAGCACAAAAGAACTCCAGGAATCCCTCGTCACCCTTATCGGCTCCACCGGATAAGGAGGGAAGGAAATAAGACAACATAGGTAAACGGTTTTCCACTATGTCAGCGATGACTGTAAAAGCGGCAAATGCCCTAGCGCTTCTTGGGTGCTATAACAGACAACTAAGGGCGGATATAGCCCCATACCTGTCTGAACTGCCGGATGCCTCCAAGGAGGAAGTAAAAGGTATCCTTCTGGAGGGTCAGACTTCAGCTTCAGAAATCATAGATTGCGCAATGGATGTGGCAATGACAGGATTCCGCCAACTAGCCGGGGCAGCGGTTTTAAGGCGGCAAGGATGGCTCAAAGCGACCTCCTTCAGACCAGAAGTGCAGTCTAAAGTTTTGGATATGCCATATGACGGCGAACTTTTGTTTGGGTCAAAAATTGATGAGGCACTCCAAAATATTAAGAAAGACACTGACACTGCAAGAGCGATGGGCACGCTCCAGTATAGGAATCAGTCCTTTCGAGGGAACAGAGGACGAGGACAACCCTCGTACAGAGGTAGTTTACCAGAATAAGTCATCCTACTCTTCCAATCAGAGTAGACCTCAATACCAGCAGAGGCAACAACAAGAGGGCCGTCAATCCTCTTATGGAAAGTCATCCTTTAGAGGAAGAGGTCAAAAGAGGGGCAACGGGGGACGACAATGACTTGTTTACCCAGCCAGTCCAAACCTTATCTTAATCATTAAAAATTGGAGGAAAATTAACCCACTTTCTACAAAATTGGAAGGAGATTACTACGGACCGTTGGGTCCTTCAATTGATACAATTTGACCATTCCATGGAATTCGAGAGTACTCCTCCAAGGACTCCTCCTCGCCCAATGCACCACAAGATCCTGCGACTGCTTCTGCAAGAAATCTCTGTTATGCTCTGGATGGGAGCAATAGAGAGGGTACCATCGGCGCAGAAGGGACAGGGATTTTTTTCCCGCTTTTTTCTCATACAGAAAAAGAACAAGAAATTGAGGCCTATGCTAGACCTCAGAGCATTAAACAAATTCTTAAGGAAGCAGTCGTTTCGCATGGTCACGATCCAAGAAGTCTTGCATCTTCTGGAAGAGGGGGATTTCATTGCGTCACTGGATTTACAGGACGCGTATTTTCATATCCCAATTCTCAAATCTCACAAAAAATACCTGACGTTTGCAGTAGCGGGCAGGCACGTCCAGTTTCGTGTCCTGCCTTTTGGTCTCAAATCAGCGCCACGCATATTCACCAAATGTCTTTCCCCAGTGGCAGCATACCTCAAACAAAATGGTCACCAAGTCTTCCCATATCTAGACGACTGGCTGGTAAAGGCACCGTCCTTCACAGGCGCTTCCAGATCCTCCAACGCCTGTCTCAGTCTCTTCGACCATTTAGGCCTTACGCTCAACCGAGAGAAGTCAACTCTGCAGCCTTCCCAATCCATCACCTTTCTAGGGGCAACCCTGGACATGGGTTCCGCAAAAGCGTTCCCATCTCAGGAGAGAAAGCACAAACTTCTTTCTCTAGCTTCGACAGTGGCCTTGAAAACAGTGCTTACAGTTTGTCTCTTCAAGTCCCTTTTAGGGATGATGTCATTGTGCATCCTGCTAATACCACATTGCCGCCTGAGGATGCGTCCTCTGCAAGAAGCACTGTCAAAACAGTGGACGCAATGCACGGGGTCGTTCGACGACCGTATAAGTGTAACAGTGCAAATGGTCAAGGCCTTACGCTGGTGGATGTCGCCACGGAATCTGTCTCAAGGGTTGACGTTCCTCTTTCCGGCAGCTCCTCATGTCATAACAACGGACGCCTCCTTGGACGGTTGGGGAGCCTTCCAGCAGGTATTGCAAATAAGCGGCAAATGGTCAGTTTCAGAGAAAAACTTCACATCCACCTTCTCGAACTGAGAGCAGTCTTCCTGGCCCTACAGTCATTCCTGCCAAGGATCAAAAACTCCCTAGTGCTCGTCGGGACAGACAACACTACGACGATGCACTACCTGAACAAACAGGGAGGGACGCGCACACTCACTCTCTCTCGCGAGTCGCAAATAATCTGGAATTGGCTCATTCTCCACAATGCAACCTTGAGGGCGGAATATGTTCCAGGCACGGACAATGTCCTCGCCGACGCGTTGAGCAGGCAAAGGACTTCGTCGCACGAGTGGGAGCTAGATAAACAAGTTGTCGATCTGATCTTTTCCAGGTGGGGCACGCCGCAAATCGACCTTTTTGCGACGAGATTGAATGCCAAATGCCCACACTTCGCAAGTTGGCATCCCTAGTCAGGATCTCTAGGGAATGCATTTTCCATCGCATGCCGCAACGTCTTTGCGTACGCCTTTCCGCCATTCCCGATGCTTCCCAGAGTCCTAAGGAAGATGAAGGTGGAGCGTTGTACTTTGATTTTGATAGCCCCAACTTGGCCGAGGCAACATTGGTTCACAGAGCTACACTGCCTGTCCCTAAAGGCAGATTCCGACTCTGCTCACAATGAACAACAAGCAGATTCAACATCCGGATCTGAAGTCTCTCAGGTTAGCCGCTTGGCTCCTGAGTTCCGAAAGTTCCACAACCTGAATATTCCACAAGACTGTAGAGATATTCTGGCAAAAGCAAGGGCAGATAGCACAACCAAGATGTATTCCCTCAAATGGAAGCGCTTTTGTGTTTGGTGTGCAGATCAAGGAATTCGGCCGTTCTCCGCCTCACCGGAGCAGATCTTACCTTACCTTTTACATCTGGCACAGTCGCGCCTTGCCCACTCCTCCTTTAAAGTACACTTGGCAGCAATTTCTCGTTTTAAAAGAACCTTTACGGGTCCATCTCTCTGGTCACACAGACTGATTAAGCAGTTTTTAAAGGGATTATACAGAGCTTTCCCACCAGTGAGGATGTTACCACCTACTTGGCATCTCAATGTGGTTCGTAACCAGCTCATGAAGCATCCATTTGAACCAGTACACAGAGCGGACCTTAAATATGTTTCCTGGAAGACAGCACTCCTCCTGGCTCTCACATCTGCAAGGAGGGTCAGTGAACTACAAGCATTCTGGATCCAAGATCCTTTTCTACAGTTCAAAAACGACAGGGTAATTCTAACAACCAACCCTAGATTCATCCCAAAAGTCCCATCGGTCTTCCACTTAAATGAACCTGTAGTTCTGCGTTCTTTCTTTCCAAAACTAAGCACAGCAGCTGAGAGATCGCTTCATTCTTTAGATCTCAAACTCTACGTCGACGAGACCGGGAGGCCTATCTCGACGTAGTCCAGCCCGGAGTCCATGGAAAGGACTCCATTCAAAAAATGTCCAACGTGTGGTGCTAAATTCCCACACAAGGACCTACACGAGGTGTGCAACCTCTGTTTTCACCTGACCACGAATCCAGGGACTGTGAAGCCTGCGTGGCTTTCTCCTCCAAGTCGATTAGAAACCGTCGAGCCCGATGACACGAGATGTCGAGAATGGAGTCAGATGCAATCCCCGAACTGTTCGAGGTCCAACACCCTGAGGAGGAAGAAGAAGAAGAGAAGGGGTCGGAAGCGGACGAGTCTGAAGTCGAAGAAGTCAACGTTCATCAAACCGTGAGTGACGACGTCCCTTTACCAAAAAACCGACCCCGATTGGTGTCGACCCCGCCTTCGAGCCCGGTCAGACAACCGAAAAAAGTTTCCGATGCCCAGCCTTCTGGCTCGGCAACGAAACCGAAACACTAGGCCTCCCACTATGTCTGAGCCGAGAAACAGTCGACATCGACACCGAAGCTCCATACCAGGGAGAGCGTGCAGTCGAAACATTCCATGTCAAAACCGTAACATGCTTCGACGTCGAAGACTCCCTCGACACCAAAAAAATCGGACTCGAGCAAACTCTTGGTGCCGAAAATACATAACACCGAGACACAGAAGCAAAAGCACCTTTCGGACCCAAAGACTTCGGTACCGACACAGGAGCAACAAACAGATCCAAAACAAAAGACTTTGTTCATTGATCCACAAACTGGCATGGTGGTGACAAAACTACCTAAAAAGAAGAAGACTCAACAGTTGGAGGACAAAGCTCCTCCTCATAAGAAGAGAACAACGGGGACAAATACAACTCCTCCCCTTTCTCCACAACCTATGGACACACCCTCTTCTCCTCTTCCTCATACTCTGCCAGCTATTCCTCCACCTTCTACACCACGCCCATCAACAGATGTAGAAAGTGACACAGGGGATGGGGACCTTCCTAGGGATGATAACAATACTATCCCAGAAGACACAGACCCATGGGAGGATTATGACGCAGTGTCAGATAATGATAATGACCCTGACCTGTATCCCTCAAAACCCTCTCCCCATGATGATAATTCGGGTTTTGCACAATTAATTAATAGGGCAGCAAAATACCACAAGGTAGATTTACATACCGAACCTCAGATAGAAGATTTCCTTTTAGAAACACTACCTGCTGCACCAAAATCTTTAGTGACCCTACCAATGCTTAAGGGTCTCCTCACTCACACATCAGACATATTCAGAGACCCGGTGAGGGCTAGGGTGTTAAACCCAAGAATTGACAAAAAATATTAGGCAGCCCCAAAAGACCCAGTATTTATTAAGGGACAAATACCTTTGGACTCGTTAGTAGTCTCAAACGCTCGTAAGAGGGCAATCTCACTAACAGCAGGAGAAGCTCCTCCTCCTGACAAGGAGTCCAAGTTAATAGATGCCTCTGGCAAAAGAGTAGCATCCCAAGCAGCAAACAGCTGGCGCATAGCAAATACTCAAGCACTACTTGCACGTTATGATAGAGCTCATTATGATGAGTTAGAAAAACTCATTACACATCTCCCTAAGGAACATCAAAAAAGGGCAGATCAGCTGATACAAGAAGGGAAGATAATAACTAACACTTCCATTAAGTGTGCCTTAGACGCAGCAGACACTGCGGCAAGATCCATAAGCACCAGTATCATGTTAAGAAGACATGCATGGCTCAGGGTCTCAGGGTTCAAACAGGAGGTACAAACTTCTTTATTGAACCAGCCTTTTGATGGGAAAACACTCTTCAGCTCAGGTACAGATGAGGCGTTAGAAAAAATGAAAAAGGACACAGAAACGGCCAAGTCAATGGGAGCATTGCAACAGCCAGCTCGGAGAGGTTCCTTTTGTAGGTCCACCTATAGAGGCGGATCAAAGAATACAGGCACAAGCCAGCAATCAACCTCTTTTACACCAACGTCACCCAGAGGGAATTCTAGAGGTAGTTACAGAGGTAACAATAACAAGGGTAGAGGTCGCTGAAACAACAACAACGACCGCAACTCTCCTACCCCAAAACAGTGACTTCATACAGCTCCCTCCAGACCATGCAACACCGGTCGGGGGACGCCTATCACAGTTCCTACCTGTCTGGGAAAACATCACATCAGACAGGTGGGTGAGACAAATTATCAAAACATGGTTATTGCCTAGAACTCACATCTACCCCACCAAACATCCCCCCCCAGACAGCGTCCAATGAGTCAAGATCATCTGACATTATTAAAACAGGAAGTACTATCACTGCTACAAAAGCATGCCATAGAGAAGGTTCCACAACATCAACAGGGAACAGGAGTATACTCTCTATACTTCCTAATTCCCAAAAAAGACGGATCTCTAAGACCAATACTAGACCTCAGACCTCTCAATGCATATATAAATTCGGAACAGTTCCACATGGTCACGCTCCAACAGGTACTTTCTTTACTGAAGAAAGGGGACTTTCTTTCTACACTGGATCTAAAAGACGGCTTACTTTCATATCCCAATTCACAAAGCCCACAGAAAATACCTCAGGTTTGTGGTACAAGGACAACATTACCAGTTCAAAGTCCTTCCGTTCGGAGTCACAACAGCACCAAGGGTGTTCACAAAATGCCTAGCAGTGGTTGCAGCACACCTAAGAAGACAGCAAATACATGTCTTCCCTTACTTGGACGACTGGCTAATAAAGGCCACGTCACAAAACGAATGTCTTCAAAACACACAAAAGACCATTCAACTGCTGCACCAGCTAGGGTTTACGGTAAACTACACAAAATCCCACCTGCAACCAAACAAGGTTCAACAATATCTAGGGGCTACTATAAATACAGAAAAAGCCGGAGTATACCCCAATCCAGTCAGGATTCAAACAATGCTCACATTGATTCAAAGATTTCAACCGCAACACTCATTAACAGCTCGAGTGTTCATGCAATTATTGGGGATGATGTCCTCTTGCATACTGCTGATCCCATATGCCAGACTACAAATGCGTCCGCTTCAAGAATGTCTAGCAACACAGTGGAATCAGGCTCAAGGTCAGATTACAGATCTGGTGTTGGTAGACGACCGCACACATCGCTCTCTGAAGTGGTGGAATACAACAAACATTTCCAAAGGGCGGTCGTTCCTAGAACAAATTCCACAAGTGGTGCTAACAGCGGATGCATCGCTCACCGGATGGGGAGCTCATGTGGACAGATACACAGTACAAGGAAGATGGACTGTGCAACAAAAAACAACTGCACATAAATCATCTAGAACTACTAGCAGTGTTCCTAGCATTAAAAGCTTTCCAAATGCATGTTCTCAACAAAGCAGTCCTGACCAGAACAGACAACATGACAACAATGTATTATATTCAAAAACAGGGGGGGGGGGGACACTCTCTCCAACTATCCAGACTAGCGCAGGAAATTTGGAGATGGGCCATTCCTCAAAACATCTATCTGCTAGCAGAACACCTACCAGGAGTTCAAAATCAGATAGCAGACATCTTAAGCAGAGAGTCGGAACAAATACACGAATGGGAACTGCACAACCAAATACTGCAACCATTCTTCCAAAGATGGGGACAACCGGAGTGTAACAAAGGCACGGGGTCTCGCCCGATACAGGGGCTCCCTTTAACCATGTACGACCCCCCCCTCTTGTCTCAACAGCCTCCGCAAGCACCTGGATGGGCCCCCGCAGAAAGGTACAGCTGCGACGAGGAGGATGAGGAAGGTTGGAGCCCCTTTAAGTGGACTACGGACCCGATTGCGGAGGCGGAGCCTGAAGGGAGCATAAAAGGCGGCAACAACGATCCCCAGGTGTGTTACTACACCGGAGGAGCGGACAGAGTGCAGGAGAGCGGAGAGGCGGGAAGCAGAGAGACGGAGCGGAGCGGAGGAGCGTATTGGCGAAGCGAGGAGGTGTGGAGAGCTGGATCGAGAGGACTCGAGACGGAGTGGCGAGGTGGCGAGAGCTGGTTCAGCGAAGCGGACCTTGAGGAGGAGGAGGAGACGTCGGACAGAGCGTCCTCGGAGCAAGCGGCCGGGGAACCGGACACCCAGTCTTCAGCGGAGAAAGGAGAAGCGGAAGCCGTCAAGCCGGGAGGCCAACCCCGCGAGCCGCCCAGCCGTGCGCCAGGAGGTGTACGGCTAGCAGAGGTACGTGAACGGGTCCTGGGGTGGTGGAGGAAAAAGAACAGACTCCTGCCATAAGCCCTATTGTCAAGCCCCGCCCGAGCAAGCCTTCCGATCACTGACACTTCACCGTCCCCACACTTGATATAAAATCACCGTGTGTCCCCTTCACTCTCCCCTCAGGTTCCCCTCCCTCTCAATACCTGGGTCAGTATTCATTTGTATTTACGGTTCCTCTCTTCTGTTCCCTTCTCGGTGGCCGGCGAGGGCGAGCACTACGGAGCCTCCGGAGAGCTGCACCAGGAGGAGGAGCCCCGTCAGGAGAAAGGAGGAGGGCGTGATCCGAAAGTCCAGACAGGAGAGAAGCCGTTCCCCTAGGAAGAGCAACACCCGAAAGAAATGTACAGATGACTTGCTAACCCGAATAAATACTACTGCAACTAAAACACGTTTGCTTCCACTTCCTCGTCCCGCGATTACAGGGAGATAGATCTCTTTGCCACTCATCAGAACGCAAAATGCCAAAGCTTCGCATCCAGGTACCCACACCACCTGTCGCAGGGCAATGCATTATGGATAAATTGGTCCAACAAATTTGAATATGCTTTTCCCCCTCTCCCACTAATTCCGTTAGTGGTTCGAAAACTGCAACAGCATTCAATGACCATGATACTAGTAGCACCAACGTGGGCACGGCAGCCGTAGTTCACCACGCTCCTACAACTCTCACAGGTGCCACACCAAAAATTAAGAATCTCCCCCATGCACCTTACACAGAACCATGGAGAAATAATGCACCCAGATCCCAAACAACTGAACCCAGCGATCTGGCTCCTGAGGTCTTGGAATTTGGATTCTTAAATGTACCTCCAAACTGTATGGAAATTATTAAGCAAGCAAGACGTCCCACCACCAGAGGCTGCTATGCAGCAAAGTGGAAAAGGTTTGCTGTATACTGTAACAGTAACAACATCAACCCTCTGAACGCATCTACACAAAATATTATTTGCTACTTACTACACTTACAGCAATGTAACCTTGTTTACACTTCCATTAGAGTACATCTTGCAGCGATAGCAGCATACCTGCAAAACAGGCAACATCTATCCCTGTTTAGGGTACCCGCAATTAAGGCTTTCATGGAAGGACTCAAAAGAGTTATTCCACCAAGACTACCACCTTCCCCAGTCTGGAACCTTAACATAGTACTCACCAGACTAATGGGACCACCTTTTGAACCTATGCATAGGTGTGAAATACAATTTCTCACATGGAAAGTGGCCTTCCTTATAGCCATTACCTCCCTTAGGAGAGTAAGTGAGTTACAGGCATTAACAATACAAGAACCATTTCTACAACTACACCAAAATAAAGTGGTTCTTAGAACAAACCCAAAGTTCTTACCTAAAGTAATTTCAGCATTCCACATCAATCAACCAGTGGAACTACCAGTCTTCTTTCCAAAACCACAGACGATAGCAGAGAGGGCCCTACATACACTAGATGTCAAAAGGGCAATATTATATTACATAGAAAGAACTCAAACTTTCAGAAAAACTAAACCACTATTTGTAGCGTTTTCCCCAACACATAAAGGCAACCCTATCTCTAAAGCAGGCATTGCCAGGTGGATTGTAAAATGTATACAAATATGTTACCTTAAAGCAAAGAGAACATTACTGTTCCCCCTAGAGCTCATTCTACACGCAAACTAGGGGCATCTATGGCATTCTTAGGGAACATTCCCCTAGATGACATATGCAAAGCAGCAGCTTGGTCTACACCGCATACCTTCACAAAACACTACTGTGTTGACGTGCAGGCAACACAAAAAGCAAGAGTGGGCCAGGCTGTATTAAAAGCTTTCTTTCAAACTGTTGCAACAGACACTGGTGACCACCGCTAGGGAGGTAATTGCTGTGTAAACTATTCATATATGTACCATCTGCAGCCCATATGCCTCGAACAGAATATGCTACTTACCAGTATGCATCTGTTCTTGGCATAGAGGGCTGCAGAGTGGTACATGCCCTCCCTACCTCCACGGAAACCTGTGTCTGTTCCAACATTATCTTATTTAGATACACTTACATGGGCATCTCTTTCGGTATTCTATCATACTACTCCATCTAACCCTACTATGGCAAAACAATCTAAGGATGGAGCCGATGCCCATGTGCACTATCACCCAAGGGAGGAGTCACCAGTCTCGTGACTACAAAAGACTTCTCCAAGAGAAAAACAAGTGCAATCATCCGAGCCCAACACCAGATGGCGATCTATTCATAAATGTACCACTCTGCAGCCCTCTATGCCAAGAACAGATGCATACTGGTAAGTAGCATATTCCTTATTTGCTATTCCATCAGAAATGTGCTTTTGGTATTGCTTGCTACTCTGATTCAGGCATGTGAATCTATGAAAGACACCCATAATACTGGATAAGAAATACGTTACTTACCTTTAACTGCAGTTATCCAGTATTGGTGTCTTTCATAGATTCACATGCAACCCTCCCGCCTTCCCTGGAAGGACTCACCTAATTCTCTCAGTGACACGCCTACTTAGCTTAGTGCGTACGAAAATCTGAGGGACTGAGGCTCCTGACAGGAAGGGTCTAGAGGGAGGTGGCAGCTGATTGGCTGTTCTCTACAATTTGGTCCTTTTTGCAAAAGGACATGGATATGTTACTAAGGTGAGGCCTCTAGGCCTACTCCTCTACATATATGTCTATAGGACATTACTATTTAATGTCCCGGGGACTCCAATCTCGACGACGGGGAATGATTCAGGCATGTGAATCTATGAAAGACACCAATACTGGATAACTGCAGTTCCAGGTAAGTAACGCATTTCTTCACATGCGCCAACCCTCCTCCCCGAAATTCTTGTGTAGGTTGCAGTTCATACACTTTATTTCATATTAACGCATGAACATCTCAAAGCATAAATATACAGCATTCTCACCTACCCACGGTAAAACAATCTGAAGATGACGTCGATGACCAAGGGCAGAATTCCCAAGAGGAGGAGTCACACAGCCTCGTGACTCGAAGAAAACGTCTTGGAACAAAAACAACTTGTAATCATCCGAGCCAACACTAGATGGCTCACTTATGCAAAAAGTGAATCTTCAGCACTATATTCCAAGAACAGATGCTTACTGGGTAAGTAACATAATCCTTCTTTGGGAAGAGCAACCAGTCTTCTGTATCTCTCTCTCTCCCTCTCCCTCTCCCTCTCCCCCTCTCTCTCTCTCTCTCTCTCTCTCACCCCTTTCTCTCTCTCACCCCTTTCTCTCTCTCACCCCTTTCTCTCTCTCACCCCTTTCTCTCTCTCTCTCACCCCTTTCTCTCTCTCTCTCACCCCTTTCTCTCTCTCTCTCACCCCTTTCTCTCTCTCTCTCGCCCCTTTCTCTCTCTCTCTCGCCCCTTTCTCTCTCACCCCTTTCTCCCTCTCTCTCTCGCCCCTTTCTCTCGCTCTCAGGTCTTTAAGAACAGTTTCTTTCCTTGCCTTTTCAAGGTTTCCGCACCTCAATACCACTCTCTCCTCTTCTTGGGTTGTCTTATGCATACACAGGCGCTCTCTCTTTATAGGTCTGACGCATGCTCTCCTATTGTTTCTCTTTTTCTTACATATTATCTCTGCTCCTCTGTCTAGAGTTCATTCAGCACGTTGTGCACTATCTACCTATTTCTCTCTGTCTGTTCTCTGAGGCTCTCACTCGTATCTATCCACCATGACGCACAATTCTACTGCACAAATCCACTTCACCGCACACAATTTCACAACTAACAATTCCAACCCAAACCACATTATTCCACTCCACACTCATACATCCAGCCCTCTCCAAACCAAAACACATGGGTAAAAGACATTGTCATTTACAACGTCAATAGCTCTAACTCTTGCATAGGTGAATCCTATTGGCATTGCCAGTGCTTGTTGGAAGGTACTCACCGTGATGGGTACTAGCAGAAGTCAGAATAACATGTTAGTAGTAGTTTTCATATCTAGATGTTGTCCCTACTATACGCCCTTGTGGGAGGACAAAGTGTGTCCCAAAGTTAAAGACTTATTTGAAATTATATGCAGAAAATTGAAACCAGAATGTTCGAGGCATGTGGGCTGCTGAATTCATATCTGTGCATAGATCGCCGCCTAGTTTTGGGTCCGGAGGATTGCACTTTGTTGTCCTGGAAGAGTCTTCGAAGTATCACGATATAGATGACTCCTCCCCTGGACTACAGTGCGCATGGGCATCTTCTCCATCCTCAGATTGTTTTTTTCCGCCATTGGGTTCGGAAGTTCTTCCTATACTCCAACTTCGGAATCGAAACTAACCTACTTTCTAAGGCCAAAAGGCCTTCTACCTCGACAGTATTGTTCTCGTTCGGTACTCCTTGACTCGATCAAACTTTCCATCTCGATCCGGTCGTCGACGCGGGCCGTTGGGCCTTTTCGACGCCACGTGGGACTGCTGTCGATGGAAAGAAGTCCGTTCAAAAGGTGCCCACAATGCCACGCAAAAATTCCCGCATACTGACATACATACAGTATGCAACAGGTGTTTGTCGCCAGACCACAACGAGCAAACTTGCCCAGCGTGTGCCCAATTCCGTTCGAAGAAAACCATCCGGAATCGACAGGCCGCTAGGCAAGAGATGCAGCGGCAGGCACCGGAACCGGAGAACATCTTCGAGGACGAACACGACCTCCCTGAAGCGGCGGACTCTGATCTAGAAATCGTCACCGTTGAGGACCATATTCAAAGATCCAGCCAGAGCGCGTGTAATCCCAGAGTAGAGAAGAAATATAAGGCGGCCCCTTCAGACCCTGCCTATATCAAATCTCAATTACCTTTAGACTCTCGTAGTGGTAAACGCCTGAAAGAGAGCCAACTCACAAACGACAAGAGATGCTCCCCCTGCTGACAAGGAGTCTAAGATCTTCGAGGTCTCAGGCAAGAGGGTGGCCTCACAAGCTGCAAATTCATGGAGGATTGCAAACACACAGGCTTTATTAGCACGCTATGATAGAGCGCATTACGATGAACTTGAAGGTTTGCTGCAACATTTACCAGAACCTTTTAAAGCTAAAGCTAACGACCTCATTCAGGAAGGCAAATTCATAACTAATGCCTCTATTAAATGTGCGCTAGATGCAGCTGATACAGCAGCAAGATCCATTAATACTAGTGTATTACTACGCAGGCATGCGTGGTTACCCATCTCTGGTTTTAAAAACGAGGTGCAATCCACAATCCTCAACCAACCAGTTAACCCAGATTTCCTGTTTGGTCCAGCAGTTGACTCAATCATAGACAAAATGAAAAAAGATACAGAAACAGCTAAATCTATGTGCGCACTTCAGTTTCAGCAAAATAGAGGTTCCTTTCGTCGCTCCTCCTATAGAGGCGCCGCAAGAGGCAACACATCAGACTTCCTCTACATACAAGAGTAACACCCAGAGTACCTTTAATAAAGGCTCCAACAGAGGTGGTTATAGGAGAAACAATAACAAGGGCAGGGGACGTGGCGGCAATAACACCAGAGCCTCACACTGCCGCCAAACAGTGACTTTATCACACTCCCTCCAGACCACCCAACACCGGTCGTAGGCAGAATACAACAATTCCTACCAGACTGGAAAGCCATTACCATAGACAGGTAGGTGGGTGAGACAAATTATCCAGTATAGTTACTGCCTGGAACTCACTTCTACTCCACCCAACATACAACCCAAACATCGTCCTATGTCCAAAGAACACATCACACTGTTACAACAAGAGGTCGCGTCCATGCTACAAAAGGGAGCCATAGAGCCAGTCCCTCTTCAACATAAAGGGACAGGAGTATACTCTCTATACTTCCTAATTCCCCAAAAAGATGGGTCCCTCAGACCCATTCTAGACTACTCTACAGCAAGTACTCCCGTTACTCCAGGGGAACGACTTCCTTGCTACATTGGACCTCAAGGACGCATACTTTCACATACCTATACACCCAGCTCACAAAAAATACCTCAGGTTCACTATAGAAGGGCAACATTATCAATTCAAAGTTCTCCCCTTCGGAGTAACTACAGCCCCAAGAGTGTTCACAAAATGCCTAGCGGTTGTAGCAGCACACCTCAGAAGGCAACACATTCACGTGTTTCCACACCTCGACGATTGGCTCATAAAGGACAACTCGTACGCGCAGTGTGCAAGCCATACGTCCCAGACACTCCAGCTACTGCACAGTCTGGGGTTTTCCATAAATTAACCAAAATCACATCTACAGCCCTCCCACATACAACAATATCTGGGAGCCACAATAGATACCTCAGTAGCAAAAGCATATCCAAATCCAGCCAGGATAGCCAATATGCAAACTCTTATACAAAAGTTTCACCCACAGCACTCCTTACCAGCTCGAGTGTTCATGCAGCTCATAGGCATGATGGCCTCCTGTGTATTCATTGTCCCTCATACCCAACTTCAAATGCGTCCACTGCAGGAATGCCTAGCAAAGCAGTGGAACCAAGCTCAAGGGCAATTAAAAGACCTAGTGTTGGTGGACAGTCGTGCTTACAACTCTCTGCAGTGGTGGAGCCTGAAAAACCTTTCCAAGGGACGACTGTTCCAAGAGCCGGTTCCACAAGTAGTACTAACAGCGGACGCATCACTGACAGGTTGGGGAGCCCACCTACTTCAATTCACAGTTCAAGGGCTCTGGACAATCAAACAGAAAACACTGCACATCAAGCACCTAGAGTTGCTAGCAGTATTTCTAGCACTGAAAGCTTTTCAGAAGTACTTGTACAACAAGACTGTGTTGATCCGGACGGACAACATGACTGCAATGTTTTACATACAGAAGCAGGGAGGGACACACTCTCCACAGTTCTCACCTAGCACAGAGCATATGGAGGTGGGCAATTCTAAAGGGCATCTTTCTCCTAGCAAAACACCTGCCGGGGAAAGACAATCAGGTAGCAGATCTGTTAAGCAGACACAGCCAGCAGCTACACGAATGGGAGATTCACCCTCAAGTTCTCCAACCATTCTTCCAAGAATGGGGCATCCAGAGATAGACCTGTTTGCCACAAAAGAAAACTCAGTACTTTGCCGCCAGGTTCCCACATCCGTTGTCACAGGGCAATGCGATATGGATGAACTGGTCAGGCAGATTTGCGTATGCTTTCCACCAGCCCCACTGATTCCGCTGGTGGCACGCAAACTGCGCCAACAGTCACTCACAATGATCCTGGTTGCTCCCACATGGGCAAGACAACCATGGTATACAACGTTCCTAGAACTCTCAGTGGTTCCCCACCAAAGACTGCGTCTCTCCCCACATCTTTTAACTCAGAACCATGGAGAAATCAGGCACCCAGATCCCAATCAGATGAACCTAGCGATCTGTCGCCTGAAGTCTTAGAGTTCGGGTACCTTAATGTGCCCCCTGATTGCATGGACATTATCAAGGAGGCGAGACGTCCAACTACTAGAGCATGCTATGCAGCTAAATGGAAGAGATTTGTAATTTATTGCAAAAATAACCAAATCAACCCATTTAGATGCTTCCATCCAAAACATTATCTGTTACCTGTTGCATCTTCAAAGATGCAATTTGGCATACTCTTCCATAAGACTACATCTTGCTGCTATTGCAGCTTACCTCCAAAACAGACAACACATGTCTTTGTTTAGAGTACCCCCAATCAAAGCTTTTATGGAAGGACTTAAAAGAATAATCCCTCCAAAGCACCCACCTTCACCAGTCTGGAACTTAAATATAGTACTTACCAGACTTAGGGGACCTCCGTTTGAACCACTACATTCATGTGAATTACAATTTCTAACTTGGAAGGTGGCATTTTTGATTGCCATTACCTCCCTCAGGAGAGTAAGTGAGCTACAAGCATTAACCATTCAAGAACCTTTCATGCAAATACAGAACAATAAGGTAGTGCTTCGTACTAACCCTAAGTTTATGCCAAAAGTTGTATCCACTTTCCATATCAATCAGTCCATAGAATTGCAAGTTTTCTTCCAAAACCCGCAATCAGTGGCTGAGAGAGCTCTATACACGCTAGATGTAAAAAGAGCTCTGCTATATTACGTTGACAGAACCAAATCCTTCAGAAATACAAAGTAACTATTCATTGCTTTTGCACCACAACATAAAGGGAATCCCATCTCAAAATCAGGAATAGCCAGATGGATAGTCAAATGCATTCAAATATGCTACCACAAAGCTAAACGCACTCTAACAGTTCCCCCAAAAGCACACTCAACGCGTAAAATGGGGGCATCCATGGCTTTCCTAGGAAACATTCCCCTAGAAGAAATATGTAAGGCAGCTACATGGTCTACCATACATACTTTCACTAAACACTACTGTGTAGATGTACAAGCAAAGCAGCAAGCTGCTGTAGGCCAGGCTGTCCTTAAAACTCTTTTCCAAACTGCTGCAGCTGCTACAGGTGACCACCGCAAGAGGAGATACTGCTATACGGTCTATGCACAGATATGAATTCAGCAGCCCACATGCCTCGAACAGAATATGCTACTTACCAGTATGCATCTGTTCTTGGCATGTAGGGCTGCTGACATTCATATCGCCCACCCTCCTCCCCGGTGCCTGTCACAGCTGCAGGACTTTTTCTACATACATTTACATGGACATCTCTTACTTTTCTATACTCCATCTCTGCCACAATGGCGAAAAACAATCTGAGGATGGAGAAGATGCCCATGCGCACTGTAGTTCAGTGGAGGAGTCACCTATCTCGTGATACTTCGAAGACTCTTCCAGGACAACAAAGTGCAATCATACGGACCCAACACTAGGCGGCGATCTATGCACAGATATGAATGTCAGCAGCCCTACATGCCAAGAACAGATGCATACTGGTAAGTAGCATATTCCTTTATTTCAAATGAAATGGGTGCTCCTTTCATTCTATTCAGTTGAAATCAGTGTAAAAAGAGGCCTACCCTTTGCAACCGGACAGCAGCAGCTTGAACCCTGCCGCTCAAAGACCTGTCAGAATCACCGTTTTGACAGGTAGAAAAAACTGATTTGCAATATTAAACAAGTCACCCCTAATGGCAGCTTGCTGCCACAGTGTAGGGTGGATAGTATGTAACAGTGGAGCATGCGTGATGTTATAAATGGCATGTTCCTCAAGTGATGAGGCCCAAAACGACATTGTCACTGGTCAGGCAGTAGCTGGCACATAAGAAAAGACAAGCATTTGCAATGCAATAGGTCTCGCATTATTAAAGTTTGAGCTATTGGTGTTGCAGTATTTAACAATGCCAATAGCTCAAACTTTAATAATGCGAGACCTATTGCATTGTAAAAACGGCAGTACATCAGGCCCTGTATCACTAAATTAGGCTTGATGGAAAACTATGCATATAGGAGGCGTCTACACGTGACCTCGTGGGTCGTACGTTGGCCGAGTATGTTTTGCTCCCACATCTGTCTCGTGAATGTAAACTCCAGGCCTGGAAGTTAGATCATGAAAACATTTACGACCGGCCCTCAGCGAGGGCATGTGTTTGGCTGCCAGAATCAAACAAGAGGAAAGACACTGGGTCTGCCGGAGGCGGGCAAAAAGAGCCACATGTCGAAATGACGAGACTCCCAGAATCCTAAAGGCGGAAGGGGTTCCGCTTAGAATGGTCACCCTTCCCACCACCCAAAGAGAAACGAAGGGGCTAAAAGCCATCTTCAGCCAGACACTGGCGCCATTCCAGCACAAAGCTTGAATTTTTTTTTCAAAGCACAACAGGGCACTGTCATGTTATAAAAAAAAAACTTGGTTTATTTAGAATTATTTTCAAAGGGAGAATTAAAAACAGGGTGGTTTATTTTACTCCTACAAAGGATTTTTATTTTTTTTAAGGGAAAGATTGCATATTTACAATACGGATATAAAACCAGCCATGCAGGTTTTAAAGGGATTTGCACGGGAATGATGATTTGGCCAGCTTGAATTGGCCATGGATCGGGGCTACCTGGTTCCAACCCGGCCTTCCAAGAAATGACAGAATTGTGGGACCTTGGTTAAATCGCTTTATCACCATAGGGTTTCAAGAAATGCACCGTCTTGGCAAACATAACCTAAAATGCACAGGCGCTCCTGTCCATGCTGAAACTCCTAATATACTGACCCACGATTAACATTATGCCAGCCGTTAGGCATTGTGTGATCCTGGGCACATAACGTTATATACCCTGAAGCCCAGTTACCTCATAATGGTTGCACGTACAAATAGACAGACCAGTGCACTAGGGGCTAATCCAATTCGGAAAGCTGAAATGTGGAGGAAAGAACAGCTTGTCTGTGCTATGGGAGTGTGCTCGTGCTAACACTTCTCTTAAGCACAACACTAGTTTAAATGATCATCCAGAGGAGGGAGGCTTCTCACAGAATTCGAACGCTTTCAACTCGTGTTATTCATTTTCGTCTTATGCACATTAGCACGCCTACAGCACCCTAACAATACAGCATTCATCTACGTATACTTCCATACCATAGTCGCTAAATACCTTGAAGCAACTTTTTTAAATAAGAAAGCTGCTTTTTTATTATTTAAGAAAATCTCACGATTTTTTTTTCTCTTGTAAGGAGAGCGCATGCTTGGGGAGAGAGAGAAGGGAATGCGTTATTACCCTGGAGGACTGAGACATATGGGAATGCGGCTGCCTCGTAACTTTCGCTTCCTCGTCAGGAACGTTCTCGCTGACAGACATCTTGGAAGCAGGCTCCACGTCTCTGATCTGCAGTGTTTTGTGCCTGAGACTCCGGGGGGAGATGTGGCCGGCTCTTTTCTGCATGACAGTCGCACGCGCTTAATGCCGCTGTGGGATCTCGACTGTGCCGCATCATTGAGGAAAGACACCTTGGGCTTCAAACGCACAAGTTCAGTAAAATAATATAACTAGTCAAAACGAAACCTAAGAGCCGCGCGCGTGAGCTTCTACCGTAGACAGCTCACGTCACGCGGCTCTTAGGTTTCGGTTTCCAAGGCGCATGGCAGAGTCGGATTCCGACGCGCGCGACCCAATCCCAAGGCGCACGTCGGGATCCGACTCTGCCATGCGTCTCAATGGTGCGCGCGGCCAGCTCCTGTCCCAATCCTTGTCGGCTTCTGTCTGCTGAAACAATTGCAATAAGTTCTCTGGCGAGAACGCGCATCGCGCGTTTAGCCGATACCTAAAAAATATAGGTTATACACTGTAATCAATAACGTTTGATCTGTACTGGCTACAGACATCCTTTAAAGAATTTTTGTTATATTTAATAAAAATCAAGTCTAGCAGTAAAGTCGGATTGTGAAATGTAACTTTACCCCCTTCTGTGCGTAGGACGCGCGGGAGCCGCCTGACGCATAAGTGAACCAGTCCTAGGAAGCTTGTTTCCGGTCCAGGGAAGGCATGGCTTGGCAGTTCGAGCTGGACTGTTCCCATGAGGCACAGGGTCAGACTGATTTGCATATGGCCATGTCTGAACTGGGGTGGCAGAGTGGGCTAAAGAACGGTGATGAATTAAACCCAGATCTGTTGACTGGGTGTGAGTGTTTGATTGGTTCAGATGCTCCGTCCATTACCACCCCTTTTGGTACCGCTTTGTTCGCCATAAGTTGGCAGGTTATGCTCAGACGTGAGTCCCTTGCTCACTTTGCTACTGGTTTCAAGCAAGCGTGGCTGAAGACGGCTGAAATGCCAGAAACCAGTCCTAGGAAGCTTGTTTCCGGTCCAAGGAAGGCATCGCTTGGCAGTTTGGGCTGGACTGGTCCCATGAGGCACAGGGTCAGACTGATTTCCATATGGCCATGTCTGAACTGGGGTGGCAGAGTGGGTTAAAGAACGGCGATGGATTAAACCCAGATCTGTTCACTGGGTGTGAGTGTTTGATTAGTTCAGATGCTCCGTCCATCACCACCCCTTTTTGTGGAACTTGATTGTAGGCAACTCTCCAGTCAGCATGTTGAATCCCACTCTCTACTTCTCTTGTTGGCTGAGGTACTGTGGGACATCTGCAGTTCTCCAGTTGTGTGTGGTAGCTCCGCATAGTCTGATGGATACAGCGGAAACCTCAGATTCCTCACTTTGTTAAATACCCTGTACTTCAGAGTGGATACGGAAACTTTTCTGCAGTACCTCTGCGTGTCAGTAAGTGGTGTTGTACTGCTCCGCACCTACATCATGCACCCTGATGTCATTGTCATTTTCATTTTTCCAGTGCCACCAGACACGGATCCGGAGCTACCCTCTTGACCCTGACGAGGCAATTTTCTCTAAAAAATAAAGTTCTACCAGTGAACAAGGGCAGTGTCACCCCGTAACATTATACAGGGTTCAAATTCTGTAGGAACTACTGCAAACAGATGTCTATAACAGACCCCTCCACCAGGTATGCCTTTGGTGCTTGGAGGTCGGAACACAACTTCAAGGCCTATAGCGATTGTACCCAGATGAACCCACAGGCCACACATGACTGTGAGGTCAAGTTTTATGCTGCCAAACATCGAAAGACTCCACTCTGACCATGGGAGTCCCAGTTCCGAAGTCGTGACTGCAGCAGCTCTTCGTTGAAGTTATTGAGTAAGTCACAAAAGAAGTCCAAGCAGGACTCTGCCCCTTCCCACTGCTCTTGAACTCCAGAGAAGGAGTGAGGGCATCAACGTGCCTCTTGGTCTAGCTCCTGAACTTGATCTCCAGGGCTGATTCAGCTCATGTCCTAAGGCAACTTGAATTTTCGGGTCCATTGACAATGTCACAGCAGATTGAAGAAATTTGTGAAGCCATGTTCCATCTTTTTGACATCCTTCGGGCTACCTCTGGTGCACCCAAGGGCACCAAGGAACCACATGAACCTCCGCCACTGCACCGGCTAGAAACTTTGAATCCGCTGCGAGTTCCGAGTTGGCTCCGTTGTCATCTAACATTGTGGCGCCTCAACTTGTGCTGGACCCTCACGCATCAACAACTATGCGACAGTGCTGGAGGAAGAGGCGCAACCAATCGTGCTCTGACTCAAAGCTGACATTCTCTTGACCTCAGTGAGGCTGTGCCTTCCGGCACCCCATCAAACTATGACACATCATCCTTACCCTGTGGAAGCGCTCAAGTTCTCCACAACCTTTTTGGCACAGATTCATATTGCCCAATATTAAGCGATCACATCGTTAAAGAGTGTTCCTAATTGTCTTTCAGGCCTTTTCCCTCCCATTCCTTTCAGCTTTGCCACACCTTTCACCGTTGGAATTGCTGTACGCTTATTTACATATCCTAGTTCTGCAAGCCCACAGGCTGTTCCAGAGGTTTATAGTGGGTCATGTGCATTTTCTGTTCGCTGTGCTCCCTTTTGGCCTAATCATTGCATCTTGGGTGTTAATAAAAGTGATGCCGGTGGTCCGAGCACTCCTTTGTAGGTTGAGTTGACTGTCCTCCTGTACCTCGACGACTGGTTGCTGAAAGTGGTCTTACCCCAGGCAATCAAAAACCACCTCAAGACAATAGCAAATCTTCTAACATCACTAAGGGTTACTATTAACATACCAAAGTAACATCTGACTCATTTGCAGACTCTCCCATTCATCTGAGCTATTCTGCATACAGTACAGTGTCGTGCCTTCTCCCCAGGGCAGCGTGTCCAGGACATTCAGGCTATGATCCTGATGTTTCAGAGTCTGCCCTGCTTCTCAGTAAAGATGGCTCTGAGGCCGCTGGGGTTACTAGCCTTCAGCATTCTGCTATTGAAGAATGCCAGATGGCACACATGGGCTTTGCAGTGGGATCTGCCATCCCAGTGGGCACAGCACCAGGGAATCTCCTTTTCAAATTTTGGAGGAGACTGCAAAATACCTGCAATGGTTGCTGTTGGGCATTGAGTCCACTGCAGACCTGTCTCCTTATCCGGCTCATAGCTGACAGTGATAACAGATGCATACCATCTGGGTCAGTAGGCCTTGAAGGAGAAGTGGAGAACAATGCCATCTGGTCTCTGTCAGAGACCCAACTCAATACCAAATTGCTGGAATTGCCAGCCATTGGCTTGGCATTGCAAGGCTTCCAACCCACCAACTGAGGGAAGCTGGTACGAGTGCTCACGGGCAACACCTCTGCCATGTGGAACTGTAACAAACGGGAGGGGATGGGGTTATGGGCCATGTGTCGGAGGCTTTTCGCCTTGAAGTGCCTGGAAATCCAATGTATTTTCCTAGTGGCGCAACACTTGGTAAGATTTTTAAACACCAGAGCAGATGACCTCTGCCAACAACTCATAGCGCATCACAAATGGCAGTTACGCTTGGAGGTGGCACAGGCTCCGTGAATGGGGAGACCCCTGCCTTGATCTCTTCACCACTGATGAGAATGCAATGTCTGCAATTTTGCATGCTTAAGATCACAAGGCGACTTTCCCTCTCTGACGTGTTCTACCTAGAGTGGATCTCAGAACTCTTGTATACCTTCTTGACAATGCCTATTTTGCCCAGAATCATGAAGAACATGAAAATCCATACCCAAGTCATCCTGAAGGCACCGATTGTGGTACTAGGAACTCTTAGGCACAAACATCTGTTCTCCCATCACGCTGTTGCTTCAGGAGGATTTTCTGCTACAGGGCAGGGTCCTGCACCTGGGCCTCTGCGATCTTCATCTTCATTCTTGGATATTGAGTGACAACAGTTGATTGGATTCGATCTAATCCTTAACACCTTCGCTGCGGCGGCTATTCCGCAGCAGCGCTAACGGTCGCGGGGGGGTGCGCGGGTGACAGAACCGTCACGGCTTGCGGGTGAGCTGTGCTTGTGACGGAACGGTTCCGTCACGGCCCCGCCCGCTTAATGAAACGCGCCGCGCAGGCAAGAAATCAGCGCGGCGAGCGGGCCGTGACGGAACCGTTCCGTCATGAGCACAGCCCACCCGAGGGGCGTGACGGAACGGTTCCGTCAATAGCGTCGAAAGAGTTAAGTTGTTGATGTCATACTAGCAGCAAGGAAGCATTTCATGAAATCAGTATACTCTCAAGACGGTTTTCCTCATTGCCATAACGTCAGTGTGGCATGTGAGTGACCTACAAGCTTCCTCTCTTGCCCCGCTGTACACCACATTCTATCCGGACAAGCTGGTGTTAAGGGTGCAAGGTTCCTTTCTATCAATTTGTGATAATGTCGGGCAAACGATTACCCTCCCGGCATTCTTTGCTCTGCTTTTTTCGTCTGAGGAGAAACAGAAACTATTTCTGTGAAACTGAATTACTTACCTTTTCTCTAGGAAATGTCCCAGTGTGTTATCTATGCATATCACAGTGAGTAGGAAAAGTAACTTAAAAAGTAGTCTGTAAAGCAACTAAAAAGTAATTTAAACTGCTTTACAAACAAATGACTTATCTGTATGCAATCCAATTGCATTCAAACTATATTTAACTGCATTATTCCCATTATTACTGCAAAGTGTTACTATACTTACATGTACCAGGCCTGGCTTGGTTCTAGAAAGTAAAATACAAACTAAATAATATTTTTATACAAACAAAATTAGTCTGAGTTCAGTCTATGAGTGTGTACAATAAATGCTCAATACTGCCCTCTGATAAAGCCTTAATGCGTGCCCACACTACCACAAATAGAGAGTAAGGTATTATCTACTTTTACCTCTGCCTTCCTTTGGGGTTCCACTGGACTCTGTGCACACTATACCTTACTTTGGTATAGTATATAAAGAGCCAGCTTTTTACAATTGGCTATTAAGCAGCCCCCAGATCGCTTGAGGGCTCACTCCACCAGAGCCAAGGTTGCTGCTACTGCCTTAGAACTCTGGGTGCCTGTTCTGGATTTTTGCCAGGCAGTTACATGGACATCATTTCATATGTTCAGAATGCACTGTTGCCTAGATAACCAGGTTGATTGAAACTGGCACTTTGCTGCTTATTCCTGCAGTGTTTCGTGGTCTCAGCCAGTTCACAGACTGCCACATGGGATGTACTGCTTTGGTATCTATTCACAAGGTGAGGAATCCTATTTAGAAGTGTCTATCAGAAGAACAACGTACTTACCTAAGGTAAGTAACTTACCTTCGTTAACACTCTTTCTGGAAGGTACTCCATCTAACTGCAGATTCCTCACAGAATCTCCCACCTCCCTATTCTATGAGCTGAACCGTTTCCCTTTTTAAAAAGTCTCAACTCAGGAGATCTACATATGTTTATTCACTCTGCTGCTGTGCTCTCTGTCTGGGGACGAGGACATCATAGAAAGCAACTGTCAGTGTGCATGGGTGGCACTTATATGCAGCTTTGCATGTCACATCCTGAGTGGAAAATGTCAGTGTGAAGCCTAACATAGTCACCTATAGGTGTGCTGAGGTACTGCTGAAGACTTTTTGCATCCAGCCTGACTCCTGTCGAATATTTGAAAAATTAGATATCTGTGGTTAGATAGACTATCCACTAGAAAGAGTGTTACTGAAGGTAAGTAACTTGTTCATTACCCAGCTTCAAATTTATCATCCAATTGCTTGCCGTTGAGTGATATTTTGTATGTCTTTCCAACAGGCTACACTTCAGTTCTGCGTGGTGAAACCCCTCATGGCAACACTGACTGTTGTCCTTCAGGCTTTTGGCAAATACAGAGATGGAGATTTTAAGTAAGAGGGATGCTTTTGAATTTTCCTGTTTGTTTGATTTTGGGTGTTCAGGGGTGGGAGACATGTTGGAAGTTGCAGATGATATACTGGGAAGACATTTATCAACCTTAATGATTGAAATTATTGGTGTGGATACCCATATGCATTTTTGCTTGTCTGATAGCTGGATCTATTTTTCTCTCTAATTCCTTTTGTCTCTGTTTCACTAGGAAGTGTTTAATAGATTGGCAATGCAGGCGTTGTTTTCAGGTTGTAAGACAACAGAAAAGATTTACTGTTCTAGCATGACCTACTTAAAACACTACAAACACAGCATGCATCAGCTATGTAGGAATATCCTAGTGCAGCGTTTCCCAAACTGTGGTCCGCGGACCCCCAGGGGTCCGTGAGACATTCCCAGGGCGTCCGCAGGACTCGAGTGCCTCTCGTCGTAGTGAAAAATGAAACGCCCATGCGTCCTCACAGCACACAAGAGCTGTGAATGTTGGAGCAGGGGCAGCGAGACCACAACAACACAATCGGGAGGCGGGGGCAGTGAATGGGCAGTGGGCAGTCAGGGGTGTGGGGCCGCAAGGGGCACAGCGGCTGGGGAAACGAGTAGAACAGAAGGCAAAAGGGGCACAAAAACAAGGGGAAAAAAACGAGTGGCACAGAAGGCAGAAGGGCACAAAAAACGAGTGGAACAGAGGGCAGAAGGGCACAAAATAGAGGTAAAAACGAGTGGAACAGAGGGCAAAAAGGCACAAAAAACGAGTGGAACAGAGGGCAGAAGGGCAGAAAAACCGAGGGAAAAACGAGTGGAACAGAGGGCAGAAAGGCACAAAAAACAAGTGAAACAGAGGGCAGAAAGGCACAAAAAACGAGTGGAACAGAGGGCAGAAGGGCACAAAAAAACGAGTGGAACAGAGGGCAGAAGGGCACAAAAAACGAGGGAAGAACGAGTGCAACAGAGGGGAGAAAGGCACAAAAAACTAGTGGCACAGAGGGCAGAAGGGCACAAAAAACTAGGGAAAAACGAGTGGAACAGAGGGCAGAAAGGCACAAAAAACGAGGGAAAGCCAAGTGGAACAGAGGGCATAAAGGCACAAAAATGAGTGGAACAGAGGGCTGAAGGGAACAAAAAACGATGGAAAAACGAGTGGAACAGAGGGCAGAAAGGCACAAAAAACGAGTGGAACAGAGGGCAGAAGGGCACAAAAAACGAGGGGAAAACGAGTGGAACAGAGGGCAGATAGGCACAAAAAACGAGGGAAAAACGAGTGGCACAGAGGGCAGAAAGGCACAAAAAACGAGGGAAAAACGAGTGGAACAGAGGGCAGAAAGCACAAAAAACAAGGGATAAACAAGTGTAACCAAAGGCAAAAGGGACACAAAAACAAGGGAAAAACGAGTGGCACAGAGGGCAGACGGGCACAAAAAACGAGTGGCACAGAGGCAAAATACAGAATACAGAAATATAGGGGCAGTAAGAACAGAAGGCCGAACGGGCAGAGAGGCATGGGGACAGCGAGGGGAACAGAAAGGAAAACTGGGCAGAGACACGGGGCAGCGAGGGGTACAGAAGGAAAGATCTGGCAGAGAGAGCACTGGGACAGCAAGGGAAACAGAGGGAAGAAAAAGGGGCAAGGACCACGTACATGCAGCGGGGGAAGACAGACAACAGCAGTCACAGACACAACAATGAAAATACAGACAATACAATAAAAGCAATAAACGCGTTGAAAGGCACATGTGTATGGGTTACCGTTACTTGGCAAGCAGATAAAAATAGATGCAGCCAGGATCAGCAGTAGGATTTTCGTGCTGCTGTCTGATTGCTCACTTTCCACAAGCCCTGGGGTGAATTATGTGTGCTGTCAAGCTTTCATATTCAGACATATCAAGCTCTTATTCTGTGTAGCCTTTGCAGTTTGTTGTTGGCAAGGGGCGGGGCAGTGGGCATCCTAACAGGAGAGGGTCATGTCAGGTGCCACGCGATGCCTTAACTGCACTGCTCACCCCTTGGTGGTAAAATGTTGTTCTGCTGTCTGTGACTAAAGATTATGTCTTACATGGGTTTATGGTAATTGGCATAGCCTTGTTCCATGATCTCGCTGAAACAATATGCCTCCTGTGCAGATACCTTCCTGCCATCTCTTGCACTTCCATGATGAACTCCTAATATAGACCTTGAATTTGCTCTGTACACTGGACTCATCGCTTTGTGCACTATCTTGTTAGAATTTTCACAATATTCGTTGCTCCTTGGGGTATGTCTTTATTATAAAATGCTCCATAATTGTATAATATTTTAGACCTTCTTAAACTGTGAATAGGTAAAAATGCTAATAATTCACAATCATTCAACCTGTTGCTGTAAGGAAGGGTCACCACTCCAAGGCTCTGGAATGAGAATGTAGAGGTGCTGCTATGGCTGAGAGCAGGAGACTTGTACCACTAAATAATACACTGCTGTATGCATACATGTCCATGCCAATAGACCCAATTCAGGCTGTCTCGCTCTTGAAATTGCCTCTGCTTCAAAAGGCGGTTTTAAAAAGAAATTTGAATTGTACAAATTGCTTGGGGGTCCCCAGCTTCCAGTAGTGATTCAGTGGGGGTCCTCAGGAGTCAAAAGTTTGGGAACCACTGCCCTAGTGGATAGTACATTTGACCAAATTAAATGTATAAAATCTTAAATACTGGAATACCAGGAAGCAGCTTGACCGAGCTGCCTTGCCTCTTTAACGACAATTTGTAAAACCAAGCAATATAATGGCTGAACCTTTTCCCTCGTGACTAAAGAAAAATTTGCTCAGTCCAAAATCCAGAACAGGAAGGATGAAAATGAGACTGAGGTAAGGGGTTCGGTCAGTTTTGGGAGGTGTTTCCATAGTTGTAAGACAGAATTCATACAGAACATGCTTGTAGAAAGCTTTCTGTATACTTTTTACTCTCCTGTTCTTTTAGAAGACATTCATGAGAACTTAAATCAACATGTTAGTTTAATTGTCTCTACAAAAGATCATCAACCTCCCTTGATTAAAGCAACAGCTGGGGATGTGCAATTGACAGAAAGTTCTAAAGCGTTTCCAGCCATAATTGCACCTGTCTTGGTTACTCAAAGTGGTGTTGGCAAATTTTGTCTTCACCAAGAGAAATCAGGATTGTATGCTGTGCTCCTTTTATCGACCTATGTCACTTCTTGAATGCATACTGAGCTGCTTATGAATTGAATTAACAACTTTTTTTATTTAGGGCCTTGTATACAACCAATAAAAGGCTTTTTCCTATGTACTAGTTCCCTTTAGGAGTTAGAAAAGTTTTTCAACACCTAACATGGATTACCAAATGGATACTGATTCGGTACCTACAAAGCATCCCTTCCAAATGTTGCATCAGTATCCCATATATCAATTATATATTAGACAAGGTGGTAATACAGCTGCAAAGCAGAAGGGGTCCCCCATGACACCCTTTCCACTATGTGAATATAAAAAAAGGTTTGTCGAAGACTAGGCAGTGGTCAAGGAAACCACTGCCAACTCTTAAACAAAAAAAGTAAATTTTTCTTTTTAAACGCAGTCAAATTTCTTTTAAGAAAAATGTGTTGCATTTTTTAATGTTTGTGTTACTAAAAATTAGTCCGACATGGTGTTCTGCTGACCCCAGCAGGCCACCATCCCTGTGAATTCCCTAATTAGTAGTGTTGCAATTTAAGACCTATCTCATTAAGATTCATGAGGTGGGTCGATCCAGATACACTACGGTTTGAATTTTTAAGAACTGACCTATTTGTATATTGATCGCTCAAATAAAACTTTACTGGTGATAATTTGCAACCAGTATTTTGGAGCCAGATGTTTGTACATATGGCTGTTAGGGCCAGATGTACAACCCGTTTTTGCACGCGCAAGCGTGTTTGCGAACCTGTTTGCGCATGCAAAAACCTATTGGGTTTGCACATAGCCTGTTTAGTGAGTCACAATTTTTTTGCCACTCGCTAAATAGGTTTTGCGACAAGCTATTTGGAAGGGGCGTTCCCTTCCAAATAGCGAGTCTCAAAACAATGTACAAATGTTTTGTGATCGCGGTCGCAAAACACTTGCAATTACCACCTACTTCAAGTAGGTGGTAATGCATTTGCAAGTGGGAAGGGGTCCCCAGGGGACCTCTTCCCCTTTGCAAATGCATGCAAAGTTATTTTTTTAAGGGCAGGCACTGGTCTCAGGGACCCCTGCCTACCCTTAAAAAATGTACCGAAAATGTTTCATTTTTTTCCTTTGAGGAAAACGGGCTGCATTTAAAAAAACTGCTTTATTTGAAAGCAGTCCTAGACATGGGGAGTCTGCTGAGCCCAGCAGGCCAACATCCCTGGGAGGGCTGGCATTCCCAATGGGCTCGCAAATTGCGAGAGGCTCATTAATAATAATGAGCCTCGCAATTTGCGACCCCATTGGGAATCGCAAACTGTGTTAAACACACTGTTGTATATTTCATTTAGCAGCTTGCAATGTCTCGCAAATTGAGAGGCGCTAAATGAAATGGTCGTACATCTGGCCCATAGTGTCTACAAAGCAACATTG
The DNA here is from genome assembly GCF_964261635.1 of Lissotriton helveticus. NCBI lineage: Eukaryota > Metazoa > Chordata > Amphibia > Caudata > Salamandridae > Lissotriton > Lissotriton helveticus. The sequence goes on from NC_136057.1 coordinate 1,371,439,501, forward strand.
ATTTTACAACAGTTGCCATCATATTAGATATCAGTCAGTCCCATAAAATGATGCTTTTTGCCTCATTTCTTGAGGCCAAGAAGGCTCTTCAGTACGTTAGGTGCATCTTTCTGCAGACATTGATGGAGATTTATAACTTTTCAAATGGTGCAACTTAATCTATTAAACAGGTTATAATCAATTTAGTACTGCATTCTGTGTTAATCCGTTTCCTCCCACCTTCCGCATAGGACTTGACTGGTTTACCCAACTGTTGTTTTTAGCTACTGAACCGTTGATTGCTTCACTTGCTGCTACCCCAATTAACATTCTTGTATATGTGTGTGAAATAGCAATACTCTTTATTGCCCCAGTTAGTGCCTTGCCTGCTATAAAGAAGCTTATCCAATGGCGTTTCATTAATAGTCTTAAGCACTGCATTGTCCCACCAGTTTGTGGGTACGTTTTTTTAATAATGAAAAAAAAAGATCTATTACCAAACTCTTTTTTTGAAACTTATAATTTAAAAAGATAATTTTAGGAGCCCACATAACCTTTTGTTCAATTTTTGAAACATGGAAACCAATTTTTTAAACTAGAATCTCTAGGTTCAAACCAGTGAAATGTAAAACTATTTCATAAACATGTTTTAAAATAAAAGTGAAATAGAAATTAGGGCAATGTAATTAAAAAGGCCATATCACTGAAGGCTGAAAAAGTTAACAGTTTAACATTCTCTCTGATTGGAGCGGGAAGGAAGAGGGTTGCTATGACTTTATTGAAGATTCTCCTGGAAGTTTACAGTTAAGCAGCTTTTGCTTCTGCGAGGTTTCCTCATTAAGAGTCACAGGCACTGGCCAGGACAGCAAGCTCTTACCCTTAAAAATGCACAGGTAAAAAACTGAGAAAAATGTATTCACTACCGAGAGAGTAAATGCTTGAGTGGACATCTGCTCTGGAGTTTTATTTGAAGTGGTTGTGAATATGTGAATAGATCTCCAAATCACTGCCTTACAAATCTCCGCTATTGGTAAAGTTTCATAGCAGAGCAGTAGTGACTGCCTTTCCGCTCGTAGATTAGGCTTTAGGCCTACAAGAAAAGTACTTGTTAGAATTTTGATAACAGAATAGAACACTGGACATCGTCCGTGTTGAACTGGATGTCTTTGTCGTAGTTAAAGCTAGAAGAACACACACAAAGCCGACACAATTGGTCTGATTAACGTATGTGAGTAGTTTTAACTAGATTATATTTTAATTCTCTCATTACATCCATAATACCTATGTAAATGGTTCATCTGTCAGTTGTCTTGCCCATGGTCCCAGGGGACCATGGGCAAGACAAAAAGCAGGCGTGATGGTGGGGCATCACAGCTTGCTGCGGCCAGCTATTGGGAGCAAGTCTTACATCAATCCATGTACAGCGAGTCCTGGCTACTTGTTTGGTGTAAAGTAATTAAATTATTGTCAGAAGTTAATTTCCTAGGCCATATCCGCGGAGCATAGCCCTTCGGAAAGGTTGCTCCAGGGAGTCGAAAGCCTTTTCTGTATTCAATAGGACAGCTGCTGCTCCTAGTCTGTGATTCATGTGGTGCAGTATTGCAAGTAGTGTATATGAGTTAATCCTTGTGGTCTATGAGGTACAAAACCCAATTGGAAAGGGGACAGACATCATGCCCTACATGAGCAAAGACAATGATTTTCTGATTTTCTATCACTTTAGCCACAATTTTGTTATCCAAGTGAAACCGTGACAGCGGGTGGTATGTTGCACACTTGCTAGGGACCTTATCAGGTTTCGGGCGTACTGTGAATATAGCCTACCATACCGCGTATGGCAGTTTGCTAGCTTCTGAATATTCGGCATGGCAACGTGGAGCTAATGTTTTTGTATGCTTTGTAAAACTCAGAGTGGCCATCGGAACCAGGTGTCTTCCTGCCTACTAGTGTTCATTGCCGTTTTAATCGCTTCCTTAGGTATTAGCTCATTCAGAAAGTTCCTATGGCAGGTCTCTAGCTTTACAAATGCTTAATCATCTCTGTTGTTGTCAATAATGATTGTGGTCGATTTTTGTTTCTATAGTATACTGGCATTTGTAATACCTAACTCTGCACTGATCTATTCACAAGCCTTTAGGGTTTCACCACTTTCCCTCTCAAACTGTAAAATCTGGGTCCAATATCTGTCCCTTTTTAAAAGCCAGCCCAGCACTCATCCAAGGCGTTTGCCCTGGCGTTTGCTCTCTCCTTACTCCCTGGCCCATGCGTGTTTCCAAGAGTAAGGGCGGTAAGGGGTAGTGGCAGTTCCTCCTGACCCGCTAGCTCGCCAGAGGCTACAGCATTGAGCCTGCACTCATACCTAAATGTGCTTTGTGATTAGCCAAAAATTTTAATCTGTGATTGAAACGGAATAATTTGTTTTTTTAAAATTTGCTTTTCGCATTCTTGCACTCACTGATCTAATTTGCCACACTCATCTTGATTGGTGTGCAGTAACCGCATCTCGGATTGCTTGTTCGTTTTCCCTCTGATTAGCAAGGGGGAGGACACCACTTCCTGGTTAGAACTGCTTGGCGGTTAGCGCTCTAGCAGCTGGGTCTCTCGGGGCTATTTAGGCTGAGCCTGACATCTACGCGCTACGGTAAGGGGTAGTGGCAGTTCCTCCTGACCCGCTAGCTCGCCAGAGGCTACAGCATTGAGCCTGCACTCATACCTAAATGTGCTTTGTGATTAGCCAAAAATTTTAATCTGTGATTGAAACGGGATAATTTGTGTTTTTAAAATTTGCTTTTCGCATTCTTGCACTCACTGATCTAAATTGCCACACTCATCTTGATTGGTGTGCAGTAACCGCATCTCGGATTGCTTGTTCGTTTTCCCTCTGATTAGCAAGGGGGAGGACACCACTTCCTGGTTAGAACTGCTTGGCGGTTAGCGCTCTAGCAGCTGGGTCTCTCTGGGCTATTTAGGCTGAGCCTGACATCTACGCGCTGCGGTAAGGGGTAGTGGCAGTTCCTCCTGACCCGCTAGCTCGCCAGAGGCTACAGCATTGAGCCTGCACTCATACCTAAATGTGCTTTGTGATTAGCCAAAAATTTTAATCTGTGATTGAAACGGAATAATTTGTGTTTTTAAAATTTGCTTTTCGCATTCTTGCACTCACTGATCTAATTTGCCACACTCATCTTGATTGGTGTGCAGTAACCGCATCTCGGATTGCTTGTTCGTTTTCGCTCTGATTAGCAAGGGGGAGGACACCACTTCCTGGTTAGAACTGCTTGGCGGTTAGCGCTCTAGCAGCTGGGTCTCTCGGGGCTATTTAGCCCTCGCCTCATGGTGAGCGCGCAGCGATCGCGCGCAGTGTGAGCCGAAGCTACGCCGAAGAGTAGCCAAAGAGTGGCCCTTCTGCGCCCGTCCGCGACTGGACGGGGCCAGGGGCCAACCACTCTGCTCTTTCTTCTTTACCATCATGACTTCTCTAGAAGACACGCATCTCAGGTACTCCTCTCACTCTCTATTAGCTCTTCGACCTCAGGAAGTGCTGAGGTGTCCCTGCAATATCTGGCCATGCCCAGAGGGTCCCTTTTCCTGTCTACTATGCAGATTTCAAGCGACTCCCAATGCCATTATTATTGGGACCACCAAAACACAAAAAACAGAAATGAAAGGCTGGAGAAGCTTTCTCTTAAATGTTAGATCCCTTCCACGACATTGCGTTGAGATATGGGACACTATCCAGAGCCTCAAACCGGAAGTATGTTTCCTTACGGAAACTTGGCTAAAGCCACACACTGTTCCAGCTATAACTCTGGGAATTCCCCTAGGATTTAAAATTTTGAGACAGGACCGCCCGATAAAAACAGGTGGCGGAATCGCCATCATATATAAAGATAGCCTTCATATTACAGTGATTGAACAAACTATATTACCATCTATGGAAATAATGATCTTTAAAATAAATACAGGAACTAAGGACCATTGGAAAGGTGCACTAGTATATCGGCCTCCTGGCCCCAATGCTGGATTTTCACTAGCCCTATCCGAAATACTAGCTACTCATATGAAAGCCAAAGAAAATTTTATCTTACTTGGGGATTTTAATTTTCATGCTGATGTATCAGAAGACTCAGACACTAAGCTTCTCTTAGCTGACCTTGCTCTCTTAGGCTTTCACCTGTGTAACCATGGCCCCACCCATAGGGGAGGCCACACTTTGGATTTAATCTTCACTAATAACCCCTCAATACATTGTCACCCTCCCAAATCCATAAACTGGTCTGATCACAGTATGCTGGAATTCTCTCTTCTACAGCTACCTAAATCTCCTGCACCCCCTACTACTTTGAGCATTGAACGGAGACCATGGCACAAAATTACTCCGGAAACGTTCGAACAAGTCTGGAGAGAACCAATTATCTCCGACTCTGATAATACTGAGTCGGCGCTAGCTAAACTCAACAATACACTGCTAGAGGCCATAAATCTCTTAGCCCCTCAAAAAACAGTCAAACAACCTTCGAACACAAAAAAAGAAACATGGTACACTGAAACATTGAAATTAGAGAAACAAAAGTGCCGAAAGTTAGAAAAACTATGGAGGAAGAATCACTCTAGTGCTAGCAAGGAGCTTTACCAACAGGCAACATCTATCTACTATAAAAACATAAAAAAGGCAAGAAAAACCTGCCTAATATCTCAGCTAGATGAAGCTGGCAATTCGACCAGGGAATTATATAAAATCCTTCAATCTTTTACCAACCCTTTGGTATGTGAAAGCCCCGACACATTCTCGCAAGAGTTATGTAACAATATTTCTCAATTCTTTGAGGATAAGATCGACACAATTTATAAAACAATTTTGGCTAAACATTCCAATAATACTGAGGATTCTAGTGTCCCTAATATAAAGACTCACACAGATACCTTTTCTGATATCCCAGAAGTCACGGAAAGGGATATAATATCACTATTAAATAATATGAAAACTGGCTCCCCCCTTGACCTTCTTCCCGCCAGATTGATGAACACTCTGAGCCTGACACTGTGCTTAACCATCTGTAAAATCTTGAATCTCTCCTTTAAAGAAGGAAAACTCCCTCAGCAATGGAAAGAGGCAGTAGTGAATCCCATACGTAAAAATTCCACCTCCCCTTGGACGGAACTCTCCAATCTTCGTCCTATCTCCCTCCTGCCCCTCCTAAGCAAACTGGCTGAGAAACATGTCAACACCCAGGTTTCCAGTTTCATAGAGGCGACAGGGGGCCTGGACCATTCACAATCTGGGTTCAGGCCCAACTACAGCACCGAATCAGCACTCCTCTCCGTGACCGATAACATCAAGATGTCACAGGATAGAGGAGGCTCGATGATTTTGGTGCTGTTAGACCTGTCGGCCGCTTTTGATACTGTGTCCCACAAAATTCTTCTGAGCCGCTTGCAGGGAGTGGGCATTGGAGGACAGGCTTTATCTTGGTTGGAGAGTTTCCTCCCCGGACGCTCACAATCTGTCAGCCTGGGCCCCTATCGTTCCATGTCAAGGGTGCTGACGAAGGGGGTGCCACAGGGCTCATGTCTAAGCCCCACATTGTTTAATGTGTATGTGGCCCCCCTTGCTGAAATTGTGAGGAAGTATGGATTCACACCGGTGTCCTACGCCGATGATACCCAACTTCTCTACCCTTTCCATTCCCTTAACACTAATGTTAGGGAAAATTTTGCTGAAGGCATGAGGGCTGTTTCAAATTGGATGGCTTCCAACTGCCTCCAATGCAATGTCGGGAAGACGGAGGTCATGCTTTTTGGAAAAGCCACCATACTATGGTCTCCCGACTGGTGGCCTCTAGATTTAGGACCAGTGCCTTCCCCAAAATCAACTGTTAAAAATCTGGGTGTGAAGTTAGACCAAAATCTAACTTTAAGGGAACACGCAAATGTGACTGCTGGAGCGTGTTTCCGCACTATTGGTCTGCTGAGAGGAGTCTTTCCTTTTCTGCCGGATACTCACAGAAAGACCCTGGTACAGGCCCTGGTGATTAGTCGATTAGACTACTGCAACGGGCTCTTGATATTAGCCAACGAGGATGCCATAAATCGGCTGCAGGTAGTCCAGAATACAGCGGCACGACTGATTCTGAATGCTCCCACAAGAACCCCCTCGAGGCCCCTACTGAGAGAACTTCACTGGGTCCCAATACGGCAATGTGTTAAATTTAAAATCTGTTGCACGGTGCACAAATGCCTGTTTGGAAATGGTCCCAATTATCTGACCCAAAAGCTACAACTCTACAAGCCAGATCGATCTCTGCGCTCTAGCAACCAACTGCTATTAAAACCCCCATTCATTAAAAAGACCAGACAAGGCGGGTGTGCGCTCTCCCTGGTGGGACCGACCCTGTGGAACAATTTGCCTTTCAGTCTCAGACAAATCACCAACCACCTATCCTTTAGGAAAATGCTTAAAACCAACCTGTTCCTGGAAGAATAACAGACCCTAGTTTAGATACTGTCACCCTAGTTTCTGCTGCAAGCCCATCCTCCACCATCATGGTGAGCAAAGCGCGGAGATACCCCGTTTGGGGTCGATTCCTGCGCTATATAAGAAACTAAATAAATAAGCAACTTCCCTATCTGCCTGCTCATGATATGTCTGCAGTAGAGCATTCATCTCCGAGATAAATGCACTGTGATATCACCACAACTCTGTCCTCCACCTCATTAATCTCCTTTTCCGTGACCTCCATGTCTGTATGTATTGCGTTTAGGAAACTATACCTGAATATTCACCAATTATGCCTCTCATGTAGGCATTGAATACTTCCCACAATTTGGCATACTTAGATACAAAGCCTGCATTCTGGTGGGGTAAGAAAATCTATAATCACAGAGCGCAATTCGTCCTGAAAACCGTGTCACGGAGAACCTCCAGTCAGGACCCCTTAACTTGGACTAGGAGATGGATACAACTATTTTTACTGAGGAGTGGTCTGGTAGTGTTTGAGACAGGTAACCAACTTCTGAGACCCAGGTACCGCCACCTGGGTTACTAGCCAGTAATCTATATGCCCTCGGGTATCATGGGGTGAGGAGTAAAATTAATGCTCCCTTCTACTGCATTGTCACCCCACGTCTGTTAGATGTGGTGTCTGAATTATAGCATATAGTGTTTCTGTAGATCGTGTAATGTGAGAGCCCCTGCCCCACTGCAACTCATAAATATCTTCTTTCTATCAATGTGACAGAGTATGGTAAGGATGGTGCCAGAGTAAGTGGAGTAGGCATATTTGTTGATCAACACTATCTTCTTGTTATGAAGTAAATCCACCAAAACAGCATATCTCCTACATGAATCCCCATTTTTCAGAGCAAATCTAAAATCAAGCAAACTATGATTTATTAAGCACACTCACCTGGAATAAGTATATGGCCTGAGATATACCTTTGTTGCCCCCAGCATTAAGCTAATTTAAACGAGAGTCTAGGTGACTTTCTTGCAACATGGCCAGATCTACTTTGTGTCTATCTAAATATACCAATAATTTCCTAGCTTTTTGTTTGTTTTTTAAACCTCATAATTTACAGGATAATGGGGTTAACGTCCTGTTAGTGGGTGGTTTGTTTTCAGTTATCAGGCATGTTATTGCTATAGACCTGTGCTGTGCTTTCATGAGTTCTACCGCAATCAACGGTGTATGACTTGTGTAATAAGAAGGGAGGAGAATGGGGAAACAGACCTCTGAGGCAGATCCCCAATTCCTCAATACAGTGGACAGCAGATGAATGGTTACTATTTCTGCATAGACGCTGCTCTGCTCCACCACACTCTCTCACGCCTCAAATGGGTAATTGAAATATATCTCCTTCCTGTGCTTGTATTAGTCACCTCGGGCAATGCACTTATGCCAGATTTTCTGCCATCTGCTGTGCACCTTTATTCCATCACATGGGCCGGCCCCTCCTCTGGTCATTCTCGGCTTCTTTGCCTACATCTATCAATCTCGGGCAGGTATTTCAGCTAAGCGGCACAATATCCTCACCTTGGTTGCTCGCACACACTCCATGACCCCCTAGTAGTGTGTCTCCTGAAAAATCACAGCCAGGCCATAGGGGCACAGAGAGATCGGCATCTCTTCCACCCAGGGGAAGGTTGGGCACCACCAGCAGTGTCCAGAGGGTGAGGTAGTGTGTCTGAGCTAGCCCCTTGCAGATGTAGGATCCGGTCCATGTATTTAGATCAGGCCTTATGCATGTGCAGATGTATGGGCCGTAGCCAGGGAAGCCAGATTGTGTGAAGCCCCAGGTGTACCAATCATCCCTGCTGCTAGCAAGCTTGGAGGGTGGAGGGATGGGGTAATTAGGCCCAAGGCTGTATATGTGCCTGCCCTATACAGCCGGCAGTAAGACTAACCTTAGGCAGTTCAGCAACCCCTGATGCCACCGGGCTTTCAAGGCTCTCCTTCATAAGTCGACAGAGGCTTGGTGTCTTATCCAGTAGCCGGTCTCTGCCTGCAATAAAGCCTTTCCCCTGGGCAGTCTGCACCCGCCTTACCTCTTTATATATACCTCTCCTGTGTGTTCTTATTCTGCAGTTCTATGGAGTATTTTAAGCACATGTGAGGAGCTCTGAGTTATGTGGCCATCTTGGCTGCGGCGTGGCCACACCAGCCTAAGATTTCATATTCATATTCATTTCCTTACCTTTCTTTTCTAATGTTTGTCCATCCACTGGAGAATAATTTCCTTACCATCCTAATGATTAGATAACTTGCATCCTTATCTTGACTCAATATCAAGGAACAACTTTTCTAATCTTTCTGCACTCCATTAGCGTCTGTGTTTTCTTGCTCTCTCCCCGTGTGCTTTTTCCCCTCTTCAAATTCCAGCTCTATGTTGCTTTCATCTCCCAAGCTCGTTTGTTGCTACCCTCTCCACAGCCTTCTTAGCATTTTTGGAGTCTTTTTTGCATTTCCTCCAGGAGACATCCCGTAACTCCAAGGATATTGTTAACTTTCTGTGCTAGAATAGTTATACACCTTCTAGGCCTTTTCCCCTCCTGTGCTAAGCCTTTTTTTGGCGATTTGGGGTAGTGCGCGCTTAGGCCCCTTTAACTTTTTGACCACATAAGGTATCCACGCCAAATTTGCGTCCTTTTCTTCCAACATCATGTGGATTCTAAAGTTGCCCAGGGTTTGTGGATTCCCTTGCAGGGGTCCCAGAAATTAAGCAAAATACAGTAACATTTTTGGTTTTTTCAGAAAATTGGGGGAAACGGGCTGCAAATGAAAGCCTCTGGGTTTTTCCCTGCAAATGTTATCAAAAAAGGGTTTGTGGGGCTGAAATCTCCATTTTCTCAGCTTTCAACCTCCTTCCAGTTAATGGTAGCAATGAGTTTGAAAGCAATAATGGATCCTGGACAGCTATACATTTTCGAAAAGTAGACAAAATTCTGAATTCAGAAAGGGGTCATTTGTCTAAATCCATGAAGGTTTCTTTATAGAAACTAACAGTTAAATATTGGAATAATTGAAAATTAGTTGAAAAAAACAGCCTTTTGTCTCAACGTTTTCACCTATAACTTCTTGTAATTTGGACAGCTCTTTGAAAGCAATACACCCTTACATCCGTTTGACCTTCCTGGTTGTGGGGATATATAGGACGTGTAGTTTCACCAAGAACCCGACGAACCCAGAGCCAAAAACTGAGCAGCAACTTGCAATGGTATTTTATTATTTACTGGGTATAGAGCACTTATTCTTGGAAAATGTATACATGGAAAAATCGGTGTGAAAGACACCTATGTATTTCTGAATTGGGTACAAATTATAGAGTTTAGAAACAGTATATATTTGCACATTTTCAAAATTGGGAATACTCATACTAGCATGAGAATTATTTGTCATTTTTCAAAAAGATTTTTTTTTTACACAATGTCTTTCATTGGGAAGGGAGAAATGCATGAAAACTCAATAGGTAATAACAGTTGATTTACAAATCTGAATTACCCTAAGTCTCCCGATAAAAACGGTACCTCACTTGTGTGGGTCGGCCTTGTGCCTTCGACAGGAAACGGCGCAAAATGCAACGTGGTCACACCTCAATTGTGCAGTTAAAAATTGACCCTTTTATGGCAAAGTGCCTAGCTGTAGTTTTTGCACCCTAGCTCTGCCGGCACCTAGGGAAACCTAGCAAACCTATACATTTTTGAAAACTAGACACCCAGGGGAATTCAGGATGGGGTGACTCGACTGCCTCCCACCAGGTTCTGTTACCCAGAATCCCTTGCAAACCTAAAAAATTGGGAAAAGAAACGCATTTTCCTCACATTTCTGTGGTGGAAAGTTCAGGAATCTGCGTGGATCAACAGATTTCGACCCACCCCGCGTTCCCCAAAGTCTTATGAGAAAAATGGTACCTCACTTGCCTGGGTCTGCCTAGTGCCTGCGACAGGAAACGGCGCAAAACTCAACGTGGTCGCACCTCAATTTCGCAGTCAATACTGGCCCTTTTTTGGCAAAGTGCCTACCTGTAGTTTTTTAACCCTAGCTCTGCCGACACCTAGGAAAACCTAGCAAACCTATACATTTTTAAAAAGTTGACACCCAGGGGAATTCAGGATGGGGTGACTCGACTGCCTCCAACCAGGTTCTGTTACCCAGAATACCTTGCAAAGCAAAAAAATTGACAAAAAAACGCATTTCCCTCACATTTCTGTGGTGGAAAGTTCTGGAATCTGCGTGGATCAACAAATTTCCAACCACCCCGCGTTCCCCCAGGTCTCCCGAAAAAAAATGGTACCTCACTTGCCTGGGTCTGCCTAGTGCTTGCGACAGGAAACAGCACAAAACCAAATGTGGTCGAACGGCAATTTCACAGTGAAAACTTGCCCTTTTTTGGCAAAGTGCCTACCTTTTGTTTTTGAACCCTAGCTCTGCCGGCACCTAGGGAAACCTAGCAAACCTATACATTTTTTAAAACTAGACACCCAGGGGAATTCAGGATGGGGTGACTCAGTGCTTCCCACCAGGTTCTGTTACCCAGAATCCCTTGCAAAGCTAAAAAATTGACAAAAAACGCATTTTCCTCACATTTCTGTGGTGGAAAGTTCTGGAATCTGCGTGGATCAACAAATTTCCACCCACCCCGCGTTCCCCCAGGTCTCCCGAAAAAAATGCTACCTCACTTGCGTGGGTAGGCATAGTGCCTGCGACAGGAAAAGGCCCAAATCGTACGGTGGAGACTTAAAAATAACCTATAGCAAAACTACCTTATTTTTGGGGGGGGCACCTGAGATTTTGGCCCGGGGCTCGGCGGTCTTCTTTGGAAACAAGCAAACCCAAACAGTTCTGAAAACTAGACACCTGGGTGAGTCCAGGGAGGTATGGCATGCGTGGGTCCCCCAACGTTTTCCTACCCAGAATTCCCTGCAAACCCTAAAATTAGGTAAAAAAACACTTTTCCATAGATTTTTGCGTGTGATCTCTGTGCCGGCTCAAATGTCCTACCACCCAGCGTTCCCCTTGTTCTCCCGAGTAAAATGATACCTGACTTTTGTGGGTGTCCAAAGCAGAACAGGCTAAAAATGTATTTTTAAGAAATTGTAGCGTTCGGGATTGACAAATTAAGCACAGAGAATTCTACTGTTTTGGGGTCTTCCTAGTCACAGGCCTTTGGCCCACCCACACAAGTGAGGTATCATTTTACTCGGGAGAACAAGGGGAACGCTGGGTGGTAGGACATTTGTGCCGGCACTTAGATCCCATGCAAAAATGTATGGAAAAGTGTTTTTTTACCTAATTTTAAGGTTTGCAGGGAATTCTGGGTAGGAAAAAGTTGGGGGACCCACGCATTCCATACCTCCCTGGACTCCCCCGGGTGTCTAGTATTCCGAACTGTTTGGGTTTGGTAGTTTCCAAAGATGGCCGCCGATCCCCGGGCCAAAAACTCAGGTGCCCCCCCCCAAAAAACAAGGTAGTGTTGCTAAACTTAATTTTTAAGTCTCCACCGTACTATTTGGGCCTTTTCCTGTTGCACCCACTATGCCTACCCACGCAAGTGAGGTACCGTTTTTATCGGTAGACCTGGGGGAACGTTGGGTGGAAGGAAATTTGTGAGAGCCCAGTGATGCCACGCATTCCCACACAAAAATGTGTGAAAAAACAGATTTTTTTGGGCTAAAATTGAGGTTTGCAAGGGATTCTGGGTAAGAGAACCTTGGGGGATCCACGCAAGCCATAGCTCCTTGGAAGCCCCCGGGTATCTAATTTGCAGAAATGTGTGGGTTTGGTAGGTTTCCATAGATGGCCGTCTAGCACGGGGCCATAAACCCAGGTGACCCCCCCTTGCAAAAGCTGGTGGTTTTGACATAGGCTACCTATGTCAAAACCACTGGCTTTTTCAAGGGGGGTTACCTGGGTTTTTGGCCCGTGCTAGACGGCCATCTAGGGAAACCTACCAAACCCACACATTTCTGAAAAGTAGACACCTGGGGGCTTCCAAGGAGGTATGGCTTGCGTGGATCCTCCAACGTTCCTTTACCCAGAATCCCTTGCAAACCTCAATTTTAGCTGAAAAAATCAGATTTTTCACTCATTTTTGTGTGGGAATGCGTGGCATCACTGGGCTCACACAAAGTTCCTCCCAACCTGCGTTCCCCCAGGTCTCCCGATAAAAATGGTACCTCACTTGCGTGGGTGGCTCAAGGACCGGCAACAGGCAAGGGCCCAAAACATAATGAGCTGACATCAAAATAACCTATCACAAACCAACCTGGTTTTGCAAGGGGGTTCCCACGAGTGTTTGGCCCCGGGCTTGGCAACCATCTTGGGAAACTACAAAACCCAAACATTTCTGAAAACTAGACACCCGGGGGAATTCACAAGAGAGACATCACCATATACTCCCATGGTTTAACAATAATATCTACATTTAGTAGGTTATTCTTAACTGGAATGTACACCTTAACAGAGACACTCAAAAGTCAAACATTCCAGCACAGCTATCTATTCCTCAAACACACACACACATACTGGTTGGATTTGGCACGAGGGCGAGTGATGGTTCAGTACATAAAATTCATTTAACAAGAGATTTCACACAAATGAAATGCTCTGTCAATAATTAAATGCATGAAAACCGAACCAGTGACTCGCAACTCGTGAGCTGTAAAGCCACGACAAGGCACCAACTGTTTTACAGGCCATTCACGCACCTTTCATACCTGATACACAGAAGACCATTCACGCCATCCAGGTGCAAATACAACACATTACAATATTCACAAAAAGGGACAAGATACACCCTGCTTCAGAAAGGGAAAAAAGACAAATATTACTGCACAGCCATCTAATCCTCAAGCACACACACACACACACACACACATACTGGTTGGATTTGGCACGAGGGTGAGTGATGATTCAGTATATACAATTGTATTATCAAGTCATTTCACAAAAATGAAATGAACTGTTAATACTTGAAAGAATGAGAAACTGAACCATTGACTCACAGCTCGTGAGCTGTAAACCCACGTCAAGGCACCAACCTCTTTACAGGCCATTCATACACCTTTCATACTTGTGACACATACAAAACATTCACACCTCCAGCCGTGGGCCCATCACATTACAACACTCACACCAGCAGACAGCGCCATTCAAGGACCCATCACTATCACACACCCACATTCCAGACACAGCAACTACACAAAGTGATGGACTGCGTGGAGTTGCGCTCAGCTAGCAGTGTGTGTAGTGACCAACAGAAAGAAACTACTCACACACCGCCAGCCAAGCGCCAGTCCACCCACACCACCATCCAAACATCAGGCCATGCACATCGTCAGCCTAGCGCCAATCCACACACTCTGCCAGCCAAGCGCCAGTCCACGCTCACCGCCAGCCAAGCACCAGTCAAAGCACACCGCCAGCCAAGCACCAGTCAACGCACACCGCCAGCCAAGCGCCAGTCAATGCATACTGCCAGCCAATTACCAATCCACGCACACCGCCAGCCAAGCGCCAGTCCACGCACACCGCCTGCCAAGCACCAGTCCACGCACACCGCCTGCCAAGCACCAGTCCACGCACACAGCCAGCCAAGCGCCTGTCCACACACACCGCCAGCCAAGCGCCCGTCCACACACACCGCCAGCCAAACTCCCGTCCACACACACCGCCAGCCAAGCACCAGTCCAGACACACCACCAGACAAGTGCCAGTCCATGCACGCCGCCAGCCAAACACCAGTCCATGCACGCCGCCAGCCAAACACCAGTCCACGCACACCGCCAAATACATTTTTTTTTAAAACAAAGAAAAAAATTACAAACCATTTGGAACTAGATACAAAAATACAACTACAAACAGCGGTAACTAAAGAACAAAATACTAATGCCACAGGTGAAACTGAATAACCAATAAATAACATTACAGACCAGGCAGTAGACCATTAGACTCACGGTAGCTCCCAAAATTTCTTTTGAGTGTGATACATTCTGAAACATCTGGGCACACACAGCCCAGGATGAGAAGGACAATCTGCACAGTGCATACGAGTATCCTTCCGCACATCTCTTCGATAGCAGACTTTACATCTCTTACAGGGATTGTTTTTTTTGGGCGTGGGAGGAATTAAATCAGGAACGTGGCGATCTCGCAATCTATCCACTTCCTCCACCACTCCGACTCTAGGAACATGTGCCTGTTCCACAACAACAAGGCTGCCTATCACAGACTCCTGAAACTGAACAAAAGTCAACTTTGACGCAGGATAACACTCCTTGAACACAACAAAAGCATTAAAAGTTGCTATATTAAACAGATGGATGGCCAAATTCTTATACCAAATGTAAGACTTACGAATAGCAGTGTAAGGTTCCAACCTCTGATCTACTCTGTCTACACCACCCATGTGCTTATTGTAGTCTACAATGCACACAGGTTTACGCACTTCAGCAACCTCACCCCAAACAGGCACAGATGTAGTACTTTCATCGTGGATGGTAGTCAGCATGTACACATCCCTCCTGTCGACAAATTTTACAGCTAGCAGTTCATCACTACGCAAGGCACTGCACTGTCCCCTCTGAAGCTTTTTGCAAACAAGCTCTTTCGGATAACCTTTACGGTTAGAGCGGATTGTGCCACAGGCAAAAGTGTCCACTTTGAACAACTCCTTAAACAATGGCAAAGCAGTGTAGAAGTTATCAAGGTACGAATGGTGGCCTCTGTTAAACAGTCTTCTAGTAAGATCCCAGACAATTTTCTCTGCCACTCCAAAAGTGGACGTACAACCAGGGGGGTCAATAGTGGAATCCTTACCAGTGTACACACGTAAATTATAGGCATATCCTGTCCTACTCTCAGACAACATGTACAGCTTAATTCCATAACGTGCCCTCTTGCTAGGAATGTACTGCTTAAAAAGTAAACGGCCCTTGAGCAGGACCAAAGACACATCAATATATTTCTTTGCCTGGAGTATAGATCTCTGAAAATCGATCTACAAAATGATTAATAACAGGCCTAATCTTAAAAAGGCGGTCACAGTCAGGGTGATCTCGTGGCAACGCAAAAGCATTATCAACGAAATGCAGCATCCGAAGCAAAAGTAAATACCGATCACGACTCATAACTGCAGGAAATATAGACATTGCCATCAAGGGACTGGAAGACCCAATATGAAGCCAGGGAAGGCTTCCTTATCAAGCCCATCGAAAAAGTCAAACCTAAAAACCTCTTCATCTCATCCAGATTTGTGGGAGTCCAACGGGTAGCTCTAGAGTGGGGCCCAAGTTTGGCGCTGTTGTCCCTCAAAAACTGTTCTATATACAAATCAGTCTGCTCAACAATAACAGCCAAAAAGACGTCATCCATGAACAACTTAAAAAACTGTATAGGCAAGAAACTTTCACAATCCACTCTACACCCTGCATAACCAGTAAAGTCAGACAACACCGGCTGCACCATGTTTGGATCAACCCAGAGTCCAGCATTTCCAATGGGAAGGTTTGCAGCCCCAGGCTGCAATCCAGATGTCTCTTGCACCATCGCACATCAATCTCCTCCTCTAAAACAGGCACTTCGTCCGCACTGAGAGTGGATTCATCATCCGATGATTTCATGTGGAGAGAAAACTCACTGCCTGAATCTTCCCCTCCCTCCTCTGCCTCAGACGCACTGTCAGTCTCATAATCCAGCTCAGAGGAAGATTCAAGAAGCAAACCAATCACCTGCTGAGCAGTCATTCTACGGCTAGCCATAATGGTAACTAAAAAAGGTAACTTGTCAAACACGTGAACAACAAATCCTTTGAGAAAAAAAAAGAAATAAACACAATGTTGCTTTATCTCAAAGACCTATATACTCCAACACTATACCACTCACTTGACAGAAGCAGCTAGACTCAGCACCACCTACTCTGCACAGACACAGAAAGGATCAACAATATCCCACTAAAAAAGAAAAAGAAAAAAACAAATTACACATAAGACAACGCAAAACACATCGCAAAGAATTTCATGCTCAGAACATAAACAGAAATACAGTCATTATGACAGCACTTACAAAAAAGACATTTATGCATAACAATAATACTCATTTGCAGTAAACCCTACAAAAATGTTTTTCTTACCAAATAAATGCAAATACGCAAAACTGCAGAACAACCACTGCCGAAACCGCAAACAGGAATCACAAGATTTACACTACAATAAAAAGGAGAAGAAAAAACATCACAATCACATATTCAAATAATGCACCAGTCAACACACAATACACCAGCTAAGCTAAGGGGTAGGTGGGCCTAAGAGTATAAATAAAATATTCACCCCTGTAAAAAGGGAGCAACCCTTGCCCTTGAGGCACCCCCCACAAATGGCTTCATAGGTGGTCCAGTGGGCCAATACATTACCAAACATTCAATCTGCCAAAATAAATTCCACCCCTTGGGGACCGACCCTTGCCCAAGGGGCCGCTCCCCACACACATCCCTGGTGGTCTAGTGGGCCAAATATGGTGCGCGAGGGCCACCAACGGAAAGTGACAATTGCCCAAGGGGCCACTCCCCACACATGGCTACATTGGTGGTCCAGTGGGCCAGTAAATAAATAAATATTTAACCTGCCCCCCCCCTCTCCGGGGGGGCGGACAACGTAAAATGAATTGCGCCCCATGAAGAGAGAGACCCTTGCCCAAGGGGCCGCTCCCCACACACATCCCTGGTGGTCTAGTAGGCCAAATGGAGAGTGACCCTTGCCCAAGGAGTCACTATCTTATACACATCCCTGGTGGCCTAGTGGGCCCTACAAAAAACGTAATAAATGGCTTGATCTGCCAGGGGTGGGCGGACACCGTAAAAATAATTTGTCCCCTTGGGGAGCGACCCTTGCCCAAGGGGCCGCTCCCCCAAACAGTAAACACACAAAAAAAATCCCTGTGTCTAGTGTGCATTCCTGCTGCACGATCGTGCAGCAGGAATGCAAAAAAGAGGCACCGGGGGTAAGGAAAACCCTTTTCTGTCCCCCGATGCCTCTTTTACAATAATTGCCCCCGCCATGGTGATGAGACTCACCTGTTTTTCCCACGACGCGCTGGATCGAAATGGCGTCCACCGGGAGGCAGGGGAAGGTCTTCCTCGGCCTTCAAAAATAAGAATTCGACAATCGGGCACCCGCGGGGGGAGCACCAGCCCTCCCCCCGTGGGTGGGCGCCATGATGGCCGGGAGCAGTCATCAGCACACGAGCACTGTGTGCCATGACGGCTCCCGGCCGTCATCCGCATCGAAGGGGTTATAGCATGTAGTGTTTCTGTAGATCGTGTAATGTGAGAGCTCCTGCCCCACTGCAACTCATAAATATCTTCTCTCTATCAATGTGACAGAGTATTGTAAGGATGGTGCCAGAGTAAGTGGAGTAGGCATATTTGTTGATCAACACTATCTTCTTGTTATGAAGTAAATCCACCAACACAGTATATCTCCTACATGAATCCCCATTTTTCAGAGCAAATCTAAAATCAAGCAAACTATGATTTATTAAGCACACTCACCTGGAATAAGTATATGGCCTGAGATATACCTTTGTTGCCCTCAGCATTAAGCTAATTTAAACGAGAGTCTAAGTGACTTTCTTGCAACATGGCCAGATCTACTTTGTGTCTATCTAAATATACCAATAATTTCCTAGCTTTTAGTTTGTTTTTTAAATCTCATAATTTACAGGATAATGGGGTTAACGTCCTGTTAGTGGGTGGTTTGTTTTCAGTTACCAGGCATGTTATTGCTATAGACCTGTGCTGTGCTTTCATAAGTTCTACCGCAATCAACGGTGTATGACTTGTGCAATAAGAAGGGAGGGGAATGGGGAAACAGACCTCTGATGCAGATCCCCAATTCCTCAATACAATGGACAGCAGATGAATGGTTACTATTTCTGCATAGAGGCTGCTCTGCTCCACCACACTCTCTCGCGCCTCAAATGGGTAAATGAAATATATCTCCTTCCTGTGCTTGTATTAGTCACCTCGGGCAATGCACTTATGCCAGATTTTCTGCCATGTGCTGTGCACCTTTATTCCATCACATGGGCCGGCCCCTCCTCTGGTCATTCTCAGCTTCTTTGCCTACATCTATCAATCTCAGGCAGGTATTTCAGCTAAGCGGCACAATATCCTCACCTTGGTTGCTCGCACACATTCCATGACCCCCTAGTAGTGTGTCTCCTGAAAAATCACAGCCAGGCCATAGGGGCACAGAGAGATCGGCATCTCTTCCACCCAGGGGAAGGTTGGGCACCACCAGCAGTGTCCAGAGGGTGAGGTAGTGTGTCTGAGCTAGCCCCTTGCAGATGTAGGATCCGGTCCATGTATTTAGATCAGGCCTTATGCATGTGCAGATGTATGGGCCGTAGCCAGGGAAGCCAGATTGTGTGAAGCCCCAAGTGTACCAATCATCCCTGCTGCTAGCAAGGTTGGAGGATGGAGGGATGGGGTAATTAGGCCCAAGGCTGTATATGTGCCTGCCCTATACAGCCGGCAGTAAGACTAACCTTAGGCAGTTCAGCAACCCCTGATGCAGCCGGGTTTTCAAGGCTCTCCTTCATAAGTCGACAGAGGCTTGGTGTCTTATCCAGTAGCCGGTCTCTGCCTGCAATAAAGCCTTTCCCCTGGGCAGTCTGCACCCGCCTTACCTCTTTATATATACCTCTCCTGTGTGTTCTTATTCTGCAGTTCTATGGAGTATTTTAAGCACATGTGAGGAGCTCTGAGTTATGTGGCCATCTTGGCTGCGGCGTGGCCACACCAGCCTAAGATTTCATATTCATATTCATTTCCTTACCTTTCTTTTCTAATGTTTGTCCATCCACAGGAGAATAATTTCCTTACCATTCTTATGATTGGATAACTTGCATCCTTATCTTGACTCAATATCAAGGAACAACTTGTTCGAGGCATATGGGCTGCAGATGGTACATTTATGAATAGATCGCCATCTGGTGTTGGGCTCGGATGATTGCACTTTGTTTTTCTTCTGGAGAAGTCTTTTTCGTCATAGACGACTCCTCCTCTCGGTGTTAGTGCGCATGGGCATCGGCTCCATCCTTAGATTGTTTTTTTCCGCCATCGGGTTCGGATGAGGATCGAAGCGCTCCGGACCGACTTCAACAAAGAAGGTTATAACCGGCGCGTATTCCTTTCCAAATCGACGGTATTGTTATCGAACGCGACTTCACTCCATACCGACGCGTTTCGAAGGACGACGACTACGAGAAACTCGACGTAGTCCAGCCCGGGGTCCATGGAAAGGACTCCATTCAAAAAATGTCCAACGTGTGGTGCTAAGTTCCCACACGAGGTGTGCAACCTCTGCTTGTCCCCTGAACACGAATCCAGGGACTGTGAGGCCTGTGCAGCGTTCTCTTCAAAATCGACGATTAGAAACCGTCGAGCCCGAAGACACGAGGTATCGAGAATGCAGTCACAAGCAATCCCGGAGCTGTTTGAGGACCAGCACCCAGAAGAGGAGGAAGAAGAGGCCGACGAGGCGGGGTCTGAAGCGGACGAGTCTGACGTCGAGGAAATCGACGTCCAACAAACCGTGAGTGACGACGTCCCTTTACCAAAAAACAGACCCCACACGGTATCGACCCCGCCTTCGAGCCCGGTCAGACAACCGAGAAAAGTTTCCAACGCCCCGCCTTCGAGCCCGGCAACGAAACAGAAACCGAAACACTCGGTCTCCCATCATAGTGGTTCCGGTTCCGATAAACGGACCACATCGACACCGAAGCTCCAAGTCAAGGAAAGCTCGAAGTCGAAGCAGTCCATGTTGACACCGAAGCACGTTTCGGCGTCGAAAACACCCTCGACACCGGGGACATCTTCGATACCGAAGAAATCGGATCCGAATAAAATCTCGGTACCGAAAATACAAATGGACATTCTAAAGAAAAAACACCTTTCGGACCCGAAAACTGCGGTACCGACACAGGAACACGGGACTGATCCTAAACAAAAGACTCTGTTTATTGACCCAAAGACTGGCAAGGTAGTCACAGAACTACCTAAAAAGAGGAAGAATGAACATTCGGACGACAAGACTCATCCGAAGAAGAGAACAATGGGGACGAATACAACTCCTCCCTCTTCTCCCAAACCTAGACACACACCATCTTCTCCTCTTCCTCACAATAGGCCAAATATTCCTCCCACACGACCATCTACACCTACAACAGATGTAGAGAGTGACACAGGGGAGGGGGAACACCCTGGGGATGATGAAGACACAATCCCAGAGGAGGCAGACCCATGGGAAGAGTATAATGTAGGGTCAGATAATGATAACGACCCTGAATTGTATCCCTCAAAACCTTCACCTCCTGATGACAATACTGGTTTTGCACAACTCATTAATAGAGCAGCAACATATCATAAGGTAGAACTACATGCAGAACCTCAAATAGAGGACTTCTTATTAGAAACACTACCTACTGCACAAAGAACATCAGGAACACTACCAATGCTTAAGGGCCTTCTCAGTCATACATCAGAGATATTCAAAGACCCAGTGAGGGCTAGGGTATTGAACCCAAGAATCGATAAAAAGTATAGGGCAGCTCCAAAAGACCCAATATACATTAAAGGGCAAATTCCTCTAGACTCACTAGTGGTCACAAACGCTCGTAAGAGAGCAAACTCTTTATCTACAGGAGAAGCTCCACCTCCTGACAAAGAGTCTAAACTAATAGATGCCTCTGGCAAGAGAGTGGCATCTCAGGCGGCAAACAGCTGGCGCATAGCTAATACACAAGCACTACTTGCAAGGTATGACAGAGCGCATTATGATGAGTTAGAAAAACTCATCACACATCTCCCTAAAGAACATCAAAAGAGGGCAGATCAACTCATACAAGAAGGGAAGTTAATTACTAACACTTCAATAAAGTGCGCCCTAGACGCGGCAGACACTGCAGCAAGGTCTACAAACACAAGCATCATGTTAAGGAGACATGCATGGCTCAGAGTATCAGGGTTCAAACAAGAAGTACAAACATCGTTACTGAACCAACCATTTGATGGGAAAACACTTTTCGGCACAGGGACAGATGAGGCCCTAGAAAAGATGAAGAAGGATACCGAAACGGCTAAATCAATGGGAGCATTGCAACAGCCGACACAAAGAGGTTCCTTTCGTAGATCCACCTATAGAGGAGGATCCAAAAATACAGGTACAAGCCAGCAGCAAACCTCTTTTACACCTACATCACCCAGAGGTAATTCTAGAGGTGGCTACAGGGGTAACAACAACAAGGGTAGAGGTCGCGGAAACAACAACAACCGCAACTCTCCAACCCCAAAACAGTGACTTCATACAGCTCCCCACAGACCATATAACACCGGTCGGGGGACGCCTATCACAGTTCCTACCTGTCTGGGAAAACATCACATCAGACAGGTGGGTGAGACAAATTATCCAACATGGTTATTGCCTAGAACTCACAGCTACCCCACCAAACATCCCCCCCAAACAGCGTCCAATGAAACAAGATCACCTGACACTGTTAAAACAAGAAGTAATATCCCTGCTAGAAAAGCATGCCATAGAGAAGGTTCCACAGCACCAACAAGGAACAGGAGTATACTCCCTATACTTCCTAATTCCCAAAAAGGACGGGTCTCTAAGGCCAATACTGGACCTAAGACCTCTCAACGCATACATAAATTCGGAACATTTCCACATGGTCACGCTCCAACAAGTACTGCCTTTACTGAAGAAAGGGGACTTTCTTTCTACACTGGATCTAAAAGACGCTTACTTTCATATCCCGATTCACAAAGCCCACAGGAAATACCTCAGGTTTGTGGTAGAAGGACAACATTATCAGTTCAAAGTCCTTCCGTTTGGTGTCACAACGGCACCAAGGGTGTTCACAAAATGCCTGGCAGTGGTGGCAGCTCACCTAAGAAGACAACAAATTCATGTCTTCCCATACTTGGACGACTGGCTAATAAAGGCCAGGTCACAAGAGGAATGTCTTCAAAACACACAAAAGACAATTCAGCTACTACACCAGCTAGGGTTCACGGTGAACTACACAAAGTCACACCTACAACCAAACAAGGTTCAACAATATCTGGGGGCTACTATAGACACAGAAAAAGCCAAAGTGTACCCCAACCCAGTCAGGATACAAACAATGCTTACAGTCATTCAAAGATTTCAGCCACAACACTCACTACCAGCAAGAGTGTTCATGCAGCTATTAGGGATGATGTCATCCTGCATACTGCTAATACCATATGCCAAACTACAAATGCGTCCGCTACAAGAATGCTTAGCGACACAGTGGAATCAGGCTCAAGGGCAGATTACAGATCTGGTGTTGGTAGACGACCGCACACACCGCTCTCTGAAGTGGTGGAACATAAGAAACATTGCCAAGGGGCGGTCGTTCCTAGAACCAATTCCACAGGTGACAATAACAGCGGACGCATCGCTCACCGGATGGGGAGCACATATGGACAAATACACAGTACAAGGAAGGTGGAGTGTGCAGGAAAGAAGACTGCACATCAATCATCTAGAACTACTAGCAGTGTTTCTAGCATTGAAAGCCTTCCAAATACATGTTACCAACAAAGCAGTCCTGATCAGAACAGACAACATGACAGCAATGTATTATATTCAAAAACAGGGGGGGACGCACTCTCTCCAACTATCCAGACTAGCACAGGAAATTTGGAGATGGGCCATTCCTCAAAACATCTATCTGTTAGCCGAACACCTACCAGGAGTCCAAAACCAGATAGCAGACATCTTAAGCAGACAGTCGGAACAAATACACGAATGGGAACTGCACCACCAAATACTGCAGCCATTCTTCCAAAGATGGGGACAACCAGAGATAGACCTCTTTGCCACTCATCAGAACGCAAAATGCCAAAGCTTCGCGTCCAGGTATCCACATCACCTGTCGCAGGGCAATGCGTTATGGATAAATTGGTCCAACAAATTTGCATACGCTTTTCCCCCTCTCCCACTAATCCCATTAGTGGTCAGGAAGCTGCAACAACATTCAATGACCATGATACTAGTAGCACCCACGTGGGCAAGACAGCCGTGGTTCACCACGCTCCTGCAACTCTCACAAGTGCCACATCAAAAGCTACGAATTCTACCCATGCACCTTACACAGAACCATGGAGAAATAATGCACCCAGACCCAACTCAATTGAACTTAGCGATCTGGCTCCTGAAATCCTAGAATTTGGGTACTTAGATCTACCCCCAAATTGCATGGAGATAATTAAACAAGCGAGACGTCCAACCACCAGAGCATGCTATGCAGCTAAGTTGAAGAGGTTTGCTATACACTGTACTAATAACAATATCAACCCTCTGGACGTATCAACAAAAGAGATTATTTGCTACTTATTACACTTACAGCAATGTAATCTAGCGTACACATCTATCAGAGTACATCTAGCAGCTATAGCAGCGTACCTACAAAACAGGCAACACATATCACTGTTCAGAGTACCAGCGATAAAAGCATTCATGGAAGGCCTCAAAAGAGTCATTCCACCAAGATTACCACCTTCCCCAGTCTGGAACCTCAACGTAGTACTCACCAGACTAATGGGGCCACCCTTCGAACCTATGCATAGGTGCGAAATACAATTCCTTACATGGAAGGTGGCTTTCCTTATAGCCATTACCTCACTCAGGAGAGTAAGTGAATTACAGGCATTGACAATACAAGAACCATTCCTACAGTTACACCAGAATAAAGTGGTTCTTAGAACAAACCCAAAGTTTTTGCCTAAAGTAATCTCAGCATTCCACATCAATCAGCCAGTGGAATTACCAGTCTTCTTTCCAAAGCCACAGACGGTGGCAGAAAGGGCTCTACATACACTAGATGTCAAAAGAGCCATTTTGTACTACATAGAAAGAACACAAAACTTCAGGAAAACTAAACAACTATTTGTAGCATTTTCCCCAACACATAAGGGCAATCCTATCTCTAAAGCAGGCATCGCTAGATGGATTGTAAGATGTATACAAATATGTTACATTAAAGCAAAGAGAACATTAACTGTTCCTCCTAGAGCTCATTCTACACGAAAACTAGGAGCATCTATGGCATTCTTAGGGAACATTCCCCTAGATGACATATGTAGAGCAGCAACTTGGTCTACACCACATACATTCACAAAGCACTACTGTGTTGATGTACAGGCTGCACAACAAGCCAGAGTGGGCCAAGCTGTATTAAAAACTCTATTTCAAACAGTTGCGACAGACACTGGTGACCACCGCTAGGGAGGTAACTGCTTTACAATCTATTCATAAATGTACCATCTGCAGCCCATATGCCTCGAACGGAATATGCTACTTACCAGTATGCATCTGTTCTTGGCATAGAGGGCTGCAGAGTGGTACATGCCCTCCCTGCCTCCCCGGAAACCTGTGTCTGTCCCAACATTATCTTATTTAGATACACTTACATGGGCATATCTTTATGTACTATACTACACTACTCCATCTAACCCTACTATGGCAAAACAATCTAAGGATGGAGCCGATGCCCATGCGCACTAACACCGAGAGGAGGAGTCATCTATGACGAAAAAGACTTCTCCAGAAGAAAAACAAAGTGCAATCATCCGAGCCCAACACCAGATGGCGATCTATTCATAAATGTACCACTCTGCAGCCCTCTATGCCAAGAACAGATGCATACTGGTAAGTAGCATATTCCTTCTAATCTTTCTGCACTCCATTAGCGTCTGTGTTTTCTTGCTCTCTCCCTGTGTGCTTTTTCCCCTCTTCAAATTCCAGCTCTATGTTGCTTTCATCTCCCAAGCTCGTTTGTTGCTACCCTCTCTACAGCCTTCTTAGCATTTTTGGGGTCTTTTTTGCATTTCCTCCAGGAGACATCCCGTAACTCTAAGGATATTGTTAACTTTCTGTGCTAGAATAGTTATACACCTTCTGGGACGTCGCTGTGCAGAATTAGAGGAAATCTTTTTAACCATGTGAGGTCTGGTATTGGACACTAATCTCTTTATTTTTTTTGTTAGTCCTCATACATGCCTGCGGGTACATACTGAATGGAATTCCTCCACACCTTCCCAATAGACACGGTCGGTGCCACCCTTGTGTAATGCCAATGGGAGAGGAGCGAAATTATCCCTCAAGGTAAAGCTGTTTCCCAGTCCCACTCCCGATCACAGCACACGGGAAACCGTGTGTTGCTAGGGAGAACAAGGCCAACAGCACCCTGGCATAATCATTGGACCCACTTATTTCGCCCTCCAGGCCACTAGAGCCGCCCAGAACGTACGTGTACTCTTTTCATCACAGGCCATGTCAGATTGACTAATCCAAATTATGTACTTCAAACAGTCGGCAAAGGCAGGAGGGGTTTCAGATTTCCAAGCCCTACATATTTCCCTTCTGGCAATGATTATTACGTAGAACACAAATTTAGAAACCAAAGTATTCATCCCATATTCGGACATTAGACCCAAAAAAATTAAACTTGGGCTAACCTCAATCCGCTGGAGCAGCACCTCCTCCAGGAACCAACATACCTCAGTCCAGAAGAGCTAAATTCTTGGACAATCCAAAAACATATGGAAATCTTCTGCTTCAGAGAACTTGCATCTGGGCAGCAGTAGGTCCCCCCAGCTACTTTAGATAGTTTCTTAGGGGTCCAATAAACTCTGTATGTAGTGTAAAGGTGGTTCCTCTTGAGTGTAGCTGGTTTTACCACTGCCTGTAACATAATAAAGGAGTCACAACAGAGATTCCATATTGTCTCCACTTCTCCCCCAAAAACACTGTTCCAGAGTTTCCAAACTTCCAATTCCGGACACTCACCAGCTTCCAGTAAGGCCCCATACCAGAATGAAACTTCTTGGTTCCACATGTCTGTTCTGGACACTGAATCGAATTTAGAACTTACATTAACCACCCCCCCATTACTGTGTTGCCCACCATGAGGATAGCTGGTAGAACTTAAACCTTGTCAGAGTTCCACCTGTGAAGCCGGATAGTGCCTCCCAACTAATCAACAGCGAGTCCTTCTGAAGATCTCCCCAGACTCTGATACCTGCTAATCTGAGTGGCTGGCATAGTTGGTCCTGAAGTCATTCCGGAGTGCCAGGGGAACCCCAGATTGGGGCCTGTACATCATAGTATGGAATTTTCAGGGCCCTTCTGACATAAATCCAGTTATTAAGTGCTGCTCGCAAGATCTTTAGTCAAACTTTCTTTAAAAATTTGGGATCACCAAATAACGCCTGAAATAATAAGCCTAGAGATGAAGAATCTGCTTCATTAGCCAGGATTCTAAAATTCTTAAAATGGAATGTAAGGCAATACAGGAATAAATCAGGTAAAGCAAGACCACCCAATCTTAACCCTCTCCTGAGCTTCTTCCAAGCAATTCTCTGAGTTTTTGTGACTCATATAAAAGACCCAATTTTACACTGAAGTGTAGCAATATCCTTAGCACTGAAAGATAATGGAATGGAACAAAAAAGTTAATTTGGGCAAAATTACCATTTTAACGAGGTTGACTCTCCCGTAAATATTCAATGGAAGATTTACCCAACGTAACAGTAAACTGCCAACCTTTTTAGACACCTTATTCCAACTGATCTTTACTGTGTCTGCCAAAGTCTGAGCTAGATGAATCCCTAGATATTTCATTTGACACCTCGCCCCCTGTAGTATATTCAAACAGTTCCATTGCATTATATCCGTCTCCTCCTTATTGATTTTATACCCCGAGACCTTGCCAAATATCTCGGCCAGATCAAACAACCTGAGGATAGATTCTGTAGGATTCGGGGTATACATGAGAAAGTCATCTGCATATAAGGCAAACTTAAGCTCTAGATCCATGATTTTAAAAGACCTAATAAGGGGGTCTGCCCTAAGAGCACACACGTAGGGTTCAATATAAAGATTAAATTATAATGGTGACAGAGGACACCCCTGCCTGGTGCCTCTAGAAATACTAAACCACTCTGTAAGAGCGCCATTAACTAAAAGTTTAGCTTGAGGGTTGAAATAAAGTGATTTAACAGCCTGTACGAACTTACCCGGGAAACCTAATTTGAGCAAGGTCTCCCAAAGATAGAACCAGTTGACCTGGTTAAATGCCTTAGCGGCATCTATAGCAACTATTCTGAGTGGCAGCTTTTTGTCCATTGCAACATCTATTGCCCTTATAACTTGAAAAGTTAACTCATTAAGCTGCCTGCCAGGTATAAACCCTCTCTGGTCTGGATGTACAACAGACTTAATGCCTTTCGCTACCCTCGTGGCCAGTATCCCAGCAAAGATTTTATGGTCCGCATTTAAAAGCGAGATGGGTCTATACACGTCAACTTTCTGTGGGTCCTTATTCGGCCTAAGAATTAAGGATACTGTTGCTTCGGACCACGATAGGGGGGTGCACTCTCCCTGTATATAGATTTTATTAAAGAGAGTTTTTAAAACCGGCACCACCCTATCCAGTAGCCCATGATAAACCTCTACCGGAAGTCCATCCGGACCGGCTGCCTTGCCCCTGCTCATTTTCTTTAATTGTGCTCCGATTTCTCCCTCAGTTATGCTAGTAAGCAAAAACCGCCTATCATCTTCAGACAGCTGGGGGAGGCCAGTTGAATTAAGCCATTCCCTGACTTCCTCTGGACTAGAATCAATATCTTCCCTATACAGGCCATGCATGAATGACCTTACCTCCTCTCTAATTAAGTCATCATCATGCAATATGGCCCCTGACCCTCTTTGAACCAGGCACATTATATGATTCATGACCCTATCCACCCTAGACTTCCAAGCCAGAAGGGAGCTGCATTTTTCGCCATATGCGAAATGCTGCAGTTTGCTGGCATCCCATCGATCTTTCAAGGTCTTATCAAGATTTGCTTGAAAGTCAGCCTGCAGAAGCACCAACTCTCTTTCCAGCTGTGGCATAATATTCCGGGCAACCAGGGCCGCCTGTTGTTATTCGATCTCCTTTTCCTTAATTCTCTTTATCTTGTCTGCATCCACCTCTCTCAAGGATCTTCTTTTATTGATCATAATAGAGCTTAACAGTCCCCTTAAATAGGCTTTAAAGGCCTCCCAAACTATCTGATCCTTGGTTGTGTCTATGTTGAACTTAAAGAATTCTTCTGTTTTCCCTTCTAGCTCAAACCTCACCTCCTCATTTAATAGCAATACCCTATCTAGAGTCCATCTCCTCTGACGCTCTTTATGCCTGAAGTTCAAAACCAATTCAACAGCAGAGTGATCAGATAGAATAGCTGGAATGTAAGCTATGGACTCATGCTCTGGGAATAGTATCTGATCCACCAAAAAATAATCGATTCTGGAGTGATTCTTATATTTCTTACTATAAAATGAAAACTCCCTTTGATTGCCGTGTTTTACCCTCCAGATATCTAACAAATTAAAGCCCTTAATAATATTTTTAAGGACAGAAAATGTTCTGGGTGGACTAACATATCTAACTCTCGAGGTCAGGTCCAACAGTTTATCAAATACGAGGTTGAAGTCACCTCCCAATATAACCGGGCCCGAGGTATTTAACAAACTACCCTCTAAATTCACAAGAGCCCCTGAATTATCTTCGTTCTGCCCATAATAAACTGCGCAGACTAATGGGGAATTGCAAATTGTCAGGCTGGCCACCAACCATCGATATATATCTGATTTTTCCACCTTAATCCCTGCGTTTCCTCTTACAATTAGTGCCACCCCCCTCGTGCAACCGGTTTGTTTAGAACATAATACGTCCTGCACCCAGCTTAACTTACTAAACCCCGATTTACATTCCGGAGCCTCTAAGTGGGTTTCCTCTAACAGGCAAATATGAGCTTCACTATCCTTTAAAAACTTGCAAACCCGAGACAGCTTAATCCCATTCCTCAAACCATTGACATTCCAGGTAAGGAATTTGATTTTATTCAGCTTACCCATATTTAAAGCGGAGAACTTCCCAACTTAAACTAAAACATTCCATCATGACTTGTATCAGGTTATTTTTTCCCATTTTTTCACCCGAACCCCCCACACCCAGTGCTCCCCCTCTTCCCCCCCCCCCCATGAGGAACCCCCCTGACATCCTTTGGCGATACGAACCGCCTATTCGGGACCTCCCTTCGGATCAGCAAGGGCTATTAAAAAAAAAAAAAAAGACCAATAACACCCAGTACTAACCAAATAAACCCTAGGCCCCAAAAACTCTGTACTTTCAAACTCTCTTTTTCTTCTTCCTTCATTTTCCTCTTTTTTCCTTCTCCCCTTTCTCTCTTTTTTCTTTTTCTTTTTCTTCACCTTTCCCCTCTACCCCTTTTATTTTTCCCTTCCTTTCCCCTCTTCTCTTTATATTCTTGTTTACTTTCTCCTTTTTCTCTCTTTTTTTCCCTTTCTTTTTTCATCTTGCTCTTTTTTCTTTTTCTTCTCCTCTCTTCCCCCTTTTTTTTTCTTCCAAGTAGTTAAATTACACATTTTTCTCTCTGTATCTACTTTATTTTCCATCCAATTCTACCCATGTTCCAATGGAAGCTTCTCAAAACCCTATATAATCACGACTACTCCTTCATCTCGGCCCAAAAAGAATCTACATCCTATGGGGAACTAAAATTGCACATTTTGTTCTTCCACATTACTTTAAGTAATGCGGGGAATTTCATTTGTACGTGAGCCCCCAGGCTCCTTAACTCTGGCATTCTGGAGCCAAGCTCCCACTGCCTTTGCGCAGTTCTCTTCCCGATGTCAGGACGTATTTGGTACAGCCCAGAATCAAAATATAGAGCCTTCTGGGACAAGGCTCTCCCCAGAATCAATCCTTGACCGTATACGTCTGAAAATTAATTAACTAATATTTTCCTTGGCGCTCTCCTGTCCGAGTGCAACTTAAAAGGATCTCTGTGCACCCTCTGGATCTCAGATTCCAAATCAATATCCTCTCTGTCCTTCAAAATTCCATCTCTTAATAATTTACACACAAATCCCTTAATGTCTTCTTTCTCAGATCCTTCTGGTATTTTTAGAATTCTTCGATTATTCTTCCGTGCTTGCATTTCCAGCCTCTCCATATCTGCCTGTAGGGATCTGTTCTGACATAACAAGGATTCTATATCTTTCGTATTGCCTTGCACCGTTTCGGCGAGGGATTTAACTTCAAGTTCGAGAGACCCAGTCCGTGCACAGATATCATCAAGTTTTGTCTCCATCGCTTCACATTTCTCACGAATCCCAATCTGGTTAGCTTCCCATATCTGAAACTTGGAGAGCAAATCGCCCCTAAGGGACTGAAACAAAGACTCCAACTGTGACTGACCGCCATCTGATGTCTCCCCCCTGGGGCCTGAGGGATAAACTTCTTGTCTGTTTCCTTAGCTGCTCCTACTAAATCATCATCTCTAGCCACAGTAGCTCTGGTAGATGCAGGTACCGGAAGCAAGGAAGCTGATAAAGCTAATGGAGAAGATACAACCGGAGAAGAGTAGACCGCTAAAGCAGCAGCATCTGTGGGAGAAAAAATAACAGCTACTACCGGAGGAGTATCACCAGATACAAGGGTGAGTTGTTTGACCCCCTCCCCCCCTACTGCCGAAATACCCGCAAGAGGAGAGAAGCGGTTTTCAACAGGAATTGGAAATGAGCTCTGCAGGGAGGAAGTTGGTTCTCTTGATATCACATCCTGCTCCATTATCCTGAAATAAGATTTTAGAGAGGGGGTTGTCTTTAATGGAGGGCGTATTATTTTGGACCCCCTTAACTTCTTAACTTCCCCTGATTTTTCAACTTCCTTTTTACGTGGTGTTAAAGGGGCCACACTATTCTCTGCAAGATCCTGACCCCCTTTAGACTTAAGTTCAGATTTGGAGCGCAAGTGGTAACGATTTTTAACATGAGATAGTTTTAATACGGGTGCTCCCACCCCTGCTTGCAGCTTTTCCGGAGGATCAGTCTTACTCTTTACAAACTGCAGAGCTACTCCCCCACAGCCACTTATACCAGGGTTGTTTATCAAATCTGGTGCGGGGGCTAGGTCTGGATCCATACGCCAACACTCACTTCCCACCAGCACCCATCTTACCAAATTGCGGCGTGGGACGGAGCAGTGCTGTGCTGTGTCGTGCCCCACCACTGCTGCACATCGCGGTGTCCCAGCACAAGCTGCCTCGGTGCCTCGATAACAAACCCTCGCTGCGGCAGCGCGAAACCAGAGCCTGGTGCGACGTCCTCCGTAGCAGTGGTGCGATGGTAACTCCGCATCCGCCTCCAACCCCATGCGGTCCTCCAGTGCCGTGGAGAAGAGACGAAAGAAATGGAGACTCCTTCCTCCGATTTTCCCAGCAGAAAGAAACAAAGGGGCCCGGGATTAACTTGGTCAGTATTTCCCCATAATCACTAAAGAGAACGCCACGTTCTTACCGGGCATTATGATTTCAGCCAGCCGAAAAGCCGTATATCGCTTTCTTAAGCCCCGCTGATCCTCGGAGCTTCCGCGATCGGCGTCAGCCCGCCGCCATGTTCCTCCCCCCACTAATCTCTTTATTTTCTGGGAAAGATCTTAAATAAAATCTTTTGTTGCACGGTGACCTTTTACACAGACGTTACAGCCCTTTTTTTGAAGCATGATGTAGATTTCCTTCTGCAGAAGATGGAGTTGATAGGATTCCTGTGAGGGGATGTAAGGAGTTGATAGAATACCTGTGGGGGGGATGTAATGGGGAGTCTCTGCCTTCCATCACCTAGAGCAAGCCTTGACTGTGTGCTGTCTCTAGTTCAAGAGCATAAAGTAAACAAAAAGAGTAATTTGAATAGATACATTAGTTGTTGCATCCGAGACAGCAATGTTAATCTGATAGAGACATCTATCCGCAGATTCCATAACTTAGAATATCCCCAGGCGTCAGACTGGATCCGGAAAACATTCCGCAGCAGCGCCAGGGGCGGCGCCGCATGGCTCCGCCCTGACGTCGTCCACAAACGTGACGTCAGTGGAGCCATATAAGCCCCTCCCGGCGCGCTGACGTCCGTCCGTTTTCATCTTTTCTGCATCCCAACACGGATCCTGGAAAACCAGCGGTTCCTTGGCCTGTTTATCAGGCCTTCTCCACCCCTTCGGCGTCACGGAACAATGCCTTCAGGCTTTAAAGTGCGAGTCCTGTGCGCGCCAAATGTCTGTCACGGACCTTCACGCCATTTGTTTGTTGTGCCTCGGAAGGCACCACGACTCGAAAGAGTGCGACAGATGAAACCTAAGTCCTTAAGGGAGCATCGTATGAGGTTGCTGGCCGCACGGCTGTCCGGTCCTGCACCTTAGCGCCGTCGATCTCCCTCTCAGGATCAGGCCCGGTCACAGGGTCGTTCCAGCGGCTGTCGTTCGGAGACCGGTAAGCACAAACATAAGTCACGAAGGTTGTCCTCCTGTAAACGTGATGCCGGGCCCGTTGCTCTCGGTCTTTGCAAGGCACTGCCGCCCAGCAGTCGTCTCCCCATACCATCCCTTCCCGGAGGTTTGGGCGACACAGGCCCAAATGAAGGCTTATTCAAAGGCCCTCCACTCTTACTTTGGGTCACCCCTTCTCCCTGGTGCGCTTTCAGGCCCCACAGAGGAGAAAGCCACTAATGTCGTGTCTTCACCGGTGGATTCGTCCTCTGCCCGGCTGCATGCATCGACTCCGATTCCGGAGTCGATACTACGTTGACGGGACATGGCCCGGAGGTCCCTCCCAGTCCGCATAGCCCTGCGTGGCTCCTTGCGTTGACATCGGATGCGGCACAGAGTTCGACGCCCTGTCGACCTCTTTCCTTCCCGCATGTAGAGGTTGGATCGCTGTGGAACCGCGCCCAGGCCGAGTCCCCTCTAGAGGTCCTCAACGTAGGTGCCGGCGCCTACGTCTCCTCTATTACAGGAGGTTGAAGTTTTCTGGACTCCCCGTGCCTGAGGTTGTTTCGTTACCCCTTGGTGCAGGTACCTAGCGTCCCTTGGCCTTCGGATCAACCTCAGGCTCCTCCACTTTTACTCTCTACTGGATGGGTTAGTCTCAAACCGTCTCCTACAGACGGTTTGTTGTCGCCCCCCAGATTGGCGACTGAGACTAATGCAGCTTGCGTGAGGGCTATTCGCAGGGTGGTAGGTATTATTCGCTTTCAGCCCCCTGTGGTTTCCCTGCCCTCTGATCCTTTACTGGGTCTCCTCCACATGGAGCCTGTTAAGGTGGAGCCTTTGCTTCCCCTTGGTGGGCCTTTGTTTGACATCTTGCTTGGTACCTGGGCACGGCCCTCCTCTGGTGACCCTGTTGATAGAGCCATTGCTCGCCGGCATTGTCTGGCCCCGAATGATCCTCTCTGCCTTTCCCTTCACCCTAGAGCTCACGGTCTAGTTGTCCAGGCGTTTTTTGACTTGCAGCCTTCCTCCACTTTACCGTTGTTACCTCCCGCTAGGGAATCTCGGTGGCTGAAGACGTGGTCACCACATTTTTGCCTCTGCCAGTGTGGGCATCCGTGCATTAAACAAGTCTTGATTGTTCGCACGTGCTTTCTTTGCCTTTTGGCCCAAATGCAAGAACAAGGGGACCCTACTCACGAAGGAACCAGGGTATATACTTAATCTAGGAAACAGCGGTTCCGGTGGGATGATATAATTACTTTGTATAGTAACCATAAAGCATAATAGCAATAGTAATACAAGGGTTGTAGGGGATGTCAAAGAGAGAAATAGACGCTCATAGCGAGGGTATTTGGATGCAACAATTATTTATATATGAAAATCAAGATATATACATTACAGAAATATTATGGTGCAGCAAGTGTCCCCAGTGTATGTTTAAAGAACCAAAAGAATTATTGGGTGATTACTGGTGACAGTATTTACAAGGTTTCTGTGCAGTTTACAAGGAAAGCGACCATTCTGAATATATACAGGAGAGATGAACAGACACTTTACACAATCATAAGTGCTGTTTAAAAGGTTCGTTTTCCTTATTTTATTGTCGCCGGCGTTTCGACCCTGTAGTGAATGAAGGGTCTCATCAGGACAAGGAGTTGGGGGACATCTAGGGGAAGAGATAAGGTAGAATGAGGATTGGACCTGCGGGAATGCCTAGGCAACTTAAAGGAAACAGCTAAAAACGGGATGATCACTACCTGCTTGATACACTGAAGGTCACAATTGGAGTGCTGGGTGAAACCGGTGTGTGAAGGTGTAATAAAATAACTCACAGTGAACCCGGCCGGGTTCTGGATGTGCGATAATGAAGGAAACGTAAAGACTGAGGTTAAAAACGGTTCATGTTGTAACATTCAAGTATTAGAGGTAGCCGCTGTCTGGTAAACTTACCACTGGTGCTTCTGACTTGCCAATTAATGTGGTCAGGGTGATGGCGCGTGGGGCATCAGACGCGATGTGTGAACGATGGGGGTAAATGATGGCCCAAGTTGGAGCGATCGTTACCGAGGGTAATGCCTAAATGGAGGGGAGAGCTGGTTAGAGTATGCTTTCTCCGTGAAAAGACCGGTGTGCCGTCTTCTCAGTGTGTGGCTTACCTCAAGTAATTGCTTGGATGGCACGGAGCGCTTTCCGAATGAATCAGTCGCCTCTGGCAGTGATAGCCGCTTTAGTCGGCGTCCTCGCTAGGGAACCGTATTAACGTTCGAGCGTGCGCAGGGAAAAATGGGGAAAAAAGGAGAGATCGATGTGGTCACGGGGGCGATGCCAGATGAAGTCGATCTGGTTGGGCCTCGAGCTGGTGCGCCAGAGGGAAGTGATGATGTGTTGTCTGCGGGCGTGAGGCCTAAAAATTATTATGACCTTTGACTGCATCTTAGCGATGTAATAAAGTTTGACACAGTACGGACATATTTATATAATGCGAACATATGGCATCAGTGTGTATCACCATTGCCGGGCTTATTACATTGTTGTATCATAACATTGGCAGTAGACTAAGCAGCAACATAGAGGTCACAGTGGGGACAAGGCATGGAAATATTATAACAATGGCAGTAGCATAGTGGCTAGAATTGATGTCTCTGCACAGCCTATGGTAACGCTCAGTGTACTTCTCATAGTCATGGACAATTTATACATCAATGTCACATAGTTATGTTATTTACGTGGTGGTAGCGTGGGTGGCAACACTGTTGTGTTACCAAAGACAAGGGCATGATTATTAGTTGAGCACAGCATCGGCATAATGAGATGGATCAAAGCACGTCTACCGGTGTGTCGATACAGCAGTAGACTGTACAGGGAACCCATTTGTGCGCGTCTAAATTACTGTGTGAGGGTGGCGACAAACCCACGCCATTCCTCTGCGGAATTCCGGCCTTGGTTGATAGAGTCAATTTTGTCTATTCAATGGCATTCACGCCGTTGGAGGATCTGAGCAATGTCACCTCCTCTTTCAGGTAGTTTGGCAATGTCGATTATTTGCCACTTGATCTCATCTGCTGTGTGATGTTTGTCCATGTAGTGTGAGACCAAGGGCGCTGTAGTTACTTGACGTCTTATGCGGCTGCGGTGTTGGCTAATTCTAGCTTTCACCGGTTGTTGTGTCTGTCCGACATAAGGAAGTCCACAGGGACACCAAATGCAGTACACGACATTGCGTGTGTTGCAATTTGAGAAAAAGTCTAGCACACGGTTGTAATTCTTTTGGGTAAATGTGGTAGTGTTTTCCGTATAGGGACACGCCACACAGTTCCCACATTTGTGGTGGCCCAATACTGGTGGGAGACCCCATGCAGATTCAATAGTTCCTCTTTTCTTTGTGATGCTTTCAGTGGAGGACCTCACTAGATGGTCTTTTAGATTTTTAACCCTCTTGTATGCAAACATGGGTACTTCAATGGATGGATCGATGTTTTTGATCAAGTGCCAGTGTCTGGTAATGAGGTTGCGGATTTTGTTGGTATGTACCACAAATGTTGTCACACAGACAATCTTGTTAACTTCTTTCTGGGTTTTTGTGACAAGCAATTCTTCTCTTGGACAATACTATGCTCATTTGAGAGACCTTCTGACAATTCTGTTGGGGTACCCTCTAGAAATTAATTTGGTCTTTAGTATTTCTGCTTCTCTGAGATAGTCTTCCTTGTGAGCACAGTTCCTACACACTCGCAAGAATTGCCCAAATGGTAGTCCATCTCTCAGGGCTCTAGGATGGTGGCTTTTGTAAGATAATAGAGTGTTCCTCTCAGTGGGCTTCCTGTGAAGTGATGTGTATAGTTTGCCTTCTGTGTGTTGGATGTTGAGGTCTAGAAAGGCTATAGAGGATTTATGTAGGGTTGCAGTGAATGTCAAGTGTGTTTGGATTTGGTTGAGGTAGGAGACAAATCAAAGTTCTCTTTGTTACTGTTCCATACTAGAAAAATATTGTCTATGTACCTGTGCCAACATTTGATGTGTGCTTGTTGGGGGTTCAAATTGCTCAGTGCATAAGTCTGTTCCACATGATTCATATAGATATTTGCAAAGTTTGGAGCAAAAACGGCCCCCATGCTGGTTCCACAGCATTGCTGGTAGTATTGTCCATTAGACACAAAATAGTTAGTCTGTAGCGCTAACGTAGTAGTGAGATTATGAAAGAGGTTGGCACAGCCACCGGTCTGGGTCTGGTGTCTAACAGTTGTTCAATGATGACTATACTTTCATTTTGGAGTATATTGGTGTAGAGAAATGATATGTCCAGGGTGACCAGCCAATCTGTGGTGGTATTGAATGTGAGTCCTTCAACCAGGTTGATCATGTGCTTGGTGTCACGTACATAGCTATCTTGTCCTGGCACAAACTCTTTGATAAAAAAGTCAATGTACCTGCCAATAGGTTCCAGGATGGAACCACATCCGGAGAGAATGGGTCTCCCTGGTGGGTACGTGAGGTCTTTGTGTATCTTTGACAAAGTGTACAGGACAAGGGTCCTAGGGTTTTCGGCATTAAGATATTCAAACTCTTTTTTGGTAAGGAAGCCCTGTTCCAGGCCTTCAGTAGTGATGTGCATTATTGTGTTGCGGATGTCAGATATGGGATTTTGGGTTAGTTTTTTGTAGTGTTTTCAGTCAGAGATCTGTTTAGTAATCTCATTATCATAATCAGATTGTTCCTGTATTACGATACCCCCACCCTTGTCCGCTGGTTTGAGTATGATGGAGGTGTCAGTTTTGATAGTGTTGAGGGCTTGACGTTCCTGCAGTGTGATATTGTAGGGTGTGAATTGTTTCGAGTTTTTTAGGACATCTACACTGTTAAGGATACTTTTTTCAAATGTGATCAGTTCAGGGGGCATCATCCCTTTCGAGGGGTAGAAGGTGGAAGGTGGTCTAAGTCCTGTGACAGACTGGGTGTGTGCTGTATTCTCGATCTCGAAAAAATAATTTGAGGTGAATCTTTCTGAAAAATTGGAATAGTTCTGCCTCGAGATTGAAAAAATTGTTTTTTTCTGTGATAACAAATGAGAGACTTTTACTGAGTAGTGAAATTTCCGATGAGGATAGTGTGTGTTTGGATAGATTAAAGATGGGGATTGTCTCCATAGTAGTGATGTTGGAATCTAGTATGGTTGGGTGCCCCACTGGTAATGCTTGTTCCTGGTTTGTCGTTCCCCTGAGTACTGGTTCCAAACTCGCCTTTTGGGTTTTCCTCCCCTGTCTAAAAAAGGTTGGCCAGGGTGATTATCTGAGCGACTGGGACCGGCTTGGTTGTCTGAATCGCTGGACCCTCCTGATGATTCAGAGAAAGTCACTGGCTGGTTTCTTTTGAAGCGACCCCAGGTGTTTTGTCTATTTTGGTTGGGAAAGTTAGTGTAGTAGTTGTCTTTAAGATAGGGATAAGCCTGTTCCTTGTTGAAGTTTTTTATATCCTTTGATACCTTATCTGCTTTTTTCTTAAGCTCAAAGGAGTTAAATTCGTCAATTGATTTATTAAGTTTGTCTAATAGTACTTTCGCCTCAGCTACCCCGTCACCTCTAAAGAGTTCCTTCTCTAACTCCTCAATTTCTTTCAGTTCTGCTTTTGAGTGTTCTATGGCTGTCTCAACACCTAGTACCATCCAGTGACGCGAGCATGTAATAGAGATGCCACAACTGCCTTTGAATTTAGGATCTTCCCTGAAGATCCCTGGTACAATTTCTCACCTGAAATCCCTGTGGTATGATGCCTGCCCGTAGGTAATCTGACAGCATCCGAGCATGCAATTCCGTTCTTACGTGTTTCTTTTTCAATTTTTCTAGTTTCTCAATAAGTTGCTGTCTAGGGCTTGTAGAGTTACTTGGTACTTAGTTGAGCTCTTTCTTCCTTCTCTCCTAGAAGGGCCTAGGGCTGAATTACCGCCTACTTCTCGATGGCAGGGGAATAGCGCAATTGTCCCTTCGATTGTCCCTTGATGCAACTGACTCTGTGGGTAGGGCACTACCCTGGTCGGTTGCTTTGCGCCGCCATGTATGGCTGCACGACAGTCGTTTCCCATACAATGTTCGGGATTCTCTTCGGGATCTGCCATTCAATGGCGTGGACCTTTTTGACTGCTGCGCTGATTCAGCTGTGTACCGCCTCATGTCTGGTCTACAGTGACTTTCTGGCCTTGCGTCCTAGTTTTCTGCCTTGTGGCATCTTTTTCTTCTGCATAGGCGATGTTTCCTTGTTTGTTTTGAGTCCTGGGTTCTTAACGTAGTACCCGGATGGTGTAGGCGGTTGTTCCGCCCTCTTTGACTTTGTTCATTACAGCCGGTCGGCTGGTTCTGCCTTCTTTTCAGTCCTCTGACTGTGACCTTATCCCAAGAGGACCCCCCTCGCAGGGGTTAAGACTTACCCTACGTGGGGTATTTGCTGGCTATTATGTAGCTGCCTTCCTACAAGGAAGGCTTTGTACGCTCCTATGAAGTCTTCCTCACAAAGGTTCTTCTGTGGATCAGTCTGTCCTCTCCTTCTGCTGTTATGCGACCCACACGTTGGCGTCACTCTATTGCACTTTCAGTTAAAGTTGGGGTCTACGGTTGTCTGTAGTACTTCGTAGCATCAGTAGGGGTTCCCTACCATGATGCGCCTTTCCCAGGGGCGTTTTTCAGCTTCGCTGTGTTCCTCTTTGTCCATGTTGGCTGCTCTTCTTTTCTTCAGCCAGTGTCACTTGGGACCCCTTATTCTATTCCGTTCAGTCACAGTTTTTCCGAGGCTGACGCCCTGCCATTGTATAGTGCGAGGGCGGAGCCGCTGCGCGGCGCAACTCTTCAGTGTTTGCACGTAGTGTGGGGGCACCCTGGTATGTTCTCTATCGTATGGTGCCTGCGTTCTTTCTTCCACTTCTGCGGTGACTGGTTCTACCCTCCACTCTCCGGGATGGGTAGTGCTTTCTCGTACTTCAGCCATGTCTGGGCTTCTCTATAGGCAGTGGCGTCTTCGCCACGTACGTCTATGCTGAACACTGCCTTGTGCCCTCATTTTCTGGGCACTTCCCAAACAAGTTTTTTCCTATTTCCCTGCTGCCTTCCGCTTAGGGGTTTTACACGCTTCTGCTTTGGGTTCCTGCTGTAACACTCTCTAGGGGAGTGTTCTCTTCAGGATACTCACTTTCTTGGGTGGTCTTGTCTGTACATCCATACGCCATTACGTTGGTCCTGACTGTTTCCACTGTCGTATCCTGCTCCATCACCTCATCTGTCTAGTGGGAGACCGTAGCTCCTCCCGGACGGGTGGCTGATGTCGCTTACGGTACCGGACATTATCCTGTCCAACTCTGCTTCAACATGACTGTTGGTACTTATGGCGTACCCTTGTCTTGTTTTATGCACCGCATCCTTTTTAGATGTGTGTCTTTCTTAATTCATATCTACTCTGTGCTCTTCCCACAATGGGGTCACGCAGGCAACGTTCCTTGCTGCAGTGTCCGTGGTCTTCGCCCCGGTCTTCTCATGATGCCAGCTCTTGTATGTGTGTCCAGCTTGCCGGAGGCCCCTTTTTACCGGTTGCCTACTGGGTGATGCCTCCTTCACATCTGGGCTGCTCACGCTACCCTACGGGGGGATTTCACTATACATGGTGTGGTTCTGGCTTCCACACTGTATGCTTATATGTATTCCTGTATTCCACATGAATACAGTTTTACTGTGGTTCTGTTCTGGGTGCTTCTGCTTGTTGCCGTCCGCCATCTCACATGTCTTTGTTAAAAAGCGACTGCGTACTAGAGTGTCTTGTGTTCTGGTAATGCCGGCACTTTCTGGCCATGGGTCTGCATCCCGTCACTGCTGCTCCACGTATCTTTGCTGGTGCAGGTTCGGCACTGATTTTTTCCTCTGTTGTGCACACTCAACCGGTATGCGCGGACTCTGTCATACCGTTTTGTTCTCTCTCTGGGTCTTACTTCCAGTCGACACATCTGCTCCTGCGGAGCCTTCGGACCTAGGTTCAGTTCATCTTCTTTATGAAGGCATGCACTCTCACTTCCGCACCAACATTTCTGGCTCTGTGCTTCTTTCTCTCACCCCGGTATACACACAGGGGTTTTTGAGCTGTTCTTTAACGGCTTGTAGTGCCTTTGCCTCCTATTGTTTTCCTCTCTTTTCAGAGCTTCATGGTCTGGTTGCGCTGGCATTACTATCCCCACTGTGTTTCGTCACTTTGTTGACGGCTAAGTTCTTCTGAAACTTGGTGGGTTTTGGTCGCAGACCCGCCTCTTCTATGGGTATGGCTTTGGTAGCTATTCTAAGTTAAGAAATCTGCAGCTAGATGTCTCTATCAGAGGGACGAGTTACTTACCTACGGTAAGGATGTAACTGGTAGAGACACAGTCTAGCCGCAGATTCCTTAACGCCCGCCCAGCCTCCCCATTGTGCGAGGAGCTTTTCAGGATGGGTTTCCCCCATTCTCCTTCTTTCGGGTGGCTTTGTCTTCCTGCTGGGTCATTTTCACTTCACACCTAGACGGGATGCTTTATTCTGTTTTACTTGCTCTGCTCCACCCGTTCTCGTGATTGGGTGGTATGCTCATGTGTCCTGTGTCCTTTTACATCCCTACGCCCTGGGTTGTCATGTGTGAGGTCTGTTCATGTTCACTCCCCTTTCTCCATTGACCTTGGGGTCTCTTCCCTCCCCTGCAGTCCATTGGTTTGACGTCGACTGGCTCTGCCTCAGTCTATAACTCTCTTACAGGGGATACAACGTCCCTTTCTGGTACTGACTTTTTGTGGATTGTCAATGATCCTGCGTTCTGGACTTTTTGCCCATCACAGTTATATGTTATGGTTGCAGACTTTGTCATCTGTCCTGATGTTTTTCACCTCTTTTTCTGCCTCATGGGAGGGTTTAGCCTCCTCTTTTGTGGGGTTGCTTCTCAGAGCGGTGCTCTGCTCTTTCTTTCATTATTTTTCAGTATACCGTGCTTGGCACTGGACTTATGGCGCTGTTTTTCACCATTAACGTTCTTTTCTTTTTTATCGTTTTCGCACACTGTTCCCATACTCCCACAATTTTTTGCTGGTGGCTCCGCGTTGTGGCGCGGAAAGGTTTCTCCAACGAACACTGACATCAGCGCACCGGGCTTATATGGCCTCACTGACGTCACGTCTGTAGACCACTTCAGGGCGTAGCCGTGCGGCGCCGCCCCCGACGCGCATAAGTGCTGTAGCGGAAAGTTTTCTGGATCCAGTCTGACGCCTGGGGATATTCTAAGTTAAGGAATCTGCGGCTAGACTGTGTCTCTACCATATACATCGTTACCGAAGGTAAGTAACTCGTCCAATAATACTACCCACAAAGCGTGATGTTCAGTAACCACTTACTGACCCTGGAACCTAAAAGCAGAAACATCTGAGGATTCCCCTGCTGAGGAGCCAATGTTAAAAGTAAGTGGTCTTATTTTACTATTGCTACCATTATATTTTACTGCCTCTTATGGGTGTTTTCTCTTAGGCTTCTACCCACTCTTCTGACATGACACATTTGATTTCTCCCTCAGCGTGGCCAGTGGCTACCTGTACGTGACTATTGTGTACAACATTTCGGTCAGCCTGGCCCTGTATGCACTCTTCCTCTTCTACTTTGCCACGCGGGATCTGCTGAGCTCCTACAGCCCCGTGCTGAAGTTCATCATGGTCAAGTCTGTCATCTTCCTCTCCTTCTGGCAGGGTGAGTACTTTCTATTTCTCCATTCTCCCTAGGTAGACTGCTGACTCATCTTTTGTGCTACTGCCATCAGTCCTCCCCAGCTCGAAGTAACCCATTACATCACCATGTATTGAAAATGGTCCCACGGTGGCTCCCATGTTTAAACCTGTTTGTAGACCACTTTCTTCATGTGTGAACAATTATCCATTTCCCTTCCCTTGTCCCTTACTGGGCTTGCCCTATCGGAGCACCAACATCTAGTGATATCTAGTAAGGAAGAACCACAATCGTATTGCTTTGGAGGTAAATAAATGAATGAATATTAGTCTTATAAAGAGGGAACTTTGCCCAAAGGCGTCAATGCGCTGCGGATAGAGCCAAAGGTCACAGGTACATAGAGGGTTCCCAACACTTAGATGGTAAAGAGCCAGGTCTTCAAGGCCTTGCGGAAAATAGATTGGGACTCCTTGTCTGGAGATTGACAGGGGCAGAGTGTTCCAGAGTTTAGAAACAGCAACAGAGAAAGCTCTTCCTCCCCACCTGGCTCTCCTGAACCTAGGTTCCCCTTTCCTCCATGATCCCCAATATTCCCAATTTCAGTCTAAAATGTACTGGCCTTCTCGATATAGCAGACTGTTTTCCCTTTATAACACACCAGTACTGCTGCCGCTGATGGCAGTCAGGTCCTTTTAGTAGCATTGCAGTACTTGTCTGTTTTGGAAGAAAAAAATCGGTGAAAGTTTGAGTTATGAAAGACAAACTCATCCTTTACCTCGACAATGGACCTCATGGTTGCCCGCCAGGAAGTCCCACAGTCTGGGAATTCTAATGTGATCCTTTGCCTTGAAGCTGCACAGCAATGCTGAGTGGATCTCTTTTGTAAACCTACCCTCCAAAGTAATCCATCTCAGTGGCGCATGTAATCAGCTTAGCCTGACTTTAATGACTAAGGTTAGATTCGTGAGCAGCCTGAAGCCATACAAAAATGCCAGTAGGTGAGTTCCTTAAAATCTGAAACGTTCCTGCCTGAATGCAGGATTGTCCCTCGCCCCAAAACCCAGTAATTTGTAATGATCTGTGTTGCCTGATAGTAGTCTTGCAGGTCAGCTATGCCTACCACCTCCCCTAACCAATCGAAGTATTGAATACATCTGCTAAACAATATTCTAGCCTGTTTGCCTGACCAAAGGAAATTGTCGGAAATAGTTAAGTATTGTTAAGAAAAAAATTCTAATGGTTCCCAAAGTGGTAATTATGGAGGATGGAAAGTATCCCTGGGAGTGTTACC
The DNA here is from genome assembly GCF_964261635.1 of Lissotriton helveticus. Classification (NCBI taxonomy): domain Eukaryota; kingdom Metazoa; phylum Chordata; class Amphibia; order Caudata; family Salamandridae; genus Lissotriton; species Lissotriton helveticus. The sequence goes on from NC_136057.1 coordinate 1,371,483,399, forward strand.
ATCTTAAAAATGGCCACCCTACCTAAAATACTGAATAGACTTGCACTCCATCTCTTCACATCCTTTTTCATTTTGTCGTGGAGGGTGAATGTGTTCAGCGCCCAGCACTTTGAACATCATTGATGCATCCCCAAAAAAGGTTCAGGATGACCATTAGTCTCTGCCCGCACACCTGGGATCCTTTAGGAAGGGGAGCATATCTTCAGGGAACAGGGTCTCCATACCTTCTTCCCACTGAGATCCCTGCATTAGGCTATTTTTCTGATCCATTAGGTTAGTGGTCTATGAGTAAAGCAAATAAAGGGAGGGCTGGGGGCAGCCCACTCAAGTGCCTTGGAAAGGGTACCATTGACTCAAAAACTCACCCTGGCCTGGTATAAATGGCCAGAGCATAGGAGAGGAATCATGGACTACAATTTAATTTGTGCAGACCTTTATAGATGAAATTGTAAGTTAAACAAATGCTTTTTTGAAATCCATTAGAACTGAGCATGGGGTGTCAAATTTCATGGATGTGGGCATGTGCCGACTTGACCTTTCTAAGACAGTGCCCCAGCCCAGCATAACCCAGTTTTGATTCTCTGTGCACTAAAGAGATGTTGACTATCCCCAGCCTGGTTCCATTCAACATTCAACAGATATTTGGCTTCCACATTCTTGTGTGATATTGAGCAATAAGATGAGCAATGATCAATCAATCAATCAATCATATCAGTTGTAAAGCGCACTACTCACCCGTGGGGGTCTCAAGGCGCTGGGGTGTGGAATGCTGCTACTGCTCGAAAAGCCAGGTCTTGAGGAGTTTTCTGAAGGTCAGCAGGTCTTGGGTCTGCCGTAGGTGGATGGGGAGGGTGTTCCAGGTCTTGGCGGACGAGGTGGGAGAACGATCTGCCGCCTGAGGTCGCTCTTCGGGAAGCGGGGGACTGTAGCGTGGTCGGCAGAGCAGAGCTGGCGGGTAGGGGTGTAGAAGCTCAGTCGTCTGTTGATGTACGTTGGTCCGGTGTTGTGGAGTGCCTTGTGTGCGTGGGTGAGGAGCTTGAAGGTTATCCTCTTGTTGACCGGGAGCCAGTGCAGGTCTCTCAGGTGGGGTGTGATGTGGCTGCGGCGAGGGATGTCGAGGATCAGGCGTGCAGAGGCTTTCTGTATGCGTTGGAGCCGTCTCCGGAGTTTGGCCGAGGCTCCTGCGTAGAGGGCGTTTCTATAGTCCAACCTGCTGCTGACAAGGGCCTGGATGACTGTTCTTCTCGTTTCAGTGGTGATCCACTTGTAGATCCTACGGAGCATGCGGAGGGTGTTAAAGCAGGAGGAGGAGATGGCGTTGACTGTTTAGTCATGGAGAGGGTGGAGTCGAGGATGACCCCTAGGTTGTGTGTGTGGCCGGTGGGTGTTGGAGCGGTTCCCAGTGCGGGCGGCCATCAGGAGTCGTCCCAGGCTGAAGGGTTGGATCCGAGGATGAGGACCTCTGTCTTGTCCGAGTTCAGCTTTAGTCGGCTGTTCCTCATGATCCAGAGGTTTCCCCTGCTTCAGAAGGACAGAGTTTGCCCCACAGAGATCCTCCAGAAAATGACCAGCCACAAATACCTCATTAAACATGTTTAGAAGGTGAGAGGTCGGAAAAGACTCAAATTCGTTTAAAACACACCAGAAAAACCATTCGGGCAAGGGTCTTCCCAGATTGTATCCCAATTCCCGCCTCCCCTACTTCCTCAAACTTTAATAAAAGGTCTTGAGCATCTGAACCAGTCTCCGTAGGGTTTAGGTGGATAAGTCCTGTAATATGGAATAGAGAACAGTTCTGTCTCTGTTGGCAGGTACACCTTGTTTGGACACCTGTAGTGATTAAAAAAAAGTGACTGTGATCATGTGGGCCTCGGCCACTTGCTGACCATCCACCTTGTGCGTCACTCTTGAAGAAGTTTCTCAGTTAGCCAGTTAATAAATGTGTCTGCCTGCTTTTTGCCCTCATGCCTTCTGCATTACTGTGATGCCATCCACATTAGGCCTAGCCATAAATCGGGCAAATTTATATTGCAGTTCGGCCACTTCCAGCAGACGATGGAGGGTGTGGTCCTGCGGGGCCTCAAAGCCATTCTACATAAGTATCTCTGTCTCCAGTGCTTCCATCTGACTCTCCTGTTCCATATCCTTATTTGGAAGATATACCATAGCTTGCCCTCAGATCATCACTTTAATGGCCTCCCATAGTAAGGGGACAGATAGTACTGACCCAGAGTTAGGATGGAAGTAGGTGTTGCTGTTCCAGCAAGAAGTTGATAAATCCCCTCCATTAAATCCCAGGTGTTCAAACGCCAGATAGCACGAGGTTCCACCCACATGTGGCTTCGTTGCAGTTCCATTGCATATAATGGTGTTGTCCTGTGGCCATCAGAACCTGGGTATACAGTTATAAACTACAAAGAGTTCTGTTGGGTGATGCAATTCTTCACCAAGAATTGTAATTAATGTTGACCATTCACCATTGATGAAAAAGGGTTACACAATGATCCCTTTAAAAGATATGAACAACTTGCTCCTGAAAAACAAATCAGATAAAACCACAATTACCACACAATCTGTAGTTGCTAAATAAATATACTATTTATCCTATACCTAATATTTCTTCCGCATGATACATATTGTTCACTTTTTTTATATGTATATGATCATCTGCCCATAAGACATATACTGCATACATCACGGAACATATACATAGTGAGAATAACAAATCCCAGTGCTTACACTCAAAACTGGAGACCATGAAAACATATAAAATATAATGTCCAAAGATTGAAGTTTAAGATATCCTTATATCTTCGTTTTCTATCAGTTGCAATAGCATTTCTTTTGCTGGGTCTCACTGACAGGGCAAGGTCACCAGTTGTACGTTGCGTTTGGTTGCACCCTTGATCTACAATGGGTCTTTGTCCTCCACCTACTCCGAGGCATCCTCCGGTGTATCAAAAAAGTGACCTTTGCCATTGAAAAGACCTTTCAATTTAGCTGGGTTGTAGTTGCATAGAGATTAGCTTTTGTATAACTCCTTCCTATGAAGCATTTTATTTGTTGCTCGGTATTAAGAACCTAGGGATGCTCCTTTGTTGAGGCTTTGAAATCCAAGGCTGGTATGTGACGAAGGGTCCAATTTCTATGTTGATAAAAAGGGTACTTCGTCGCAACGGCGACACAATTTCTATGTTGATAAAAAGGGTACTCCTTGGTGACGCAGTACCCTTTCCGCCAACTTAATGGTCTGTTCCCCAGAAAGAAAAGTGGGCAAACCTTTGTTGTAACCATGACGGCTGTGTAACCTCCACTTCCTCTGGTATGCTCAGCACCCAGATGTTTCACTGCAACCTCCCATCCTCATCTTCCGCCATTTTCTCCTGGTGTTTGGATGTTCTAGAAGACAGGTTGCAGTGCTTTGTAATGTGTGGAACGAGTCTTCTACCACTGAAACATGACCCTCTGCTACTTGATCCATTACTTTGTGAACATCTTGTTAAGACAGCAATGCTTCCTAGCCAACCTCTCCGATTTTATCTTCATTGGAGATGCAAGTATCCCTGATTGCGTGGAATATCACTGTGGCTGAGTTCAAAGTCCGACTTGTCATATCCTCTTCCCTCCCTCTTACTTTCTCTCTCCTGCTTCCGCATCCTGCCCTCCCCATTTCCTGTTTCTTCTGAAACTTACATTTTTTTCATCTCACCCCTCCCCCATTGCAAATTTACCCTTCCTCAACCCTACCCTTAATTGTCCCCCATCCTCTTGTCCTCTCTCTCCTTTCTTTTTCCTGCCCCTGTCCATCTAAGCCATCCTCCTTTCATCCTCTTAAACCTTACTCCTCTCACTATTATTTGTCAGGGTTATTTTCCTCCTCTCTGCCTTTCGTCTCATCGTCATTGTCATTCTCTTGTTCTTGTCTTCTTTTTCATCCTATTTTCTTTAACCTTTCATCTTTCCTCCTCATATTCACCATCTCACTCTTGTGCCTCCTCTCACACTTACTCATTTATTTAATAACACTCCCATCCCTCAACTTTCACATCCTATCCCTTTTTGTATTTGTCCCACCAATCTTGCTATCACCCTCTTTCTCTCCTCAGGCATGCTTCTGGCTATCCTAGAGAAGTGTGGGGCGATACCCAAGATCCACTCAGCAGAGGTGTCAGTGGGGGAAGGCACTGTAGCTGCTGGGTACCAAAACTTCATCATCTGCGTGGAGATGTTCTTTGCAGCTCTTGCCCTGCGTCATGCTTTCACCTACAAGGTCTATGCCGAAAAGATGCTGGATGTTCATGGTAAGTTTGTGAGTGTGTGGTAAAGACTCCTCGCTTCCAACTGTATGTGTCCGGTACCCCAGGCATCTGTGGCTCCCCGAAGTTATCATAATTATGGAATATACGTTTCATGTTTACAGTTGTAAGTAAGGGATTAAAAAATGTAAAGAGGCAAAGTGACGGAGATTAAAAAAAGCCTAAGAGTCCCAAATGAAGTAAAGCAACTTGGCAACTACAGTTGTAAGAGGGCTGCCTTGTGTGTGGCTGTCAACAAACACAATCTGAAAATGTGCTTCTTACCACCAACAGAACTTGGTTTTAAGACATGGCTAGATCCTACAGAGCTGGGGACAGCAGGGGAATGGAAACTGCCAATAAAAAAGAGGGAAGAGAAAGCAAACAAACTTATGAGTGGAGCATAAAGGCAGAGAAGGGTTAAGGAATGTAAACAGTATTTGATCTGCTGAGGGTTACTGTGGGGAAAACGGAGTAGAAACTTCTCAGGAGTAGCGTTTAAAGGTGAGAGGGCAAAAATTGCTGAGGACAGCATGGAGACAAAACAGAGTAATACAACTTTGGGATATGGTCGAATGGAACAGAATAGGAACAATCTGGCAGCATAGCGATGAGATCTAAGTGAAGCCGGCAGTTCTGAGGAAGGGGAGCAGTGGAACTAAACAAGCATGGGACAGAGGGGCACAAGGAGCTACTAAGCAAAGAGTGATAATAGTTTTCTGAAAAGGAGAAAGCATGGAAATGGAGAGAGGAGTGGGATAATGAAGGAGCGCCAGAGCAGAGGAACATTGAGACAGGACAGCGTAAAATGCTGAGTAAAGTGTTTGTAAGAAGATAAATGAAGGGCAGCATGGTATTTGTTAGAAGTAACATGAAAGGCAACAAAAACTTTTGATGAGAGGAAACGGATGGATAAAAACTGCAGAAAAGGAAGCACAGATTGTGAAGAAACTAGAGATACAAATGTGTAGGGGCAAGAGCGTGGCAGAGATGAGAGCAAGGGCAAGAACTGCATGTTGGCTGGCGTAAAATAGGGGGCAGAGGAATGGGAAAAGAGATTTAATCTGCTTCTAGGAGAGGGAGAGGTGGAGAGCAGTATTTGCTGTAGGATACGCAACTAAGATCTATTGAACAGAAGATAAACTAAGGGGGAGAAATAAAATTGCTTTCGAAAAGTGAAGATTGTGAAGTAGAGTAAGATGGTTTGGGTGTTTTAGCGCATACTATATTAGTTAACTCTCAAACCCTGCTTACCGGAGAGGACCGTGAGAGGTAAGGATGGAAAACCGGACTTAGTGGAAAACAATGTATGATATAGGTGGATGGGGGGCAGGAATTACTTGGATAGTGGTGGTTGATTGGGCCAGAAGTCAAACTGAGGAAGAGGGGAAAATGGGGAGTGCTGGAGCTGCTGAGGGTAGAATAAGTGAAGCAGGAATGAACTGAAGTGAAACTGGAAAGAGTAAGAGGTGAAACTCCTGAATGTAGCTCATAATGTATTATGCATTCACCCCCTGTGGTTCTGTAAGCCACATTTAACAGGGACAACAGGCACCAATGGCAAAGAGTTAATATAAACCTCTGCAGTGTTTCTTATCTCTCTCTTCATCTGCCTTTCAAGCTCTAGTTTGCTCTTGGGCATTTCTGGTTCTTCCCTATATTCCCTTACTTCTTTTTTCACGTATTTTTCTCGTATCTCCTTTTTAAACCCTCTTGTCAAGCTTCTTTGTTCCTTTCTTTCTCTAAAGCTTTCCTACTCTTTTCTCCTAATATTTTTCTTCCTTTACTGTTTTTTTCTACCTGCCTCTCGTCTTTGCCTGTGCAGCTCCAGTCCCATCATACGGCGGTTCATACGGTAGGTGCTGCTTCCTGTTTCTGAGGCTGTCCTGCCTGCTTTCATCTCATGTCTTTCCTGCCTGCACATCCATCTTCTTGTATTTGCACCATACTTGTGCCTGCATCCTACACCGCTTGTTCCTGTCAGAAATCCAGTGTTAATGTGTCATTGCTAGGTGTTGAGCATATGGGGGAGGTGTTACTGTCCTGACCCATTGGGGCTTCAGAGATTCAGTAGGCTCCAGCCTTGCCCCTATTTCTCGCTTTGTAGAACTCCATATCATCTGACTTCTCATACAGGCAGTGCTCATTCTCACTGAAACATCATGGAATGATCATGTTCCTACTGTGACCCTTGACAAAGTAATTGATGTCTTTTTTTTTTTTAAGTGTTTGGCTATGTTGCACCCTCCTGGTTTAACTTAGTGCTTTGACGTGCTATAACCTAAATGTTGTTGAATAATATGCAAATGCTGGCCCTAAAATACCCTAACTGTATATACATTTTTTTAAAGTCTCTTATGTGCATCTCATAAATCGTTCAGAATGGTATACTAAGACTACATAGCTGCAGACGTGTGGAATTATGCTGGCCTAACGTAATGGCATTGAAATAATGCTGTCCTGTGTGCTGGTCTAAACTGTTAAGAAATAGAGGCCATCACAGGTTTTATGGTATGGCTAGAGTGACCTATTATCCAGAATTGGCGTATTCCCCGTTGTCCGGCTGGGAGCCTTCAGTAGTTCATGTTAACATAGCGGTGAATATATACATTTAAATTACCATGAACTATAAGTAATCTATCCACCTCCAACTCTGACCAGCAAGTTGGAGAGACTCCGAGCTCCAAGTATCACAAAGGCACCAGCTGTTTGATTTTTTTTTTACCACATGTCAAGCTCACAACAGAGAACATTTAGAAGTCTGCTGTGTCAACTAAAATCTTTTTCCATTCAACTTGGTGGTTAGTCTTTCTCTGGGACCCTTTCAACTGCCTGCAGTTTGACCCTTTTTCTGCACCTGGGAGGCTAACCTCTGAGAGTTCCTGTTGGGGGGCTCATTTTCAGGCCACATGCTTCATGTATAGCCCAATTAATCTATGTGGAAAATACTCACAAGAAATTCATGTTAGAGGCATGTGGGCTGTTGAATTCATATCTTAGCATAGATCGCCGCCTAGTGTTGGGTCCGGATGTTTGCACCTTGTTGTCTTGGAAGAGTCTTCGAAGTATCACGAGATAGGTGACTCCTCCCCTGGACTACAGTGCGCATGGGCATCTTCTCCATCTTCAGATTGTTTTTCTCCGCCATTGGTTTCGGATGCACTTCGACAACTCCAACTTCGGGACCGAAGTTTTCCAAGATTCAAAGGCCGAAAACCTTCAACTTTCGACGGTATTCTTTCCGCTTGGTATCCCTCGACTCGACAACTCTTTCCATCTATATCTGGTCGCCGACGCGGGCCGTTGGGCCTTTTCGACGCCACATGGGCCTCCTGCCGATGGAAAGGACCTCGTTCAAAAGATGCCCACAATGTCGATCCAAGTTTCCACATAGCGACAAGCATACAGTATGCAACAGGTGCCTATCTCCGGAGCACAATGGAGAAAACTGCCCAGCTTGTGCTCAGTTCCGGTCGAAGAAGACTATCCAGGACCGAAGAGCTGCCCGACTAGAGATGCAGCGGCAGGCACCAGAACCAGAAAACATTTTCGAGGACGAACATGAACTTCCAGAGGCAGCGGACTCAGACTTAGAGCTAGTCACCGTAGAAGACCAGTCGGACTCCGATGACGAGATCACACGGGGCAAACCGTGAGTACCAAAGCCCCTACCCTGCCTCTACCTCCATCCAAGGCTCCGGTCAAAGCATCGCCCAAAAGCGTTAGCCGAGACCAAAACATAGCTTCAGAAGCCCCGCCTTCCAGCTCGGCTACGAAGACTACACCTAAGCCTTCCGGTACCAAGTAAAACACTTCCCAAAAAGACTGTCGATTCAAAAAAGGCCACAGAGCCGAGAACGGGCACCGACACCAAAAGAATTGTGGACCCGAAAAAGAGCGTCGACACGAAAAAGGTCGTTGATCCGAAAAAGTCCATCGACCCGAAGACAGTTGTTGATCCTAAGAAGACTGTTAGTACACTTACACTTTGGATTTGGACAGTGGACCTGTAAGACAACGAAAAGGCACCAACCCTATGTTTTCACAAACCAAAGTCTTTTTGTCATTCTGTGTGCTGATCCCAAAGTGCCCTCTGTCCAGGGGCACCACCCTTCACATATAGGGTGAATAACAATTCGCTTGAGTTCAGAATAGCACCGCTTAGTGGATAAGTCCAAACAATGAACAAAATCACTTAATTATTGTCCTTATTGATACGCTGAGTCTTGGTGTATATTTCAATATATATTTAATGTTCCTGTGAAAAAGATTTTTGAATAATAGCCAGCCAACGCGTTTCGTTCTAAAACAGAACTTCCTCAGGGCTGAAATATTAAAAACCCATAAAGAACAGATTTTATAACCCCTATGTCTGTAGACAAACAAAGGTATAAATCTACTATATACATCAAATCCTACATACAATAATGAAAACAATAAATGCATGACGTATACAAAAAAATATATATATATATATATATATATATATACACAATGTGAATGTTCCAGTGAGCCCAGGCCAAAATAGACTGTATATAGAACCTGAAACAGGACATATAGCAGTTTACAGTAAAAACAAGAGAAGACTTGACACTGAAGCTCCTTTTCCTGTTCCTCCTAAGAAAAAAGACTTTGGGACATCCCCTTCAAGACCTTTTACACCTCCTCCTTTCACCCCTAACATGCCTTATGTTCCATATTCTCCTACACCTCCACATTTTGATGAGGGAGAAGACATGGGTGAAGATCCTCAACAGGATTTTATGGACCCTGACGATCAAGGAAACCAAGATACCACATGGGGCGATCAAAACGATCCTGATGACCCATATGATACACAACCCATACCCGATCCCTCCACATACCCCACAAAGCCATCTCCTACTGACGACACTGTCGCTTTTAACCAGCTAGTAGACAGAGCAGCTCAGTATCATGGCGTAGACATGCACACTGACCCTATAGAGGAGGATTTCCTATTTACCACCTTCCCAACATCAGAGAAGACTGTACGTATACTACCTATGTTAAAGGGAGTACTAAGGCATGCATCAGACATCTTTAAAGACCCAGCTAGAGCCCGGGTACTCAATTCAAGAATTGAAAAGAAATATAAACCATCCCCTACAGACCCCTCTTATATCAAGGCTCAGCTACCACTAGACTCTCTAGTTGTTTCTAACGCTAGGAAAAGAGCGAATTCGCAAACAACAGGTGATGCCCCCCTCCAGACAAGGAGTCAAAGATTTTAGAAGCCTTAGGCAAAAGAGTAGCTTCTCAAGCGGCTAATGCATGGAGAATTGCCAATACCCAAGCTCTCCTAGCACGCTATGACAGAGCACACTATGATGAACTGGAAGGGTTATTATAACACCTACCAGAACCCTATAAGGCAGAAGCAAATGCACTAATACAGGAAGGGAAATTCATCGCCAATGCATCCATAAAATGCGCCCTTGATGTAGTGGATACATCCACTAGGTCTGTCAACACTAGTGTGTTACTACGCCGGCATGCCTGGCTCCGCATTGCTGGATTTAAGAATGAAGTGCAGTCTACCATACTCAATCAACCCATTAACCAGGATTTCTTGTTTGGCCTTGCAGTGGATACCATCTTAGAAAAGATGACAAAAGATATGGACACTGCTAAGCCCATGGGTGCACTTCAATTTCAACAGTCTCAAAGCTCCTTTCTTCGCTCCTCTTTTCGAGGCTCAGGCAGAGGCAACACATCCCAGGCCTCTTCCTCATTTAAAAGTACTACACAAAGCACCTTTAATAGAGGCTCCAATAGAGGAGGTTATAGAGGGAACAATAACAAAGGCAGAGGATGTGGCGGTAACTACACCAGAGCCTCCACCACCACCACCAAACAGTGACTTGTTCACACTCCCTCCAGACCATTTAACACCAGTCGGAGGGCGAATAACACAATTCCTACCAGTCTGGAACGCCATCACTACAGACAGGTGGATGAGACAAATTATCCAGTATGGTTACTGCCTGGAACTCATTTCTACTCCACCCAACATACTGCCCAAACACCGTCCAATGTCCAAAGAACACATCACGCTGTTACAACAAGAGGTGCTCTCCATGCTACAAAAAGGTGCTGTAGAGCCAGTCCCATTTCAACATCAAGAGACAGGAGTATATTCTCTATACTTCCTCATCCCCAAAAAAGACGGATCCCTCAGACCAATATTGGACCTAAGACCTCTGAACCAATACATACTATCAGAGCATTTCCATATGATCACTTTACAACAAGTGCTCCCACTGCTCCAGCAAGGCGACTTCCTTGCTACATTAGACGTCAAAGATGCATACTTTCACATCCCTATACATCAAGCTCACAGGAGATACCTCAGGTTCACAATCGAAGGTCACCACTATCAATTCAAAGTTCTCCCCTTCGGGGTAACTACAGCACCAAGGGTTTTTACAAAATACCTAGCAGTAGTAGCTATATAGTTCCAATGTCCAGCCGGACATGGATTTTTATTTTTGTGATATTCTGGAAATAAAGTAAAGGATATATGAACAACAACATTTACAGTAGGGCACAGTCCTGTACCATACAGTTGGGGGGAAGGTGTGCAGAAGTCAACGGACAAAAACGTTTTAGGACAAACAACAATTGTACAGATACAGGCAAAGACTGAGCAGATTGGTCACTTGCATTTCGGTATATAAAAGGGTTTAGCAAGTAAAACCAAAATAGTAATCACACAAGTTAGGCACAATGGTCATATGTGACACTATTAAAGAAAGTCGACGTTTCGATCCCTTGCTCAAAGATATAGGGGATCATCATCAGGACTAGAACATTACAGTTGCCTGGTATATACAGTTTAAGCCGCGGTCCAGGAGCGGGGAGGCTCAATAGATAAAGGGCCAGCCTGAGTTCGACTTGATGAGTGTGGTTAGAGACCGCTTTTGGCAAGCGAGCGGAGTCAGTACTCCGAAGGGAGCGTGAAACAATGCTTGAGGCTCCCAGGTGTGTGAGGTTCCTACGATGGGCCTCCTGGATTTTTCACGTCTGTTGGTGGATATACGGACTCGATCCCGCTTGATAATGCGGTGGTTAGCAAGAATGTGCTAACGGGAGGATTTGCAGCGATGTAGGGCTGAAGCACATCGCTTATGGAAGTGGACGATTCCACAAAACATTTATCTCCTGGCAGAACATCTCCCAGGAATAGACAATCAGATGGCAGATCTACTGAGCCGACACAGTCAACAAGTAAAGGAATGGGAGATTCACCCTCTAGTTTTTCAACCGTTCTTCCAAAAGTGGGGACATCCAGAAATAGATCTGTTTGCCACAAACGAAAACTCAAAATGCCCGTCCTTTGCCGCCAGGTTCCCACACCCGTTGTCACAAGGCAATGCGATATGGATGAACTGGTCAGGCAGATTTGCGTACACTTTTCCACCAACCCCACTGATTCCATTAGTGGCACGCAAACTAAGGCAACCGTCACTCACAATGATCCTGGTTGCTCCCACATGGGCAAGACAGCCGTGGTACACGACACTCCTGGAACTCTCTGTAGTCTCCCACCAAAGGCTGCGCCTTTTGCCACAATTGCTGACACAGAACCATGGAGAAATCAGGCACCCAGATCCCAATCAGATGAACCTAGCGATCTGGCTCCTGAGGTCTTAGAGTTCGGATATCTTAACATGCCTCCCGACTGCATGAACATTATCAAGGAAGCCAGGCTATGCAGCTAAATGGAAAAGATTTGTCATTTATTGTAATAATAATCAAATCAATCCATAGGATGCCTCCATCCAAAACTTAATTTGTTACCTGCTACATCTTCAAAGATGTAACCTAGCATACTCATCAATAAGGCTACACCTTGTTGCTATAGCAGCATATCTTCAAAACAGACAACATGTCTCCCTGTTTAAAATACCACCTATCAAAGCTTTTATGGAAGGACTTAAAAGCATTATCCCTCCAAAGCATCCACTTTCTCCAGTCTGGAACCTAAACATAGTACTTACCAGACTCATGGGACATCCCTTCGAACCACTTCATTCATGTGAACTACAATTCTTAATATGGAAGGTGGCTTTTTTAATTGCCATTACCTCCCTCAGGCGAGTAAGTGAGCTACAGGCACTAACCATTCAGGAACCTTTCATGCAAATACACCACAATAAGGTAGTCCTCCGTACAAACCCTAAATTTATGCCAAAAGTTATCTCCACTTTTCACATCAATCAGTCCATAGAATTGCCAGTTTTCTTTCCAAACCCGCAATCAGTAGCTGAAAGAGCTCTACACACACTAGACGTTAAAAGTGCTCTACTATATTATGTTGGCAGAACAAAATCATTCAGAAAGACAAAGCAACTATTTCTTGCCTTTTCACCACAACATAAGGGTAATTCCATTTCCAAGACAGGAATAGCCAGATGGATCGTTAAATGCATTCAAATATGCTATCAAAAAGCAAAGCGCACTTTAACAGTTCCCCCAAGAGCACACTCGACGCGCAAAATGGGGCATCCATGGCTTTCCTAGGAAATACTCCCTTAGAAGACATATGCAGGGCAGCTACATGGTCTACCATACACACTTTCACTAAACACTACTGTGTTGACGTGCAAGCTAAGCAACAAGCTGCTGTAGGCCAGGCTGTCCTTAAAACTCTTTTTCAAACCACTGCAGCTGGTACAGGTAACCACCGCTAGAGGAGAAACTGCTATACAGTCTATGCTAAGATATGAATTCAGCAGCCCACATGCCTCGAACGGAAAATGCTACTTACCAGTATGCATCTGTTTTTGGCATGTAGGGCTGCTGACATTCATATCGCCCACCCTCCTCCCCGGTGCCTATCACAGCTCCAGGGTTACCTTCTTAACATACATTTACATGGTCATCTCTTACTTTTCTATACTCCATCTTTGCCACAATGGCGAAAAACAATCTGAAGATGGAGAAGATGCCCATGCGCACTGTAGTCCAGGGGAGGAGTCACCTATCTGGTGATACTTCGAAGACTCTTCCACGACAACAAGGTGCAAACATCCGGACCCAACACTAGGCGGCGATCTATGCTAAGATATGAATGTCAGCAGCCCTACATGCCAAGAACAGCTGCATACTGGTAAGTAGCATTTTCCTTATTTCTTTTACAGATCTGGCCATTTGACTTAGAAATGTGACATTTATCAAACGTTCAGCTCAAAAGCCTTTAATGACAGGGGAAGATAGACTTCTTGAAGCCTTGAAAACTGAGTCTCTGGGTACTGGGTTGTGAAGAGTGCATCTCCACCATCTGCCAAAGGGTAAAACCATAAATTAGGGCTGGTCAGAGCCTCTTTCTCTAAATCTCTTGTGACGCACCTTAAAACCCTCTGTCTACTGTTGAGATATAGATATCTGGCTCTTGTGGTGAATCTCTTGAGAATACCAAGATTTCCAGGCCTGTTGATTCTACCTTGACAGCTGTGCTAGTTGTTTCTTACAGCTCCAAAAAACACTTTTAAATAGCCTTTTCTTCTAATTCCAAGTTGTTGGCGACCCTTCTGTCAGCCAGCCATTTGTTTGTGTTGTTTACCTTTTTGTTGCAGGTTTCACAACGTTTGATGGGGTGACAGCTATTCTGTCAAAGACTGCATTTTCGGATGTACAGCTTGTAAACAGCTTGCAGTCTTTGACAGAACAGCTTGTATTCAAAGTAGATCTTTGCTGTCAATAATTTCGCTCATTCTTAATATGACAGCAACCCTTCTCCAACATTTGATCTTTTATGTATTCATATGCTTGAATAATCCCCATTGTCAGGCTGGGAATCCCCGGTACATTAAAATAGCTGTATACAGTGTATAAATATGCAACAAATAGTACATCATGCAAACACGCCACAGGCCTGAAACAACACAGTATGTTTAGTAACATACCCACCTCATTTGAAAGACTTCAGCCAGTGAGGTGGAAGCTCAAACCTTTACTCCCCCCTAGAGGCCATCAGCGCTGAGAGTTCTACTGCATATCGTGTGTGAGCGAGTCCCTGTCTGAGCTCTGCTCTAACCTTTCTGTGAACCTGAAATTGTTAATCTGCTCTGGATTTGAAGCAGCCCTTTCATCTGCTTTACTGTACTGTGAGTTGTTTTTGGGGAAAGATTGTTTCAAGTTATGTACCAGGGAGATCTTTGGTCTGACAAGTACCTGTCACCATGGCTGACCAGGAGAAGAGATCCCCTTTTAACACCTGTTTATCTTGTGGCAGCAAAAAATTTACACTGATGACCCACATTCTCAGTATAGTTATTGCCTTTATCCTAAACATAAGTCAGCGGATTGCAAGATTTGTAAGTCTATCTCCACTAAGACTCTTAAGGACAGAATAAACAAAGGAGGTTGCCATTAAAGAGAATTTTCCACCTTCTGAAAGAGATGCCCCCTCTTCAAATGAAGATTCCTTGAGAAGTGCCCCTCCAAGCACTTTGTTAAGGCAGCGCACAAGAGGAGACTAGTTCAGTTTCCTGATCATGATTTGTTTTGTATAGTGCTTGCAGTCACCTCCTCTGCTGATAAACCCAAGTCTAAGCACTGTAGGGACTCACCTGTGGCAGAAAAGAAAACCTTCACAGGAATTCTTGTCAACATCGAGACAGTTGATGGCAAGGTCTTTGGCTTCATCGTCGTCGTCAAACCGTCGGCGTCAAGCATTCAGAGAATGAAGGCAAGGTTGGCGTTGAGCATACCGTTGATGGCAAAGACCATGCCTTTGACAACCATGCCATTGATGCTGATGAACTTACCGTCGTCGACACCATGCCTTCTAGGACAACGACCATGCCTTTGAGGGCGACGACCATGCTGTTGAGGGCGACGGGCATACAGTCGACTGCAGCACCATTAGGATCCACACAATCAAAAAACATTGCAGGAGATGTTTTTTTCAATTTTAAGGGTGATGAATGAACCTCCAGTGCAGTGTTTGCAGTCAGATAAAGAAGAGGCTAGTGATTATGCCTCATTGACAGCTTATAGTCCAACACAATTAGATGTGAAGAATGTCCCAGATTCTGCCAAACAAGGAAAGCAAACGTATTGACAATCTGAGTCTGAGATTTTCTTCAAAGGCAGCAATATCATTTAAGACAGCCAAAGCCCTGGCGATTCTAGGTCGTTATGATCACCAGATGTGGCATGAGATAGATTAATTACCGGGTCTTATCCCTGAGATAAGAGGGAAATGGTGACAGCTGTTCTAAAGTAAGGAGAATTAACCTTCTTTCAATATTGATTGAGCAGTGGATGCTACGAATATTGTTTTTTGCCAGTTGACAGGAGGTATTGTACTACGTAGGAAAGGCTGGTTAAAATCTTCAGCCTTCTGTACTGATGTCTAATCTAAATTTTACCCGTGCATGTTGATTGAAGCTCTGCAAGGCCTTAAGACCAACACTGATACAATACCTGAATGCATTAGAACAGTTGCAGTATCTCAGATTTTGATCACCTACATTGCTTCACAGTGATCACAAAATTTGAAAGCAAGATCCAACCAGTATGTATTATCCTAAAAGACAGTCTGGATACGTTCAAGATTACTCCTTTAATCGAAACCAAAGACAAACTTCTCTTGCCCCAGTATTGGAACTTTCATAGATTCCTATGCTTTGTATCATTCCCCGTCATCAGCCTGGGAGCCTCGGTAAATAGAAAATACCATAGCAGTATGTACAAAAGAGAAAGTAAGGCCTAGGCCTCATCTCATTTTGTAGCCTATCTACCTCTTTTTGTAAAAGAGACCAAAAGTTTGCAACAGCCAATCAGATTAGCCTCACCCCATAGAACCCTCCTGAGAGAGCCTCAGATTTTCTACCGCACGTTGTGCTAAGGGAGTCTCCACTGAGCTCTGCTCAGTTTTCTCTTCAACTTTGGATTTCTACACCTTTTTCTCTTCAGGATGTCTGAAAAGAAAGCTTTATTCAAAGCTTGTGCTACTTGCTCAAAGAAGAGGCTATATGTCGAAGATAAGCATAAAGATTGCATTTATTGCTTATATCCTGATCACAAAGCCACTGAGTGTAAGATCTGCAGGACCTTCGCCACCAAAACTCTGAGAGATCGAGAAGGAAGACTTCTGACTTGGCTACAGAAGATGAAGGTTCTGTCTAGTGACAGTGAAGATTCTTCCTCAGCTACATTTTCAAGGAGGTCTACAAAAAGGGGTAGGTCTTCCCCTTCTACTTCAGCCGAACCTCCTGCTTAAGCCTCTCAAAAGACCTCTGAAAGGTCTAAAAGGCTTAGTCCCAAAAAATCTCCTCACCACCCAAAGGTGAAAGAGGGACATCTTCCTGAGGTGTCATCTGGAAAAAAGGCAAGTCAAGGCCTTTCTGTTGCCTCTTCGCCATCAGAAAAGGAGAAGATCTACAAGAAACCTTCGAGTACGCCTCAGGAGGCGAAAGGAGAGAAGAAAATTCATCCGTCGGCGACAATCTCCTCAGGTACGCCGCCGATGACGTAAAAAGCTCAAGTGGTTTCAATTTGTGCTCAGTCGACGGGCCCGTCGTCGAGAGCTTCGCCGACGACATCGTCGACGATGACTCAGTCGACGTTACATGCTACGTCGACGAGACTAATAACCTCGACGTCGACGTGATGTCGCCAACGATAGTGTCAACGGCGTTGATGGCTACGGCGACGATGATCCTGACGTCGACCTCGTCAACTATACCGTCGATAATCAGCCCTCCATCGACGACTACTCCGCCGTCGACGACACTTCCAACGACTACGATTCCCTCGTCGACAACACCGTCGATGATCCAAAAAGTGAATATTTCCATCAGGAAAAGACTAATAACACCGGAAATGACATCACCCTGTAGGGTAACACCATTGCCTCCACCTCTTCTTCTGGAGGAGGAATATTCTGATGAGGATGAGAGTCCATATGGGGATGCTTATAGTCCTTCACAACTTCAGGTGAAGTACCAGGACTCGGGCTCAGAGGACTATTATCTGGATCAGCATCATCCAGAAACTCATTTCACTCCAAGTGAGACATATTAGGAACCGTCAGGAGAAGGTATGGTTGCCATGCCATCTTCACTTATAAATGATCTACAACTAATGTTGTTGGATTACAAGAGGAGGTTCCCACCAAAAACCTCCAGAACCATACAGCCTCCTCCGCCACCACCTCAGCAACCTCCTCCGCCACCACATCAGCAACCTCCTGTTTCTGTGGCTTCAACCTCTCAAAGGCAGGGAGAACAACCTTTGATAGAAGGGCATGATATAGCGACAGTACCTGATGATGATGATGATTCATCAGATGAGGACTAGAATGTGGAACAGACCCAAGATCCTAATGCAGAATGGGACGATTATGTTATCCCAGTTCCGGCTTCACCATCTCCGGACCCGGCGGATTCGCCTCCTGTGGACATAGGAGGTTTCCATAATCTGATGGAAAGGGCATCAAAAAGATTTGGCCTTCCTGTTCCTGTGTTACAATCAGACTGTTTCCTCTATGATTTTAAAGAGCCCTACAAAAAATCCATTTGTTCCATACCCATTGTAGAACATGTTTGGAATGAAGGCAAGAAGGTAATGCAGTCTCCAGCGACTGTAACTCCGGTTCTACCGCGCCTGGACAAAAAATATAAAGCTCCGGACGACAGTCCTGCCTGTCTTATTGGACAACCTAAACCGGACTCCGTTATTTCTCAGGCGGCCCAAAAAAAGTCAAGGAACCCGACGGCACCCCTGACAGCACCTCCAGACAAAGAGGGCAGGCGCCTGGACAATGTAGGCAAGAGGTTCTCCTCTATGTCTAGCCTCCTGGTTAGGGCCTCGAACGCACTAGCGATTTTGGGACGATATGATCGCCAAATGTGGTGCGATCTTTCCCCTTTCATTGATCAGCTTCCTGAGAGAGCCAAGACGGAAGCGAGGAAGATCCTAGAAGAAGGTGAACGATCTTCATCTGAGATTATAGATTCTGCAATGGACATTGCTACAACGGCTTTTCGCGCCTTAGCAGGTTCAGCGGTCCTGAGGCATCAAGGTTGGCTGAGATGTACCTGGTTTCGCCCGGAGGTGCAGAATAAAATTCTGGATCTGCCCTTCGATGGGGATATGCTATTTGGCAAGCATATAGATGATGCTTTACAAGACATTAAAAAAGATACAGAAACAGCGAAATCTTTGGGCACACTTCAATATCGAAAAGTACCTTTCAGGGGTGCGAGAGGCAAAGGATTCTCTACATATAGGGGAGGTTATCAACAACACTACTCTTCCTATTCACAGTGCTCTCAATCATTTGAACCTCAATATTCCCAGTGGCAAAATCAATCGGCGTCTTTCTCTCGCCAATCTTCCAGAGGTAGACAAGGACGGCAAGGGAGAGACCTCAAAACGCTAATAGCGGCTTCCTGGCTCTGCCTACTGGTCCTCCACCCCTTGTAACATCGTTAGGGGGCAGGATTATACATTTTCTCGATTGCTGGAAGATCATATTAGCAGATCGGTGGGTCCTGAATATCGTTCAATTTGGCCACACATTAGAATTCCAAAACCTCCCAGAGCCCCTCGCTCCACAGAGTCAAAACATCTGCATCTTTTCCGTCTCGAAGTTTGTCATCTGCTCAACAAAGGAGCGATAGAACCAGTGCCACTCTCTCAAAGAGGAGAAGGGTTCTATTCCAGATTTTTCCTCGTTAACAAGACAGAGGAAAAGTGGTGCCCAATCTTAGATCTGACGGAGCTCAACACCTATCTCATAAAACTCTCTTTTCGAATGGTCTCTCTTCAAGACGTCTTACGTCTTCTAAATCTAGGGGATTACATGGCGACCCTGGATCTCCAGGACGCATATTTCCACGTCCCGATCCACCCAGCTCACCGAAAATATTTACGCTTCACAGTAGCCAAGAGCCACTTTCAGTTCAAAATACTACAGTTCGGGCTCCGTTCCGCGCCGCGGATATTCACGAAGGTGTTGGCCCCGGTATCAGCATTCCTAAGAAACCAATCGCTAGAGGTTTTCCCTTACCTAGACAATTGGTTAATAAAGGCTCCATCGTCTCAAGCAATGACAAGGGCAGTCGAAAGTTGCATCTAACTTTTCAATCACCTGGGTCTCAATCTCAACAAGGAAAAATCAGTCTTTGTTCCATCCAGAAGGGTCAGGTTCCTGGGTGCCATTCTAGATCTACGGAAGAAAGACAAAAGAAGCTAATCTGCTCTGTCAACCATTTACGAAGAAGACTATTCCTGACAGTTCGTCAATATAAGTCTTTCCTAGGATCGATCTCATCTTGCATACCATTAGTTCCGCATTGCAGACTGAGAATGCGTCCCTTGCAAGAACAGCTAGACATACAATGGCGCCAGGTGGAAGGTTCTTTCGAGGACAAGATAAGGATCACTCCTCTCATGAGAAAATCTGCTGGTTGGTGGGCTATCAAGGAGAACATCTCTAAAGGTCTCTCTTTCAGAATGGCTCCATTCCCTCTGATTCTAATCTCAGATGCCTCAATGGAGGGTTGACGCGCTGTCTTACAGGACCTCCAAGTCAGCAATCACTGGAATGCATAATAGTTTCTTCTTCATATCAATCTCTTAGAACTCAGAGTGGTTTGCCTAGCCTTGCAAGCTTTCAAGCCAAAAGTTCAACACGCAACAGTGCTGGTCAGGACGGACCACACAACGGCCATGCATTACATAAACAAACAGGGAGGCACGAGATCACATCTGCTCTCGAAAGAAGACCAGGAGATATGGGAATGGGCGATTCTCCACAAGGTAATTCTTTCAGCTGAGCATCTACCAGGCACTCTCAACACGAAAGCAGACACCTTAAGTTGTCTAAAATCGACTTGTCACGAGTGGGAATTGGATCAAGTCATTCTGGAGTAAGTGTTTCAACGCTGGGGAACTCCAACAATAGACCTGTTTGCGACTCCAGAGAACAGGAAATGCCGTCTCTATGCAAGCAGGGATCACCATCGAGGATCACTGGGGAATTCTCATTCGATGTCTTGGTTAGGCGCATTTGTTTACGCCTTTCCTCCAATTCCCCTAATCCCATGACTTCTCAGGAAAATAAAGATGGAACCTTGCCGGATGATCTTAATAGCACCAGCGTGGCCTCGCCAATTCTGGTTCACAGAGCTTCTTCTTCTATCTCAGGACCATCCATTTCACCTGTGTCCCATTCCATCTCTATTAACAATTTCCCAGGGACAGTTAGTACATCCAGATCCGGGCTCTCTTCATTTGAAGGCCTGGCTCCTGAGCACAGAGAATTCCACAGCCTAGATATCCCTCAGGAATGTAGGGAGATATTAAGTCAAGCACGCGCACCAAGTACAAATAAAACTTATCGTGTTAAATGGAAGCGCTTCTGTCTGTGGTGTCATCGGGAACGCATCCATCCATTCTCTTCAGCCGCTCATCAGATACTGCCTTACATTCTATCGCTGGCTAAATCAGGTCTTTCTCATTCTTATGTTAAGGTCCATATGACGGCTATTTCAAGATACAGAAGATCAGCTTTGGGTCCTTCTCTCTGGTCGGCCAAAATTATCAAACAATTCCTGAAAGGTCTTTTCAGGATTTTTCCTCCAGTACGTCCACCACCCCCGACTTGGAATCTCACCTGGTTCTGGCTCATCTCATGAGATCTCCATTCGAGCCAATCTATAGGGTGGACTTAAAATTTTTGTCTTGGAAATTAGCTCTCCTTTTAGCCCTCACTTCAGCTAGGAGAGTAGGAGAATTACAAGCTCTATCCATTCTAGAACCCTTTCTTCAGTTAAAAAAAAGACACTGTGATTTAAAGGACCAATCCGAAATGTATTCCAAAGGTCCCTTCGTATTTCCACTTGAACGAGCCAGTGGTTTTAAAATCACTCTTTCCTCGGCCTACATCCCCTGCAGAACGGTCTCTGCATTCCTTGGATGTCCAGAGATGTCTCAAATTTGACCTTGAACGCACAAAGGATTTCAGAAAATCATCTCAACTTTTTGTGGCTTTTAGTGCACCCAGGAAAGGACTTCCTCTCTCAAAACAAGGAATCTCACGCTGGATTTCAAGTGCAATTCATTTTTGCCACAGAGCGGCAGGAAAGCCGTTGGAGAGACATGTAAGGGCTCACTCCACAAGATCAGTTTCATCTTCAGCAGCTCTCTTCGCTGGAGTCCCTGTAAGAGACATTTGTAGGGCAGCCACATGGAGCAGTGTCCATACTTTCACAAAGCATTACTGGCTGGACTCTTTCTTGAAGCGAATCGACAGTAGGACAAGCAGTCCTTAAGAATCTTTTCCAATGAGAGGTGAGCTTTCCCTTCTATCCCTCCTTCCTATGATTGCACATTTTGTATCATATAATGTTTTGTTACAAGGTATAATATATATATATATATATATATATATGTCATATGGATACAGTTATTCTGTGATATTGTAATACACTTGCTTGTAGCATAATGTGCACTGGTGGCTTACTGCTAGTTACTCTGATGCAAAGCATGGGAATCTATGAAAGTTCCAATACTGGGGCAAGAAAACAAGTTACTTACCTGTAACTTTGGTTCCCCAGTATTGATAACTTTCATAGATTCCCATGCGCCCACCCTCCTCCCCTGGGAAAGCTCAGCCTTCAGCAAAACTGGTTACTGTTACACAACGGCTACGAAAATCTGAGGCTCTGAGGCTCTCTCAGGAGGGTTCTATGGGGTGAGGCTATTCTGATTGGCTGTTGCGAAATTTTGGTCTCTTTTACAAAAAGAGGTAGATAGGCTACAAAATGAGATGAGGCCTAGGCCTTAATTTCTCTTTTGCACATACTGCTATGGTATTTTCTATTTACTGAGTCTCCCAGGCTGACGACGGGGAATGATGCAAAGCATGGGAATCTATGAAAGTTACCAATACTGGGGAACCAAAGTTACAGGTAAGTAACTTGTTTTCTTCCAGGGGATACACATCAAAGTCATAAGCACATAAATATTCCCGCCCAATGCTGAGCAATGTTGTAAGAAATTCTCTTATACATAAATACATTCCAATAAAGCAGGTAGAAAGAAAGCATTTGAAAACTGCTTTAATATACAGCAGAAAACACAATCCTGCAAAAAAGAATGAAAACACATTGCCAGAATATAGGCTGCATTGTAGAAGCATTAGTGTAGAAAGCTGAAAAGCTAACCCACAGCAACACTCCGAATAAACTGGCATTGTGCCTTTAAGGCAGCCGTGACCCCGAGCTTCCCATCATGCCTCAGGGGTGACAGTTAGGTCAGTTGTTCTTTCCGGCCCCTTCTGTCAGGACCCTAGTTACTTCAGCTCCAACTTTTTCTGATTTCTGTCACAAAATTCTTCTATTTTTTGTCAAAACCTTTTTACTTCGACGTCTTTTTGCTATTGGTGTATATCTCTACTGTTTTTTAGAGAGTTGAGCATTATTTTTCAGTTAAAAATGCCCTCTCTTTTTGACCCTTGCCCTTCCTGTGGCAAGAAGTCGTCTAAAACAGACGCTCATTTGGTCTGTATTCTATGCCTTCCTCCTGATCATAATTAAGGCTCCCGGTTTTCCGTTTAAACTGATTTTTACATATAAATACAGACGGAAAACGTTTTGTTTTTTGCCTGTATTTATATATAAAAACAGCAATATACTTACAAAGCAAATGCTCCTCCTGCCTCTGTGCTTCTCAGTAAAATACGAGTCAGAGATGCACAGAGGCGGACAAGAAAAACAGGAATCTGCTTCCCTGGTATTTGCTTAAAGTCTGTCCTGAGTTTCAAGTTTGCAGCTTCCATTGACATGATTTTTTATTCTGATGGGTTTGCATTAAAAGATTAAAAGGTGAAACGACTGTCCGAAATGAAGACTGAACATTCTCCCCACGCTGCAAAGTTTTACCATGAATTGAACTCTGTACCTTTTTGTCTGATGAAAAGAAAATATAATAGGAGATATCTGGATACATAGAAGGACGGAGACAATGCAGGGCGCCCGGGATCGGAGTTAATGTGCATAAAAGAGGCTTTAGGCTGAATTTTGGGATAAAACGTTTAACTCCATGAGCCAATAAAGCAGACGAAAGACAGTATTTACAAGTGTGATTTGTGTTTTCAAAAGCAGTGGGGCATAGTTTACCTCCAAAATTTCACTTTTGTTCTACTCTCTTGAAGGCTTGTTCGTTGCTCGGTTCTCTTCTGTTGAAGGTGAAAATAGAGAAACAGTATAACAACTAAAAGCAAGGTCTGCCTTCCCGGGTGCAGTGCACAAACAGAAGGATCCAGGCTGCTGGCAGGGACGGCGTTTAGAAAGCAGTGAGTGTTCACCACGCCAGGCAGAGTTAATTCAGGCATCCCCCATAAACACAGCGGAGAAGGGGTCAGTGAGAGAAGGCAGTAGGTCGAAGAGAGCGCACAGGGAACACCACAGTTTACATGTTAAAGGGGAAAAAACGAGAATAAAGAAGCTGACAATAATGATGAAAGCGCGGCGCCCCTACATATTTAACATATGTGTATGGCGGCTCATAAAGCGGGCGCCATGATGATAGATTAAAAAAAACATGAAACCAGGTGCCCCCCTTGGCGCCGCAGTGATAAAATATTCCTAGGCCAAAACAAAGTAAGTAGTCCTAGAACGAAAGAGTTAAACACTTGCTGTGGGACAAAAATGTAGTTGGTCGGTGCTGCTTCCGATACATCGGAAGTGATGCATCGGAAGAGCCAACCAAAAAGAGCCAGAAAAGAATAGGAATGGAGGAGTTACCCAATGACAAGCAGCAGCCGGGATTACCCTCCGTATTCTGTTTACGCCAGGTCTTGCAGACTGACCTAAAAACAGCTATAACAACCTAGTACAAGTGTGCATGTCAATTTAAATAAATCTGAAAAATACTAGCTTTAGCGGATTTTTTACTTGCGTAAAAAATAAATGTGGATAAATACAGATAAAATGACCAAAAAATAAATATGGATAAATACAGACGGAAATGTGAGAAAAATAAATACCTTAAGACCGGGAGCCCTAATCATAATCCAAAGTTCTCCTACCAGCCAGCTGCTGTCCAAAAGAACTCTGAAGGACAGGGAGAGGATTCGCCTCTATGGGCTGGCTGAGAAGAGGAAATCTCCTTCAAGAGGCAGGTCTCCGATGTAGAAGAGGAAAGAGAGAGCCGCCACTCCATCTAGAAGTAAGGTTCCAGTATGCTCTCCATCGGCAGAGGGCTCGGCGCCTCAAAATCCTTCATCGGCGAAGAAAACATTGACGAGAAGACCATCGACGGCGGGCTCACCATCGAGAGAACACCGGTCGTCGACGAAGATCACAGGTACGTCGGATCCTCCGCCGTCGTCAACCTGGTGATGATCTGCGTCGAGGAGTCACTCTCCGTTGGTGCGGGCTCGCCCAACGTCGAGAAGCAGATCTCCGTCTTCGCCGTCAAGTCGGCGTTAGACGTCGAGAGATGCTCCGCCATCGCAAGGACACCGGCTATCAGTGTCGAAGCAGGCGTCTCTGTTGCTGTCAACCAGGTGGGGGTCAACGTCGAGACACGCCTCGTCACCTGAAGACAGGCACTCGTCACCTCTGTCGTCGTCCAAGCGACGTTCGGCATTAAAGGCTCGATCCTCCCCGACGGCAAGGGACTCGATGTCGAGACCAAGAGTAAAATATACCAAACATCTCTCGACATCGAGACGGCGGTCTCCGTCGACAAGAAGTGCCCCGATCTCGACTCCACTGACTTCTAGGAGACGGTCAGCGTCGAGAGAAAGATAGACGTCGAGAACGATTTCTCCATCTAATCGTTCATCGTTGAGGTCTCGTGTCTGCTCAAAGGCGAGGTCTATGAGCTCTAGACATTCGACGTCACACCATACAACGTCGAAGCACACTGAGGGATCGACGTCGGGTTCCAGGGACTCACCAGTGATGGTGACACAGAGCCGGTTGACGTCAAGGCACTCCCCATCGACTTCACACTGCTCATCAAGACGCCAATCATGCTCCAGAAGCCGCAGAGAGTTCTCGGACTCTATTCGGAGCTCACCCCAGACAATTGCGTCGTCACGCAGTGCTTAAGTGCATTCATCTGAGCCTCAAAGATCACCAACAAGAGGCTCTCCAAGGAGACAGCGATCTCCTTCCATCCATCTCTCTCCCAGATGGCTCCAGCCTATCCATCAGTGGCAGACAGTGCCCGCAGGTCACGCTCAGCGGCCTACGGACTATTCCAGTCCACTGCACAGATCACCGTTGAAACGTCTCGTGCAGGAAGTGGACAGGTCACCCATGAATCGGACCAGGGAATACAGAGGCAGATCCCCTGAACAGTGGTCGACTCGGGGGCATCGCAAGATGCGGCGTACACCATCTTGGTCTTCTTCTTCGACACACTCATCCAAAGGGGATTACTCACCTACCCTGACGGATAGTCCTCCTTCTAGAGTGTCACCGATTGATGATGCGAACACCTTTCATGATGTTCTCACCAGAGGAGCTCAAAAGCTGGGCATCACCATGTCAGCTCCTCAGACCACCACGTCAATCATTTTCGAGACCCTACATCAAAGGTCTGGGACTTGACCATTGCTTCCTTTGGTCCCTGGTATCATCGAGCCGGTAATGGATATATTCCTCGCGGGGGGGGCGGAGTTTGCCGGCAACCATGATGGCGGCGTAAGCCCTGAGCTCCGGCCGGTGATCAACCAAAATCTTCAAATATCCTGCACCTGAGACGCCGTTGAGACGGTAGTCAGCTGTCCCAACCTGCCCTGAGCATAGCGCTACCGAAAAGGTGATTCAGACGAGCTGTACGCCGCTGCCCGCATACCTCCTGAAGAGTAGCGGGGAAGTCGTGGTGGGCCGGAGAGCAGCGGACTTGCGTGCTGGCTGACCCGGGTTGCGTCGCCCTGCGTGCGGCAGTGGAGGGACGCCGAGGACCGGAGCGACGCAAAGTCCGCAGAGAGATCACAAACTTGCGAGGCCTGGGAGCGGAGGCACGATACAGGCGAGTGTCCCGGAGCCCCGCTGCCCCTGCCGAGTGACGCTGGCCGCAGCGAATTAAGGCGGACGGGGACGGCACACACAACTTTAGCGCCGGAGCCGCGGCGCCCCGCTGAAATCGGGGGCACACAGCCGCCGGCGGGCAGTGGAGACTCTGCGCCCTGAGTGGGGGCCTGAGCTGGGGCATCCTGCAACAGACGGAGCATCGGCAGAGCACGAGGGTCAAGGGGAGGCCCCCCCTAGCCGCGCTTATTGATACGGGGCCCCAGAGAGACAGGCGATACAGGCAGATCTGCAGCAGCCCAGGTGGGACTGGGGGACAGTGCCTCATGCGCGCCTCGGCTGATGTTTAAAGCCTCTGCGCACCCCTGGATAACACTGCACGTGGAAGGTGAGCGCGACAGCGGTGTGCCCCCTACTGGACCGGGCCCTTGTGCGAAGCATTCTGGTGAGGTGAGATTAGGCGGCGAGTGGAACAGCGGTTGCAGCGGGAAAGAAGACCTGAGAGTGCACAATAGGAAGACCCGGGTCCCCACGGTTGCCAGAGGGAGCCCCAGACATTGAGAGCCCGGTCGATAGCGCACCAGGGGCTGGGGCTAGTGGAACACATTGGCGGGAGAGGTGCGAGGCACCACGTTCGCAGCGCCGCCATGGGCAGGGGCGACAAGACCCAGTCTAAGCTGTCTTTCCAGCAGCAACGCTCCCAATCGCAGGATGGTGCGAACAGGGTGCAGCGGGCCCGCAACGAGGAGGAGAGCCCGGCAGAGGAACAGGACCTGAAGGCCATGCTTCTAGCCATGGAAAAAGGTATCCAAGGCAGCATATCTACACTAGGATCTAAGATTGACTCGCTCAGATATCGGATGGACCGGATGGTGGAAAGAATTGACAAGCACGCGGAGAGGCTAGATATGGACGAAAGGCGTATCTCAGAAGTGGAGGGAGCGCAGATGGAGCTAGATGTGGGCCATAAGAAAATCGAACAGCAGATGCAGGCCCTCCAGGACAAGGCTGAGGACTTAGAAGCAAGGTCGCAGCGCTGTAACCTCCGGATCACTGGCCTGCCGGAGACGACCCAGACAGGCAACATGGAACGCTTCATTGAGTCCTTACTCACCACGTTGCTGGGAGCGGAACCTTCTCTAAAATGTTTGTAGTTGAGAGGGCGCACAGATCGCTAGGGCCGCGTCCACGCCCGGGAGCCCCACCACGCCCAATCATAGCTAAATTGCTCAACTACAGGGACCGTGATGCTGCCTTGAGGCAGGCCAGAGCCAAAAAATCGCTCCAGTACGAGGGGTCGGAGATCTCTTTATACCCGGACTTCACTGACAGAGTGCAAGAAGCGTGCAAACGCTTTGCCCCGCACAAAAAACAGCTCATAGACATGGGTTTGGACTACGCTATGCTGTACCCGGCCAAACTTGGGGTATACCGGCAGGGGCACTCTCACATATTCACAGATCCGCTGGCTCTGCAGCAAACCCTCAAGACGTGGGCGAAGGAACGGCGCCGTAACAACTCGCCGAGGGACAACGCAGATGCAGATAGGAGCTCCTTAGATGAGCAGGAATGACACCTTTGACGGCGTAGGAGTTGCGAAACTGTTGGTTATGGTAACTCGCGGATAACAACTGACAAGAGGGTCTGGCCTGACTGAATGGGGCCCTAATAGTGGAGATGACTCTCAGGTAGCGTTTTTTTTGGCTTCACGAATTGCCACTCATGGCAAACTTGACCACGACTAAGGGAGCGGCTCGGCTGCCCTACTGAGGGCGCACGGATATGAGGAGAGGAGGCTGGCTTGAGGGGCAGCGACACCGAGGCTCGGCAGACATGAGATTTGGGAACTCGTCGTCAGGTATCCGGTGAGCTTGGATACCCTCCTAGCCACTATAGCTTTAATTTTGATTGACTGTTGATTATGTATGTTTATAGTCTCAGATGCGCGTAATTGATCACCGAGGGCGAAGAGTGCTGTGCCTACTGCGGAGCGCAATACAGGCTCTGGTAACTGGCAATATGGCAACCTCGGCCCCGGCACGCAATGCACCTGTCTGACTCGCACGAGTCTTTACTGTTTGGGGGGAATCGGGGTGGGTGGCGGGGTGGAGACGGGCACTGTAAGGCCAGGTTGGGGGTGGTCTTCTGTGGGAGGGGGGCGGGGCTTAATGATCTGCACGGGGATGCTCGGGGACCCGAGATTGTTCTTGACTTTGTTCGGGGGGGGAGGGCACTGTTTCATTGCAATTCACAGGGGGGGACAGTGAGGGGGGGATGAGGTCGTTGATATATCACAGGTTGAGCACGCTGGCCAGGCACACTACAGGAGAACTCGCTATTTCCACACTAAGCATACCCTATCAGGATGACTAACCCACCTGGAGCGCAGGAGCACACACAGACGGCCACCATACGCACCCTCACTTGGAACGTTAGGGGGTTAAATGATTTCAGAAAACTGAGGAAAGTGATGAGCTATTTAAAAAGACAAAGAGTAGACAGAGCACTGCTGCAGGAGACCCATCTGCCACTCTCGAGCAGGATGCTACGCAGTAAAGGCCTGGAGGGAAATATAGCAGCAGCGGGATTCACGACCCATGCCAGAGGGGTCATCACATGGGTCAACCCGGGGTCGAAAATTACACTGCAGACACTAAGAACCGACCCAGAGGGCAGATACGTCTTAGCGAACTGTAAGGGTATGGGGCTGGATTTACTAGTAGTGAACACTTATGGCCCAAACTATGATGCCCTGGATTTCTATGAATCGTTAGCCGCGGTGATTGGCACCTACGACACAACCCAAATAATCTGGGGGGGGACTTTAAACTGACGCTTAACCCAGATATTGACAGGTCGACTGGCCCACCTCGGAGGCCCTCGGTTGCGGCACAGACGCTGACTGCTAGACTTATCACTCTAGACATGGAGGACGTATGGAGAAGCAGAAATGCGAATCCAGGTGGGTATACCCACTACTCAGCTTACTATGGAGTGCACACTAGAATAGACTACTGGTTTGCTACCCCGAAGGTGCTACGCATGATCAGAGAATGCAAGGTTCTGCCGCGCACCCTGTCGGACCATTCCCCCCTACTGTTGGCCATAGCAACCCCGGCTAGAACAATTCCCCCCTTTACGTGGCTCTTTCCGCCATACTCGCTCCTAGACCCTGTTTTTAGAGGAGAACTGGCAGAGGCAATTGACTTATTTTTGGGGAAAAATGTGGGGTCAGTGGAGGACTTCCAAACGGTATGGGAGGCGTTTAAGGTCTACATAAGGGGCACCGCTATGTCGAAACATTCCAGCGTTCTGAAGGCCATAAGGCACCAGCTATCGGACTTAGAAAGCCAGCTGCAGGCCCTTGAGAAGCGGCAACTAAGCCGACCGGATGATGCGGTGGAGGCGGAAATAAAAACTCTCATAGCGGAGTACCATGATGAAGCCGACAGGGAGGTAAAACACTTGGGCAAATATGCCACCGCCCGCACTTACGGTGAGGGTGAAAGGCCTGGCTCTGTTCTGGCAAACATCCTAAAGGGCAGATAAGGGAAACCGCTGGTCACGGAGCTGAAGACTGCAGATGGCCAACGTGCCACGGACGAGGCCGAGATAGCTAACATATTCAGAGCTTACTACTCGGAATTGTACTCCTCGAAATGCGGGGATTTGTCGGCTGAAATTCTAGATTACCTGGAACATATAAAGCTCCCGTTCCTCACTAACTCAGATAGGGAATTCCTCATGTTTCCTATGCAACAAGAAGAGATTGGGGAGGCCCTGTCCTCTATGCGCACGGGCAGTGCCCCAGGTATAGATAGCCTGACAGTAGACTTTTATAAAACGTTTCAAGAACAACTGCTGCCGCATATCTCCACTCTGTTGAGTGACATCTGTATTCATGGCAGCATGCCGAGTTCCATGAGGGAGGCGATGATCGTCACTATCCTTAAACCAGATAAGACGCACGACGAGTGCGGATCATACCGGCCGCTGTCACTAATTAACGTAGACACTAAACTATATGCCAAAGTCCTAGCGACGAGACTCGCACTTCTGGCCTCTGACTTGGTGGCTCCTGAGCAGGCAGGCTTTATACCTAGCAGGAATTTGACGTATAATGTTAGAACGGTACTGGGAACTATCCAACATGTCAAGCAGGATATAGCCGCCAATGCAGTATTCCTTGACATGGAAAAGGCATTTGACTCGGTGGAGTGGCCGTTTCTACTCCAGGTATTACAGAGAATGGGGCTGGGGGAGCCCTTCCTGCAAATGGTTGGCGCCCTTTATAACGGGCCCTCTGCTAGAGTGCGGGTTGGAAACGCGGTCTCGCAACCCTTTTTCATCAGCAGAGGGACTCGTCAAGGGTGCCCCCTCTCCCCGTTGCTGTATGCTCTAGCGGCAGAACCGCTGGCCTGCGCGCTGAGAGAGTACCATAGTGATGAAGGAATACGATTTCCAACCTACAAAATAGTAGTGTCAATGTATGCTGACGACACGCTGCTATATGTACATGACCCTGCGACAAATCTGTCCCCGCTGCTGAGAGAGGTGGTTCACTTTGGAGCGCTCTCGGGTCTTAAAGTCAATTGGGCGAAGTCTATCGTCTTTCCTCTCACACCTGCGATTAGGCAGTTAGCGATGGAATATCCGCTCCAGTGGTCGGAAGACCCGATCAGGTACCTTGGAATAAGACTCCACACGGATCCGGAGCTGCTCCTCAGCCACAACTACGGGAGGGTAGTCAGCAAGCTGTAAGATGATATAGGGCTCTGGAGTAGACTGCCAATCACTTTGATGGGCCGCATAGCCATTATGAAAATGGTGGTTCTGCCGCGGTTCCTTTTCCTATTCAATGCCATTCCAATAGTATTATATAAGGCTTTTTTCCAGCGGCTGACGAGTCTCATGATTAGCCTAGCGTGGGCAGGGAAGCAACCCAGGGTTCGGTGGTCACTCCTCACCCTGCCCTAAAGCATGGGGGGCCTAGGTGCCCCGGATCTTGAACTTTACTACAGAGTAGCACAGGCGTCGCACCTGCACACTTGGGTACATGGCGACAAGATGATCCCGCATGTTCGCATGGAGCGACTGTTTGCACACCCGCAACCGCTCCCGGCCACGATCTGCATGCCTTTGGACCGCAGAACCGGACTACTGGATTCCATAGCTGCTACCAACCATGCCTGGCACTCGCTACTACAGAGGCAGGGAGGCGCGCTGCTCTATTCACCAGATATGCCCCTGGAGTGGATGCTCTGGCTTCCGCCTATGGGAGAGAAGGGTGTCATTAGCGAACTGGCGAAACTCGGACTACATCGAGCGGGCGACCTCTTTCAGGATGGAGTAGTCAAAACCTGGGACCAAGTGGGCGGCGACCGCAGAGAAATATCTATGATGCAACGCTTTCAATTCCACAGGGCGCGTAGTGCCCTTTCGGAGCTGCTTGGCGCGGATATGGCAGAACCTCCAGAAGTCCTTGAATTGACATTCGTCATCAAGGCCAAAGAGCCCTGCAAACTCCTCACGAATCTCTATGGAATAGCTAGGTCACAAGGAAAGCGCCAGCTCATGAAAGCGAGAGTGGCTTGGCAAAGAGACCTGGAGACCACGATAGACAACGCTGTGTGGGGGTACTGCTGTGAAAGCACGAAGCGGATCTCACTCAACGGACGGCATAGGTTGATCCACTTCAAATTCTTGCAGAGGGTTTACTATACCCCGGAGAGACTCCATAGGTACGGTCTGCGGCAAACGGCAGACTGTGAAAGGTGTAACACTGCTAACGCTGATTTTATGCATTTGCATGGTACTGCCCGGGCGTCCAGGCTTTCTGGCGCGACATATTTTCGGAACTGAGCAGAATCCTGGAAGTAGACATGACCCCGGACCCTGTTTTGGCACTCATAGGCAACTCCAAGTGGCTTCCGGTTGCGATACGGAGACTCGCGGACATGGGGATGCTAATGGCCAAGAGAGTAGTAGCACACTGTTGGATGAGGGGTCCGCTCCCTACCAAAACTAGATGGGCGCGAGACATGTTATACTGTAGCACCCAAGCGGAGCATTATAGTGAATTACTGCCCCCCAAGAGCCGCCCTAAACATTTTGGGCTCTGTACCAAACGTACCTCAGCGGAACGGAGCAGGAAGGGATCTCGCATCCGGAGGCAGAGCCCCCTGGCCCGTAGACCGACTATGGCAGTGATCCGGAACCTCACACAGTGGGATTGGTGGGACGCACACATAACACAGAGACTGATACACAGAGCCCAGCAGAAGGAGAGTAGGAGATGGGTTATGGATAGAGGACGCGGGAACACTACTCACCTCATGGCTGACTGGGGCACTGAAATAGCGGCGGACACCCTAGCCTGGGCAGCCCTGATATGACGTCGGTATTGCTCTTGCGAGAATTTAAAGTATGCGTGGATGTGCAACTGGATATGGCCTCTTTACGGCATCTACACCTTTACTGCAGACTGTGAATGCAATGATGGTGGGGAGGGAGGGAGGGTCATTTCTTGGGTTGGTGTTGTTGTTTGTTTAGTAAAGACACGAACGCACCTGATTTTAACCTAAGCTTCAGCGTATAGGGGAGGGAGGGGGGAGACAAGTTGTTGGGAAGAAGAATGAAACCACGTAAGATAACTGCAAGACACTCTCTCGGAAATGTCTGCTGATTGATCCGTCTACCCCCTCGAGGGTTACGCCGCCGGACCCCCGGGTTGTCGGCTGAAGGGCTGTGTCTACACAGGACAGATGTTTAGTATAAATGTGAATAACGCGGCCGGCCCTTGAGGTTGTAGGCTTAGCGCTGTGTCTCTGAAGTTCGTGCTAATAAAGGTTTTTTTTTTTAAAATGGATATCTTCCTCGCGCCATCATCGGCTAAAGCAGCTCCAGCTTGGATCCTGAAGAAATATGAACCAGCTGCTTCAGAGTAGCCAAGACGACATACGCAGTTGCATCTTCCTCCTCTGCTCTTCCGGATAAAGAGTGTAGAGCACAGGATTCTTGGGGACGGAAGGCTTGTGGCTCTGCAGCGTCTTCTCTTCTCTTCTCTTCTCTTCAAGTGTCTAACGCTGTGGCTCTGCTGGGCCGGTCCTTATGGGATTCACTGGAGCGTTTCAAGGACAAACTCCCAAAGGAGGATCAACAGGACTTCTCTGAGATCCTCCAGGAAGGTGCACTGGTCGCTAACCTGGTAATAAGCACTGCAGCTGATGGTGGGTCTCTGGCAGCTCACTCCTATGCACATGGCATATGTGCACAAAGATCTTCCTGGTTGCGCCTCACAGCGTTAAAACCGGAGGCACAACAGTGCATCCTGAATCTTCCGTTTTCTGGCACCTCACTGCTCGGTACACACACAGATGAAGAAATGGCCAGAATGATAGCCGAGTTGGACACCTTAAAGGCTGTGGGCCTGGAGAAGAAAAAGAAGTTTAAGCGACGATACAGGCCCTACAATCGGAAAGGTTACCAACAGAGGGTTCAAACCCCTGAATGGTCACAAAACAAGCAGAACAAGTTCCAGTACCAAGGTCATTGTTCCTCAAGAGGAAGAGGAGGAGATCAACAGCAGTCCTCTTCCGCAACAAAAACTCCAGGGAAGCAATGAGTTTCTGCTTCCTCTAGCACCGTTGCACACTCCAGTGGGAGGAAGTATCTCAAATTACATTCAAGAGTGGTGCAACATAACCAAAGATCAGTGGGTGCTGAATATAATAAAAAATGGGTACGCACTACGCTTTTGCACGTCCCCAAGAGACCTTCCTCCTGTAAAATCTCATCATCTACATCTAGAACTCCTGCGTCAGGAAGTGTTGACCCTTCTCAAAAAGCTAGCAATAGAAGAGGTCCCTCCTGCACAGAGAGGAAAGGGAGTTTACTCAAGATACTTCCTTGTTCAGAAAAAAGACCAACCAAACAAGTTCAGACCAATTCTAGATCTACGTTCTCTGAACAAGTTCATCAAAAAGGAGAAGTTTCGAATGTTGGCGCTCCATCAAATATTTCCAC
Source organism: Lissotriton helveticus (assembly GCF_964261635.1). NCBI lineage: Eukaryota > Metazoa > Chordata > Amphibia > Caudata > Salamandridae > Lissotriton > Lissotriton helveticus. Next base: position 1,371,517,747 of record NC_136057.1, read on the forward strand.
ATTGAGGAAAGGCGATTGGATGTGTTCGGTGGATCTCCAAGATGCGTACTTTCAAATTCCAATCACCCCACGACCTCGCAAGTTCCTGCGGTTCATGGTGGGCACAAGACATTACCAGTTCAAGGTCTTATCCTTCGGCCTAAAATCTGCTCCGAGATTATTCACAAAATGCATGGCAGTAGTAGCGGCAGCATTACATCACCAAGGTCTGTTCGTGTATCCATACCTGGACGACTGGCTGTTGAAGGGATCATCTCCTCACATGGTGCAGGAACACCTTCACATCTGCCTGGATCTCTTTCAGCACTTAGTCCTGCATCTCAACCTGGACAAATCAGTTCTTCAACCGACCCAATCGCTCCACTATCTGGGCGCCAACCTAAACTCCAACCTTGGAAAAGTGTTTCCTTCAGAGGAGAGATTGTCATCAATGAGAGACAAAAGCAACATCATCCTCCAAGCTCATCAGCTATCAGTAAGACAGGTGGCTTCTCTGCCGGGGTCGATAGCCTCTTGCATTTTTCTCATACCCAATGCCAGATTGCGGATGAGACCGTTGCAGCAAGCATGGGTGGGAATATTCATGTGCTTATGACTTTGATGAGGATACCCCTGGAAGAGAACTAGGATTACAGGTAAGTAACTTATCCTTACGGGAGGTCTGCAGGAAGGAAAAGCGGTTCCTCACATGTATAAACCAGTGATAATCAGAAGCGAGCCTGATTCCCAGCTCGCCCTGTCCTCTTTTCACATTTAGTTTGGTTCTCAGAAGTTGGAGTGGAGAATTTACTGTTCGAGGCATATGAGCTGCAGATTACACACTGTGCATAGATCGCCACCTAGTGTTGGGCCCGGATGTTTGCAGTTTGTTTTTGTCCTGAAAAGTTCTTTGGAAGTCACGAGATAAGGGACTCCTCCTTTTGACCACATTGCGCATGGGCATCAGCTCCATCCTCAGATTGTTTTTTTTACCGCCATCGGGATCGGATGTGTTCCCTGCACTACGGTTTGGAACTGATTTTCCTTCTGCGTGCAATCCTCACCCAGTTAGACGGTATTGTTTCGATCGCGGTCCCCATCGACGCGATTCTTCATGACTTCGAAGTCTTCGATTCCGGTCGTCGACGAAGGCCTTCGGGCCTACCTGGGCCTTAGTCTCTGGCTCATGGAAAGGACGCCATTCAAGAAGTTTCCTCAATGTGGGTCGAAGTTTCCCCACACCGATCTACATGAGGTGTGCAACCTTTGCCTCTCCCCGGAGCACGAGGCCAAAGACTGTTCCGCTTGTGCCTCCTTCCGCTCCAAGAAGACGATTCGGGACCGACGAGCTCGAAGAACCATGGCTCGCTCGTCAGCTTCGATCCCGGACGGCATCTTTAAAGAGGGCGTTGACGAGCCAGAACAGCAGCTGGCCGAAGAAAGCGCCAGCTCTTCTGATGCGAAGACTCAGACGTTGAGGACATCACTCCAGCTCAACGGGTCGTAAGTACACTCGGCCCCGACACTTCCTCGACACCCTCTAAAAAGGCTTCGGTCACACCCTCACCTTCGGGTCCGGTGCACACCGAGAGACTGCTTCCCACGCCCTGCCTTAGGGCCCGGCAAAGAAGCCTACTAAGCCTTGAGGCGGCTCGGGCTCGAGTCAGCCTATTCCCGGTGTCGATCCCATGCCGACACCGAAAAAGAAGCCATCTTCCTCATCCTCGCCGACCGCTGCTTCAACACCCAAGCACTCAGCGCCGAAGACTGGCACCGACTCATCGACGTCGAAATCGCACCCGGAGCCGAGTAAAAAAACTGCCTAAATGTCCCGACTCCTATGCTTCGGAGCCGGAAAAAAACCCGGAACCGAAAAAACACGTTCCGGTTAAGGACATTTCAAAAGGTCACAGTTCTAACCCGAAAGACCCTAGACCAGCTACCGAGTCGGTGCCGAAAAACCTCCGGAACCGAGAACTTCGACACCGAAGGATCTTCCCTCCACAGAAGAGCTTTTTACACCAGAACCTACTCGAAAGACTCTTGTAAAGGATCCCAAGACTGGCCAACTGGCTCTTAGCTCCAAGAAGAGACAACTAGAGGCGCCTGCAGCTCCTTCTCCTCCAAAGAAGAGAGAAATTGCAACCTCTCCATTAAGGGTCCATTCTCCACCACCTCCCCATACTCTTCCTCCTCCTCCACCACATCACTCTCCTGCACCATCCCCTAATCCAGATGATGATGATGATGTAGATACAGACTCTGATGACACAGGTGGGGGTGCACATAATCCAGTAGGGACCAATAGTCCCCCTCAGTCACCTAATTCATGGGATGGTTATACCACCCTTATACAGCCCTCAAGATGATGTATATCCCTCCAGGCTTTCCCCCCCAGAAGACACTATAGGATTTAACCTACTAGTCCATAGGGCTGCCCAATACAATGGGGTTGACTTGCACACAGACACTGTGGAAGAAGATTTCTTATTGGACACTTTTGACACTACACAAAGGTCCACTTCCATTTTGCCAATGCTTAAGGGGGTCATTAAGCATGCAACAGAGGTATTCAAAGATCCTGTCAGGGCTCGAGTCCTCAACCCCCGCATTGAGAAAAAATATAAAGCTGCCCCTACAGATCCGATTTACATTAGAGGCCCAGCACTGCTAGATTCCTTGGTAGTTTCTAACGCACGTAAACGTGCCAATTCACAAACATCAGGTGAGGCCTCACCACCAGATAAGGAATCTAAACTCCTTGTCGCCTCCGGCAAACGAACAGCGTCACAGGCAGCTAACATATGGCGCATTGCCAATACTCAAGCGCTATTGGCAAGATATAACAGGGCACATTATGATGAACTGGAATCCATAATGCAGCATCTACCAGATTAATATAAAAATAGGGCCAATGAACTCATACAGGAAGGTAAAAATATCATCAATACTTCCATTTGTTGTGCCCTAGATGCCGCAGATACTGCCTCAAGGGCAATAACACCAGTGTCCTTTTGCGTAGGAATGCCTGGCTGCGTATTTCAGGTTTCAAACCTGAAGTACAAAATTCCATCCTCGATCAGCCATTTGATGAGAAACACCTATTTGGCCCTAATGTCGATGTATCTTTAGAGAAAATGAAAAAAGACACCGACACAGCTAAATCTACGGGAACCTTGCAATTGCAAGCTCCCAGACGTTCTTTTCGTCACTCATCCTAAAGAGGCAACACAAGAGGCTACTCCTCCAATAGCCCCTCCACTTCCTATAAGACCTCTAGCCAATCCACATTCACTAAGCGCTACCAAAGAGGGGTTTACAGGGGTAACGGCAACAAAGGCAGAGGCAAAACCAACAACTCCTGCTCTGCCTCCACCCCTACCCATTGACTTTCCTCCACAGGGGGTTACAGGGGTAACGGCAACAAAGGCAGAGGCAAAACCAACAACTCCTGCTCTGCCTCCACCCCTACCCAATGACTTTCCTCCACTTCCCCACCACCATTCCACTCCTGTGGGGGAAGACTACAACAATTCCTTCCTGCCTGGACCAACATCACATCATACAGGTGGGTGCGACAAATTATTCAATCAGGTTACTGTCTAGATCTAACATCTACCCCTCAAACATACCGCCTAAACAGCGTCCAATGTTACTAGATCATCTATCACTGCTAAAGCAAGAAGTAATATCTCTACTGGCAAAAGGTGCAATAGAACCTGTTCCTCTGCACCAACAAAACAAGGGAGTCTACTTTGTAGTGTGTTTATCTAGGTACCTATATTGATACTCCTATTTCTGACCCTTGTCCAGTTATTAATTCACTAATGTCCATACAACGGCACAGAAACCCGTTTTCAGATTAGGTCATAGCGCATGCTGTCACATTAAGCAAGCACTATCCCTCCAGCCCCCTAGAAAGCACACCGAGTTCTCAAAACAAATAAAACCTCCATCAGACCTGGGAAATCCCCCGCAGCTATTGTTTTGATTTCGCTCGAGAACTCCTGAAAAGAATGTAAGAACGACCAGTCCTTATGACATTCTTACTGACGTCTTATGTCCATCCTTACGTCAAACTCGGCACCTTTCAGGTATAAATATACCAACGCTGCCCTAAGCAAAGACACGGTGGTGACGAGCTTGGAGCAGCGCTACTTGCCGGAGAGCCCAGCTGATGCAGAAAAGCCCACGGACGCTGCCCCTCCCTTTTGACGCGCTGAGAGAGACGCTGCCTTTTCTCCTGCTGAGAAATCCAGCCTCCGGCGTTTCCAGCCGCCCTCGCGGGTAACTGGGATATCGAGTCCTGAGACAGAGATACCAACCCTCCAGCCTTCTAAATCCCAGGTACTGAACTGACTAACCCCTTACAGAGAATTCTTGAGTCAGATCCTTGGCAAAACAAACTTAACTTAAACTGCTACTTATTTACTCCCGCCCACGTATTAGGCTTAGGTCAGGTACACCGGGGTAGGCGTAGTTAGAAGCACCAGTTGAGAACGATTAGTCAATGTATATATGTATGTATATCTTTTATCCATTTTAAGTATCATATGGCTAAGCAACCATATAAATGCTTTTACAGTATTATTTTATAATCCTGCTTTTACTGTATGCACTTTACTTAACTATAAGTATTGCACTAATAGCGATTCATTTCTCTTGTATGAGAAAAGAGACTGATCAATAAATAACACTTTTTTATTGAAAACGCCCGTCTCTTCCTTTTCTCTACAATCTGGTGAAACTAAGTATGCACGTACTGACTGAGTGAAATAGTTGTCTTTTGTTTTCACACGACTCTAGAGATATACTCTTGATTAGGGGGGAGCAAAGTTGTCATGTTCTATGATTGTCAGAAACTAAATCCCTTCTTGTCTATCCAGGGAGGTTAAACTCCTCCTTGCCTATTCGAGAAAGTTTCTAGTGAACTCTGAGCTAGCTGGCACACATAACTTTAAGTCTAATATCGTCAGTAGAAGACCTCGTTAACCACAGTCCTACGTCTATACTATTGAAGATATTATTCCAATGCGCAGAGCTTATTGGGATAATAGGAACTACACTACATGGCGCCCAACGGTTTGGATAGGCGATAAATCTAACGCAAGACATTAGAGTAACTTAGTCGTGCTTTTTCACACAGACCCCTTTTTTCCCATAAAACTCCAAAGACGTCTGGAGTGGGTGAAAGGTTAAATCCGCCAAACTTAGTAGGAGAAGACTCCTATGTATGGTTTTTGGTTTATTCAACGTTGAAGGATACAGTGTTCCAAAATATTGTGCATCTAATCTTTGTTTCCGTGGAAACCTGATCTGCAACAAAAACCCTTCTTGACAGTAAAATGTCAGAAACTGAAGAAGAAAGGGAGACAGCTAGAGTAGCAGCTCAACTCCTAGCGGATGACACAAGTCTCCTACAGCAAGACCCGGAGGCAATACTCATCCCGGTCAGCATAAGAAAAACTATAACTTTAAAACTTATAGAAAATGGACTTACATCAAGAGGTGGTACAGTCATATTTGTAATTGAGGCACATGAATATCGGCAGACAGAGGTATTCTATTCATGGATAAACTTTCCAGCAGCAAACGCTGTAACAAAGGAGTTCCACTATTACAAAATAGAGGAACCACCGGATGAGTAAACTCCTTTCGAGTAGGTGGAAATACCACTCAAATACCAAGAGCACCTGCTCTGGTTTAAAGGCGCCCTAAAACATAATGATCACATCACCAGGCTCGGTCCACTAGGTAGACCAGGAGCAACGTGGCCGGTTCTAGCCAGCTACACACCACATCCAGACATTGAAAAAATGTCAATACCAGAACTTTTAGTACAGTTAAAACAACTGATTAAAATACACAGACAATTAGTCCAATATGTAATGCGGACTTCAACAGTCCAAACAGCTATTAAAATTCCACAGCTGACCCCTCATCAGGGTAACACAAATAAAATCACACCACAGAACATACAGTCCTGTCTAGGTAAAGTACCCATTAAAAGGGAACAAATTCCATTCTGGTTAGCACAAAAAAACACTCAGATAGAGGCAGTGTTTCCGGACACTACCCTTACTGAGAAACACAGAATTCTGACTATCTGTCTTCCAATGGGGATCACTCCACATGTGGAGGACTGTGACACTTGGGGTACAGTCTTTGCTTCCATTTACACAAAAACACATGGTGTTCCGTCCATGGCGGTAATACCAGAGGTGCTAAAACAGATTCAAAATGAATACGGTCCAGAACCTGCTTTAACTCTGGGTATGAAATTACTGAAAGACTTCAAGCAGGTCTCGGCAATATTACTAGCCAACATAAAGGGGGAAGCAGCAACTGTGGCGATCCTCCAAAGATTGAAAGAAACAGATATAGCAGAACAACCTTTTGAACTTGCCAGAATCATAGAAAAATCCTATGAAGAACTAGGAAGAGATAGTTTGGGTGGGAAACCAGTGAAACCCCAACTAACTGAAAATCCTGAAAAGGTATTTATTAAATATAATCTAAACACTCCAATAAAGAACTGGGATGGAAATAAACAATCCACTCCCAAAGAGAAGAAATTCCAGTCCAGAGGAAGGTCTCCTCGGCGGAGAGAAAGATCTCCAGAACAAGGAGACTGCCCCCGGCTGCACCGGAGACTGGAGGCGACCAGAGGTTGTAGCGCCGGTGCCCAGAGGAGCGACTGAAGTGAGCCCTGAGTCGAACAAGAGCTGTAGGGGCGACAGAAATCCGGAGCCTGCCCCCCATCGGCCGCTTCCCAGTGTAATACAGGCTTGGAGCCCTGATCTAAAATATCTGTGAATTGAGATTTGGAGCCCTGATCTAAACATTTGGGAGCACACACACATACATCTGCGAATCGGAAGAGACTGAGAAACTCCTGGATGGAAACACTGCTCTGCAAAATTCTGATGGCAAACTCAACAGGCACACAGATTCTTAAGGTACTTATTTCTCCCACCCGCCTGCTCACTTTTTAAACCTTTTTAAACTGCCTCCTTTGTTCAAAATGGCTGGGGCCATAAAACTGTACCAATAAATCTCCTCAGGTACCTCAGATGTCCACGAGGCTCCTCTGACTAACTCCCCCACACAGAGATAAGAATTCCTCCCAGCTAGCTTTGAGCACTGCTTGCTCAAATAGAAAGTGAAATTCCTTCCCTTATGCATTTCATTTCAAAGTGCTTTATTTCGAGTATTACTCATAAAAGCAGACAAACATACATATAATAAAAAACAATTAAATTTACAACGTCATATTAGACTTAAGCACACAGTTAATATTTAAAAAAACACAATACATAAGATGATTGTCAAAAGCAGGATAGATCTGAAAAAGTGCCAAAATAGTGATCATAAATGAGCAATTTTTAAAAAAAAGAAGATATATCATAAAATTTCGAACCGATGATACATTAAAATTGAATATGTTATAGAAGGTAAAAGATAAATACAAGTCTAGCAGTCTCTGTCCAAATAATCATTTTTTCCAGAGAATAGACTAAAGCCTAGCAGTCTCGGAATATATCATAAATTATTACAGAGAATAGACGTGTACTAACAATCCTGTAAACAACAGATGAGTTATTGCCCTCTAATCGTTCTCTGTCTTAAAACCCAAGCCCACCCCAGGTACTTTGCAATGGCAATAATAATCCAATTAGCAGATGTAGTTCTTAAAATCCGCAGTGCTACCATACTATTTTTTGTACCTAGGTTCCTACACATTGGAGCCAACCAAACTCTCCTAGGAATAGAGTACCTTGAACATGAGAACAGAAAATGACCAAGGGTCTCATTACCTACCCCACAGGCAGGACAAGTTGACGCGCCCCCTGCTTTCCATTTAGATGTTAAGTTGGATAAAGGCAAGGAACCAACCCTCAGTTGGAAAAGCAGTTTCCTGTCCATGGGCTTTAATATGTAATCCCAATACATTTCATAAATTGGGTACAGCTTGGTCTCTAAGTAGCTGGTGGTCATAGACCCACTGTTTAAACTAAGCATACTTTTATTAACAACATGTTCCCAGTAGATACTTTCCTTCCCTTATGCTCAAAGTAATAGCAGCAGACAGAGGACTATTATCTCTGTATCCCCTTGCATGAGTGGGAAGGGAAGCTACTCCTCCCTGCTATCCAAGCAACAGCAACAAACAGAGGACTACTGTCTCTATCTCACCCATTTGGCGGCCATTTTTTGACTAGGCTCTCTCTTGGGAGGCCATCCTGGACTAGTCATTTTTTATTTTTATTTACCTGAACATGCACTAAGAATCTTTCATTTTACACCTATCTCAGCTACTGAGTACGTTGCTCAGTTATGTATCTACACCTTCTTGTGAAATAATGTCTGCCGCTTATTGCAGTATTATACTTCTACCTGTAGTCTGAACATTTGTAATGCACAGATTGCTACCTCATATATGAAAGAATGTCTGCCTATTATTGCAGTATTATACCTCTACCTGTATTTTGAACATTTTAATGCACAGATTGCTACCTCATACACTTTGGTTGCTAACTAATGTCACTTTTGATTTTTGATTTGTGATTTTTTGATTCAGGTACATTATTGTTTGCACCTGTACTCTGTTCTTATACTTGTTCAGTAGTATACTTATAGAACTTGTAGAACACTAGTAATGCACAGAGTGCTACCTCATATATTTTGGCTGCTAACTAATATCACCTTTGATTTTTGATTCATGTAAATTGTTGTTTGCATATGTATACTGTCCTTATATGCTATCAGTATTATACTTTCACTTGTATTCTGCACTATTCTGTACATTTCCACAACCTGCACCCATTCCTACTCTTCTCTCCTGTTTTGCAACGACTGCTACCTCATACATCATATACCTCTACTGTATTCTACACTATTCCTCACAGTTCTACATCCATTCTCACTCTTCTCTCCTACCTCTTCGCTACCTCATATATCTCTGACTGTTCACTAGTGTCACCTCTGCCCCCTAGGGTCACTTTTGATCCATTTAACTTGATATCGGCATCTGTATCCTGTAACCTCTTCGCTACCTCATATATCTCTGGTTGCTCACTAGTGTCACTTCTCCCCCCTAGGGTCACTTTTGATCCGTGTAACTTGATATCTGCATCTATATCCTGTCCCAGTATTATACTGCTGCCTGAAGCATTATACCTCACTCTTGTACTTTGTAATTTACTGTATGCATTTGCTCTACTGTGTATGGATTTGCTCTACTGCACACTCCTATATTTTGGTTATGCTGGTTGATCACTAACGTCACTCCGGCACTTTGTAACTTACTGTATGTATTTGTTTCCCTGCACACTCTTACATTTGGGTTATGCTGGCTGATCACTAGTACCACTTTTGTACTGTGGAACTTACTGTATATATTTGTTTTTCGGCACATGTGTACCACTAGAGTGCAGTCACCCATTCCCACCTAAACCACCATCCCAACATGGATCCTATCGGCAATCACACATATAAAATCAACTACCCACCGACACTCACCAAAAAAGCAGCTAAACGCTTTAAACACAACTTCCTTAGGTCGCACCCAGAAATCCCCTTTGCTGACACCTATTTCTCACCGGTCAATGGATCCCTGAACACTGATATCATCTTCCACACCACACGCAGAGCTCAATGGAGAGAAACGTTCCTCACTCTACTCACCGTCTCCTCCACCAGGAAAACCGCTCATAACCTAACTCTCTCCATCACACCATCCCAACTCTTTCCATGTAAAGCCACCATAACTATATACAATAATGGGATTGTCCTTTCTCAATCCACAGACAGGAACCTGGAACTACTAGACAACTTGTTCCCCACTTTCAAAGAGCACCTCCTCAATTCACGGACCAACACTCGTATTTCCCCCAGTCCCACCAGCCATGTCCTCACAGCTCCCACCACCCACAACACTTCTAACCTACTTCGCCAGTTAGCTACTACATACTCCCCAATCAGGGACACATCTACCACCCGTGACCTCCCATCTCCCACCCACAACAACTCTATCCCAGTTCAGCACCAGGCAGTTATCACACACGCCTCAAACACAGACACAGATCGCTCCCCATCATACACCACTCACACCCCCACCCCCTCTACAAACGGTCGGACATCCTCACACACCATCAACTCTCCTCCCACACCTACAGCTGGCGTTAACACTCCGCTCACCCCTGACAGCACAGCTCCCACCCACAACACACCTAGCCTATTCCAACACCACAACAACACGCATATCGACAAATCCCCCCTCTTATCCCCCCCCATTCTCAGTCCACACTACCCTCTAACCAACCACGCAGAACACACCTCCTCTCTTAATCTATCCCCCGCTCCCCACAACAGGATCATCTCCAATCCCATTTCCCCTCCTACTCTCAGCCCCCACTACCCTTCCTGCACCCCCACCACTACTATCAGTCTTCCAGCCTCCACCTTGACCCCCCGCCTACCATTAATACTCTCCCACATACCACCAACCCCCTCCCTTCCCCATCCACACCCCTCCCGCCCAAAACGTCTCCCCTCCATAACACCTTCCTGTACACTAACACAACACAACGCATCCCTGCCCGAACACCAACATCAGCCCACTCTCCCACCTGCCCGCTAATTCCCTGGTCAGTCACTCACCTCTAATTGCCACCCCCACCTCCACCACTTACCCCACTATGGACAACATCATGGCCACCCTCACTCAGATCAAAGAAGACATACACATCATCAAAGAACTACTCTCCACACACCCCATACACCCCTCATCCACCTCCCCTCCCAACTTGTCCCCTACCCCATCTGTCTCCCTCAATCAACACGCCCCACACCGAGCGTCAAACCCTGCTCATAGACGCAGCAACTGCCCCCGTCCCCCTCGCCACCCCTGCAACACCTCACACAACTACACCTCCCCGCCTGGGGTGACCCCTCCCAACTTGTCCTCTACCCCTCCGGCTGACTCCCTCAATGAACACGCCCCACACAGGGCGTCAATCCCTGTTCATAGACGCAGCAACTGCCCTCGTCCTCATCGTCGCCCCTGCAACCCTTCACACAACTACACCTCCCCGCCCAACCAGTCCCCCACCCTTCCGATTAACTCTCTCACTCAACTCCCCCATACCCTTACCTCAATCCCAGCTCGCAATCGCAACAACCGCCCGCATCGCACCCACAGCCCTACTTCTGACCTCGACACACTCGCCCTTCTCCGCTCCTATGACCCAGCCCCCCAAAATGACACAACGACCCCTCACCTCACCATCCCCACGATACACTCAAATCCCCTTAGACCCCCCACAAAACAGCAGATTCTCCATCCCCAATAACCTTAGAAAAGTCCCTCTCTCTCTAGAATCATCCACCACTCTCGACGCACCCCGTCTCAAATGCACTCTCCTCAACTGCAGATCGGCCTCAAAACATTCCGCTGCCATTGCTGATCTCCTCTTATCGCTGGACCTTGACCTAATCATCCTGACTGAAACCTGGCTAACTGAATCTTCGACACCTATAATTGACATTCTGGTTCCGCCCAATTACCTCATTATCAGGCTCGACAGATCAGGCAAAATAGGTGGGGGAATCGCATGCATCTACAGGAACAACCTCTCTGTTCTGAAAGTCAATTCCACCTCCCTACCATCCCCAACATCCTGGGAATACATCTGCCTCGACATTATCAGTGAGGGCAAACCGATTTGCTCTCTTCACAGCATTTACCACCCACCCAGGGACAACTTCACCTTTTCCCAACAAATCATGGATTTGATCTCAACCAATGCCGGACGGCAGATCACCCAAATATACCTTGGTGACTTCAACCTCCACTGGAACGATCGCAAGGACGCGGTGGTAAATAGTCTTAAAAGTTTCCTCAATGCCCTTAACCTCACCCAAATATGCAACAGCCCGACCCACGAGAAAGGTTCTATACTCGACCTGATCATCTCCAATGAAGACTCTATCTATCCAACTCGAGTCCATCCAACCCTGTGACTGGTCAGATCATCATATTGTCACATTCTTCATCAATGAAAAGGTTAAAGTTAACCCGGCTCAATTCCCCAAGCCCAAAGTCTGGAAAAGAGACATGAAAAAACTCAACCCAGGCTCTTTGCCCCCTAACAGTTGCAATCTCCTACGCCCGCCGACTGGCGCTACGGACGTTCAAACACTGACTGACCAATATCTCAACGCTATGACCTCAATAGTCAATGAGGCTGCACCTATGCAGCTAAAAAGAGTCTCTACTAAAATCTCCAATCCATGGTACAACGGGAGTCTCAATGAGGATAGACGAGACATGCGAATGGCGGAGCGTACCTGGAGATCAGCGCCCTCTGCAATGCACCTAAAAGATCTGAAGAAAAAGAGAAACGCCTACTTCAGGAAAATAAAACTCTCAAAATCAGACTTCTTCAGCCTCCAGCTCGACCAAGCAAAAAACCGCCCGAGAAAACTGTTTGAGCTAATCAAATCACAATCCAAGGGTCAACCCCCACCAGTCAACACTGTGCGTGAGGCACCCTCCTGTGAAGACTTCGCCGCTTTCTTTATCCAAAAAACTGACAACATAAAGAGTGATCTCCTCATCGACGCAAGCCTCTACTCCAAACCCCAGTGCCTAGCACCCACTGAACCAAAAAACAAGGCTACATGGTCAACCTTTGGCACATACTCGGAAAAAGAAATTGGCAAACTGCTCAGCACCCTGAAACCATCCAATCACCTCACGGACCCCCTTCCTGCTACCGCAGTAAAAGACTTTACCCCGGTGCTTCTACCGCTCTGGACCAAAATTATCAACAGCTCTCTCCAACAAGGAAGCATACCTGACTCCCTCAAAGTTGGTCAAGTCACACCTCTACTAAAGAAACCTACAGCCGACCCCTCTGACCTCAACAATTACCGTCCCATTACCAATATCCACACTCTCGCCAAACTGCTGGAAAAATGCGCACAACTACAACTGACTAAACACATTGAACAATTTGATCTCCTTAACCCTCACCAGTCAGGCTTCCGAGCAGGGCACAGTACAGAAACTGCTATGACTCACATAATTGCCGACGCACTTCAAATGCTAGACCAAAACGACACCTGCCTCCTCATCCTTCTTGATCTCTCTTCAGCATTCGACACCGTTAAACATGAGAATCTGCTAGAACTACTAAACACAAGAATGGGTTTATCGGGAACTGTTCTCAAGTGGTTCACTTCCTTTCTTCACAACAGGTCGCAGAAATTCAAGAGCAACAACCTGATGTCCTCGCCAATACCTGTAACGCTAGGCGTTCCCCAAGGATCCTCGCTATCCCCAACTCTGGTCAACCTAGTCATGGAACCTCTCACTACCCTGCTACAAGCATCCAATGTACACTTTCACATGTATGCTGATGACACCCAACTTTATCTCAAACTACAGTCCCCCAAAGACATTTTGCTCTTGAACTCAACGATCAGAAGCACCCAATCCTGGCTTGCCGATAATCATCTCAAACTCAATGCCCTAAAAACAGAGTTCCTTCTGATCTCACCTCCAGCGAAGATCTCCACCACCCAAATCTGGCTTAAACACCTAACCGCACTCAATGTCCAACCCACCATCGTGGACTCAGCAAAATCTCTAGGCATAACACTTGACACCAATCTCAACATGCAGCAACATATCAGCAAGGCAACAAAGGGTGCAAACTTCCAGATCAATACTCTGAGGAAACTCAAACCTTTCCTCCCAACCAAAGACTTCCAAACCGCAGTACAAGCACTAGTCATCCCCCGAATTGAATACGGCAGCATCGCCCTCTGTGGACTCCCCCCTAACCTCAACCGCACCCCTAAGAGCTTCTCTAAACGCTGCAGCGAGACTCATCACTGGATCAAAAAAGCATTCCCATATCACCCCTGACTTGAAATCCCTGAATTGGCTGCCTTTTGAAGCCAGAATTCATCTGAAAATCGCCTGCATGACACACAAGGCGGTACACCTAAACTCACCCGGCTACCTCGCTCAGAAACTGACAATCTCTGGCGGAGCTAGAAACACTAGAGGCACAAACAATCTTCTGCTGAAACCTCGAAGATTCCGGAAGGAAAAAACATATAAGCGCTCCTTCTCAGGAATGGCGCCTAGGATCTGGAACTCACTCCCTCCCGAAACCAGGCTTATCTCTTCCACTACACTCTTTAAAAATGAAGTAAAAGCTATCCTCATGGCTAAATACACTTGAACTATTATCTCGAACTCTGGTATGATATGTACTACATGTTTGATCCCTGTGATTATTTGTATTGTTATCTTTTTACCCACTTGATTGGCATTGTAGCCCCCTACTTATAATGTTTGATCTATTGATATATCTGTCTGACTATGCTCCCTCATGTACCCATCTGTGTAAAGCGCTCTGATATCTGCAAAGATCTTGTCCGCGCTATATAAAACTTTCAAATAAATAAAAAATAAATAAGGACACATGTCTCCCCAGAGGGAGCCCTCTGAGAAAAAATACAACCTTAGAAATAGGGATAATTTGAAGAAACCTGATAGATATCCAGATATTGATACACGTCCATCTCGATCTTTTCAGACTTCCTCAAAGAAATTGGAAAGAAGAGGACAGTCAGAACACAGGGAAGAGCACGTCAAGTCCAAAGACAAGGAACCTGCTCATCAGAATAAAAATTTCCAATTCCCAAAGAAGAAGGTAGCCAGTATTAAAGTAATCAAACATGCCGAGGATCTTGAGGACACAGCTGAAAAACGGAGAGTGGGCTCAGACAATGCTAGACAGCGCAGCAGAAGTGAGCATAGCTCGCAAGATCCTGATGAATCATCTGGAGACAGTGGACACGTATGAATACATTCAGGTGGAAACTGCAGATACCAGAGTTAGCAAACCTCATAAAATATATGAAATAACTTTACGTATAGAGGGAGATAAGACTAGGAAAATAAGGGGTCTATTTTGGGATAACCTCTCCAAAGGCTATGGCATCCTTTTAGCTGAAAAAGACTGGCCACCAGAGTTTGTCAGGGAGTGCCCTCATGGCGAAGAAATGATTATGCCTGCCTTCTCAAATCACATTCCAATACATAAAAAATATACACTTGCAAGAAAGTGGGCAGTAGCCCAAGCTCCTGCATTATATAAAAACCACGTAGGATGGGATGAGGACTCACCTCCTCACAAAATCCAGTTAAAATCTCAACCAACTGCACAAAGGCAGTACCCAATTAAGCAAGAAGCTAAAAAAACAGGTCAGGGAGATCTTAGATCAACGTGAATACCAGGGGGTGATTGAAACATGCACCTCACAAATGAACAATCCTTTGTTTCCTGTCTCCAAACCAGATAATTCATATCGTCTAGTTTTGGACTACAGACACCTTAACACATGCTGCAAAACGTTTGCAGTACAAAACTCACACAGTGCCGCACTAATGAATAGCATAGTGCGCAAAAAATACAAAACAACATTAGACATCTCTTAATGGATTCTTTTGTCAAAATATAGCACCAGAAAGCAGATATTTGACCGCTTTCTCAATAAATGGCTCGCAGAAAAATTTCTGTCGTTTGCCCCAAGGGTTCAAGAACAGCCCAGGATTATTCTCAGCAAGAGTAACAGAGTTACTACAAATATATGATGACGAGGCAGTATCTTATGTCGATGACATCTATCTAACAGATAATGACTTGGATATTCACTTGAAAAGATTGAACACCATAATACTTGGGTTCGCAGCAGAGGGTTACAAATTTAACTTCAAAAAGTCAAGAATTGCCCATCTAACGGTCCTATTTTTAGGATATGAATTATCAAGTGAAGGCAAAAGCCTGGCTGACAATTTCCTAGAGAAATGTGCTGTAATCCAAGCACCTAGAACACTGAAAAACTTGCAATCAATTCTAGGTTTCCTAAATTTCGGAAGAACTTACATTTTAAATTATGCAGAGAGGGTAAAACCCCTCTATGATCTAATAAAACCAGATTTTAAAAGAATCAATTGGACTCAAAAACACACAGAAATTTTGAGATCTTTACAAACAGACATGTTAGTTAAAACAAAACTGTAAACACGCGATAACACACGCAACCTTGTAATCCGAGTCATCCCAGGAAGATGCGGATTCACATACCTAACCTCTAATGAGGGAGAAACGGTACCAATAGCATACAAATCACACTTGTACACAAAAGCTGAAATGAAATTTAGCCCAACGGAAAAAATTCTAACCGCGGTACAGACTGCTGTAGCGAAATAAAGAGCCCTAGCACAAGGTAAACGAATAATCATCGTGACACCAATACCAGCCATGGAGGCAGTAACAAAGGCAAGCATTCCGAATGCTAAAGCACTACATCCGAGATGGATACAGTGGGCTAATTCCCTTGCTGCAACAGACGTGGTATACGAATTTGACCCTAATTTAAAAACACAAGAATTTCTCCAATATGAATTTGAATGTCCTCTGCCGACTGAAATTTTGCCTCTAGAACATTACGGCTGTATAATATATACGGACGGATCAGCACAACCCGCAGTTGGGGGCAAACAAGCTTACAGTGCTGCGTGCGCGATTGTTAAAGGTCGCTGGCACGAAGGAAAATTTAAACCACTGGTCACTAAAACGCAATCCCTAGGAGACTGTACAGCTCAGCGAGCTGAACTACTAGCATTTAAGATGGCGCTTGAAAATACAGATCGCGAATTCCCCACACTCATAGTGTGCGATTCATACTATTGCGTTCAGTCTTACAGTGAATACTTGCAGATCTGGGTTCAGAACGGTTTTAAAGATGCAAAAGGTGGCACAATCAAGCATAAAATGCTTTGGGAACAAGTGGTTCTTTTACAAAAAGAACTACAAAAGACTCACGTGATAAATACACTGAGTCATCAACGTGATGGCGTTCACGTTGCAGGGAATTCATTGGCTGATGAGGCCGCGAAGGCAGCTGTGCAAACGGCTTCCGTTGCTGCCATCACCCGGTCAAAAACAAAAATAGACAGCGAAATATTACAGGCTGTCTGCGCTACGGTAAAAGATGCGATAGAAACACTCCCGAAAGGCTTTCCAGTAAAGTACTCATACATAACTGATGCTAATAACGTTCCATTTGCTCGAATCCCTGGAGTGGGGGATAGGGCAATTCCGAACATGGAACATAGGTTAGGACTCATTATAGCGGCACACGAAGGCTTGCTTCTGTACATGCTGGCGTTTCAGCCACAGTATCATTATTAAAACAGAGATACTGGTGGAGACAAACTAGGAACTATGTTCTAGAATGTGAAATATGTCCAAGAATGAAGGTATCAACAGTGAAACGACCAGCCCAGACGCCCCTTCTAATCTCAGATAAACCATTAGCCTGTGTTTACCTGGACCACTGCGTTCCCTTACAAAGGGACGGCAACTATAAATATATCATGGTCGCAGTGGATTCATGCACGAGATTCATATGGATGTGGCCCCAGCGATTGTCTGACGCCAGAACTGTTATAAAAGATTTGCGAGTCTTTATCGGCACATACGCAATTGGCATGCTACATTCTGACCAGGGTCCTGCTTTTAGCTCTCGAGCTTATAAGGAGGCCATGACCAGCATGGGCATTGCATTGCGGTACTCTTGTCCCTTTCATCCTGAGGGAAACGGAATTGTGGAAAGAAAAAACCGTGACATAAAGCAATCTATAACAGCAAAGGTATTAGGTTCGGGAGCTGGGTGGGTCAAACATTTAATAAGTGTCCAACGTAGTCTTAATAATCTGCCAAGAAATTCTCTGAGAGGTCTCAGTCCGTACAAACTATTGTTTGGGACTAGAATGTTAATCCAGGACCTCGATAGTCCAACTTCAGTGGTTAAAGAAAAATGCTTTGATATCAAAGATCGTTTGGCTATTTTACAGGACTTAAACGAAACAAGAAAAGACCTGAGCAACATAAAGTTGAAACAGCAGCCAATAACCACTGAGGAGAAACCACCTGTCCCAGCAAGGCCTGTCTGGATTCCATAAATCGGGGATCTGGTCAGAGAGAAGATCGCGGTGAAGAAGGAATTTGGGCCTTCTTACAGAAAAGCAGTTCCTGTCTTGTCTGTCAACGGGACAAGATCAGAAGTACTACCGCCCCTTGCTGGTAAAAAGGAGAACCGAGTTGTATCCATCGACCTGGTTAAACCACAAACATGTGGCCGATAACAAATAGTAGGCCAAGTGGACTCCCAAGAAGTAGCAGAACACCAAAGTTTGCTACAAACATAGAGGTTCAAACTGAAAGACTAATCACACCTGATAAACCTACAGTGATTCAACAAGGACTATGCAACAAAGCGATGGAACTTAAACCTCTTGAAACCCAAATCAAAGCTTTACATCAAGAAACTCCATTCTACAGTGAAGTAACCACAGACTATGCTAATGAAACAAAGCAAATACCTAAAGCAAAACGGAATCCAGAAGCAATTGAAACAATTGACAGAACAGCATCCGGCTACTTCATCAACTTCGATGATTTTTCTGAGGATCTGAGTGAACCTGAGGAACAGCCGACAACAAAAACTTTTAAAGACAAAGCAAAGGAACTCTTTCATCAACTAAAAGAAACCTATCTGATTTCTCCATGGATTGAAATTTGGGTGTCACTAGGTGTATTTGTCCTCATACTTTGGCTCATCATGGTACTATGCTTGGGACATTTCATTGAGGGAAAATATGCTACAATGGACACAGCAAGTCAGAATATCAACTTGGTCCTGAAACCACACAAGTCTTCACACATCGAGAAAAGAGAACTTTCTTCAGTAAACTTCACAGACAATCCTATACCTGGTGGGGTAGCATGGAACAAAACTGATTACGAAATATATGGTCCGGTTGAGCTCCTGAAGTATCCTCATCAATTCAAGATTTCATTGAGTGACTTTGTAAAACCAAGCACATTCGCTGATGATTGGGACTTTGAAAGTATTAATGATATGATGTCTGATCTAGTAATGTCAGCTAAATTTACAGAACATGATTATTTGCAAGGTTCATCCAATTACGATCAAATGTTTTGTTACAACCATTATGGTAACCATTATCTGCATAAATCTACTCAACCTAGAAATGTTTTAAATTTTAACCAATGGGAACATTGTGCAACTCCACCAAAAGGCAGTTCAAAGACATTTTTTGATAAATATTCATACTTTTCAGGGTTCAACACAAGTAATGCAGAATCATTTTATTTCAAATTGTTAAATAAGACAGGAGTGAAAACCATGCTTACAAACACAAAATTGATATATTCGGACTCATTTTTTGAAAAAATGAATACATTCGGTTTTGATTTCTGGAACAATAACATTGAAACGAAAACGATCTGGGGCACAAAAGATTGGCAAGTGCAAGGTATAGAATCATTATTTAGAGCCTGCATGATCCCAGAACAAATTATATTTTTGAATGACACAATTCAACAGACTCTTGGCCTAGCAAAAATCAAAGACTTAAATAAACCGTCTATTCCAAAACCAACACCTAACAGTAATAGCACTACGGATGTTGAGATAGACATATCCCATATTTTAAACCAAAACAGAACACATCCTGATTGGAAACAATGGTTGATCTGGCCCACAGACACAAATAACTGTCAAGACAGATTCCTGAACAAAATGCAGGGGTTCACATTGACCAGGCCAGACCCAAGATACTCCCAGAGACAACATCCAGGGATTGTAACTACTTACAGTGTGGGGAAACTCTGCCTTCAATGGCTACATACATCCACACTGTCAGAAATTAAGCAACACTTAACTTTACTTAAAGAGGTGCTGACTTGCGTGATTTCATCATGGGACCACGCAAACAGCGTCAAAAACGTTTCATAGCGGCCTCTATATATGCAGCTTACAACGAAGCTTGGAAAGTAACTCAAATTGAGACAGCAGAAAAAATACGGGAAATTGACCGTGTTAATTTGGAAAAATCACTTTCTGTTGTGGACAATGGGTTAATGACTGTCTTCCAGAATATATTCACTGGACAGTATTGTATCTTCTGCAATCGATATAATAGAGCAAGACTTACTGATGTTGCAACACGGTCAGTCTCAATTACGTTCTATTGTACAGCTTGGCTGGACGTTACAAAATCTGCGTTCAGGCTATGTGCCTTGGCGTTTAATCAACACAACGTCACTATTTAATATCTTTAACCTTACTGATAAACAAATCAGTTTGGCACAAAAGGGTGCTGACTATACAATTCTGAGCATTGAAAAACTTGAGAGATTACCATTGACAATGTCAGAACGACCTGTCATTGAATGGATAATACATGGGATAATAAATATTCCGATAACAACTTTCCAGTTTCAATACTGCCAAAAATATATACAGGCAGGCCAGTATGAAAGGTTGGGTAAAGGATACGTTAAGTCAACATGGAACTTGCCCTATACACACACATGTGTCCGTAATAAAGGACAGAGTGTATTTCTTAGTGGTAATAATTGTGAAAAATCACTAAGTGGCATACTTCTGTGTCAGGGTATAAGTTTGCATGGGGCCTGTGAAGGGACTTCAAATAACCTTTCATGTCACCAGTTAGGCACACCTGCAACACAAATAGAACCATTCTTTAGAAGACTTTCGAACGGGAGTTACATTCTAATTGTAGATCACAGATGTTGTGGCTTGCTGCCAGGAAAACCTTATCTTGTAAGCGTGACTTCCAGGGTCATGTGCTGTGAAAGAGTATTGTTCCCGAATGATGCTCCAGACAGGAAAGGAAGGTTATGGCCCAGTTTAAAAATCTCTTCTATTCGAATTGATACTTTAAGCAGAATGAAGACTGTGCTCTTACAGACGCCAACCCAGTTGACGTCATCAAAAGAAACGTATGATCTCCAAGTTGCAAGGACAACGGCAGAGATTCATTCAATGTTATCAACAAATTGCCCCCTACACTTCGCAGAAATGCTGAACGAAATCTTAAATATTTCTGATACAAGTGGTATCGCAAGTGTATTTAAGACAGGTTTTTTCAGGAGCTTTAACCCCATTCAAAGCGATCCTGGGTATTTTTCCAAATTTCGTCCATTCCATCTTTGGCGGACTTCCACTCCTGTTGGGACTCATTGCAGGCATTTTATTCTTGCTACTCTTGCTTCGTTATGGCAAGCCATGTCACAGACAAGACTCCAGCAACAATAGAAGAAACGATCCTAGCTATCCGCTACCGGGACCGCATAACTAAAGTCCTTGGCTTAGCCCGGCTACGAGATCTGAATATGACCTGGTTTCTTTCATTCAGACCCATCTGGCAGAATTGTGTTATGCCTGTATTAAGGTGCATGCTATGCGGCGAAGAATGCGTGTTGGACACCTGTCTTACACTACAATCGGACGTACCATTGGATGCAGATACTTTGTTGGGTCCAGTAAAGGCTCATGCATTGAGCTGTCCCCAGCGGCTACCTATCCTGATGACGGCATTCGTGGAGACTTCACCACTACGATTGAAGGGTAGTGAAGTACAGGATGAAAGCAGCATCGCCCAGGTCCGACCTTCTGTAAGCAGTTCTGATCGAACCATCATTGAAAGCAATCATGCGCATGACTGCATGGTAGCGACATTTTCCAACCTAGTCGAACTTTCACCAGAAGCTGTAGACTGTTTTTTCGAGAGTCTGTCTGAAATGATGTTTTCACCAGAACAGAGAGAATGATTTTTAAACAAACTTGCACACGGCGTTCCCTGAACTCTGAATTTGGCCTTCAGTCTTTTGAAAACAAAGTGACTGTGAACTATTTTTTTCTCTTCTCCCCTGAAAAGCGAAAACTTTTTTCCCAATTCCAAAATATTTACCTTTTTGGCACTTATCTTCTGCTTAAAGTAAAACTATTCTTAGAGAACAGAGCTTCTATTCTTAGGAATACTAGAGACATTGCATTACCTCAACCTCTAGTTTATATGCAATTAATTGTATTTATATGTGATGAGATGGTCTCGCAATTATTTTTTCTGTATCAAGGGCCATTTCATGTGTAATTTCGCAAATCATTCATGCTGATATAAAATATGCATCTCCTTTTTGAATGATTATACCGCTTGAATGCAAACAGTACCTATACTCATTTCGTGCATTTCGCATACGCCATTTTTCAAATACAATAGAAAAAATGTTTTTGGGGTGGTTCGGTATACCCAAGCACTATTAGTTATGTTTACTATTGCTTAGGTTAGTAAATATGTACATAAAATCGTGGAGTGGGTGTAGTGTGTTTATCTAGGTACCTATATTGATACTCCTATTTCTGACCCTTGTCCGGTTATTAATTCACTAATGTCCATACAACGGCACAGAAACCCGTTTTCAGATTAGGTCATAGCGCATGCTGTCACATTAAGCAAGCACTATCCCTCCAGCCCCCTAGAAAGCACACCGAGTTCTCAAAACAAATCAAACCTCCAGCAGACCTGGGAAATCCCCCGCAGCTATTGTTTTGATTTCGCTCGAGAACTCCTGAAAAGAATGTAAGAACGACCAGTCCTTATGACATTCTTACTGACGTCTTATGTCCATCCTTACGTCAAACTCGGCACCTTTCAGGTATAAATATACCAACGCTGCCCTAAGCAAAGACACGGTGGTGACGAGCTTGGAGCAGCGCTACTTGCCGGAGAGCCCAGCTGATGCAGAAAAGCCCACGGACGCTGCCCCTCCCTTTTGACGCGCTGAGAGAGACGCTGCCTTTTCTCCTGCCGAGAAATCCAGCCTCCGGCGTTTCCAGCCGCCCTCGCGGGTAACTGGGATATCGAGTCCTGAGACAGAGATACCAACCCTCCAGCCTTCTAAATCCCAGGTACTGAACTGACTAACCCCTTACAGAGAATTCTTGAGTCAGATCCTTGGCAAAACAAACTTAACTTAAACTGCTACTTATTTACTCCCGCCCACGTATTAGGCTTAGGTCTGGTACACCGGGGTAGGCGTAGTTAGAAGCACCAGTTGAGAACGATTAGTCAATGTATATATGTATGTATATCTTTTATCCATTTTTAGTATCATATGGCTAAGAAACCATATAAATGCTTTTACAGTATTATTTTATAATCCTGCTTTTACTGTATGCACTTTACTTAACTATAAGTATTGCAATAAAAGCGATTCATTTCTCTTGTATGAGAAAAGAGACTGATCAATAAATAACACCTTTTTATTGAAAACGCCCGTCTCTTCCTTTTCTCTACAATCTGGTGAAACTAAGTATGCAGGTACTGACTGAGTGAAATAGTTGTCTTTTGTTTTCACACGACTCTAGAGATATACTCTTGATTAGGGGGGAGCAAAGTTGTCATGTTCTATGGTTGTCAGAAACTAAATCCCTTCTTGTCTATCCAGGGAGGTTAAACTCCTCCTTGCCTATTCGAGAAAGTTTCTAGTGAACTCTGAACTAGCTGGCACACATAACTTTAAGTCTAATATCGTCAGTAGAAGACCTAGTTAACCACAGTCCTACGTCTATACTATTGAAGATATTATTCCAATGTGCAGAGCCTATTGGGATAATAGGAACTACACTACAACTTCCTGTACTTTCTTATCCCAAAGAAGGACGGCTCTCTAAGGCCTATTCTAGACCTCAGACCTCTAAACATATACATACAGTCAGACCATTTTCACATGGTCATACTCCAACAAGTCCTTCTTCTTCTGTTACAAAACGACTTCCATGCTACTCTACATCTCAAGGACGCATACTTCCACATTCCCGTTCACAAAGCTCGCAGGAAGTATCTCAGATTCGGAATAGACGGGCAGCACTATCAATTCAAAGTACTCCCATTCAGAGTCACAACAGCACCAAGAGTATTCACCAAGTGCCTAGCAGTAGTGGTAGCACATGTACGAAGACCGCACATCCACGTCTTCCCATACCTAGATGACTGGTTCATAAAAGCAAGCTCCTACAACCAGTGTGTAGAACACACTTATGCACTATCCAACTGCTTCACAACTTGGGGTTCACAATAAACCACACCAAGTTCCATGTGCAACCATCCAAAGTACAACAATACCTCGGTGCCACAATAAACACCTTGACAGCGCTAGCTTATTCCACTCCGGTAAGGATAGCCAGCATGCAAGCTCTTTAACACCTTCAATGCTATGGAGATTTTTCTCCTGTGCTGGATATTTTATTTTCCCATTGTTCATGACAAGGTCAGCTCGTCATTAGCACAGCTCCAGTGTACTGCATGACGAGCTGACCTGTCATGAGCATGGAAGTGGTTAAGGCCTCCAGGAACCCCCAGGCTCCCATCATGCACCACAGGTGACAGGTCAGTTCTTTTTTCCCAGCTCCTTCTGTGAGGATCCTGGAGCATTGAGCTCGCCAGTTGGTGATATTTTATCACTATTTTACTTCACTCGCCGTCTTTAGTCTCTATCTGACTAATTCAACATTTTTTTCTGACTTTTGCCTATTTTTTCCAGTCAAAATGCCGGCCTGTGGGGAAAAGATGGCTGCTTGTTTGCCTTGATCCCACAAGCCAAGTTTTCCAAGAGAACCCTTAGAGAGAGGGAGAAGATCAAGCTGCATTCCCTACATGAGAGAGGAGAAACAGCGAGTGGACGAGAAGAGTATCATTCTAGAAAGCCCTCTTCTCATCCTAAAGAGCGCAAGGAAAGAGGTGAAAAAAGAAGGCATCGGTCTCCTTCTCTGTCGAGGGACAGATCGTCATCCAAGGTATCTCTGTGCTCAGAGTCGGCGACAAATCGCCGTCGAGACGTCCGTCAACGTTGAAACATCCTTGGTCGGCAGGACATCCCTCGTCGTCAAGACAAGGTGAAAAGAGACAGAGGATGAGGTCATCATCCACGCGTAGGTGGTCCAAGTCTGGCTCGCCTACGACATCAAGAGGTTGGGTCTCGACGTCGTCCCATCGATGTCGATGTTCGCAGCCGAGAGGCTCTGGACCGACGGCGAGAGGTCCAATGGCATCGACGTCGAGCCGAACACCAAGGGCTTCCACGCCGAAGAGACCCAGACCTTCGACGTAGAGGCACATGCCATCGACGTAGTCGCCGAAAAGATCAGCGTCGAGGAGATCTAAATCGGCTTCTCCTCCAGCGA
This sequence comes from Lissotriton helveticus, assembly GCF_964261635.1. NCBI lineage: Eukaryota > Metazoa > Chordata > Amphibia > Caudata > Salamandridae > Lissotriton > Lissotriton helveticus. Next base: position 1,371,542,890 of record NC_136057.1, read on the forward strand.
AGAGACCTAGGGTGACGTCGAAGGACCGTTCGACTCGTGACGCACTGGTGGTGACTTCAGGGAGTGCTTCTTCCTCCCCAGGGCTTCAGATCGTGCAAGTATCTCCAGAGCCCTCACCAGTACCGTCTCCAGTCCTGATCAGGAAGATGTACGAGGCCAAGACAGACATGATCCTGGTTGCTCCAGATTTGCCTCGACAGTGGTGGTATCTGAACCTTCTTCACCTATCCAGAGTACCGCACAGGAGGCTGCCATGTCATCCGGACCTGCTGACCAGGGCGAGCGGCAAGGTGTTCCACCCCAGCCTGTCGTCCCTGAGGTTAGCAGCATGGCTCCTGAGTTCATCCAATACGGACATTTAGGCCTCTCACAGAACTGCATGCAGATTTTAAAAGAGGCTAGGAGAGCTTTCACAAGAAAGTCTTATGATTTCAAGTGGAAGCGTTTTTTCATGTGGTGTACGGCGGAAGGTCATGACCCTATTCGAGGTCAAGAACAGGTACTGTTGCCATACTTACTGTCTTTGGCCAAAGCAGGTTTACAGTATTCCTCCATAAAAGTTCACCTGGCAGCAATAACAGCATATAGAAAGTCTCCCACTCAGGCTTCTTTCTTTCAAATGCCAATTGTTAAGGATTTCCTGGAGGGCCTCAAGAAAGTCTATCCTCCTGTTAGGGCTCCTTCCCCTCCCTGGGAGCTAAATGTGGTCCTATCTAAACTAATGGGCCCCCCATTCGAGCCCATTCATAAGGCTTCCCTGCAACACCTGTCATGGAAGACTGCTTTTCTCGTGGCAATCACTTCTGCGCACAGGGTAAGCGAGATACAGGCCATATGCTCTACAGAGCCTTATCTCGTTTTTCATTCGAATAGAGTGGTGTTACGTACTCACCTGAGGTTCCTCCCTAAGGTGGTCTCGGATTTTAACATTAACCAGTCAGTCACTCTTCCCACTTTTTTTCGTCAATCCGGACACTCCGGCTGAGAGAGCTCTGCACTCTTTAGACTTAAAACGAGTGTTGAAATTCTACCTTGATAAAACAAAGAGTGTATGAAAGTCTGACCAACTGTTTGTGAATTATGGCCTGTTGAATACAGGTTTTCCTGCCTCTAAAAGGTCCATTTCCAGATGGATAGTGTCATGCAGTTTGTTATCTTATCAGTTGGCACAAAAGCAGCTCCCGGGCAAGCCGGGAGCACATTCTACAAGAGGCAAAGCTGCTACAATAGCAATACTTAAGAATGTACCAATTCATTAAATTTGTACGGCAGCCACATGGCGTTTGGTTCATACCTTTGCACACCATTACTGCCTTGATTCTGACACTCAGGCGGATGCTCAGTTTGGTCAAGCATCCCTGAGAAATTTGTTTGGGTAATATCTGTTGGTAAAATGTTTTGGTAGGCTGGTTTTCGTCCTCAGGGTATGGGGATGGGCTTGCTAATCTATTCAGTGCTTATGACTATTGATGAGTATCCCCTGGAAGAAAAGGATATGTTACTTACCTGTAATCCTAGTTCTCTTCCAGGGGTATACTCATCAAAGTCATAAGCAACCCTCCCTCCTCCCCGGGCGAATACCAGACCTATATATGTACCTGTTACCCATGCTGTGATTACACTGTTATACGCCATCCAAAATAACTGACCTAACTGTCACCTGTGGTGCATGATGGGAGCCTGGGGGATCCTTGAGGTCTTAAAGGCACGGCGCATATTTTCCAATTGTTTTCTATGCAGTCTGTCTAGGCTAAACCTGCCTCTATGATCCTGCCTGTTTTTACCTTTAAAAATAAAGGTTGTGTGTTTCAAAGAAACTCTGGGCAGTTTTCTTCTTTACATATATCATATATGGTGACTTGTATGTCTTTATTTGGTCAAATGTAAAAGTTTTACTTGCAATAATGGCAGATCTGAAAGAGACATGTTAGTGATAGATTCCTTACCTTAGAATATCCCCAGGCGTCAGACTGGATCCGTAAACTTTTGCGTAGCAATACCCCTGCTCGTCGGTAAGCGTCGTCCGCAGCTCCGCGTCTGTCGTCGGCGTCGTTAGCGCCGGAATGACATCACCGGAGTACTTAGACACCGCCCTCGCGCGCTGACGTCAGTTCTTCTTTTTTCCGCGCCAGCTAGCGCAGATCCGGAGAAGCTCTACCCCTTAGTCACTTTTTGACTAAACTTTTTTGATCTTTTGATCTGTTTTTCTCGAGTCGCTACGACTCCTACGGTGCCGGTAGGGATGCCCGGGTTCAAACCCTGCTCCAAGTGTAGCCGACTGATGTCGGTTACCGACCCCCATCGCCGGTGTCTTCAGTGTCTAGGCCTCGACCACGACGACCGAACCTGCTCCGACTGCCGGGCTCTGACGTCTAAGGCTAGGCAGGAGCGTTCCCGCAAGCGGCTTGAGCTCCGACAGTCGGCCCGCGCCGTTCAAGGTCCCGGTCCCACAGGAGGTCGAGGGACCGGTCGCGGGGTCAGAGCCCTCGTAGCTCCGAGAGTCGGCATCGGTCTTCAGGATCCCGGTCCTCAGGTAAGAGGCATGAGAGGTCGGAAAGGCGTCATCGTTCTTCCGACCCACCCCAACGCTCGCGCTACGTGGCCGGGGATTCGGGTGACACCACCCACGTGGCTCCGTCGGAGTCGCAGGCGTTACACCCTGCCCCACACCTTCCGGTCCCTGGGCACGATGCGACGCCAGGGGAGCTTGAGCGGTACCTCATGGCCATGAGGTCTCTCCCTCCTCCACCGGGCTCTGTGGCGCCTTCGGGCCCAGCGGTCCCAGCTGGGGGGCCTAGCAGGTCAGGTGCTACGGCTCCGAAGCCGCCGGGTGCTTCGGCCCCGGCGCCGCAGGCCCCCACTGGATCCGGTTCCGGGTCGTCGCCGGTCGACCTCACCGACGCCGGCCCCTAGGGTGTCGCCCCCGGCGACGCCTTCCCCAATCCTACCCTTGATTCGGTTCCGGCGCCGCTCTCGACGTCGTATGGAGACTTATACTTCCACGAACCGGCCCCATCCGTTGAACCTGAATTTCAGGTGATGGGTGACGAGGGAGATTGGGAGGGGTCTGTGTACCCTCTGGCACAGGAGTGCCAGTCTCAACACGACTGGACATATGAGCTTGGGGATGCCAGTAGACTGGACGCTTCGCCAGACACTGGTTTTGTCTCCCCTCCAACCGTGGCTACGGAGGAGGGGGCCGCCTACAGTGTAGTGTTGACGCGGGCGGCCAAGGCATTGGGCCTAGAGCTCCCCGTCGCGGCCGTGAGGACTAACGTCCTCACTGAGGTCCTTAAACAGGCAAGCTCGACAGAGCCTCTGTTGCCGTTTAATGAGGCCTTGTGTGACGTTCTTTTGGGCACTTGGTCCAAGCCCGCTACAGGTCAGCCTGTAGATAGGAACTTGGCCAGACGCTACCGCCTGGCTCCGGGTGACCCTTGCTTCTAGTCCACCCACCCCACCCCCGAGAGCCTGGTTATCCAGGCCTCTACTTCCCAGACCGCATTCCCAACGGCTCCGCCCGATCGGGAATCCAAGAGGTACGTACAATTCGGAAAGAAGGTGTTCTCGTCCCTGAGTTTGGGACTGCGGTCAGTCAATACCGCTTGCCTCTTGGGCCGCTACATCCACACTCTGTGGGACACGATCGCGGACGTGCTGCCACAATGTCCGGAGGAGGCACGGACGAAACTCGCCCAAGCCCTTGCGGAGAGTCGAGATGCGGCACGCTATTCCATCCTGTGTGGGCAGGATACTACGGACTCACTGGGCAGAGCGATGGCAACAACGGTGGCGGTTCGACGCCATGCCTGGTTGAGGACCGCCAACTTTTCGGCTGATGTCCAGGCCACCCTTCTGGACATGCCGTTTGATGGCCGTCGCCTCTTTGGCGACAAGGCAGACTATGCGCTTGAGCGTTTTAAGGACTCTAGGGCTACGGCCAAGTCCTTGGGCCTCTCAGCCCCACACCAGCAAACGGGTGCCTTTCGCGGCCAAGGAAGAGGCGCTCCCACACGTGCTGCCAGCCACGCACCGCAGACTAATACACAGCGCGGTGGCGGCAGTGGAAACCGCCGTGGCGGCGGTCGGGGACAACGGCGAGGCCAGTGCACACCTCCCCCTGCAGCATCCGCCTCAAAACCCTCCTAGTCCGTGCTTTCAGGCCCATGTGACGCCTGTGGGGGGCAGGGTGCGCCATCACCACCGCAATACCACCGCGTGTCGGGGGGATCACTTGCAACTTCTGCAAGAGGAAGTTACGGCCCTCTTGGCAAAGGGGGCCATCGAGCGCGTTCCTGGGCCAGAAGTAGGGTGTGGTTGTGACTCCCACTACTTTCTGGTACCCAAGAAGGGCAAAGGGGGCCTACGTCAACGGCTTCCTCCGGAAGGAGAAGTTCAAGATGCTGACTTTGGCTCAGGTGTTAGCTGCCCTAGACCCAGGAGACTGGATGGTAGCGTAGGGCTTGCAGGACGCCTATTTCCACATCCCCGTCCTGCCGGCCCACCGGCGTTACCTGCGGTTCACGGTAGGCCACGAGCACTTTCAGTTTACCGTGCTCCCCTTCGGCCTTACCAGCGCCCCACGGGTGTTCACAAAAGTGATGGCGGTGGTCGCAGCTCATCTGCGCAGGTTAGGGGTTTGTCTTCCCCTACCTTGACGACTGGTTGTTGAAGGCGGGCTCGCCCCAGACAGTCGTCAGCTACCTCCAGACTACGGCCGACCTCCTGCACCTGCTGGGGTTCTCCATCAATGTGCCGAAGTCACACCTGTGTCCCTCTCAGAAGTTCCTCTTCATCGGAGCGGTTCTAGACTCGGCGCAGTTTCGGGTTTATCCTCCCGAACAGCGGGTTTGGGATATTCAGGCTCTGATTCCAATCTTTCAACCTTTATCCCGGGTCTCGGTCAGGTTGACGCTGCGGCTTCTGGGGCTGATGGACTCCTGCATCCTTCTGGTGCTTCACGCCAGGTGGCGGATGCGGGCTCTGCAGTGGGACCTGAAGTTTTAGTGGGCCCAGCATCAGGGCAACTTGTCCGACCATGTCTTGATCTTGGAGGGCACTGCAAGACAGTTGCAGTGGTGGCTCACGGACCGCGATTGGGTCAGCGGCAGATCCCTCTCCCTACCCCAACCAGAGCCCGTAGTTGTGACGGATGCGTCCCTCCAGGGCTGGGGGGGCCACATGGGAGAGGCGGAGATCAGAGGCCTCTGGTCTCCGGCGGAGTCCCGGCTCCACATCAACCTTCTGGAGCTGCGGGCGATCCGGCTTGCACTGAAGGCATTCCTCCCCTCTGTCCGGGGGAGTGTAGTGCAGGTGTTCACAGACAACACCACCGCCATGTGGTACTGCAACAAACAGGGCGGGGTAGGGTCGTGGACCCTCTGCCAGGAGGCTCTGCGCCTCTGGCAGTGGCTGGAACATCAGGGCATGACCCTGGTGGTTCAACAGCTGGCAGGTTCTCTGAACGCCAGGGCGGACAAACTCAGCCGTCAGTGCATGATGGATCACGAATGGCGTCTGAACTCGGACGTGGCGCAAGGCCACTTTCAGCAGTGGGGAGAGCCTTGGTTAGATCTATTCGCCACAGAAGAGAACGCGCAATGTCATCAGTTCTGCCCGTTGGAATTTCCAAGGCGGCACTCGCTCGGAGACGCTTTTCGTCGCGAGTGTAGTTGCGGTCTATTGTACGCCTTTCCGCCTATACCACTTCTGCCCAGAGTGCTGAAGAAGATCAGGCGCGACCGGGCCCAGGTTATCCTTGTGGATCCGGACTGGGCACGAAGATATTGGTATCCAGAGCTACTCAGCATGTCTGTCGATCCCCCGATTCATCTGCCTCTTCAGGAGGACCGTCTGTCACAGCAGCAGGGGACGGTCCTCCACCCGAACCTGTCCAGTCTCCACCTCCTTGCTTGGAGATTGAGCGGCGACAGTTGAGGCCATTTGACTTGCCTCCTGAAGTCTGTAATGTCATTCTGGCAGCTAGGTGTCCCTCCACAGAGTCGGTATACCCCTGCAGGTGGAACAGATTTGTGGCATGGTGCACAGCAAAGGCTGTGGATCCACTCTCTGCCCCCCTTTCTGAAGTTCTCCTCTTCCTTCTTTCTCTTGCCCAGCAGGGCTCTGCTCTGGGCACTATCAAGGGCTACCTTTCTGCCCTTTCTGCCTTCTTAAGGCTACCTGATCAGCCATCTTTGTTCAAGTCCCCAATTGTAAATAGGTTTTTGAAGGGCATCACACACATGTTCCCTCCTGTTCCATTCATGATGCCTCAGTGGGACTTTAACCTTGTACTTACTTTTCTGATGTGCGCTCCCTTTGAGCCACTTCATAACTGTCCTCTCCGTCTTCTTACTCTGAAGACTGCTTTCCTGGTTGCCATCACCTCTGCCAGGAGAGTGAGTGAGCTCCAGGCTCTTTCTTCTGGTTTTTCTTTCTTCCAAACCTCTTTTCCTTTCTGTCCATCCGGACAAGGTTGTGTTGCGGACAAGATCCTCTTTCCTGCCCAAGGTAGTCACAGCCTTCGGGCAGTCCATCACCTTGCCCACTTTATTTCCGCCTCGGCATCCCTCGAAAGAGGAAGAGAGGCTCCACCGTCTGGACCCAAAACGTGCGCTCTCTTACTACCTGGATCGCACACGCCAGTTCCGGGTGGATGACCAACTCTTTGTTGGTTACGTGGGCGCTAAGAAAGGACGGGCGGTGCACAAGCGGACCATCTCTTGGTGGATCGTATTGTGCATCCAGGCATGTTACTCTTTGGCTAAAAAGAAACCTCCTGTTGGGCTGAGGGCCCACTCCACTCAGGCCACGGCGACTACTACTGCACTGGGCCGAGGAGTCCCCTTGCAGGACATTTGTCAGGCAGCTACGTGGGCCTCGTGGCACACATTCGCGAGACATTACTGCCTGGACAGTCAAGTCCGGAGGGGTGGCTTCTTTGGCCGTTCCGTCTTCCAGGACTTTCTGGTGTGATTATTGGTTTGCAGACCCACCACTGGGGTTGGTATTGCTGGGGTATCTATTCTAAGGTAAGGAATCTATCACTAACGTGTCTCTTTCAGATGCACAAGTTACTACTTGTGTAACGATATATCTGTAAGAGACAATAGTTAGTGATAGATCATTACCGACCCACCCATCCTCCCCGATCTGCGAACCGATATCTAGGGTTAAGGTCATCCCCTTTCAGGGCCATAGTTTCATGGCACCATTGTTGGTTCTATCATGGCTCTGTGTATCTGGCGCGCAAAAGCTGTGTATCAGAACTGACGTCAGCGCGCAAGGGCGGCGTCTAAGTACTCCGACGACGGACGCAGAGCCGCGGACGACGCCTACCGACGCGCAGGGGTATTGCTACGCAAAAGTTTCTGGATCCAGTCTGACGCCTGGGGATATTCTAAGGTAAGGAATCTATCACTAACTAATGTCTCTTACAGATATATCGTTACACAAGTAGTAGTAACTTGTGCTTTTGGAACCTAATATGGTGTTTTTAGGCTGCATATGTATATGCATATTATCTATATATGGGTATTTATGTGTATATCTATGTAGATATATGCATATTATTGGCTATTGCTCCGGGATCCCGCACGTCGGCTGGACTATTCAGTGATTATGTTTTTGATGAGTATACCCCTGGAAGAGAACCTGTATTACAGGTAAGTAACTTATCCTTACTCCACATCAATCATCCGGAGTTACTTGCCATATTCCTAGCATTAAAAGCTTTCCAAAAGCAAGTATCAAACAAAGCTGTGTTAGTCCTCACGGACAACATGACAGCCATGTATTACATACAGAAACAGGGCTGAACACACTCCCTGCAACTCTCTCAGCTAGCACAGAACATATGGCGGTGGGCTATACCTCAAAACATATTCCTCTTAGCCCAGCCTGTTCCAGGAGTACAAAATACCATAGCAGATCTGTTAAGTTGTCAGACACAACAGCTCCACGAGTGGGAACTTCATCCGCAAGTTCTTCAACCATTCTTTCAGATGTGGGGATAACCTCAGATAGACCTCTTTGCCACCCACGAAAACGCCAAATGCCCAAGCTTCGCCGCCAGACATCAACACCCACTGTCCAAAGGCAATGCGATATGGATGAACTGGTCAGGCAAATTTGCGTACACTTTTCCACCACAACCACTCATGCCACTAGTAGTACGCAAACTACACCAGCATTCTCTAACCCACATCCTAGTTGCTCCAACGTGGGCCACGCCTTTTAACCCAGAACCGTGGAGAGATCAGACACCCGGTCCCAGCTCAGCTCAACCTTGCGATCTGGCTCCTGAAATCCTAGACTTAGAATATCTTAACCTTCCTCCTGACTGTATGATCGTCATGAAAGAGGCTAGACGTCCAACCACTAGAGCATGCTATGCAGCCAATTGGAAACGCGTTGTAATATATTTTCACAACAACAATATTAATCCTCTACACGTGTATATTCAACACATCATAGCATACTTATTACATCTTGAAAAATGTAACTTAGCCTACACGTCTATTAGACTGCATCTTGCTGCCATAGCAGCATATCTACAGAACAGACAGCATCTATCTCTGTTCAGAGTGCCTGCTATTGAAGCTTTCATGGAAGGCCTCAAGCGAATAATTCCTCCCAGGGTACCACCTTCACCAGTGTGGAATTTAAACATTGTTCTCACACGGCTAATGGGACCTCCCTTCGAACCTTTACATAAATGTGAACTACACCTCAATCAATCTGTGGAACTCCTTGTGTTCTTCTCGCAGCCACAGACAGTAGCAGAAAGAGCTATTCATACCCTAGATGTCAAAAGAGCATTGTTATACTACATTGAGAGAACACAACCCTTTCGTAAGACCAAACAACTTTTTGTGTCTTTCTCACCACCACACAAGGGCAACCCTATATCATAAGCTGGGTTAGTGTAAGCGGGATGGAGGAACTCTCAAAGACTTGTAGTGGTGGTAACGCAGCTTTTATTGGTTTTAAGAGTTTTTTTCGCCTGTGGCTGGATCTATAATAAGGAAGAGTGTTCTCTGGCTCCTTGTCGGGGGAAAGGCGCCCTCTCAGCAGAGATTTTCCGCGTTTCTTCCACTCCAGGGTGCTCACTGGGTCAGCCGCCGCTCAGGAATATGGGAAATGAAAAGACAAAACAGACTTGGAGTCAGTCTGGGGTCCTGCAATATTCTGTGTAAGGGAGGGGGTGTGAGGAATCACACGGTGCCCGACACACAACCAAAAAAAAAACACAAGCAGGCAAACATTCTGTGCTGGTAGTGCTCAGGAAGTGTGTGGGATGTTTGGCTGGTGCAATCACGGGGGTCTAAAAACCTTCCTCCCCGCCCAGCCCGAGATGCGTGCCCGTACCTGGGTGAGCCACGCTTCTCCAGAAGCGTGGCTGGGCGAGGCGCTGTTTCGTTGGCCTCCTGGCTCTGTCGCAGGTCGGCCGGGATCCTCTCCGGTACCTTCCTCCTTCAGCAGTCTTTTCGGAACCTTGGCAAGTTCACCACCTTCGCGATCTTCTCCGGGTGTAGGACACGCCGCCTTGCTCTCGCTTCCGGGTTTTACCAGGTCCGGCTCTGTGACGTTCCAGTGGGCGGGGCTTTCCGTCAACTCGGCCCAGTTAACCGGGGTCCTGGCTCCTCATCCGGGCGGAAGAGGTTTGTTTCTGCCCGGTTCCAATTCTCGGGTTGCTGTGGGAATAGAGGTGAGACGGGTATAACTTTTGTCCCTATGCTCATAGCGTTTCTATTTTTGTGTTCGTACTGGCTTTCCTCGTCACAGTTAGCTAAGTGGATTGTTAAATGCATACAAATTTGCTATCACAAAGCTAAATTTATGTTATCTGTTCCTCCTAAAACCCACTCTACAAGGAAATTGGGGGCTTCAATGGCATTTTTAGGGAACATTCCCTTAGATGACATCTGCAAAGCAGCTACATGGTCTACACCGCACACATTCACAAAACACTATTGTGTAGATGTGCAAACTAAACAACAAGCTATGTGGGCCAGGCTGTTCTCAAAACACTATTTCAAACTACAGCAACGGATAAGGGTGGTCGCCGCTAAGGGTGGGTACTGCTATACAATCTATGCACAGTGTGTAATCTGCAGCTCATATGCCTTGAACGGAAAATTCTACTTACCAGTATGCATCTGTTGTTGGCATGTAGAGCTGCAGAGTTACACACGTCCCCGGCTACCCTTATCTGTTCCAGTATTATCTTAATTAGATACAGCTTACATGGACAGCCTTCCTTTTCTTGCAAAGCTCCATCATTTCCCCTAATGGCGAAAAACAATCTGAGGATCGAGCCGGTGCCCATGCGCAATGTGGTCCAAAGGAGGAGTCGCCTATCTCGTGATTTCCAAAGAACTTTTCAGGACAAAAACAAACTGCAAACATCCGGGCCCAACACTAGGTGGCGATCTATGCACAGTGTGTAACTCTGCGGCTCTACATGCCAAGAACAGATGCATACGGGTAAGTAGCATTTTCCATTTTGCTCCAGCATGGAGGAATATAACATCAGACAAACCGGTTTTACAAATTGTTCAGTCAGGCCATACATTGGAGTTCATCCAGAGACCCCTAGTTTGTCCACCAAGAAAGTAACGTTATTTTCATTTGGAAGAGCTGCAAATGGAAATTCTCATGGTTCTTTCCAAAAGACCCATAGAAAGAGTCCTTAAGTCATAAAGGAATCAAGGCTTCTATTTCAGGTTCTTCCTAATAAGAAAAAAAATAGGTCAATGGAGGCCTTTGCTAGACCTCGGGGGCTAAACAAGTTTCTAAAGAAACTGTCATTTCTGATGCTTACGCTGCAGGACGTCTGCTTGATGAATCAGGGAGGGGATTTCTTGAACCTCCCTTGACCTCCGGGATGCTTACTTCCACATACCCATTCACCAAAAACACAGGAAGTACCTTAGTTTCTCAGTAGCGGGTCAGGTCTACCCGTTCAGGGCACTACCTTTCGGGCTCAAATTGGCATTGAGAATATTCACTGAATGTCTAGCTCCAGTTACAGCTTTAATCAGCCGAGAGGGTCACCAGGCATTCCTATACCTGGGCGACTGGTTAGTCAAAACGCCATAAAGAGAAAAAGAAAAAGCTTCTATGAAAGCTCTTATCAATCTGTTCCGGAGGCTAGGCCTCACTTTGAACAAGGAGAAATCTTTGTTGGTGCCCCAAACAAAGATCCTATTTCTGGTAGTGATACTCAACACTCAATTGGCAAAAGTCTGTTCAATCGGCAGAAACAATAAGAAAGCACATTTATGGAATTGTATGCACATTTATGGGATTCAGTAACTCATTAGTAGTCTAGCCCTATTTTAGCCTGTATTTTATATGCGGCAAGCTGCACATATCTCACCTCTATCCCCATCATTCACTGTCCGCTACCGCATTTATTTATTTCTTTGTTGGTTTTTCGATGTAAGCTACGTCACGATATTGCACTGATTATTACTACCTCATTCAATTCGCTCTGTCATGTAAGCTGCACCCAGCCACTTTCTACGCCTAGACTACACTGCTGTCACCTCGTACATTCTAATATGTAACTTGGCTTCCACCTAATCGGTCCTACCTCTCATAGTTGGTTACACGGTGTAAGCTGACTGCTACCTCGTATATAGGATACATTTGGTAAGATGCACCTACGCACTGTTTGTTCGGGGATCACACTGACTTCTACCTCTTATATCTTTGACCACTCACTAGTGTCTTCCCTGGCCCTGTAACTAGCGGCTGACAGTTTGTACTATCGTCTTATTTCCTACACCTAACACCACAGCCTCTCTAAAATGGAGCTCAACGGCAAGCACACTTTTAGAATTAACTACCCCTCCACTCCTCTCTCCAAAAATGCCACTAAACGTTTTAAACACAACTTCTTGAGGTCGCACCCTGAAACACCCTTTGCCGACACTTACTTCTCACCGGGCAATGGAGCCCTGAATACTGATATCATCTTCCACACCTCACGCAGAGCCCAATGGAGAAAAACTTTCCTATCCCTACTCACAGTCTCCACCACCAGGAAAACAACTCATGGCCTAATTCTCACCATCACACCTTCCCACCTCTTCCCTGGCAGGTCTACCATTACTATCTACAATAACGGGATTGTCCTAATCCAATCCACGGACAAGAACCTGGAATTACTAGACAACCTGTTCCCCAAGTTCAAAGAGCACCTCTCCAAGCTGCGGACCCCCACCCAGAACTCCGCCAGCACTATCACCCCTGACGTCGCAGCCACCACCTACTACACTTCTACCCCCAGCACCCCAGTAAATGGCCGACCTGCTGTTAACGCCCCCCACTCCCCAAGGACAGTCACAAATATATATAAATAAATATAAAATAGCAGCTCCTCTAACATGACCCTTCTTATCCCCACCCATACCCCCTCCATCCCTCTCCCCCCGGACAGAACATCCCCCACCCACAACACACCACCATCTGAACAAGCCACCGCCCAAAGTTTATCCACCCCCCCTTCCCTCCCCCCACGACAGACACCTCTCCCTCCCCATCTCCCTCTCCACTCCCACCCACGAGTCTCTCACACCTGACACAACAACTCCCACCCACAACACGCCTACATCTGCACACACCATCACTCGGAGTTTATCCACCCATCCCCCCCACGGCAGACACCTCTCCCTTCCCTGCCCCCTCCCCACTCCCACTCACAACTCTATCTCCCTCCCAACAAAAGATACAGAACATACCTCCTCCCTTACCTTAGCATCCCCCTCTCTCCCACCTCCTATTCTCAGCCCTCACTACCCTCCTGTCTCCCCCACTGTCTTCAGCCTTCACTCACTCTTCTGCTCACCGGCACCGTCTCCCACTGAAGTCACTACCTATGCTTCCCACCCACCCCCTGCCTCACCTTCATCACCCACACCCCTCGCCCACAAACACGTCCACACCTTGAATACCATCCCACTCATTAGCATCGCGGAACCCCTCAACAACGCTAGTATACCCCCCCCCGATACCCTGCCTGCTCTCCAGCTCACTACTCCACCACTCACCAACGGCTCTCTCCACCAACACCTTCCCCAATGACCCTCCTGACCTGACTTTATCCACCCTCCAACAAGTCAAAGAGGAAGTCTTACAAATCAAAAAAGACGTCCACGCAATCAAAGACCTTCTCTCCTCACAGCCCAGTCTACCTCCCACCATCCCATTACCCTACAAACGACGCACCCGCCCTACATACCCTCGCCCCCGACGCCACCAGCAATGGCCTACTATCCCCGTTCGCAATAATTCCCACCGCCCCCGTCGTGTTCTCAACCCCTTGTCGGACCGCGACCTATGCTCTCTCCTACGCTCTTATGGCCCAGGTCCGGTAAAAGACTTTTCCAACTCACACATCCCCATACCCACAATTCTTACAAACCCTCTGAGGCTCCCAACACTCAACAACAGAGGCTCCGTCCTAACAACCTCAGAAAAGTTCCCCTCACACTAGAAAGCTCGACCACCCTTCTCTCGCCCAAACTCAAATGCATCCTACTAAACTGCAGATCGGCCCAGAGACATTCCTCCGACATCGCGGCTCTCGTCTCAGATAGGGAGCTGGACCTAGCCATTCTAACGGAAACGTGGCTCACTGAAGCCTCTACCCCGATTATGGACATACTAGTCCCCCCCAATTATCACATCATTAGGCTGGACAGGTCTCCTGGCAAGACGGGCGGGGGAATTGCATGCATTTTTAGGAGCAACCTCTCCGTTACTCAAGTCACCTCCCCCTCCCTTTCCTCCTGTGAACTCCTCTGCCTCGACATCACCAGTGAGGGCAAACAAGTCTGTGCTTTACATCTCATCTATCACCCGCCTGGTGACAATCTCATATTCACCCAACAATGCATGGACCTGATCACTTCCAATGCCGGTCGGCAGACCACTCAAGTCTACCTGGGTGACTTCAATCTCCACTGGAACGATCAGAAAGACACCTTGGTGAATAGTCTCAAAACTTTCCTCAATGCGCTTGACCTCACCCAATTATGCGATAAACCAACACACGACAAAGGCGCGATACTCGATCTCATCATTGCCAAAGAGAACGCTATTCAACTGGAGGCGATTCTACCCTGCGATTGGTCAGATCACCACATTATCACCATCTTTATCAACGAAAAAGTTAAACCTAACCCTACTCAACCAATCAAATCCAAAACATGGAAAAGGGACTTGAAGAATCTTAACCCCTCCACCCTACCTCCCCACATCGGCAACCTCCTCCTTCCCCCTTCAGGTGCCTCAGATGTTCAATCACTGACTGACCACTACCTTGACTCTATGAATACAATAGTCAATGAAGTTGCCCCTCTGCAACTGAAGAGAGTCTCCACCAAAATGTCTAACCCCTGGTATGATGAGACTCAATGACGAAAGGCGTAATATGCGAATGGCAGAGCGCACCTGGAGATCGGACCCTTCAGCACTGCATCTCAAAAAGCTTAAGAACAAGAGAAATGCCTACTTTAGGAAAATAAAGCGCACAAAGTCGGACTTCTTCAGCCGGCAGCTGGACCAAGCGAAGAACAGGCCAAGAAAGCTGTTCGAGCTAATCAAGACCCAAACAAAGGCACAACCCACACAATCAAACAGCACAAAAAATGACACCCCACACTGTGAAGCCTTCTCTGCTTTCTTTAAACTAAAGACTGACAACATAAGAAATGACCTCATCATGGATGTAAGCCGATACCCCAACCACACCAGAATGGCAGACACTCAACCTAAAAACAAGGCATCCTGGCAGTACTTCGATACCTATTCGGAAGAAGCAATACACAAACTGCTCTGCACCTTGAAGCCCTCTAATCACCTCATAGACCCTCTACCTGCTAATGCTGTAAAAGACTTTATCCCCTTGCTCCTCCCTCTCTGGACCAAGATCATCAACAGCTCTCTGCAACAAGGCCACATTCCAGACTCCCTTAAGGTGGGGCAAGTCACGCCTATACTCAAGAAACCTACAGCTGATCCGTCTGACCTAAACAACTATCGGCCCATCACCAATATCCCCACCCTGGCCAAACTGCTGGAGAAATGTGTCCAACTCCAACTAACAAAACACATTGATCAATATGACCTCCTCAACCCTCATCAATCAGGCTTCAGAGCGAAACATAGCACGGAAACAGCTATGACACACATAATTGATGACGCCCTCCAAATTCTGGATCGCAATGAGTCCTGCCTCCTCATCCTTCTTGACCTCTCGTCAGCATTTGACACGGTCAAACATGAGAACTTGCTGGAGCTGCTAAGTACTAGAATGGGGCTATCGGGAACTGTTCTCAAGTGGTTTTCGTCCTTCCTTCACAACCGGTCTCAGAGGTTCAAGATCGACAATGTGCTATCTACACCTGTGCCTGCAGATCTAGGTGTTCCACAAGGATCCACCCTCTCCCCTACACTGTTCAACCTCGTTATGGAACCGCTCGCCACCTTGCTTCAAGCATCCAATGTTCAATTCCATATGTACGCCGATGACACACAACTCTATCTAAAGTTACAATCCCCGGAAGACATCAAACATCTGAATTCCACGCTTATTAACACCCAATCTTGGCTGGCCGATAATCACCTCAAACTAAATGCTCTGAAAACTGAGTTCCTACTCATCTCACCCCCGGCGAAAATCTCCACCACCCAAACCTGGCTCAACAACCTAACAGCACTCAATGTCCAACCTACCATCGTGGACTCGGCGAAATCCCTAGGCATCACACTCGACGCCAAGCTCAACATGCAGCAGCACGTCAGCAAAGCCACAAAAGCAGCTAATTTCCAAATTAACACGCTGAGGAAAATTAAACCCTTCCTCCCGGCCCAAGACTTCCAAACTGCTGTACAAGCTTTAGTCATCCCTCGAATAGACTACGGAATTGCGGCCCTCAGCGGTCTCCCGCTATCCACAACAGCACCCTTAAGAGCCTCCCTGAACGCTGCCGCGAGACTCATTACTGGCTCTAGAAAGCATTCGCACATATCCCCAGACTTAAAGTCTCTAAAATGGCTGACTTTTGAAGCCAGAATACAGCTAAAAATTGCAGTTATGACACACGCGGCCGTGCACCACAAGGCACCCAACTACCTCGCTCAAAAGCTGTCTATATCAGGAGGTTCGAGATCCAATAGGAGCACAAAAAATCTACTCCTTAAACCTCGTAGATTCCGGAAAGTGAAAACCTACAAGCGCTCCTTCTCAGGAATGGCACCCAGGATCTGGAATGCGCTCCCTCCTGAAACCAGGCTGATCTCCTCCACTGCACTCTTCAAGAAAGAGGTGAAAACCATCCTTCTGGCCAAGATCCCCTGATCGTTATAGATGTTGGTTCAGAGACTCTGCATTGCTTTGTATCACTGCTCACCCTGGCACTATACTCTACTTGTTGGGGGCTCCACTACGCTACTCTCTTACTACCGACCAAGATATGATACACGTTGGTTTACTGATCCTCCTGTACACCTCTGTAGTGGGATCAATGACTTGTGCTGTCCTATATTACTTCCTTACCTGATTGTATATGGATTGGTTTTCTGTATGTTTTTATTATCCATGTTATTACCATGTTACTGACTATTATACTGTTCCCATTATCTCTGTTGACTCCTACTGTCCCTTCCCTGCCTTTGTGAAGCGCTCTGATATCTGTAAGGATCCTGTTCGCGCTATATAAAACTATGAATAAATAAATAAATAAATAAAGTTACAGACAGTGTCAAAGACTATTGCTTGAAATCAAAGTGAGGCAATACAAGTCCCTCATAGGTATGCTGGCATCATGTAAAGGTCTTGTTCTGTTTTGCAGGCTTCAGATGAGACCTGTTCAGCAAAAGCTGGATTTGCAATAGAGGGAGGTGGAAGGTTAATGGGAAGATATGGTCTGCATCACAAGGTGCTTTAACCCCTTGTATGCGGCCGCGATTCTGCGCCTGTGCGGAAAAATCGCAAGTGGGCGGGTTTATAACGGCCCCCAGCCGTCATCAGCACACGAGCGCCGTAGTGCATGACGGCTGGGGGCCGTCATCAGCATGCAAGGGGTTAAACAAGCGCTGGTCTGGTGGAGAATTCCAGATAATCTAACTACATGTCTCTCTTTCCTACCAATAACAGAAAGGCTATTGATCACCATGGATGCCTCCATGGACAGAGAGGAGCCTACTTGCAAGACCTTTCAACAAGAGGCCTTTGGTCACAGGCAGACAAAAGGCTCCACATCAATGTGTTACAACTTTGTGCCATAAGACTCGAGTTGCAAACATTCCTTCCCAAATTGGCAAGTCATCTGGTCCTAGTCAAAACCGACAACACAACATCCATGTTCTGTATACCCAAACAAGGCTGAACACGGTCCAGGATCCTTTCAGAAGAAGCTGAACTGCTGTGGGAGTGGGCCATTTCTCACAGGATAGATATTGCTGTGGAGCATCTACTAGGGTGCCAGAACAATCAGGCAGATGCACTCAACTAGCAAATGACAGACAAGTGGGAACTGGAACAGAAACCGGTAGATTACATCTTCAATCAGTGGAGTCACCCCACAATTGATCTGTTTACCATTTAGAACATCAGAAAATGGCCATGCTTCACAAGCAGGTTTTGGCATCCAGGAACGATAGACAATACTTTTTCGATCAGTTGATCCAAGATATTTCCTTACGCCTTTTCCCCTAAGCCCCAGGGTTTTGACGATATCGAAGATAGACCATTGCACACTCATCCTTATTGCTCCAGCCTGGCCTCCACAGCAGTGGTACAATGAGCTACTGCGGTTGACAACACGTCCAGCCATTCCATTGAAGCTGCACATCAAGATACTATCCAGGCATCGAGGAGAGATTCTTAACCACAATCCAAAGTCTCTGAACTTGACAGCATAGTACTTTTGTGTAGTTCCCACTAATCCGTAGGACCTGCACGTTTGTTTGGACAACAAACTTTGGGTGAGGTGCCTAGACTGATTCCGGTCACCCCGCTGGATGTGTTGACCTATAGATCAGCTAGCTCACAGTTCCACCGTAAGCCCACCCTAACCTTAACAGGGAGTGAATGGTTTCTGGCAACCGCTTAAGATGACAACTCTGACCCCCCAGGGATCGTGGAAAATGGTCCGAACCTTTCGCTCATTCACTTGTGCTCAGAGAAATATACAGAATACACAGTGGGATTTTTCTGTATATTTATTGAACCATTGTTTTTCTTGTATCATATACATGTGCTGCGATAATCAGTAGACATAAGCAGATGAAAGTGATTACGAGCACTAGAAGGGTAAATAGGTACAGCTTTACCATGATGCTAAAACAGTGTATATATGCAGGCGTATAAACAAGGCAGTAATCTGGCATACTCCTACTATGCAAACTCTACTCTGCTTGTGCCTAGATTGTTTGTAGGTGTAGGACCAAGAATCTCCCTAGGGACGATCCAACCCCATTACCTGGCGGGAGAGAATGAAGGACTCTGTCCTGGTCACAAACTGGACACTCCTCAAGAGATGTCAGACCGCTACATGGTGAAGTCTCAGCATGCAGGGACCCTCTGTGTCAGTGGTAGTGCCTCCTCTACTAATATATCGGGATGCTCATTATTTATAATAGAAATCAGCCTTGCGATGTACATTGTAGATTAGCGATGTTATGGATATGTAGATAGCTCTGTCGCCCATGGATGAAGGTAGAACAACATTTGTACATAGTGCGCAAGGAGCCCTTGTACATAATGTTCGAGGCAGCGTGATAATGTTGTGCGAAGATAGATGTGTAAACAAAGTGGTTTCAGAGAATTGAATCCAACATTGTTGTGCATGCAAATATGTGCAAATGTTCACAGCGGAAATGTTATTGTGAAAAAGAGGACAATATAATAAATTAGCAGCTTCGCTAGATAGGCCTAACCCAGGAACACAACAGTACCTGACCACCTAGAATTATACCATCTGGATCTTCCACAAGAGTGTAAACGGATTCCTGCACAGGCTCGTGCTCCAGCTACCAATAAGACTTACAACGCTTATTGATAGCATTTCTGTGTCTGGTGCAGGAATAATGGTCATCAAATGAAGCCTTTTCAGATTCTGCCACATTTAAGCTCGCCAAAAGTGGTATCGGATATTCTTCAGTCAAGGTCCATCTGGCTGCGCTCTCCAGATTTAGAAGGACTGACAGTTCAACATCTACTCCCCAAAGGATCATTAGACAATTCATGACAGGTCTCTTCAGAGATTTTTCCACCTCTTCATCATCCTTCAGTCCCATGGGAACCTAATACAGTCCTCAGTCAATTAATGTTACCTCTTTTTGAACTGATATATAGAGCAGTTTAAAATGTGTTTTCTTGGAAGACCACTCTCACATTGCCTAGAGAGTAGGGGGGATTCAAGCATTCACCATCAGGCAACTATTTCTTCGGCTCATGAAGGACAGGGTGGTTCTAGGAACCAAGCCTAAATTTATTGCAACGGTTCCAACTGGTTTTCACTTGTGGAGAAGCGTGGCTCAGTGGTTAGAGGCGGCAGACCGGGAAGCTGAGATCGGCCGTTGACCAGGGTTCGATTTCCCGCCTCGGCGGGTCTCGAGCTCAAAATTCCACGGACTCGACAATTCTCGCTCCGGTGCCTACTCGACTCACGGGGTCACACTCTGCGACTCTGGGCAATAGCTTGCTTAATCTCCACTACGGCCCCTCGCGGCGGGATGCCTGGCTTTCACCTTGTGGATACCCTGCCGGGGTATCTCACAGGGGAATACCAGGACGGGTTCCCTAAGCAAGCGCCTTGATACCTTCGGGTGATACGTGCGCTATATAAGTCGCAATACATTTACATTTACATTTACCTAAATGAGCCTGTCATTCTTAGATCTTTTTTTCCAAATCCATCTACAAATGCAGAAAGATCATTACATTCTTTGAATTTATGGATATTTGTCAGATTTTAATTTAGACAAGACCGAGGACAAACACATATACATAAGCTGTTTGTGTTATTTAGTCATCCAAGAAAATGTTAATCCCTGTCCAAACAATATAGCCTGCTGGCTTTCAGCCTGCATTGCTTTTTCAAGCCAAGGCCAACCGTCCGCTCCACTGGAAAGTGAAAGTGCTCTCCACTAGGGGCGGTACTCTGTGCTGGGGTGCCCTTGAAGGACATTTGCGGTGCATCCTGAATCCACCTGGAGGAGCAGACATATTCACAAAGCATTACTGCCTAGTCGTGGACGCACAGGCTGACACAGCTGTGGGACAGGCTGTCCTGAGAAACCCGTTTAATTAAGGTTGGGCTTGCTTCCCGCTATCTTGTATTTCATAATGTACACCTCTTGCTATTCTGATTCAAGCATATGAATATATAAAAGATCCAGTGTTGGAGAAGAAATGGCAAAATTGGTACCTTTTATATATTTACAAGCGACTCTCCCTCCTAACCAGACAGAGGCTCATTGTAATTTATTCTCACACTTGTACATTGAAATCTGAGCTATGTTGGATTTTAAGATGAGTAAGGGTGCTTGAGCTTCCATGTCATTTGCTTAAATTTGGGTTCTGTCAAATGAGGTGGATGTGTTAATAACATACTGTGTTGCTTCAGGCATATGACCTTTTTGCATTATAAACTATATGTTGTATATTTTTACATTGTATACTGCTATTTTAATGTACTGGGAATTCCCAGGCTGATGATGGGGAATGATTCAAGCATGTGAATCTATAAAAGAGACCAATTTTTGGAGAACTTGTGTAACAGGTAAGTAACTCATTTCTTCATATTGCTTCAATGATCCTTCATCTTGCGATGAGGGAGAATTCAGTTAGGACAATGGCAGTGTTCTTGACATTGGTAATCTTATACCAATTGACTCAAACAATAAGTATAGGCAGGAATACCCTTGCACAGTTGATCCTCCAAGGATGAAGTTACCTATCACTTCCCCAGGCATTATTATTCATGCCAACTCATTTTTGAACAGCCACCTAAAGATGCTAGTTGATTTTCTGGGCGCTTTAAAATATACATTGACAATCCTTTGTAACCGGTTTCTTCCCCCTCAGTATTTCTTGCTGCCTGTGTCTCACCTCTGCCTTTTGGTTTAACACTTCATTCAACTTCAGTGCCTCCAGTCTCACCAAAGGAACCCTTCTTCTTCCTTCAACTCATGTACAACTGAAACCTTCAGTTATCCACCAGTTGATCTTTCATAGATTCACATGCATCAATATTCCTTGTTGTCAGTCTGGGAATCCTCGGTATACAATATTATGAATAAGATCATAAAAAAGCACATCAGTGCCATTTAAAACAGCCTTTGAACAAATGGCCTATCCACCTCCTCTTATGACCCGAATTCTAAAAAATCAGGTGGATAGGCACTCTGGTTCTCTACACGGACAGGAAAGCAGCTGACATCACAGACAACATTATTAAGAAGTGTACTGTGTGTGGAAAGAGAAAGATTTATGAGGAGGCTAAACACACAAAGTGCATTATTTGCATACGTCCTGACCATGAATCCATAAAAGGTTATATTTGTGGCAAATACTTTAGGAAAACATTGAAGGACAGAAACCGGAGGCTGGTTCAGGTACTCATTGAGGACGTAAAATCAACACTAACTCGCCCTGTGACTGACAAGTTTAAAATAAAGCCACCATTGGAATTGTTTAATAACTAATCTCTTCTTACTTCTGAAGTGAGTGAGAAGACCCTCTGAGCCTGCGTTTTTGTATGCAGTGTTCAGGACTGTCACTGATATCTGGCGTCAAAAGTTTTTTCTGCCACCTAATGAGCCAGCTACCCTAAGGAAGCATGCTTTTAACAAAAGAGCGACTACTCCTACATCAGAAGTACCTGTCAAAAAATAGATAGCAATTGTACCACCTTAGTTTCTTCAGTTAAGAAAATGTCTTTGTTTTTGATCTCAGTCTGCTTGATCTTCTTTGTTGGCACTGGCACAATTGAGTCAGTCTGCTATAGCCTGCAGAGCTGTCAAACTGGACTGTGCCATCGTCGACAGCAACTTGGAAACAAGTTAGATTTACACGCTGTGCATTATTCCACCATCTAGTTATTGGTTCCAGAATTCTTCTGTCTTTTAGTGCCCTTTTTTGTTTCCTTTTTTTTGCTCTGCTCGACAGTGTAGACCATTTGGTGTCCTAGGTCCTTTCTTCAACACTTAAGATGGCAGCCCTAGAAGCTTCTTCATTTGATCGCTATCATCTGATTCTTTTATCCACCATGGGAGCTGTAAACATGGCAAGAACTTTAACTTTTTTAAGGAGACTGCAACTTACACAGTTTATGGAGCAAAAAACAGCAGAGTACCAAAAGAACATAAGCTGTTCTCCACGGACAAAACTGTCAAAATACGCATTGTCCAAAAGAGTTGAAGAATAAAGGT
Organism: Lissotriton helveticus; assembly: GCF_964261635.1. Lineage (NCBI taxonomy): Eukaryota > Metazoa > Chordata > Amphibia > Caudata > Salamandridae > Lissotriton > Lissotriton helveticus. The sequence continues at coordinate 1,371,565,342 of NC_136057.1, forward strand.
AGGCTGATGGAGCAACCTCCCTTTAGTTTTTGCCAAGAGTGCCACTGTAGGTATGCCCAGAAGGATGCACACAAGGTCTTCAAACCTTGTCTCATGAAAGACTGTGACGCAGAGTGTGGAGAGTTCGAGCCCAAGACCCTATAAGCAAGAGAGAAACAAAGGTCGACACACTACACCCCAGCATAGTTGAATCCATCCTTGCAAGAGCTAGGTCGCTCGATGGAGAATTCAGAGGACACAGAATTGGCACAATGGGTGAAAGTTGGCGAGACTGCAAGAATTGTTTAGAAAAGAACAGAAAAAGCACTATGGTAACATCGATGCTCTGGCACTGAACTTAGACTCTTGGAGTGGAAACAAAAGGCTGCCCAATACCAAAACCAACAGTGATCGAGGAAAAGCTGAAACATGAGGAACCCCAAGAGTTGAAGTTGAAAGACACCATTGGTGGTTGATCCTCGAAATAAGCCTCAATGTGAGAAAAAGAGCATTGAAGTAACGAAGTCTCTGAGCCGAATAGAAAGGCTTTGATGCTCGGCATCAGCCAAAAAATACTTGAAGCCAAAAAGAAAAGACTGAGACGCTAGGCTGAAATGGAGGAGCTGATGCGGAGAAAAGGGGGTTTTGACAAATCCCTGATGAAATTCAGAATCTCTCTGAAACCTCAGACAGAGAGGGAGCACAAAGTAGTAGAGCTGGAACCCCAACCAACTCCAGAACCACAGGAAAAAGGGGAGTAGTAAATATTCTTTGAAGAGCTACGAGGCCAATTCAATTCAACTAGTGTTTTCTGCAAGACCTGGAGGGGGTGGCAGGATGTGGAAACAGAGTTCCCTTAAATTGAGCGACTGGGGTCCTGGACCTTAGCTTGCCCTTGGTGGTAGTTAAGACTAATGTCTTGATAGAAGTGCTTCAGACGGTTGTGTCCTCTTACAAACCGCTTCTCCCATTTAATGAAGCACCTACTGATATCCTGCTTGGGACTTGGTCCAAGCCCAACACAGGGGCTCCTGTGAACAGGCAATTGCCCGCTACCAGTGCCCACTCCATTGAACATCTTACCCCGGAGATCTTGGTGGTCTAAACCTCCACTTCACATGTGAATCCTGGCGCATTCCCAAATGCCCCACCGGATCAGGAATCCAAGAGGCTGGGCAATTTGGGCAAGAAAATGTTTTCTTCCACCAGCCAGCCCGGCATTGCGGTTGGTGAACACCGCATGCCTTTGGCCCGTTATTCTACCAGACTGTTAACGACAGGAGGAATGTAGCTAAGTTCACCATTAGATGTGACTTAGACACCACCAAATCACCAGGCAGAGCTGTTTCGTCGACAGTGGCCCTGCGAAGCTACGCCTGGTATAACTACTGATTTTAGCGGGGATGTCAAGCCCTCACTCATGGACATGCCCTTTGATGGCTCCCGTCTATTTGGAGACCGGACGGTTTTGGTGCTGGAGCACTTTAACGATAGAAGGGCTGCGGTCAGGTTCTTGGGCCCTTCTATGGACCCTCGTCACCCACAGAAAGGGCGTGCAACCATGTCCTCAGCCACCACGGCGTTCAAGCTTTTCAAGCCTGCGTAGCTATGGACCTGGTTTCTATTTGCCAGTGGGTCGAATTAATCCACCACCTATCCTCCCCCAAATCCTCCAAACTCTCCTAGTCTGTCCATTTATTATCATGAGCACCCTATGGCCGACATGATTCGCCATCACCTGCCCCGCTGACAGTCCGTAACATCAAACAGGTGGATTTTGCAGATTGTCCGAAGGGTCTACTCCCTCCCATTCAGGGCTACGCCTCCCTCCGTGACACCCACTTACGACAGGCTGACTGAGGACCACTTAGTCCTTCTCCGCCAGGAAGTAATGCCTCTTTTGGCCAAAGGGACCATAGAGAGAGTGCCGATGCCAGAAGTAGGTTGAGGTTGTTATTCCCACTACTTTCTGGAGCCCAAGACGGACAGAAGCCTTTGTCCTTTCCTCGACCTCCGCTCTGTTTCTTCCTCAAGAAGGAGAAATTCAAGATGCTCACTGTTTCTCAAGTTTTGTCTGCCCTGGATCTGGGAGACTGGATGGTAACGTTGTACTTGCAGGATGCATATTTCCACATTCCTCTCCTGCCTGCCCACAGGCGTTGCTTGCGGTTCAAGGTGGGCCACAAGCACTTTCAGTTTGCTGTGATCCCTTTTGGCCTCACCAGCGCCCCTCAGGTGTACACCAAGGTGATGACAGAGGTTGTAGCTCATCTGCGGAGATCAGGGGTGCCAGTCTTTCCCACTCTCAACGACTGGCTGTTCAAGGCGGGCTTGCCCCAGGCTGTCATCTCCCACCTCCAGACTAAAGCGGACCTCCTGCGTTCTCTAGGGGTTCACTATCAACGGGCCGAAGTTACACCTGACACTCTCCCAGACACTTCCTTTCATCGGAGATATTCTGGACACTGGAGTTTCATATCGATGCTCATTCAGGCTATGAGTCCGATGTTTCAGCCTCTATTCTGGATTTCTGTGACACTGAGTCTGAGGCGGCTAGGCCTCCTGCATCATGTTTGTGACACATGTCCATTTGCATATGCAGGCTCTGCAGTTGGACCTGAAGTTCCAGTGGGCGCTCCATATGGGGAATCTCTCCAACATGGTCCAGATCTCAGAGGGAACTGTGAAGGGTCTGTAGTGGTAGTTTACAAACCGCGATTGGGTCGAACTCTCTCCCTTCCCCACCTAGATTTGACAGTAGTGACCGATGCATCACTCCTGGGATGCGACAGCCATCTGAGAGAAGTGTAGACCAGAGGACTCTGGTCTCCAGCAGAATCCGGACTCTTCATCAACGTGTTGGAGCTCTGAGTTATCCGATTGACATTGAAAACCTTTTTACCCTCCATTCAGGAAACGAGTGTAAATGTTCACGGATATCACCACCAACATGTGGTACTGCTACAAGTAGAGCGGGTTGGGGTCATTGACCCTTTGTCAAGAGGCCCTGCGTCTCTGGACATGGTTGGAACAGCATTGCATATCCCTGTTGGTTCAACATCTGGTGGGTTCTTTGAACAATAGAGTGGACAAACTAAGCCACAGATGCCTCGCGGATCACAAATGATGTCTCCATTTAAAGGTGGTGCGAGGTCTCTTTCAGCAGTGGGGAGAGTCTTGGTTAGATCTGTTCGCCACTGCAGAGAATGAGCAATGTCAGCAGTTCTGCACACTTGAATTTCCAAACCGGCTCTCATTCAGAGATAATTTTTGTGTCAAGTGGACCTCTGGCCTCTTGTAAACCTTTCTGCCCCACCACTTCTGCCCAGAGTTCTCAAGAAGGTCAGGAACGACCGGGCCCAAGTCATCCTTGCGGTTCTGGACTGGGCACGGAGAGTCTGGCATCCCGAACTGTTGCACATGGCCAGTGGTCCTCCGCTCAGTCTGCCCTTTCTAGAGGGTATTCTGTTGCTGCAACAGGGTAAGGTTTTCCAACTGAGCCTGTCAATGCTCTGCCTTCTTGTGTGGTGATTAAACTGCAACAGTTTTCAGCTTTCTGCCTTCCTCCCTCTGTGTCTGGAACATTATCTTGGCAGCCAGACATCCCTCCACTAAGACTGGTTACACCTGCTGCTAGGCAGAATTTGTGGCATGTACAGAAAGAAAAATTGATCCCCTTTTGGTGTCCCTTTCACAGGTTCGCCTTGTCATCCTTTCCTTTGCCCAGCATGGGCACTCTGAAAGGCTATCTCTGCTTTTCTGTGATTCCCTGATCAGCCATCCCTCAAATAACCCATTGTAAATAGGTTTCTGAAAGGTTTACAACATTCGTTTCTGCCTTCTCCCTTTATTATGCCCCACCTTTGAGTCCCTGCACAATTGCCCTCTCAGGCTCCTTACCATCAAGATTGCCTTTCTGGTGGCAATAACATCTGCCCGCAGGGTCAGTGAGCTTCAGGCCTTTTATTCAAGCCTCTTTATCTGACCATGTACCCAGACAAACGGGTGCTTCATACGAGAGCTTCTTTTCTCCCGAAAGTGGTCACTCCATTTCATATAGACCAATCCATCACTGCCTACTTTTTACTCTCCGCGTCATCCCTCTAAGGAAAAGTAGCAACTTAACCGTCTGGACCCAAAAAGAGATTGTTGTTCTACCTTGACCTCACAAACAAATTGGGTATGGATGACCAACTCTTCGTGGATTATATTGAAGCAAAGGAAGGATGAGCTGTAGAGAGGCAGACCATCTCCCAGTGGATTGTGTGCTGTATTAAAATCTGCGACACATTGGTTAAGAAACAACCCCCTAAGGGTTTGCATGCTCACTCCACAAGAGCTAAAGGTGCAGCTGCTTCATTAGCTCGCGGAGTTCCTGTACAGCACATCGGTCAGGCAGTAATGTGGGCTTCCCTGCACACGTTTACTAAACACTACTGTCTGGACAGTCAGGTCCGTAGGGATGGACACGTTCGGTCCTGCAGAACTTCCTTGTGTGAAATTGTCCACAGACCCTCCTCCGGGGAGGTATTGCTTTGGTATCTATTTAAGTTCAGGAATCCACAGCCAGAATTCTCTATCATATAAGCATGTTACTTACCTTCGGTAATGCTTTATCTGGTAGAGACTCTATCTAGCCACAGATTCCTCCTCCCATTCTCTCTGCTCTACGAACAGATTGCTAGGTAAAGGTCTTTACCCTTTCAGAGCCCTGATATTCTACATTATTGGTCAGTTTACAACGTGGCTCCGCGCTTCTGGCATGGAAAGCCACAAAAATAACTGAAGTCAGTGTGCCTAGGTGGCGCCTGTAGAGGCACCACGAACATCACTTCCTGCATGAGTGACTCCATGCAAAGCCGAACTACGCCACCTACCGGCACGCAGGGTTACTGCTCACAACCATTTTCTAGATGCAGTCTGACGCCTGGGGATAATTCTAAAGTAAGGAATATGCGCCTAGATAATCTCTACCAGATAAGGCATTACCGAAAGTTAGGTAACTTGTTAGTTAGTGCAGGATTCTATAGAATGCTGTAAAGAGATGTTTTCTTTTCTTTTCTAGCAGGGTTTTCTTTTTCTTTTAAGTATTGTAAATAAATGGAAAAACATTAGATATTTGGGAAATTCGCCTGGTGAGAACTGTAGTGATTACTGTGTTGCTTAGGTACTATTGTGATTTTTAATTAACCGTTTATTGACTGATGTGTTACCATAGTTGAATGTGTGGGGGGTCCTGACTCGCGATGGGGCGATGTCCCAAGTGAGTTATGATACCCTTCCCTTCTCCCTAGACAACGGTAATGATTGAGGGGCCATCATTTTTCACAGGGTTAAATCCAGAAGTCCTTAAATGAGTATACCAGCACATGATTGATATTATGACTAAAATCTATTATCGTCCTTTATGTGATCCTCAAAGCCTAACATTCAGTACAATGTATTTATGTGAGGACCATGTCCCAGAGTCCTGTAATAGCTGCCAAAACATTTTATGGTCAGCCAATTAGGGAGGTCCCTTTGGGGACCTACCCCTTTCACACACACACCTTGGAAGCGGGGTCAGGGCGTGCTCACCCTAATATATTTATTTATTTAAAGGGCGCAGGGACAATGCCTATGAATCCTTTAATGGCTACCACAACGTGCTGTTTGTTGTGGCCAGCCAATCAGGATTGGTTAGTCCCCTTTAACCTCTTCAGCGCGACCGCGTTTCCCCTTCCGGTGCTGGGCCGTAATAGAAACGGGCGTGGTCATGACGGAACGGTTCCGTCATGAGCACAGCTCAACCGTAGCTCATGACGGAACAGTTCCGTCATGAGCATGGAAGGGGTTAAATCGGTCAATCGGAGCATATCTGAACTTCGATTCAGATATACCTTACTTTTTAACCCCTTCGTGCTCAACCAGAGTCCCTCTTTAAACACTATTTCTCAAAAAGCGGAATATATATACACCAATTCACAAAAAGCGCGCTTTTTGAGTAAAGTCATGTTTGCCAAATTTGGTGTAATTCCGTTAAGACATTTTTTCTGTATTGGAAAGTTAGCTATGGGAATTAACATGCGAAGAGCACTGTGTACCCCCGCCATCTCCCCCCCCCCCCCTTTTTCTTTTCTTGTCTTTTTCATTACCCCCTCCCTGTTGGGTTAGCCTGAATGAGCCAAAGTGAATATTTAAAAAAAAAACAACTGGGGGGGGAAGTTTGTGAAGATTTATCAAATTTCAAGTTTATTAGATTTATCAGTTGGCACCACTGTTAATAGAGAAACAAAAAATACTCTTCTTATGGAAACTCTGGCCTAATTAGAACTACACAGTGGCGACTGCATCTGTTTTCCACGATCCTATACTCTGCAAATTCATATGTTTACTAAAGGTACCTGTGATGCAGAACTTGGATTACAAGTAACTTAACTTTCCCTTACGTATTTATGTACTATGTTGACCATTCTCAGGTCATTAGGATAACCAAGCAACTGTTAGTCGGTTTGCACAGCCACACATAGATAACTCAGTTTCAAAAGCTGGTCTGGTTAGATAGATTATTTAATGCTTTCAGATTTGCTATGCTAAAGCTAAATCTACACTACTCTATGATGCCATATTCCAACATCGCACTAGGTGTATTTTTTTTGCCTTTACACTTTGTGGCTGCTTCCATGTCAATGTTTGTTTGTGAATGCACTTCTGTTTGCTCTGCATACTGACTCTCCTATCCCTCCATCTCTTCCCCACAGGACGTGCTGCCCCCATGAAGAGCATCTCAAGCAGTCTGAAGGAGACCATGAACCCCCATGACATTGTGCAGGACGCAATTCACAATTTCTCTCCAGCCTACCAACAGTACACACAGCAGGCCACACTGGAACATGGCCATGTAATCTCCCGGTCCCAAAGCTGCTCCAGCACTCATGACACTGAGAAGACGCTGCTGCTCAGCTCGGACGATGAGTTCTGACCTGGGGCATGTGGTCCGGGCCGGGGGCTCCATCGCTGTGCAATTCAAAACTAAAAAAAACATATTTATTGGTGGGGTTTTGAAGCCAATGTCATATCAGATCCCCTATCAGGCGCACACTATCTGGAGGGCAGAAGCTACACTGAGTGCGTGCTGCTTGGGGGGCTGGGAGCGCGCCTCAGCATCTATCAGTTTAGACGAGCTTCCTCCTCCACACACTGGTAGATTTTATTTTTTGGCTTTTGGGAACAAGAATTGTATTTTTGTAGCCAGATGTAACACTACAAGAGGCATTAGATAAGAATGGCAGTCCTCCGAGTCGGGGAGGCACTTTTGCTGCCATCCATTTTTATGCACCTTAGCTGGGCATAGACAGCCTTTAGTGATATTTTTGTGTGGCTTTTACCCTTTTCCTTTTTGCCATGTGAGTACACCCAAAGACATATGGCCAAAGGTGTGACAGTGTGTGGATCTTAATCCAGAACATGTGAGTAAACAAACGAGCCCATTGCTCGATCAACTTGAAAAAAGATTGCGAGCTCAGGCCAGAAGTAGTCGGATGTCCATTTTGCTAAATATGTGTTCTGTGGGAGGAAATCATTAGCTTGGGAGAAGGTGGATTTGATCCTAGTCGTTACAGTTTGCTTAGCCAAAACTCAGGTTCGGTGAAATAACAGGGAGACTTTGTGGAGCTTTCAAAGGAATGCCATATGTGGTTGAGATTAAATGCCCAGTATGTACTGGTATTCCTCACCCAGCTATGTAGGGTGAGGGTCCGTCATTACATTCTTACCCTTCCCAAGGCCATGTGTTCTTCCCAAGAGCATGTGAACATTTCTGAGGTAGGATAAGTAGCAGTGCATAACATTAGCATGCCCTGAATGGCTGTAAAACAGTGTATTTAACATCACTTTCACTGATTGGAAAACATCAGATCTGTAGCCGAATAAGCGAACGTGCTCTGAACTCCTGCCCCCCCTATAGCTCACAGTAGCATAGATTTCTGCCGTATCTGTTGTGTGAAGGGAGACCCTTGACAGCTGTGCTCCTAACTTAAAGCTAATATGATTTTAGTTTGTTTTTGATTTTAATTTCTTGTGGCCACCTCGCCCATTGCTCTAGAACTCTACATCTGACGAGTTGTGTTTTTGTTTGCTTAGGCTAGGGCAACCCGTTTATCAGTATGGCTGAATCCCTTAAATAAGGCTCTACTACGGCCCATGCTACCTGTGGGCAGAAGAAATTCTGTACAATGGACCTGCATGAGTCTACTGTCTGTACCCTAACTACAGGGATAGGCATTGCAAAATATGCTGCAGAGTTCCACTGTGACCCTTGAAAACAAGGAGAGTGCTGTCATTTCCTGACCAAAGCTTCATTTAAAGAAGTCTGTCTTCTGGGGATGGGTTGATGAGTCCTTCCCCATTCTCTCAAAAAAGCACAAAAATGCTCTAATTTAGACACTTCTATAAACGTGTAGCTTCTGAAAGCATCTTAATCTGAGGACCTCTATTTTAAAACCAGTCTTCAACAAGGCATATAAACCGAACTGGTTGTTCTCTGAGTCTAGAGATAGGGCAGCTGAATACTCAAATAAATGGACATTGACAACCACGTTATCTACTAGTAAGTTATCAGCGCAGCCCTTCTTTGGGTAGACACTGCCTGCAATTTTGTCAACGTCCTGTAAGTTTCCACATCACATTACTGCCGCTTCATTGGTACCTTTGCCACTGTCAATAGACAGTCTTCCTGTTACTACCTCGTCAATGTGGTCCTCTTGTTGTCTCCCCCAACAACATTCCAGTTGACCACAGAAGGTGTACTTAGACTGTCTTTAAGCAGATGTTCACAATCACTCTTATATCAAACAGCGTGTTCTCAGCTTCCTTGCCACACTTCACCAAGCAGAGTGCAGTGAAGCTGCAAGCACACTTTAAGACCCTAAGATGAGGCTGAAGATAAAAGTACCATATAGCCCTGATTGTACTGTGGCTAGTTACATGTAAAATGTCAGTATAACGAGAAGCACCTTGACCATGATGACCAGGACATTCAAGAGCCTAGAGAGACTGAAGAGCTGTGCCATTCTTACCTCCAAAATGCTCCAGTTCCTTTTTGGCCTCATCATATACTTGAAAATATGACGCAAGCTTATTCTATAAGATCCCCCAACACACATCACCTCTAGCCCGCTCCACTGCAGCCACCAACCTTCCCCTCGCCTCCGTAACATCCGGTTCTATTGTTTAATCAATCACCACCATTACCTTCATTCATAGCTCCTACTCAAGGGGAGTCTGACACCACAGAACATGATGAAGCTGAGGTTGAAGAAGATTGCTAGAAGGTGCACCAGAAGATAAATGGGAGGACTACTTTACCTCTGCTTCAGCAATGCAACGTCTTCCCCAGCTAACTCTCCTCCCGATAGACTTGGCAGGTTACACTTACTTGTGGAGAGGGAGTCAGAGATGCAACGTTACAACTGCTTCGACCAAATAAGGAAATACATTTAAAAAAATCATTTAACACCAGAAGACATTTTGGCCTTTATCATCTCAACAACAACTGTGTTCTTCCACAAACCAGGAGGGATGGAGTCCTTTTGTTTTCTCTGATGAGTATCAGCTCCCCTGGAAAAGGACATTCAGCATAACCACACGCCTGGAGAAATGGGGCTAAAAGGCTCATGGTGTTCACAGAAAAAAGAGAGGAGATGCAACTGGAAACCTGGGGCAAATTACAACTGGATCTCTTTGCCACCCAGATCGACAGGAAATGCTGGTCCTATGCCTGCAGGTATTGGTACCCGGTGTTGAGCTTAAATGCATTTTTGAGAACTTGGTGTGGGACATTTGTGCACATTTTTCATGCATTTCCCCATACCCTGCACACCACCATCAAGATCGAAAGGAAAACCGCTCTATATCATACTTGTCATCCTGTCGTTACTTGGACATCACTGGTTTGGAGATCAGTTGCCCCTGTCAGAAGAATCCCACATCCAGCTGGGAGCCCAACTCCAATCCCCCACCAACCCTTCCGACCCAGCATCTCTGAGCTTAACGACCTGGCTTTTCAACACCTCGGATTTCCACTCATACACATTTTGGTGAATTTCCACATATTCTCACTCAGGCAAGAGCACCGTCCATAGTGAATACATCAGAAGGCCAAATAAGGTGTTCTGTGTGGTGCTCCATGCAAAGCCTGCATATAGGCCTTCATATAGTCAGTCACACAATAAACTATGCTACCTGCTAAAGCTATCTTTATCTGTACCAATAAAGGCTAATTCCACTCTCAGTGAGAGTTCATCTGTTGAGAATATCTAGGTTATGGCACTCCATTGGCACAACGTCTCTTCACAGAAAGCATATTCTAAGACCTATTAAAAGGCTTGTTTAGGGCCTTCCCGCTGGCGTGCAAGTATCCACTTGCATACGTTTGCTATACAGTTCCATTTTAACTTACGAAAGCCTGACAGAGGAGATCTCATATGTAATTCTTGGATGGGAAGGCTGCTGTTTGAGGAAGCACCTCAACTAGAACGGTCAGCGAGTTGAAGACCTTTACAATCCAGGAACATATTCTGAAGTTTTAGGACAGAGACTCTACAAACCAATGCTTACGTTTATTCCTAATTTTCCAGAGGATTTTCACTTTAAAAAAACAGTGGTCCCTAGGTCTTGCTTTCAGAAACCTAAAAAATAGTGGTAAGATCACCTCATTCATCACAGAAGCATTACATTTTACATTAAAAGAAGTAAGGCATTGAGGCTGAGATACCAGCTGGGTGTGACTGTGGGCCACCCATTAGAAGGCTGCAGCACCATTCTAGATTGCAAGTTAGATAGCAGCTGCTGTCATCTTTTGCAACACTACAGCCATCTACAAGCCTAAGTGAAAGGTCATGCCACAAGAGGTTGGCATGGCCGGTTGCCCTTGATGTGATTGTTCCTCTGTAGGCTGTTTGATGGATGACCAGATCGAACAGTCTTCATATATTCACAAGGCACTACTGTTTAGAAATGGATGTTGAGAGACAATTGGCAGTAGGGTAGACAGTCCGTCCAAATACCGTAAGAGGAGACTATTTTCCTACCTTGGTTTATTTAGGATTAGTAAGGATGCGTATGTAGTTAGCTGTTATGATTCAAGCTTGCGACTCTGTAAATGATCAGATAAGGGTGAAGAAACACGTTACTTACCCATAGCTACAGTGTTGGTATCTTACATCGTCATGTGCAGTCCTGTCTCCTACCCAGTTAGAAGCCCAGCTAGTATTTCTCATTCCACACCTGTGATTTGAAATCTGAGGTACAGTGGTCTCCAGCGGCATTGAAGTTCAGAGCACATTCTCCTCATTAACTGAAGTTGGGATGCTTTTTGATGAAGCATGTGTACTACCCAATACACGGTCCCACGTTTAGTGGTTTTTACTACTGTTGCAAACCACGTTGGGACTCCAGCTCAACAACAGGAAATAAAGTTCAGCATGCAAATTTATGAAACATGCCAGTGTTTGCAGAACTGTAGTAAGTAAGTTGTTTCTTTTTCCTGATAGACCTTTACCTCTGAGCAAGTCAGTATGAAAAATACCAATGCTTGGAGAAGTGTAGTTAAAGTGTAAGTAAGTTGTTTCTTTCTTGATAGACCATTACCTCTGAATGAGTCAGGTTTTGGCAGACGTGAGAGTAAGGGGGTCTTGTTGTAAAATAACTGACGGTTTTGAAAATGTTGGTAACTGCAATGATCAACCCATCCCCTACCATCCTCTGTTCTTTCTTGTTATTTTTTTGGTGGTCTTAAAAGAGCTCCTAGTAATGTGAAATTTGCTAGATAAGAGCTTCCCAAAACCATCTCACCTAGTGAGGCAGTTTCTATGGCCCCTTTTCATCCAGGCACCTCCAGCAATTATTTAATTGAAGTTGCTTTTCTGGGCCCTGGAGTAGACTAAAGTTCTTTTAATTTATGTTATACCATCGTTTGTATAAAGAGTGACTTGGGGTGTGCCTTAACCATAAGGAGAGTTGCTTGATGTGAGGCATTTCTTCTGGAGTCATCGTCCATGTTTACTCAGTTCACCACATGCTCTGAAATGAATAGTTAGCTTTGTCCAGCTCAAACTGGTTTTCCTCTAATGGTTAGAAAAGTAATCACAGCATTGTATTGTCATTTTGGCAGTCATGAGGCCTTCATTTATTTTAATGAAGTTAGAGTATCCGTAGACACAGAATATCCTGCCTATGTTGGGGATTCTGAAATCCCAGACATTGATGGTTAAATTCAGTGCCTGATTCACTATTACTAGCAGCCTTGGATGCAACATGGGAATACAAATAGCAAAGTCAAATAAATTACAAAGGCAAAAGCCTGTTTCTAATAAACAGATTCACCACGGTGGGATTTCTGTCCTTAAAAGTCAACTGGTATGGTGGAATTTTAAGTGAGAAATTATTTTCTACAGACTTAGAGGAAGTTGTGGGCTTTGTTGAGGAAATACAAAAGCAATTTGGGAAAGTTCACAAAACTTTTCCAGTTAGACTTGCAATCTGAAAACAGTTGGAATATTTACTTCCACCCGTGGTTATTAATAAATGAAGTTTTGTAGTGGGAAAATGAAAGGCATATGCCAGTAGTTGCTGGGAGTGTCAGAAGGGGTTTAAACATAAAAGCAGCTCTATGTGAGCACATTACTGGCTTTCTCAGCAGCATATTTTTTAATCCAGTCTTCTAATTTCTTTTTTAATGGATTTAATGATACCCATGATGGAAAATTAAGATTATATTTAACTATTTTTCTTCTGGTCCAGAGAGTTGCATCGCTTTATTCAAGTTCACCCACATTCCCATGCTTCCGTTATTCTTATGTGTTAGTGAGTAAAGATTTCACAGATCACATCTTTGGAATCTAAGTAGGGTACCTCCCTCGCCGGGAACAAGACAATACTGTACTGTTAGCGTCTTCATATCAACATCTCATGAGTTATGCAAGGCACTTCCATGCGCTATGCAAACATTTTAAACTTTCAGAAAAACAAAATTCTATTCTGAGCCCAACTACAAAGCAGAAAGTACACAGCATGTAATCTATAATAGGGACAAGCTTAAGAACCAAACTATCTGTTAACGTTTTTCTTTTTTTCTTACCACTCTGTTGCAAAACTTTGATCAGTCATTAAAAATAGCCAATGGGGATCAAGATCGGACTGTTTTTTTGGGAAGATCTTTGATACCATTTGTAGAACGAATAATAAAATGAGCATCATTGAGTTGGGTACCAAAGAAACATTATTCAGCACCAATATACTCCACAGATTTACCATTTAAACTTTATTACTTTGTTCCTAAGAATGGCTTGGACGTGTGGGAGAAGTGCATTTCCTATTCAAGATTTTGCCTTTAACCCCTTCCGCGCTCGTCATGAGCGACGACGCTCGCACGCTGATGACAAGCTGAGCTCGTCATGTATCGCGGTGTTTTTAAAAACGCAGCGCGCAGCGGGAAAACCGCTACCGCGCATGCGGTCAGGGCCGGACTGGGAACCAAAACCGGCCCTGGCAATGTGCTCGGCCGGCCCCCCCCCCCCACTCGAGGGGGGGGGGGGGGGGTTGGAGGTGCCGCCGAGCGCTTTGCTGGGGCCGGTTTTCACCCGATTTTGTTGCAGGGCCGATTTTGCAGCTATGCTGCAAAACACGGCCCTGTATCAAAATCGGCCACCAGTGGCTCAAAACCGGCCCCCAGCCTTGCAGCGCACCGGGGGATTGCCCGGCGCCCGCTATGGCCAGTCCGGGCCTGCATGCGGTTAAGTAGCATAAGAGCACTGAAAGCTTTTACCAACTGCCTTAGTTGCTGCCCAGTTGTTACGGGAGGATGCTTGCTTATAACTTTACATGGACTTCTGGGTACTTCAACATCACTTCCAAGTTAAGACCTTCAGTATATTAACGGAAAACACTTGCTGTTATTTGTTTTCCTGCACACCAAAATGAATTTTTGGGAAACTGCAGTCGTTTATCCATCCATGAAAAAAGAAGTGCCATTCTTCAAGATTAAGCCTTTAATTCGGCTGTTGGCTAGTCTTCTGACGGATGTGTCAGTATGTTAGGCATGTATACTCCTGAGCTCTGTACACAACCAGCCCCTTGTGCATTGCTGAATTGTGTGCATTCATTGCAGAAATGTTGACGATCATTGGATTTGAGTTACTGGTGACTGTTTATCATGTGGAGCTGCCACAAGTAGTAGTGGTGGTAGGGTGGGGGAATCTGAACTGCTTGTTCAAAGGGATGTTATTTTGGCAGCTAGGATCTACTTTAATAACGAGTGCCTCTCTCTCTCTCTTTTTTGGAGAGCACACAGATTCTCTTAGAGTACTGTATAGGTGAAAGCTTCTTTAGAAGAGTTCATATTGTCCTTAAAATAGGCTTCACATAAGATGTAGAGGAGCTCATATTTTCCTTAAGTTAAGCTTCCAATAAGATTGTCAAAATCTTTTACAAACACAACTTCTTGGAACTTTCAGGGACTTTTCCTTATGCTTTTCAATCCCCACTCATCCACATGATTCTTCAGATCATCCAACACTGCAAAGAAAATGTCCCCCTTTGATCTGAAAAGTGCCAGGAGTAGAGAAAGATTAATTTAACTTTTTATTTTAGTGCTGACATGTTTGTTCGGAGCCACTTCAGATGCTCAACTGCACTGCTTATAGCTTGAATAATAATTACATTTTCAAACAGTAGGCTAAACGTGTCATAGTATCATGTGATGGTAAATGCAGTCCCTCTGATATGAAGCTTATGGTTCCCAGTTAAAATGGAAAGGAAGTTCAGGAAGTAGGTAATAAAGTAATGAGTTAAAACCAACTCTCATTTGGGCAGTTGGGATATTTTCCAGACACAGGATACACATATTGTAGGTGTAGGGTGACCCATATTTGCTGGGACCATCTATCCTGGCCAAAGTTCAGATTTCAGTAATTTAGCAAGTCAAGTCAATAGAAACTTTATTTCGGCTATATAAGCCTTAAAAGCAGAGCGCGTGTACAATTAAACAAAATTTAAAATATATGTTAGGACACAGAGGCAGTGATTCGTATTTAAGTATTACAATCATCTCTAGTTGAGAGGTTTATAACAAAGCTAGTTCAAATTATAATACTAGCTATCTGTATAGATCTTTCCAACCCCTCAGAGTTCAGCATACATGTAGTTCCAAGTCACATTCTAGAGAATTTTTTAGACCTTTTAAGAACAAAAACGAATTGTTTTCATAAAAAAATAATTTAGACGCAAAACATTAAAATGACTTTACCAAGCTAAAATATTTGAGACCATTCTCTAGAAAGCTATAAAAACAGATATGTTTATAAACCAGGTGGTAACATATAGTTACTATCCAACTCATTCCCCTTAAGGATGCTTTTACGTATGCACCACATTGCGTGTAAAAATTTCGAGGTGACCACTGCAAATACTGGAAGCGTTTCATATTTAAGTAACCTAAACACCTCAGCATAATTTCTAAGCCCCATATTCCTACAAAGTTGGAAGACCCACCTCGATCTGGGCCTAGCGTAAAACAACATTACGTGGAGTTCTGTTTCTTCGATGCAAAGCAGCCAGGACAATCAGCTTTGTTTACACCCTTCCATTTATTCGTAAATCCACGAAGCGGTAACGTGCCATGCCCAAATTGTAAATACAATTTTTTTTGCCATAAATGATTGAATGCTATCCAAAACCAATTCTAGTTTGTATTGCTGCTTAACATCCAGGAACCTTGAGGTCAAGCAACATGAGTTCAAGCTCTGGGTCAACATAGCAAATTTGTGTTCTTTGAGGGCAACAACTAGCGACTTTTTAGATATACTCGGACAAATCTCTTCCGGGGTAGACCACATATTTGCCCACCCCAGTGAGAAGCATACCTTCCTAACATAGTAATTTGGCATATGCCCCAGTT
Organism: Lissotriton helveticus; assembly: GCF_964261635.1. Lineage (NCBI taxonomy): Eukaryota > Metazoa > Chordata > Amphibia > Caudata > Salamandridae > Lissotriton > Lissotriton helveticus. The sequence continues at coordinate 1,371,581,255 of NC_136057.1, forward strand.
TTCAGAGAGGGTTGACTGAATACAGATGGAGGTAACTTTATTTTGTCTTCCACTGCAGAATTAGTTAGCAACCCTTATCAGAAAGCAATTTCTGGGTGCATGCATTCCTCCGATGTCAACCATGGAACGTTCTTGAGAGCTTGATGATTAAGCACTTGGGTACTTAATTTGAGGCAGTGTGTGTGTAATTTAAAGTATAAAGTGCACCTTAGAAAATTGCTTTTACTGTGGCTGAGACCTCTCCCTAGGAGCACGCGAATTGCAAGATTAGTTAGTTCATTAACTATTTACGTTTAGCTCTAGAGGACAGCTGTTAGTTTCATGAAATGCTTGTGGTGCAAAACCTGTTGCTGCATTCATCGATTTCTTTACATATCTTCTTGGTATTCATTAAATTGCCTGCATGCAGAATGCAGCTTCATATTTGTTCTAATATCAGAATTGCATTTCGGCAACAATTAAAGGAATAGACTGACCTGTCAACTGTTTGTTACTTTTGAGGCTGCACTGTAGGGAAAGGCAGTGACATACCTTTGCAATCCTGGTTGATTCTGGTATATAATAAATATTTACAATTTTTGAAATTGAAACAGTGGTACTGTTAATATTCCCTAATGTAAAAGCTGAACAACAGCGACACAGAAGTGCCTACATATCTTCATAAGGAACTCCTGCCCGAATTTTGATTCTAAAGCAAAATTCTCAGCTTGACTGAACATTTCGAAGTAATCTTCCCGTCTTCTAGCTGTTGATTTCCTATTCACATGCTGTGCACTCTCCTGCCATGTAGTGTTGGGCCCAGATATTCCAGCTTGGTTTTCTCGAAATTTTGTTTGCAACTACTGAGTGGTAGTACATGCAACTATGTGCAAGAATTAATATTTATGAAATATGCATATTGCAGAACAAAAGTGCAGTAATACTTCTGCGGATCGACTTGCAAGACTACAGCCTCCTAAAAAGGAAAGTAGGTCCTCTCTCTAAGTGGGATAGCTAGGTAATAAATCTCATAATGTTGTCTTCTGGAATCTTGAGGTCGTGTCAAGTGACTTGTTGAGATCCAGCTACAAGGCCAGTAAAAGTATTTTTTTTTAAACAATAGAATGCAGGCTTGTCTATCTGTGAAGCATTCCAACACTTAGAGCTAACGTCAAAGATCATTAATGATTTTTTGTTGGATCTGGCAAATGCTAGACCCTTAAAAGGAATGGTCACTTGCATGTCTGCCACCGGATATTGGTGTTGGCCTGGTGCCTACTCAGCTTCATGACAGTTGTCTAGACCAAGCACTGAACCTCCCACAAGTGATAGTACCATCTCAACTCCTGCTCCAAGTGTATGATTTCTGCTCTGCCACTCTCCATTTGTCCTTGCCCTGCTCTGGTGCCAGCTTCCAGTCGAAGCCAGATGTCTAGTCTCAGTTCACACTTTGTTTCCAATTCCACATGCCAACTCTGCAGTAGGTGCTATGTTTCAGTTATTTTCCTACCCCCAGTTCTTCCCATCAGTTTACTGTATATTTCCAGATACACTACATACTGGATGCATGTTGATCCTCTGTGGTCCATTTGACCAAGAGGACCATAGCCTTTAAAATGGGGCAACAGATTGTGAGCATTAGGAGCTCACTTGAAGCCAACTGCAAACATTTGTGCAGTTGGGTTCTTCAGGCACTGCACTAACGGCACTATTTTGCTCAGGGCCTTGCTTTTCTGCTCAATTCCCTCCACCACCTGCACCGCCACCCCTTACTTCCCTGCCTCCAAACATTGTATGTGGCATTTCATAGCCATCCCCAAACCCCCAACATAATGAACATGATAGAGAAAGAAGTGTTTTGGGAGGAGTCTCTGACCGTCTTAATCCTTTTTGGGATCAGGGGCTAATATTTTATTGTGGTTGTGACACCGCTTTAAAAGCCAATAATGAAGTTGGCATCATTATAGGTCATCATGCAGCACAGCTTGCGTCCTTACCCTACCAATGGCCGTGGGTGGTGCAGGACAAGATATAAGTTAAGACACAGAGCTTCAACATCTTTAAAATTCAATGTAGTGATTTTGAATTTACAGCACACATCTCAACTTACCCCAGCAATGCCCCTCAGAAAGAGGGTGTGCAGAAAAAACTTGTCATCCCACCTGTCAATTTAGCACAGCCTTTTTCTCTTCCCCTCATCTCGTCTTAGGATTTCTTACTTAGAATCCTTGTATATAAACATTTGAAATATTGTATGATAATGAACAGTGACAGATGCAACTAGTTTTGTACCCGTGTTTTTCTGCATTTTATGTGCATAACGTTCATGAGCTCAGAGAGTCGCTTCTATTTTTTGTCTGTGATGTTATTCCAGAAATGAAAACAAAACCGGAATCTCCAAATAAAGTGTATAGATTGTCTTTAAGGCTGGCGTCTGTGAATTTTATTTGACCCCAAAAGGTCCATGCTTGTGAGTTGTGAAAAAATCTGTGCCGAATTCAAACAGTCTATGGGCCTCCACATTTTAGAAAGGTAAGGATGCTTCATATGCTTTAAAAAAAAGATGGGCATTCTCAGCATGTTCATAGTTTTTAAACTAAATCCAGGTCGCTATCCTAAATGCTGTAACATTTTTCTTTTTCATACGACCCAATCTCTCGATTCCTGTGTACGTCGTCCTTGCAACTGTACCAGATTGCCCTTCTAAAAGAACTTAGAAGCCAGGGGATGGTGGCTGTGCTGAATCTTGGACTTCACCCCAGTCAATCAACCAACGTCTTCTGTTCAGTTTTTTTTTAGACTCCGTCTGTGCTGTTTTAAAAAATAAATTGTGAAAACATTTTTTCAGCACGTTACTTCTAGCACTTTATTTTTGTCCTTGGTTCATTTTCCTTATTACTATTGTTTGTTTAAAGAATTGTGAAAAATGTACATGGTGTTTTTCCCTATTAGTTTCTCAACCCCTTTGTTTGTGATGCCTGTAAGCTTCTCCCTGAGGTGTAGTTGTAGTATTTGTCTTTCTAGGCACAAGAAGCCAAGACAGCAGGGCACACTTTGGGGATACACACGGGTAGATTGCGTCCACCCACTATTTCCAGACAGTAAATGCCATCCACCCTTCCAAGAAGCTGGACCCTACCAAAATATGCTGAATTCATCCCGGTGTAGGTTTCGGGCACTGGGTCGCTTTCACTTTCAGCAGTGCCTGCACGTTGTCTGCTTTCATTCCCGAGCAGCAATATACAAACAAGGAGGGGGATTTCTTATTATAAATTCCTGCTGGCCCAAGACAAAGTCCAAGGCCTTATTTTGTTTGAGTATCCTTGCTGGGAGCTATCTGGAGCCTCACAACTGAATGCATTGGAGGGGAAACAAAGACATACAGCTTATCACTTCACACCTACTGAAGAGAGACTTGCTTTTGACTTTGTTCTGTCTCTGTTTCTCCTGTAGTGAATCTTTTATAGATTCACATGCTTGAAACTTCTCTGTCATCATGGGGGAGTCTTGTGGTAGTTAGAAAACCAGTACAATAAAAGTACATTAGAAACCATCAAAAGGAAAGGAAAACTTTAACCGCCATCAGCATCTTTATGTAGGTCTAGACGTTAACTAATCGGAGAAGAGCCCTGGAACCTCAAATCCCCAGCATAGCCACCATATCTTTGATTTCTAACTGCACGTCGAGTATAAGGGAGTCTCCCTGAGCACTGCTCAGTTTGTCAGTGAGGGAATTTTGACCCTGCTGAATTCACCTCAAGGTATTGGTTTTCTTTCTACTTGGCTTCCAAAATGTCAGAAGGATCTAAGAAAAGGCTTTTTAGACCCAGCAGATCTTGTTGGAAGGTAAGACTTCCAACAAGACCCACCACCCAAAGTACTATCTCTATTGCTTTTATCGCAAACATACTGCTAAGGACTGTAAACACTGCAGAACCTTTTCGGCCAAAACCCTCAAAGACAGGGAAACTAGATTGTTGTTATGGCTGCAGAAGAAAAGATCCAGATCAGATTCTGGATCTGATGTTGAAGAAATCCTGGGCCATCTTCCGCTGAGAAGAAACATAAAAAAGAGGGCTCTACCGTATTAAAGGCTGATCCAAGAAAATGAAGGCTGAATTTCAGGAGCATTATCTATATGAGGCTTACGAGGAGCAAAGGGAGGTACGAAGAGATACCATGTTGGTGCCAGCCTCCCTGGTCACCGACCTTAGGCACATGCTCCATGATTACTACAGTAGATTTACGGACTCTCACGCTCCAGCCCCACTAACGCCTGTGTGACCGGGTATTCAGGTTTAATCACCACCACCAGGGGTGACTCTACTGCCTGCTTCTCAGGAAGAGAGACCAGCTCCTCGGAGGATTACAATACGTGATGATTACTTTGAGAATGAAGCGGATGACCAGCCTGAGGAGTGTTAGCTCATTCAAGTTCCAAACATGGTTGACCGAGAATGGGATGATTATGGTGCTCCATCTTCGCCGTTGCCTCCCCACACCCCTACAGCGAGTTTGCCTGTGGGAGACATTAGAGGCTCCAATAAGTTACTGGAAATGGCTTCTAAAATATTTGATTTGCCTTTACCTGTAGGACAGACCGAATACTTCCTCTATGATTTTATGGATCCTGCTAGAAAATCAGTACGATCCATACCAATAGTGGATTATATATCGGAAGAACGTTTGAAGCTTATGAGGAATCCAGCCTCTGTTTCGGCTGTATTACCGAGGATGGAAGAGAAATACAAAGCACCCGATTCTGCTCCAGCGTGCGTGGTTGGAACTCCTCGACCGGATTCAGTAATATTGCAGGCAGCGCAGAAACCCTTCAGGAATCCGGCACCGCCTTGTTCGGGGCCTCCAGGCAGAGAAGGTAAACGGCTCGACAGTATCCGCAGACGCTTGCTACTATGGCAGCTACTTCTATCAAGGCCTCGAATGCCTTAGGGCGATATGGCTGCCAATTATGTTTGGACCTTGCACCTCTTCTTGCACTCCTTACAGAGAATAAAAAGAAGGAAGTGAAAGACCTCCTGCAGGAAGGTGCTGGGGCTTCTTCTGAAGTCCTTGATTTGGCTATGGATCTGTCCTCAATTGCTTTCAGACAGATGGCAGGAGCCACTGTTCTCCGTAGGCAGGGCTGGTTGAGGGCGACGTCCTTATACCCTGAAATTCAATCGAAGATCTTGGACATGCCCCACGATGGGGAAAACCTGTAAGCATATTGACGAGGCATTGAAGAGCATCAAGACAGATATGGAGATGGAGCGTTCCTTAAGTACCCAGCAGCAAAGGCGTTTTCAGTCTTGGGGGTGCTAGGTGGCGCACGACCAAGATGGCCGCACGCCTGTGAGGCTCTGGACGCTTGGCGGCAGAACTCATCAATTATCCTTATTAACACGTACTTTAACCTTATGGAAAGTGCCTGCTGTGCTTCCCGACATCTGCGGCTACACTCCAATGCTGGTATCGGCACGAACGGCCTCTGCTAGACATCGCGAAGCGGCGCAGAGCTCTGCACCCGGGTCACAGGCGGAGTCTGGTGGAGCCTCATTGGCAGCTGGAGCAGGTAGGCGAGGGCCGGGGACTCAACATGACAGCTAGGCCCCGGCCGTTCCGCTCTTCAGTGCATCCCCCTTATCAGCGACCTCGCTCTGCCGCACCACCGCACTTTTCAATTATGCTCTCCTACCCATGAGATATACAGGGCCAACATACACTTTTTACAGCGAAGTGGCTACTACTGATTTGGCCATAGCTGATCTGCTGTGCGGCCCGGTGAGATCATACGGCCTCGGACAATTATTAAACTGAAGTGCACCTGCATGTAATTATCCCAATACTTGGGCATGGATCGGCCCTAGCTGTCCTTCGACGGCCAATACCTCACCTCCTTCAATACCTGCTTGGCGTGGCACCTTTACATCCCCTGGCTGCCCATGCATCATTGCGTCACCCACCAATCCCGCCTTTTGAATAGCCTGACTCCGAGTGCGGCAACACAGCGCCTCTGATCCTGCTTCATTGCGTTGGGAATCACTACTGCTGCACGCCTTGTGAATGCTTGCTGGACAGAGACAGGCGGGCACCGAGGTCACCATCTTCTCCCCATGGACTGTCACTGCCTGATCACTTGACCTCCCTCGCTTGTAGTGTGGACTGAGAATTCTGTGTGACCCTGCAGCTTGGTTTCTACCCACATGCCGCTATTCCTGGCGACAAACCGCCCTGGGAACCTTACAGACCACTTTACTTGTGTTGCACCATTTTACGGACTCTCTCTGGGCCTACTGGCTACTGGGGACCCCCGTCATCCACACCCCTGCAGTGATAGGCGATAACATGTCTTCTTGACGCGGAGGCTCCTCCATATCATGTCCTAAGACCAGTCCTGCGACGTTAACGCCACTCATACTCCGCAGCTTCCACCACACCCGGAGCGCACCCCTGAACGCTAGCCCTTCACGCTGTTGCCACACACGGGTGTTTATCTGAGTAACCTTTGCCTCAGCGACGACTCCTGTATGGACATCACTCCCTGCCCCTCACTATCATCGCATTCCTGTCGCCGTGTGCTCCTGCCGCCATGGGGAAGCTGGAGGGTCGCCAATCCAATCTTCAATTCAACACGAAAAAGGTTGCCACACGATCCAGTTTTGAAGAACCCGAGACGTCCGCGGATACGCAAATGCCACGTCCTCTACCAACTCCAGTGGAGGAAGTCAAAACTCTCCTCTTGGCCGTGCAACACAGCCTTATGGATCTTTCAAGTAAAATGGATTCCATGAGTAATCGCATGGACTACATAGTGTTGAAGGTGGAGAAACATGGTGAGCAACTCAAAGAAGCAGAGAAACGGATTTCCGACAATGAAGATGCCACAACCCAAGTGACGCAGCAAGTGACTCAGCAAGTGGCGCAAATGGACAAACTACTTAAAATAATTGCGGCCAAAAACGAAGCCTTATTGCAGTCGGTGCAATAACATCCGCATCACTGGGATCCCCTAGAGCGCCAACACAGGACGTATGGAAGACTTTATCGAGCGTCTGTTGTGCACCACCTTTGGTGGGGAGGCATTCTCCATCCAGCTGATTGTGGAGCGCACACATCGCTCCCTTGACCCTCGCCCTCCTCCGGGAGGTAATCCACGCCTGATAGTTGCTCGCCACCTCAACTAGAGGGACCGCGACACTGCTCTGAAATTGGCCAGAGATCACAAGAATCTTCAATTCGAAGGCGCCACATTCTCCATATATCCAGATTTGACAGTTGCGGTCCAAGAGGAGACGCACGTTCCTACCTGCTAAGCAGAAACTTCGCAAGATGCAAATCGAATACGCCCTACTATACCCGGCCAGGATGCAAGTCACATCTCTCGGCAAACAACACCAATGGACAACAAGAAGGGCACTTCCTTCGTACTGACAGAAAGAACTCACCCTCCAGAGAATGCCAGGACCGTCTGTCGCGATCCCCGCCACTAGCCTTTGATTAAGAACCAGCGGTGCATCTCTCTCAGTTTGCAATCCTGCCTTGTTACGTCATCGAAGCACGTGGTCTTCCTACCGGTCCAGATGCTCCACTTCTGGGTGAGACCCGGGCGACTGACGGAAAGTGGCGGTTCCACTCATCACTGCATGTGTGACACCTCCACCTACTGCACTACAGAGGTCTGGATTTTGCTGAACTGCAAAGCATCGACAGATAAGTGATGAACTCATACTTGCCATCTGCTTTTTTGTTAGCAGGCACACTCTCCTAATAATCCTCTTTGTTTTTTTAATACACGGACTGAACTATGCCAAGCATCTCCCCCCCCCTTCATCCCATCTCCCCCTGTCATCGGGGGATTGGCTCTGTACCTAAGGGTGAGGGGAGGTTATCGTTGCACACCAGCGTTCTCCACACGGGTGTTCACTCAGGACTTTTTGCAAGATTTCTTCTTTTGTTGCACTGTTGCAACTTTGTTCGGGTTTGGGTAGCGATGATGATGCCGGCACAATTGGGTGCTGTTGTGGGTGGGGGTGGTTGGGGGACTCATTTGCAATGTTGTTTCACTGCATTCTTTTCCAACAGGTAGACTCAGAATCCATATTCGGAGGCGCACTTTCCTCCTCTTTTTTTTTTCCACAGAGCATACTGCGTCATTATTACATTGACCTCCCATGTCATCCCAAACTGAGACACTACAAATAAATCTCACTTGGAACGTTAGAGGCCTTTGAGATCCTCGTAAATGCAGACAAGTCCTTGCATACCTGGATTGGTACCATATACACATCGCAATGTTACAGGAGACTCATTTAGATCCAGCTCGCAGTCCCACATTTGCCAGTAAATGGGGGCCGCTAAGACTGTGAACCTTGTAAAGAGGAATATTCCCTTTACCTTGGGAGGCACACAGCAGGACTCTCTTGGGCGGAGCTGTATGATGTGGGGCATATAAGGTACTCAATCAGTCACACTGGTGTGCTGTTATGAGCCCAACATTGATGATCCAGGTTTCTACACAACATTATGGGGGCGCATACTTTAAATAGGATCCACTCACATCATTTGGGGGGGTGACTTTAATACCACACTAAATCCCGCCTTAGGTGTAATCCCTTACCCTCGCACTAGAATAAGACACAGGAGGTGCTGTCGGGCATATTCACAGCTCATGGACTCAAGGGCAAATGGCGACATGTACATCCAGATGGAAGGGAAGGCACCCACTACACCGCATTGCATGCATCCTGGGCTCGCCTAGACTATTGGGGTGGTCTCCCGTGGGTCACACAAGCAATCCACCTCGCTAGGACTTACTCTGATCATTCCCCAGTGCTCATAACGGTAGCCCCACCCAATTCGATCTCTTCTCGCAGATTCTGAAGGCTGATGCCGGAAGCATTCCTTGATACTGTCTTCCAGCCTGAGCTTGGTACGGAAATCACAGATTTTTTTTCAAAATAATATAGGCTCTGTCGCACAGATGGGAACGGTTTGGGAGGCCTTTAAGGTTACCATCCGGGGTTCTACGGGACCGTCGTACCTTACACACACTTGAAAGTGAACTAAAGACACTGGAGAGCGACCTCTGGAGCGATGCCTCCGGGTAGCGCCTGGTGACATTCAGAGAAAAGATCTCAGACTATAAACAAACAGCTGATTTGGAGGCACGATTCCGGGGGAAGTTCAGGTATGGCGAGGGTGGACGCCCCGGCAGAGCACTGGCGCAAGACATCTGGATACCCCGGTTCTCCAATTATTCGAGATCCTGTTGGCATGCGCCACAGGGACAGCCTAGATATCCTCCATACCTTTACTGAATTCTATACTGATCTATATAGTACCCACAGAGATTACCCCCTGGACTTTACCCCATGCCTACAAGATATAACCCTTGGCTGGCTTGGAGACTCGCAGAGGGAGTTCCTGGATGCACCCATTGAAAGCGATGAGATACACGAGGCAGTTATGCAAATGAAGTCCGGGAAGGCCCCTGGGTCTGATGGCCTCCCCATCGACCTTTATAAAATGTACCTCAATCAATTGCTCCCCATTCTCCAGCAGGTCTTCAATGAAGCACATGAGCTGGAGTGTCTCCCCCCTTCCCTGAGGGTGGCTTTGATCTCCTCACTCCTAAAGCCTGGTAAGTTTGCAGACTGCTGTGATTTGTACCGCCCCCTCTACTTAATCAACTCGGATGCAAAAATAGTTGGCAAAATTCTGACCAACCGTCTCAGCCTGGTCTAGGAGAAACTTGTTCTCCTAGACCAGTGTCAGGACCCTTAAACCTCAGATAGCAGTAATCACACGCCCAAGATGCCGAAGTCCAATCCAGAGCTTTTGGACCGAAAGAGTGCGATCTCAGAACTCCAAGGGTCGCAGTCTAGTGTTTTGCACAATCGTCAGCCGAGTCCAGGAGAAGCGCGCGCGAGCTGAGAACTGCGCACTTCACCTGAGAGCCGACCCGGTGAGGAGTGAATTCGTCGTAGTCCAAGAGAACCTGAGAAAAGCCTGACAATCTTAGTGTTTCGCTTCCGCGTTTATTTAAGTATAAACGGCGGAGGTTTGCCCGCTTGTAGTAATCTTTGAGCGACCGCAATTGTAAACAGCGGCGCGTACCTGACAAAAGATTCCAGTATCGAGAGGCTATCAGTACATAGACTTCCCCAAGTGTTCTGGTTGCCGCGAGTATATAGAACCCCCCCCCCAAAGACCGCGGTACTTACATACCTGAAGGGAAGCAGCAGACTTCGTCTGAAGAGAAAACGAACGGAGAGAGAGGCTGCAGGAACGTAGTCTGAGGAGAAAAGGAAGAAAAAACGATAAGTGCAAACTCAATTTCCTACAATACTGTATTTGTGAGGAGACAAGTAAATGAATGTTAAAATAAGACTTACCTTGAATATAATTCACGAGTAACTTGAATAGCATAGTATTCAGCACAGGAACAGTCGCAGCAGCCTAAAAGAGGAGAGAAGAAACGAGAATTAGCCCAGAATAAAGATAAGAAGACATATGTTACAGAGGAAGAAAAGACTAGTAATGCAGTAAGTCAGAGTACATTTAGAATTCAATAAATAAGTCTAGTAAGAATAGTTCAAGATCTCTAACTCCAGTTGTTAAATTGATATATTCACAGAAAGTAACCAGCAGAAGAAAATAAAAAGGCATTAGGATAAAGAACAGAAAAGACAGAACAGAAGTGAGTACCTAGAGAGAATTAAGCTAAGTGTAGAGTAATAGAATAGGAGGACACACACTAAATAAAGAAAACTTAATTCTACCTTACAGGAAATCTAATAAAAAGAAACACAATCTCTAGATGCCTAAGAAGAGAAATTAAAAGAGAGGGCAAGACTCTTGGAAGTCAATGGTAGGTAAGACTCTGGAGGAGAGGGTAGTGTAGGAAGAGTAAGGTATTAGAGCAAAAGGTAACAGACTTTCATCCCTACAGGGTTCCATGCAAGAAGCGGTCTGCAGGTCGGACTGAGGAGAGGAACACCCAAGAAAGTCTCTTCTTGTTGTTTGTTATTTTATCCAATTTCCCTCTTCCCCCTGGGGTAATGATTCAGAGACTTGTCAAAAGAGGCTCTGGGTGATTGCCAGGGGTGGATTTGGGAACTAGCATCTCTGTTCCTGTGCAGTAACCAAAGAAGTATCCTTTTGAATTCTGACAACCAGGATGAATTTAACCCTGGCTGAGCAACATCGCATAATCTCCGCACACTCTTCTCCATTTTGCGGTCAGTTGGCCCTCAATTGCCTTTAGCGGCAGTCTTTCTTAATGCCACAAAGGCATTTGACTCCGTGGAATGGGTCTGTCTTTTCGTAATTCTCCAACACATGGGCATGCCTAGGGGATTCTTCTCATGGATTCTCCTGTTATATACCAATCCTGCAGCTAGGGTTCTCATCAATGGTCACTCCTCTCCTTCCTTCCCCATCACCCGGGGCACTCAACAGGGCTGCCCACTCTATCCCCTGCATTTCGCCCTGGCAGTCGAACCACTTGCAGCTAAGATAAGACAATACCATCATGACAAAGCCCTCCGCTGTCCACTCCGGCCTATTCTGATTTCCCTGTACGCTGACGATATCGCACTATACAATCGGGAACCACACCTTAACCTAAATCCATTACTCCGGGTATTCGATCATTTTGATGGGCTCTCCGGCATACATATAAACTGGAAAAAATTCCAACTATTCCCCCTCACCACATCAGTTCCGAGGTTCACGCCCGACTTCCCTATTAAATAGTGCACTGATGAAGTAAAGTATCTTAGGATATTTGTCACCGCTGACCCTGACAAGCTGATGCGACTCAACTACGGTTGCACCTTGGAGGGGATCAGGGATAATGTCACGAGATGGATTGCCCTACCCCTTTCATCTGCAGGGCGCATATCCCTTATAAAAATGGTCATCCTCCCTAAACTCCTTTATTTATTCCTGAACATCCCGTATCATCCAGGCAGACACTTCTTTTCTGCACTCCTCTCTGAGCTGATACGCCTTTCTTGGGCCCCACTCAACTGCTGAAACCGCCCTTTGAGCCGATCCACAAAGCTGACTTGAAATACGTCTCGTGAAAAACTGCACTCTTGTTGGCCCTCACGTCGGCTAGAAGAATCTGTGAAATTCAAGCCTTCACTGTCGCTAAACCTTTTCTACAGTTTAAACAGGATAAAGTAATATCGAGAACAAATCCACATTTTATACCAAAGGTTCTAACTTCTTTTTATCTAAATGAACCGATGTACTAACAACGTACTACGAAAATCCTTCCACCTCTGATGAAAGGGTGTTACATTCTTTCGATGTGAAGCAATGCCTCAAATTCTACATCCATAGAACAAAGACTTTCAGGAGATCAGAATAGCTCTTTTACATCTCCAAGGAAAAACCAGGCTCTTTCAAGGAGTAGTACTGCATGTTGGATTTCTTCTGCGATTATTTTCTGCCATAACAGAGCTGTAAGACCTTTGTCCGTAAGGATGACTGCACACTCCACAAGGAAGATGGCAGCCTCTACAGCCCTTTTTGCCAGAGTATCACTTCCAGACATCTGTAGCCCGGCAACATGGTCAAAAGTGCATACGTTTACCAGACATTACTGCCTGGATTCGGCATGAAAAATGGATGCGGCAGTGGGTCAAGCTGTCCTGAGGCATCTGTTCTTGTGAGTTAGTCTTTTCGTATCTATTACCTCTATTCTATTTTTGTTTTAGACACAAGGAATGTTTCTGATCAGTATATATATGTGTTTCAGATATAAATATTTTTGGTTTTGTTTGGATAACAGTTTATTTTTTCTGGATTACTGTCACATTATATAGATATATATGTTTATTCCTATGCATACACAGGTGTCTTTGCCTATTCGCGAAGATTAAGGGAATGGTACTGCTAACTACTCTGATCTGAAAGAAACAGTTAGTTATAGATTCCTTACCTTAGAACTACCCCCAGGCGTCAGACTGGATCCGAAGAATTATTTTGTCAGCAGTACCCCTGTATGTAGAAAGGTGGCGTTGGTCGGCTCTGCGTTCATCGTTTGCATCGTGGTCGCCGGGATGACGTCGCGGCAGCTACTTAGACGCCGCCCGCGCATGCTGACGCCTGTGCTTTCTTTTTCAGCGCAAATCTGGAGAGAGCCGTCCCTCCCGTCACTTTTTGGCTCACTTTTTGCCGACTTTTGTTGACATTGATTTGGAGTCTTCGCCAAGGATGCCAGGTTTCAAGGCTTGCGACTCCTGTAGCCTGCTGATGTCGGTGACAGATCCGCACCGCATATGCCTGTTTTGCCTGGAGCACTTTGTGGGAGCGGTCCCGAAAGCTCCTCGAGGCCCGGTCGTGTGAGAGGTTGAGTGACCGGTCCCGTAGCCATCACCACCAGTCTTCTTCAAAGTCTTCGCACTCCTCAGGAAAGTCGAAGCACAAGAGAAAGTCGAAGAAGCACCGTCTCTTTTGGACTTCTCCCTGTCGGGCGGCCGACGGGACAAGGGATGAGGGTGGTGCCCCTCCGGCGGCTCCGCGTGCAGAGCACCAAAGTTCGACTCAGAGTTTCCCTCCCTTCCCAGGTTCTGGAGCGACCCCAGCCTTCGGGCCTAACATACTCGTCTGGGGGCCCTGGCCCTTTGACGCCAGCGGCTTGGGTCCCAGCACTGCAGGGCCCCCTTGGATCCAGGCCTGGATCCCGATCGGGGACGGTCGACCTGATTACACCTCCCCCGGCGCCGATTCCACCAGCACCACAATCCGCAGCCAACCCTGGTTGTGTCCCCAGCCAGCGTCGACCCCGGCTTCCACCCCGATGTAGACACAGAGCCGGACCAGCGTCGACGGGTACTTTTGTGCCCCTCTTCTACCCTGCATCGTTGAGACCAGATTGGGAACCCTGGGAGGGGTCTGGTGACCCTTTGACCGTATGCTAGGTTACGAACCGCACTGGAGAGAGGAACTGGGGGAAGCCAGTGGTCTTGATACCTCACCAGACCGTGGCATGTTGCCTCCTCCTACCGTGGCTATGCAGGAAGGAGCGTCTTACGCCATGGTGTTTCGTAGGGTGGCGGAGGCTCTCAACCTCGAGCTACCTAGGGTGGCAGTTCGGACTAACCTCCTGACAGGTGCTTCAACCGGCAGCGAGCTCTTCAGAGCCCCTGCTACTGTTTAATGACGCTCTCACTGACATCCTTTTGGGCACCTGGTCCAGGCCCAACACAGGGGATCATGTGAAAAGCATGATTGCCCGATGCCACTTACCGGGTCCGGGTGACCCCACTTTCCTCTCCCAACACCTCACCCCTGCGAGCTTGGTGGTTCAAGCCTCCACATCCAAAAGGGTATTCCCTAACGCACCACCGGATAGGGAATCCAAAAAGATGGACCATCTTGGGAAGATGTTTTCTTCCTCTGGCATGGGACGGTAAACACCACATGTGTGTTGGGCCATTACACCAACTGCGTGTGGGACACGGTGGCGCAAGTATGGCCCTGAGGAGGCCAGGGCCATACTCTCCCATGCAGTTGCCAGAGGGAGGGTCGCAGCAAAGTTTACCATTCGCTATAGACTGGATACCTCTGACTCGCTAGGCAGGATGATTTCCACGTCGGTAGCCCTTAAACGCTACCCCTGGCTAAGGTTGACTGGTTTTTCAGGGGATGTCCTATCCACTCTTCTGGACATGCATTTTGATGGACGTCGCCTGTTAGGCAACAAGGCAGACAACGCGCTAGAGCGCTTTAAGGACTTTTGGGCTACGGCCAAGTCCTTGGTCCTCTCCACCCACCCGGCGCAGTCTGCCTTTTGCCCCTGTCATGGCTACGGAAGGGGTACCCCGCCATGTTCCGCCCAGAGCCTCAGGCCGGCGCAAGCTGTTCAGCCCCTGCGCGGCTGGGGATGTGGGAACCACCGCCGGGGTTCTGGGGGCCAGCAGGCGGGCCAGTCCACCACAGTCCCCTATGCAACCGCCTCCAAATCCTCCTAGTTTGACCTTTCAGGGCCACCAATCTCAGTGGGTGGCAGGATTCTCCATCACCTCCCCCACTGGTGCTCCATCACATCGGACAGGTGGGTTTTGCAAATAGTCCGGAGGGGCTACTCCTTCTCCTTCAAGACTACCCCTCTACCCATGCCACCTCAGCTCCATCACATGTCGGAGGATCATCTGACCCTTCCCCATCAGGGAGTTACGGCTCTCTTGGCCAAGGGAGCCATCAAACGAGTTCCTGCCCCAGAAGTAGGTCGTGGTTGCTACTCCACCTACTTTCTGGTACCCAAGAAGGGCAAAGGCCTGCGTCCTATCTTGGTTCTCAGGACTGTCAACCGCTTCCTCCCGAAGGAGAAGTTCAAAATGTTGATCTTAGCTCAGGTCCTGTCTTCCCTCTACCCTGGAGAATGGATGGTCGCTTTGGACTTGCAGGACGCTTATTTTCACATCCCCGTCTTGCGGGCCAACAGCCGTTACCTACTGTTCACGGTAGAGCACGTACATTTTCAGTGTTCCGTGCTCCCCTTTGGCCTTGCCAGCGCCCCTCGGGTGTTCATGAAAGTGATGGCAGTGGTCTCAGTTCATCTGCGCAGATCGGGGGTTTCAGTCTTCCCCTATCTCGATGAGTGGGCTTGTCCCAGGCTGCCGTCTCCCACCTCCAGAGTACGGCTGACCTCCTGAATTGGCTGGGGTTCTCCATCAACGTTCCGAAGTCACACCTGACTCCTTCTCAGAAGCTCCTCATCATCGGAGCGGTTCTGGACACAACGCAGTTTCGGGTCTATCCTCCTGAGCAGCGAGTCCGGGATATTCGGGCTATGATTCCGATCTTTCAGCCTCTATCCCGGGTTTCGGTCAGAATGACCCTCAGGCTACTGGACCTGATGGCCTCCTGCATCCTGCTGGTGGACCATGCCAGATGTCATATGCGGGCTCTGCAATGGGACCTTAAGTTCCAGTAGGCACAAGATCAGGGGAACCTGTCTGATTGCGTCCAGATCTCGCAGGGCACTACAAACCAATGGCAGTGGTGGCTAACGAACCAGGATTGGGTCGGCGGCAGATCCCTCTCCCTTCCCCAACCAGAGTTTACAGTGGTGACCGATGCATTACTTCTAGTGTGGAGCGGCCACATGGGGGAGGTGGAGATCAGAAGCCTCTGGTCCCCGGCGGAATCCGGGCTCCACATCAACCTTCTGGATCTTCGGGCCATTCGTCTTGCACTCAAAGCATTCCTTCCCTCTGTCCGGGTAAGAGTAGTGCAGGTGTTCAAGGACAACACCACCTCCATGTGGTACTGCAACAAACAAGGCAGGGTGGGGTCGTGGACCCTATGTCAAGAGGCCCTCCGCCTCTAAGCATGGATGGAACGTCAGGGCATATCCCTGGTGGTTCAACACCTGGCAGGTTCGCTGAACGCCTAGGCGGACGAACTCAGCCGCAGGTGCATGGTGGATCACGAATGGCGTCTTCACTCATATTTGGTTCAGGGTATCCTTCAACAGTGGAGAGAGGCTTTGTTAGATCTATTCACCACTGAAGAGAACGCGCAATGTCAGCAGTTCTGCGCTTTGGAATTTCCAAGGCTTCACTGGCTAGGCTACGCTTTTCGTCGTGAGTGGAGTTGCGGTCTTCTATATGCCTTTCCGCCTATACCACTTCTGCCCAGAGTGCTGAAAAAGATCAAGCGTGACCGGGCCCAAGTCATTCTTGTGGCTCCGGATTGGGCACGAAGAGTCTGGTATCACGAGCTGCTAAACATGGCCATCGATTCTCCGATCAGACTGCCTCTTCGGGAGGATCTTCTGTCGCAGCCGCCCTCCACCCGAACCTGTCCAGCCTCCACCTCCTTGCGTGGAGATTGAGCGGCGGCAGTTGATGTTATTTGACCTGCCTCCCGAAGTCTGTGGTGTTATCTTGTCAGCCAGGCGTCCCTCCACTAACACGTTATACGCCTGTAGATGGAATGCATTTGTGGCATGGTGCGCAGCAAAGGCTGTGGATTCCCTTTCTGCTCCTCTTTCTGAGGTTCTCTTGTTCCTTCTTTCTTTGGCCCAGCAGGGCTCTGCTCTGGGCACTCTTAAGGGCTACCTCTCAGCCATTTCAACCTTTCTTAGGCTTCCTGATCAGCCTTCTCTTTCAAGTCCCCTGTTGTAAATCGCTTCCTCAAGGGCATTGCTCATCTTTTTCCTCCTATTCCCTTTGTAATGCCTCGGTGGGACTTGAACTTGGTCCTGACTTACCTTATGTGCTCTCCCTTTGAGCCACTTCATAACTGCCCTCTCAGACTTCTTACCTTAAAGACTGCTTTTCTGGTTGCCATCACCTCTGCTCGCAGGGTGAGTGAGCTCCAGACTGCTTCTTCAAAAACTCCATTCCTTTCTGTTGATCCGGACAAGGTTGTACTAAGAACCAAACCTTCCTTCCCAAGGTGGTTACTTCTTTCCACATTGGCCAAACCATCACTTTGCCCAACTTCTTTCCGCATCCTTCAAAAGAAGGGGCACCACCGTCTGGATCCAAAACAGGCGCTTTCCTTTTCTTTGGATCGCACCAAACAATTACAGGTGGATGACCGGCTCTTTGGGGGCTACGTGGGCGCTAAGAAAGGTCGAGCCGTGCACAAATGGACCATTTCTAGGAAGGTCATTTTGTGCATTAAGGCTTGCTATTCCTTGGCAAAGAAGAGCCTCCAGTGGGGCTGCGTGCCCAATCCACCAGGGCGACAGCAGCTACTACTGCTTTGGGACGACGAGTCCCCCTCAATGACATCTGTCAGGTAGCTACGTGGGCATCTCTGCACACGTTCACTAAACACTCCTGTCTGGACAGCCAAGTACGGCTTTTTTGGCCGTTCTGTTCTCCAGGACTTACTGGTGTGAACTTGGTTCCCAGACCCACCTCCGGGGTTGGTATTGTGGAAACTTGGCAGAGATCACGGTTAGCATGAGCTGAAGCCATTTTGTTTGTGGCATCCATTTCAGTTAGCCATGTGTTTGCCATGTGCTTCCCCGTCTTCGCTGTTGCCTGCTTCTCTATTTCTCCTGACTCATCATCTATGGTTTACTCCTTCAGCACTGAGCCTGAGCACTGCGCATGTTCAGAAAAGCCTGTAGCTGCTAGAATGCACCTGTTGCAGACTTAACTGTCAGGCTATTTTAACTGATGTCAGCAGTTCTGTAACTAAGGTATTCTCATGTATCCTTATATGTGACTAGCTATTTGTGTGTACCCTTATACTGCCTCTTTTTGAACCTCCATGCTTACACTGCAACTATCGCAGTAGATAAGCACCATGGTTTCTGTACTCCATGTACTGCCTCATACATTGCCTGAGGGACATGTATTGATGCAGTTCCACTCATGAGTGTTAATAAAATATTTCTTTAATATCACAGCTTCGGTGCCAATCTCTATTTTGTCAGTCTAAAGGACCAGTGCGCAAAGGGTGAACTCCTGCACCGGTGAGCCTCTGAAAATGCTCACCCCCACAAATTGGTGCCCGTCACGTGGGGCTCATCAGCGACTCGGATGCCCGACGGAGTGGTCTCAATGGAGGTTTGGAATCTCGCTAAGGATGTACACTGCGTGAGAAGACCTTTGTCTTAGCAGACCGAAGTGCTTTTCCGTTTTGACCCTCCAGGAGGTGCTGGTCTCCGACTGAGATCCCTTTGGCGTTCGTCTTACAGTGACCATTAGGTCGATTCAGAGCTTGGCAGTTGGAGGCTGGAAACTTTTGCTTGGTAAGGTCGCTAAAAGCGACACTTTTTGTTTTAGGTTTCCTTGGCCAAGATGCTGGTTTAGTTTGGATTAATATATAAATTGCAATTTATATAGGCAGGCAATGTGGAGATTTTTCTCTAAATTGTGGATTCTTGAATGGTACTGTATTTGCGATAAGTACTATTTGTGTTATAATATATTTTATATTTTTGACATGCTGTTTCAAGCATGCTTCGAAGGTTGTGTTTCTTTCTTGAGTTACCAACATGGATTTAGAACGAAGTCAGCCGGCTCCCCCTGAGGGGATACCAAATAGGAATATATGTACATTAAAAATGGTATTTCTTCCATAATGTATAGTGCACTGTGGATTAAATACACCAACAGGGATCCTGATTTGCGATGGCCAATAAATGGGTCATTTGATCTTAGAAAGATTCAGTATGTGGAACAATGTGTTTTTAAGCGTAAAACTAGACAAGATATGTTTGACTGTTTACGAATGTGGGCGAAAGAAACGCAAGAGAGTGAGGAAAGAGCAAGCTTTAGCAGAAAAAGAACAGCGCAAAAATATTTATCTGACAGCGCAGGAAATGAAAAATAAAGAAATTAAGGAAATAAAAGAGAAAGAGGATAGAGAGCGTCATCTACAGGTAAATGGCCAATACCCTGTCCGGCGCCCCCTTTATCCTCTACTTAAATAAACCACAGGATGAGCCAATTCTATTAGATCGATCTCCGCCTCCATATACTTTTCCCTCTGCCCCCAAGGATGATTCTGATGATGATCAATCTCCCTCAGGTCGAAAGGGACAGAATTAGACGCTAAACGACACTCGCTACTTTTTGTCCGCTGACAGTGAGGTCTCTCAGATCTGCTACTCGTAAAGCAGCTTGTGGTAACACCTCTGCTCCAGACATTATAGCAAATGTTCAGAAATGGCCGGAGTCAGAGCAGTTATATTATATAGTCGTTTACTGGAGAAGTAAATGCAAATTTCAGGAAACATTCCAAAGACTTAGAGCCTGTTGATATAAAAACTGATCATAAACAATTAAGTGACAGTCTTTTTCTCCCTTCCCAGGTGGCCGATTTATTAGATGTGTGGTTAAACTACGAACTGATGAGTTGCATTTGTGAGAGGAGAAAAAGTCCGCTGCTGCAGCTGAAAAAACAGCTCAGACACCGTTCCGCAGGAGGAAGTTCCAGGGACAGATAAGGATAATGTAGTTCATGGGAAACCAATGCGTGAAGCTGCGCCTTTATATGTCCCTCCTAGGGGTGCGGTAAGAAGTGACAATAAAGATTCAGCTGATGCGAAGGGATATTTTGTTTATAATTGGCTCTATAATCCTTGGAGTAGAACGGATGTCATGGTTCTTAAAGCTGCTTTGCCTGATTCGCGGAAAAATCCGGCTGCTTTTTATGAAGAAGTCGAAGGAACTATTAGTCTAGCGCCTATGACTTTGCCTTATATTGACATGTTTTTTGGGCTTATCTTACCCCCGGATATGTGGAGATTCATTCGTAAAGTAGATGATCGTACAGATTTTGGGGACCTTTGGGCAGAAATAGAGAGAAAAGATGTAGAAAGGGAACCTGCACAGAAACCGCAACAAGAGATATTAGACCTCCCAAAGGCTATAATAACTAAGCTGAAAACTTGTATACCTTCTAAAAAGATAGATTGGACTATGTTAGCGTCTTGTAAGCAGAAAGCGGATTAGTCGGTTTCTGATTTCTTTATACGGAGACATTCCATGATTTTAGTGGGCAGTCATTGACAGATGACACGGGCAAGCATCTGTTCGTTGACGAATTTGTCGCGAACATGTTGCCAGGAATAGCTAGTCGCCTAAAGGCCAGCGAGAGTTCATGGACTACGTCTTCTCCAGTTTCCATTTTAACTATGGCCCAGTATTATGAACGACAGTAATTGGAAGAAAAAGGCAAGGAGGATAAAAAGGCTAAGGATTTAAAAACAAATGTGATGTTAGCTCAGCTTTATGGTCCATCTTATAGAGGTGTGGTAGAGGCGGATGTGTGATGTTTCGTCCTGGTGCACCCTCTTTCCCTCGAGCTACTTTGTCTTCCGATCAGTGTGCTTATTTTAAGGACATTGGCGTTTTGAGTGCCCACTTTTGCGAGGTCAGCAGTATCAGCGTGGCAGAGTACAAATGAGAAGCCGCCCAGGGAACTCAGGAACTAGGGGAGGTATGGATAATTGCACTAGGTTTGAGGCAGTAGAGCATACTCAAAATTCTTCTAATACTTTTGACAGGTGAAATCCATATCAAAAGTCTGATTATTCAACCGATGATTTGAAGGATTCTAATTATGCATAGGAATGTCTATGGTGAGGTAAAAAAACAGTTGAAATCCCAGCAGATCAGAAGGGCCCCTATGTAGATGCAAATGTCTTGGGTTCTCCTGATCGGTTTCTGGTTGATACAGGAGCTACTCGTAGCGCTCTGTCTAAACAATTGGTTCCTAGGGCTCCCCTGTCTGGCTTATCAATAACATCGATAGGATTTGATGGGACACCTTTTCTTAGCCTGCTGTCATAACCACTTGTATTTCATGTTGACAAATTCACTGCCGCATGTCCATTCTTGCTTTCCCCTAACACCGGATAATATTGTGGGTCTCGATATTCTCAAACATTTTCATACTACAATACGTTGTTCCCCCCAGAAGGTGTGCGTGTTATTTTAAATGACAACTGTCCTATGGCTGAGAGGTCTTGTCTCCTTAAAGAAGATATTGCTTTGGCATCAATACCTAGTACTTTATAGGCCACATCAGATACCGATGTGGGGCAAAGGGTTATCCCACCAGTTCACGTTCAAGTAAAGGAAGGTGCTTCATTACCACGATTCCCTCAATATAAAATATCTCGAGAAGTTGAAGAGGCACTAATACATATTGTTGAATATCCGATTGAAGTAGGGGTTGTGGAAGAAGTCCCTTACAACATCTGCAATAGTCCTATCCTTCCAATTTTGAAAAAAGACACTGATACTAAAATATACAGGTTTATCATTGACTTGCGAGAGGTTAATAAGATTGTAGTGCCCCAATATCCAGTAGTCTCTGACATCACAACACTCCTTACTATGGATCCTCTGACTGCAACTACTTTCAGTGTGACTGATTTTAAGAACGCTTTCTTCTCAATACCTATTGATCCTGATTGCCGTTATTTGTTCGGCTTCACTTTGAATAATCAATCCTTCAGATTTTGAAGAGCTCCTCAGGTGTATACGGAGAGTCCTAGCATTTACAACCAAGCATTGAAAAGACAGCTTGATTCTTTCCCTGGGTCAAAAGGGGTGGCTCTCATACAATATGTCGATTACATCTTGTTGGCTGCTGATACCCCTGAACAGTGTGAAGAAGGAACACTGTCATTGCTTTCCTTTTTTGCATCTCACCATCACAAGGTTTCTAGGAAGAAATTGCAATATTGTAGAAACCAGGTTACCTATTTAGGTCACCTCCTGTCTAAGGAGGGATGTACACTCACACCAGACCGCATTCAAGCTATTTTAGACACGCCTGTGCCCCATACTCAGAATTGTGTTCGTGCATTGATTGACCTTACTTCTTTCTGTAGGTAGTGAACCCCTAGCTTTTCTCACATTGTTAAACCCTTATTGGCCCTTTTGACTAAAGACACTCCAATGCCCCTCCCATGGACTAATGAATGCCAGAATGCTTTCCAACAGTTGCGTCAAGCTGTATGTTCTGCACCAGTATTAGGCACTCCAGACTACACTAAGGCCTTCACACTATGTACACGAGAGGGACAGTTGTGCTCTCGGTTTTAACCCAGACACACAGTGATAAACAGCGTCCTTGTGTATATTTTTCAGCTGTCCTCGATCCAGTCGCTCATGCGTTACCTGGTTGTTTTCGCTCTGTGGCAGCGGCAGCTGTGTCCATACGTCAGAGTGAGGGGATAGTCTTGTCACATAAATTGCTTGTGTTAGTGTCCCATGCAGTTGATGCCCTTTTGAACCAAACCAAAACGCAGCATTTAACTAGTGCTTGTTTGACAGGATATGAATTGACACTTTTGGCCCCTCATATCACTTTGAAAAGATGTTCGACTCTTAATCCGGCTACTCTATTGCCATTCCCAGCTACTCGGTCCCAGTCACAAGAGTCCCATGACTGTATATTCCTTACTGAGGAACAGACAAGGGGTTGTGTTGACCTGCAAGATATGCCCCTTTCAAATTTTGATGGGGAATTATGGGTTGATGGGTCCTGTTTGAAACTGCCAGATGGCACAACATCAGCTGCATATGCAATTACAACACTTCAGACGGTAGTTGAGACAGCTGCCTGAGCTGACTTCTGTGGAATTCGAGCTGAGTTGATAGCATTAACGAGGGCGTGTGAGCTTAGCACTGACTTGTCTTTAACATCTACACTGATAGCCGATATGCCTTTGGAGTGGCTCAGGATTTTGGGCTACTCTGGAAGGAAAGAGGCTTTCTTACATCACATGGGACGCAAATATTGCATGGGGGATTAGTACATAATCTCCTTACTGCCCTGACATATCCTAGGAAAATAGCGATTGTTAAGTGCAGTGCACACGAAAAAATGACTGATAAAATAGGACAGGTCAATGCCTTCGCAGATCACACAGCCCATGAGACTGCAATGCAGCGAAGTACTACATCTATGTACGTAGTTAAGTCACAGGCTGAATGTTGGCATGATGCCAGGCAAGAAGTGCTGGACATGCAGCGATCTGCCTCTGCTGAAGAATTAGAGCAATGGTCTAAGGAGGGAACATTGGATGATGAGGGCTGTTGGAGAAATAAAGACATGACCAAATGGAGATTGCCCACAGCCTATTTACACCCTATGATTCATATGGCACATGGGCCGGCACATGTTGGTGCATCCTCAATAGTGAAGTTGCTTACGCAAGTTTGGGACCATCCTGAAATTGCTGGCACAGCTAAAAAGATAGTCCAGTCTTGTCTGATCTGTTTTCAGTATAACCTTGGAAAGGGAACACGAACTCCAACAGGAGGGTTTGCCACACCAACTGCACCTTTTGAGGTTCTGCAAATGGATTACATCCAGCTTGAACGCTGTAATAACCTGTAGTATGTCCTAGTAGTGGTATGTGCCTTTAGTAAATGGATCAAGGCATATGCTACGAAAGATAATACAGCTCTTACTACAGCAAAGGTGCTTCTAAATGAGTTTTTCCCCAGATTCGGCAGAAGTTCCATGATGCTTTTCACCCACAATCAGGAGGGCTAGTGGAACGATACAATTCTACTCTCAAACTAATACCGGCTTACATATCTCTGAAATGGCCTGGTGCACTGCCTTTGGCATTGCTATCTATTAGATCGGTGCCACATACACAGTGTGGCCTCACACCTTATGAGGTGGTATTTGGGAGGCCAATGAATATTTGGGGGATTCCTAAGCCACACTCTATACATGATGTACGTTGTCACTTGATGAGTGACTACCTGTCACAGTTGACTTACAGCTTGCTTTCTATTCATCAACAGGTTTGAGAAGCTCTTCAGGTCGCAAGGTGATGGCCATAATCTATGGCCCGGCGAACAAGTGATAGTCAAAGTCTTTCAGAGGTTGAATAGCCTGGAACCTAGGTGGCACAGCCCTGAGCAGGTGCTCTTGGCGACCAGAGCTGCAGTCCGAGTGACCAATAGGAAAAATTTGATTCACTCCAAGAGAGTGCCATCTGCCCTGGTGGAGCTAGCTGCACTCACCCACCATCGAGGCATCCTGGACACAGAGGGAGGCCAAGCTATATCACCTGAAGAACCTGAGGAAGTCTTCCTGGACCATACGACCCCTGGTGCATCTCGATATCAGCTGCGACTCTGGAGAGAAACTGCATTGCTGAAAAGACTGGTTGAGCAACCGTCCTGGGTTAGTGAAAAACTGGGCCGAAGGGGGGGGGGGGGATCTTTTTCTTAGTGACACCCGTCTTAACTCTCAGTGAAGAAACCAACGGCTGCCCAGGACGTTAGAGCTCCATCTGCATTGTTGTTCGACGTCGAGATAAACATGCCTAGGGAGAAGACCTCGACTGCTGCGAAAGTTTGTGACAGAAAGTCCATGTTTATTGTCGGGTTCACTTGCATTGTTGTCATCATTGCTACAATAACATGGGTTATAGAGAAAGTAACTCCTGCTCGAAATTTACTAGCTGTCACTACTCTTGTCCCCATTGAGCACCATTACTTCTCCCTTCCCTGTCATGAGCAGCAGCACATAATTTCCTACCTCAATAATACCTTCATTCAGATGTTGCCCCAAACCCATAATACTACGTACCTTACTAACTGTTGGGTGTGTGGAATGATGCCAACTCATCAGAAAAAGGGAGGAACACCTTTCATTCCTCTGCCGTTTTCACACAATGGTTCTTGTCAGGCTTGGTTTGCCTTGTTATGGGCATCTGAAGTTGCTAACATTACTGGTGCGGATGTAGGGAGTCTACATTTTCAGCTAAATAAGGTGTGTTATCCTGATGAGGAAGGAGATCCACAGGCTGAAGGAACTGTATGGGAAATGGAGGAGTATCTCTGAGGAAAATCCTCCATGCGCTATGTTTTCCCAAATACTCGAACAACCAAAGGAAATGGTTCTCCTGTTATAGCTGTTACCAGAGCACAAGCAGACCTGTGTGTGAACAGTATTGGAAGTATTCTAGTGGGGAAAAGCGACTGTACTTCGGTGTTGAATATTACTGGGGTAAATAACAGCAGTTTTAGGTCATCCCACAATACCTTCTTTATATGTGGGAATAAAGGATACTAATAGCAGGAGTCACATGCACTTCATAGCTCACTGTCCTATATTAGGATTACAATTTATGAACTGCAAGTAACAAAAGGATCTATCTGTTAAAAGCAGCAACCCACTTAACTAGCTACATAAAATAAAAATGTAATCTGTATGTTGCATGATGTGCTTTGCAATATACACGTTAACCCTCTATGATTAAGAACTGGGGCTAGAAAAAACACAGATCTCTCCAGCAAATGTTAACTTCCAGAGTTATCTTACCATTATTCCGAGATTTACTTGGCACAAAAAGATCTCTGCAGCAGGTTCCTTAACCCCATAAGGTATTTGAAAATGCTGACTTTACAACCAATCAGTCAAGCAGAACAAATGTACTGCCATATTTCTTTTTGCGGCCAATTTCTTTGTGGCAGAGTTAAAGAAAAGAAATTAAGTATACGTTGAGGCCCAGATGGAACTTGGCCTACCAAGATGGCCGATTAAACGTGCCCTGCCGCAGCTCCTATCAAGTAGGGCATAATCCTGTTGAATCCTACCACATCTATTATATCTAGACCCTACAAAGGAGGGCAGAAATACCCCTGTGCCCCAGAACCACCATCCGGGCCAAAAACGAGCTCCTGTCTGCTGCGTGGGGCACAGAAATGCTCCTGGAGCAGCCAGTCTGAAAAGCAGCATAGCGCATCATGGGAGACGGTGTGACCCAGGAGCTGTGTTGCCTGCAATCCAACGGCGGGATACAGTGGATGGCTCTGCAGATCAGCCCATAAACCACTAAGCCGCGGGGGGACAGCTGATGAGGAACCCATGTTAGAGACACAAACTGTTGGTGATGGCGATCTCATGTACAGCTAAACACTGGTGGCGTCCACAGCACTAGCATGAACACATGGGTTCCACTGCACTTCTGAGTGACCTGAATCCCCCTGGGCCATAGGATGTTGTGGGGCTTAGAGGTGATCCAGATATGCATGACAGGTGCGCGCCACCAGGCACCGGGGCAAAGCTGGGCGAACTCTGCACAGGCTGAAACAGGGAAAATGTGCTGCTGGAGGTGGGCGGTATTCGCATCGACTGCCCTTGCCCAGAGGATTCGACAGTGGTCATGAGGGTTGGCAGGGGTGCGGAGTCTGGAGACCATGAGCACTTGAAGACAGTGGCGGCCCGGTTAAGACCGGGAGGAGGCAGTGAGCCTTTGGTGTCCTGAGTTCCACTCAGGTGCTTCTCTGGCGAGCGCATCTGAATGTTGTTGGCCCTGTGGGCAATGCCAGGTGGGCCGGACAGCGGGCCAGATAATCTAAATAGTTGTGCCCCGAGTCCTGAGAGGCGGCAGGGGCCATGCCCAGGGAGATGAAGTGGGTGCTTGAATGAATCTATTGGCAGCGTGCCCCACTACCAGTAGATAGCCCCAATCGGAGCAGTGTTCATGGACGCCGGCCTGTGCGACCTGGTGAGTGAATGGTGTCCCATACATTCACTGACTTATGAATTTAGACCAAATAAACGCCACAGACAGGAGAACTGATTGCATGAGCTTGCTTATAGATAGTAAAAAGGGCATAGAGTGGGGGCCTGCTACTTCTAAAGCTAACTAAGGAATCGATAAAGAAAACTGCTATGGTAAAGGCTTAGCAGTAGCCCACACGAGGGGATACCACCATTAATAACCGATAGTGGAAGGGCCAGATAGGCTGGATGCCGGCATATGAAAAGGACACTGACCGCGTTCTGTAGGGGCACTGTTGAGCTGATGGGGATGTGCCCTGGACACTACTGATCTAATGCCAAGAGGCGATATCCACTACATACGCTGCTGGTGGCGAAGTGTGATCTGGTGGCAGCAGGACATATCAGGGCTTCCTGTGAATGTGCAATATAAGATTGACGGCTGGGGCTTGTGGACTAACTCCCTGTCGCACAGGCTTCCTACTTTGTCTCCACAATGGTGAAAGACAAAGGGCCGAAAGCTGCGCAATCTAATAAAATTGTACATTATACAGTACCTTGACCGGGCCCCAGGAGATAGGACAAGCCTGGAGCCTAGTGTTCAAATGGGCACAACAGAGATCCTGGCAGCTATAGAGGGTTCTATCATGACACTAGAGACTAAAATGGACATGATGTTCATGGACATAAATCACTTCAGATCAGACCTCTGCAGTGGCTAAAAGTTCACAACTACTGAAGAGGAAGGCATTGCCTTCCAGAAGGACATCAGAGAGCTCCAGGCCACAGTGGAGAGTCTCAAATGCAGTGCGAAGCAAATGAAGGACCATGTGAAAGATGCAGAGGGATGCTCAAGAAGGAATAACTTTCGCCTCCTTGAGTTCCCTGAGTGTGTGGAGTGCCCCTCTGTGTAACTCTATTGAAAATTGAATTGTTAATCCACTTAAACCGTAATGTGTCTCCAAGTTCGTTTCAACTGAGCGAGCACATAGAGCACTAGTGGCAGTACCGAGCTCTGGTGCACCACCTAGAGCACTTATAGGCCGCATGTTTAACTACAGAGACCGTGATGTATTCCTTCAACATGTCCGTGCCCATCGCACTACGAGGACAAACAAATACTTATATTTCCAGACTCCTCACAGAGGGTCCAGGACCTCAGGAAAAAAAGTTATCAGTTAAGAGACAGATGTGGGAACATAATAAAAATACATTTTGATGTTCCCAGCCAAACTCCCCGTCCAGTATGATGAAAGGGTACACCTGTAGATTGGTTGGAGACTCTGGGCCCGAGTCGAGATCAACAGACTTCTAAATGGCGAGAACAAAGATGCTCTGGGGTGCGCCATTTGGCAAAGAATCAACAGCCTAGACCCGCGGAAGAGGTGAGAGGAGAACGTATACTGGTTTGCCCATATGGCCTCCTGCAGTCTGCAGCTATGCTCCTAGAGAGACAGAACTCCTTCACACAGCTGC
This sequence comes from Lissotriton helveticus, assembly GCF_964261635.1. Lineage (NCBI taxonomy): Eukaryota > Metazoa > Chordata > Amphibia > Caudata > Salamandridae > Lissotriton > Lissotriton helveticus. The sequence continues at coordinate 1,371,609,686 of NC_136057.1, forward strand.
ACCTTGTCCCAGATACTGAGATGGGGTGAATAAAGACAGATGCTCGGCGGAGTTTTATACCAGATGCCAGGTAACATCTTTACAAAGGAGGCGAAACCCCCCACTGACAGAGACACTTTTTTTTTCTTTTTTATTTGTCCTCATTCTGCCAACTTTCTTGCTAGGATGTACTCTGATCCCTCTAGGCCTTGCAGGGGGAAACCAGACCAGTAACCAAAGAGAAGAAAGAGTAGTGTCCCACAAGTAAACTGCTGCTTCCACTTCCATCTCCTGTACATACTGACACCACCGGAAAAGAAAAAGGAGATACCATGGCCAACAGCAATATTGGCTTAATCATAGGACACACAATGTATTCTCTCTCCACCTTACCAACAGAGCTCAGATTTTTTCTTTGCTTCTTGGATTGCATGCCATGTCGGACTCACTTGTTTATATGATGTTTCTAAGGTAAAACACGGAGGACTTTCCGAATTCCATAGTCTACAGATCTCACGCCTTACTAATAGGATTACATAGAACAAAAACTTTGAGCTGACCGCGGTGGTCTGTATTTCTTCCTCCGAATTCATCCCAAAGAAAATTCGGTGAGGGCTTGCTTTAATCTATAACCCACTAGTTTCTCCTATAAAGTCACAGACTGAATTCCAGTAAGATATTATTTTGGGGCATAACATGAGTAAATACACTGCAGCTCCAAGCATATATCTTAGGCAGTTATATGTATTACTGGAAACCTTAGACAGCTTCACTGGTGACCAATAAACTCTATAGGTGGTAAATAGATCGTTACGTTTAAGTGCTGCTGGTTTTACTACTGTTCGTAAGATACCATATGAATCGCACCACATTTGCTTCAGATCTCCATCACCAAACTCTTTACCCTACAATTTTGAGATTTCAGTTTCAATCTTCACATCCGTTTCCAGGAAAACCCAATACCAAAAAGAAAGGTCCTTTTTCCACTGGTCGGTTCTCATCACCTGATCGAATTTTGACTCCTCTTCCTCAGCCCAATCTTGTGTCACCCACCAGGAGCTCAATTGGTAATATTTAAACCTCGTTAGCTGTCCCTTGGTCAGGTTATTTAAAGCTTCCCAGCTCATTACATTTAGGCCCTCCTTAAGGTTTGCCCAATAACAGATAACCCTGGATTTCAGGGGCTGACTAAGTTAATCCCTCAGACATTCTGGGGTACCCGGTGAGTCCCAAATCGGAGCCCACGACGTGAAATATGGAACCCTCAGTATTTTCCTCACATACATCCACGTATTCAATGCAGACATCAAGATCTTAAACCGCACCCTTTTAAAAAACTTAGGGTCTCCATATTTAGAAAGGAAATGCAGTCGACTTTGCGGAATGTCCAGAGTGGCTAGGATTGACAACACTCCCACAGTTAAGTAACAAACAACAGAAAACCCTAGGGGGAGAAATCACGGACGAAGAGATAAGAGCCCAGTGTAGGAAAATGGTAAAGGGAAAAGCAGCCGGGCCAGATGGTCTTCCTGCCGAGGTTTTTCTTTGTTTTATAGATATAATAATTCCAGTTCTAAAAGTTTTATTTAATCTGATATACATCGGTGGGGAAAGGGTCCCCAGGTCTTGGTCAGAGGCCACAGTAACTTTATTTTTAAAACCAAACAAAGATCCACAGAAAGCTGATTTGTACAGACCGATATCCCTATTGAATACGGATTACAAGATCTTTTCCGGAGTTATAGCATCTCACGTTTGTACAGACCGATATCCCTATTGAATACGGATTACAAGATCTTTTCCGGAGTTATAGCATCTCGCGTAGCCGGTCATAAAAGAGGTTATTCATCCCAATCAAAGAGGCTTTATACCAGGGAGACAGCTTAATGAATTAACATTTCAGTTGATGGGGGCGGTAGACATGGCGGAGGCTCGGAATTTACTCCTAACCATACTAGCTGTGGATGCAGCCAAAGCCTTTGACCAGGTGTATTGGACTTACCTTTGGGAGTCTCTGCTTAGTTTTGGCTTCCTGCAGAACATGGTAAGGGCGGTGCAAAATCTGTATTATGGCCCTTAGGCTAAAGTGTTGGTAAATGGGGAGTTGTTAGATTGGTTCAACATTGTTAGAGGGACAAGACAGGGTTAATCCCTGTCCCCACTTTTTTTCAATTTGTATATAGAGCCACTAGCCAACTTGATAAGAGCAGACACCTCCATTCTTCCTTTTAAATCATACGATTTTGAAGTTAAATGAGCATTATATGCAGACGATTTGATGCTGTTTACAAGTAATCCACAAGACGCAATCCCCAATCTGATAAGGAAAGCGTAGCATTTTGGCCAGATCTCTGGGTATAAAGTGAATACAGGAAAAACTGAGATAATGGAATGGAACCAGGGTTTGCCGTGTCATGGGGCAAAAACACAAATACGGTATCTTGGGGTTTTAATTACACAAAATATGGAGGATATTACAAAAACGAACTGGAGGAAAGTTAGTCAGAAAATAGCGGGGCTAATGTTAAAATGGGCGTACCTACCTTTAAATATCTATGGTCGGGTAAACCTTATAAAAATGTTTATCCTTCCAAAGATTACCTTCCTTTTCAATACTATTCCGCTAGTCTTTTGGAAGGAAGATATAGCTAAACTCCTGGGATAAAAAGTACGTTTTATTTGGGCGTCAAAAGGCCCGAGGTTAGCTTGGAAGAAATTGAGGAGAAAGCTAGTGGTTGGAGGATTGGCACTTCCAGACTTACTTGCCTACTGCTATGCCTTTCATTAAAAAAAAATTCGCATTCTTGCTAACCAGACAGATAAGTCATTGATTGGCTTACTTTTTGAGGCTATGTTAGCTGACAAAGACACTTGTTTTGCCCTCCTTTTATTGGGGTCTGAAACTATATTAATGGACAAAATAATTGTATATAATGTACTTCTTGTATGCAGGAGACAGAGGGCTAGACCACCGCTAAGTGCCATATTGGGGCTTGCGACTCATGAGGGTTTTGGTACCTTGGACAGTTGCTACACTTGGTGCCTTCCCAGCACTTTGGTTAAGATAAGTGAGGGGAGGGATATTGGGGTAGGCTTTGGTACCCCTTTGGCTGTTAGTTGAGTCAGGGGGGGTTCAGTTGATTCTGCCGGTGCGAGGGACAAGAGGGGGGTGCTTGTTTAAAAGGGAAGCTTTCAACCTCCTATGTCACTTTGGGCTGGGTTGCGGGTCGTTCTTGCATCTGAGAAGAAATTGGTCACTAGCCTGAGATTGCTATGGCCAGCCTGGGGTCTAAGTACAAATTGCTGACCTGGAATGTGCGGGGTCTGAATAGTCATCGTCATCACCTGGCCCTAGATGACCCTGCCTGTCTGTCTCTACATCTTAGGGCTCAAGGGCTAGTCATCATCATCTTTATTCGATTTAAAATATTAGACCATAAAACCACAATACAAATATACAATATGAGTATGAAATAAAATCCTCTCAGATATATTACATATCATATAAACTCATATAAAGAAAAAGACAGTGTGTTAAATAATATAAAATGTGCTACGTACATAAAATATTCAAGGAAACTCATATAAAGAAAAAGACAGTGTGTTAAATAATATAAAATGTGCTACGTACATAAAATATTCCTTACCATAATCGTCTAAAAGTAATATTAGGTTGTGTTGATTCAAAAATTCTAGGTGTAAGGTCGTAGAGCAACATACAAGATGGTAAGAACCTCAAAACTGGGCCTGCCATATGATCCTGATGTGCCCTCCGATCCAACACCTGTACATTGTGTCTCGGATCTAAGATATGTTTTGGCAGAACACCATTAATGCGTTAATTACAGTTACAACAAATTGATTGCATTCATGTATCGGTGACAACAAGTATGTTGGATGCAATTATCCTACTGGAGTCAATTAATAATGGCTTACGTGCTGGAAAACATGCTGAATAATATGTGAAAAAACATCACTATAGTCCTTGAATCGGTGACAACAAGTGTGTTAGTAGCAATTATCTTACTGTAGTCAATTAGCAATGGCTTACATGCTGAACAACATGCCCAATATTACGTGAAAACACATAATTAAATCACAATAGTCCCTGTTACAATTACTCATGTTTCGGAAATGGCCTCGGGTCTAAGATGTGTTTGGGCAGGACATCATTAAACCTTGTATCGTTATACATAAATAACTGTGCGTATCTGTATGCCTATTGTGGGGTAGAAAGCATACTGGTGTTGTTCAACTGGTAACCGTGTGATCTGATGTCTAGGTGCTGTGAAATATGACCGATGGTCTAGATCTAGTAGGGAGATCAAGGTTCAATAGTCTTGTTACTAGCGATATCATTAGAGCCTCTGGTGTCATTGTACTTGGAGATGAAACTAGGGTCACATCATTACATTGCAATTGTTATAGTCTGCTCATCTGAACATATGTCTCTTCCTGCTCGTTGGGACCATGAGTGGTAGTTTCCGTGGTGGTTATCCACCGACATTCTTTGAAATTAAGTTGGTTGATGATGTTGCCTCCTCTTTTGTGAAGGATGACCTTTTCAAGCACAGTCCATTCAATCTCATCTGGTGTGTGTCCTAGTGAGCTGTAATGTTCCACTAATGGCGCCCCTTGTACCTTGCACTTGATTCTGCTTAGATGCTGTAGAATTCTGCTCTTAATTTTCTGAGTGGTCTGGCCTATATAGATGTATTGGCATGGGCATCTTATTGCATAAATCACGTTTTGGCTGTTACAATTTGTGAAATGGTTCAGAGTGTAGGTTTTTCCTCGGTGTATGATTTTGTTCTCCGTTATTGCATATTTTCAGGCTTTGCAATTACCACATTTTTGATGTCCTGTGACAAGTGGGAGACCCAGTTGTGACCGTGTGTCTGGAGCAGGCAATGAGTCTAGGAAAGAGGAAACGACGTGGTCCTTAACGTTTTTCGCCCTTTTAAAAGCGAACATGGGAGCCTCTGTTACACCAATCTCGGGCCCTACCAAACCCCAGTACTTCTTAATGATGTTGTTGATTTCATGGATTTTGGTATTGAATGTAGTAACACATATCAACCTGTCCATTTTGGTGTCTCTTGGTTGTATTTCCAGTAGTGTTTCTCTTGGTCTGTACCACGCTCTTTTTCTGGCCCTGTTGAGAAGTCCCTTGGGATATCCCCTGTCCCTTAGCTTGATGATCAGTTGGTCACTTTCATTGAAATAGTCTTTTCTTCTTGAGCAGTTTTTTCGGAGTCGCAGAAATTGTCCGTATGGCAAATTGTCCCTCAGGTTTCTGGGGTGATATGAGTTATATTGTAATAATGTTTTTGAAAGAAACAGGTTAGTATTAGATTCCTTACCTTAGAATATTCCCAGGCGTCAGACTGGATCTGGAAATTTTTACGTCATCCAGGAATTGATTTACTGGTTCCAGGATGGAACCACAGCCCGAGACTATGGGTCTCCCAGGTGGTCTTTGTAGGTTCTTATGTAACTTTGGGATCGTATATATTGTAGGAATTCTAGGTGTTTCATTATTCAGGAACTTGAATTCCGACTCTGAGAGGAATCCTTCTTCCAATCCTTGTTTAGTCAGAGCATTTATGAGTTTAGCAATTTCCCTGTTGGGTCTCCTGGTGTGCGGATATAGCTGTTTTCACATCCAAGTTGTGTGATCTCTGAGACATAATCTTCTCTATTCTGGATGACCACTGCACCCCCTTTGTCAGCGTTCTTTATGACAATGGATTTGTTGTTTTTTAGTGAGAGTAACGCCCCTCTCTCTTCCTTCGTGATGTTATTCTTTATGTACTTCATTTTTTGTAGGTTATTCATTACTTCTGTCATGACCACTTTTTCATATGCTAATATCCTTTCATTCATTAGATAGCTACCCGGGTTGAAGGTAGAAGTGGGACGAAATTCTGTGGCTGAGGCTTTCCTTGTATAATCTTCTTTCTTAGCAAAAAAATATTTCAACCTAATCTTCCTGAAAAACTGTTGGAGTTCTAGTTTGATGTTGAATGAATTTGGAGGAACTGTTGGTACAACTGATATTCCTTTTGCCAGGATATCATGTTCTGCTGGACTGAGGACGTAATCAGAAATGTTCAATATGGGATCTTTGTTTGATGTGATGTTCGCTTGATCCATGTTACCATGTGTGGGATGGTGACAACGTTCATTCTTTCTATTGAACTGGATGATATTGCCAGTGGTTCTACAGTGAGGTATTGATTTTCCCCTGATCCTGTGGTCATTATGTGTCCTCTATTAGTCATGTTTGCATTAACCAACGGTAGGTCTGTCGCCTGGTACTGATTTCCCCGTGGTTCTGCGGTGGATGTGCTTGGAATCTGACCCTGGTATTCCCTCGGCGATTGCCTGCTCCTCTGTTCCATCTCTGTGGGCGGCTCCAATTGGGGTCCCTGTTGTTCCATGCAGGATCCCCTAAAAAAGAAGTTGAATTCTGTTGGGGTCCAAAAGAGTCCTGGTATTGTTGGCCTCCTTGAGGTGGTGCCCCCGTGATGTAGCCTCTTGGTTGTTGGTAGTTCGAACCCTGTTGGTATCCTCTCAGGTCTGAGCTGGTGCTGGCCCCTTCGGAGTCACTTTCCTGTCCACTTCCGAATGAAGAGTTTGAGAATGTAGCAAATCTTCTATTTGACTGCTTGTGGCGGTGTGTATAGTATCCCTGGGAGTCTTGGATATAGTACTCTTCACTGACGTATGGGTACGTTAGTTTCTTGTCTTATGTCTTTTTCCCACATCTTGATTGAAGCGTCGCTCTGCATGTAGCGCCCCCATTGTCATCCAATGAATTTGAAATCCAACCCATTACTATTTTAGGCAGCAGCCAATGTATTCGGCTACCGACTGTGGTTGAAGAACCCAGTGCACACAGTCCAGGTATGTTCAAAATGCTAACACAGACAGCACCACCTCATTATCACCGGTGACGTAGATACTAAGGTTCATTGTAAATCATTTTTAGGCGCAGTGAGCCAACCACATCCATTGTGCCTAGTCGGCTGACAGGCACCTGAAGGATTACAACAGAAGAAATAGAATCAAGGTGAGCACACGATCAGTGTCCCCAAAAACTAATTTCGATCCCTCACTGACCCATGGAAAGCCCTGACATTCAGTCATTCTTATCCCTAGGCTGTCCATCCCTTTCCCAGTCCTGATGAAGACCCGCCCCAGATGCACATAGTCAGCGCATCACCAACAGGGTTGAAACGTCAACGTACCATACTATAGATCTAACTGTACAAAGTCTGATAGGAACAAAAGAATACATTTTGCCTAAATGACTATTGTTTTGACAGTTGATACCCCTAAATATTTGTAAGTTGTATGTATTTGTGTTTTTGTAAAACCTGTATTAGTCTTTCACACTTCATGTTGTATAGCACCATATATGTCTTTTTGTATTGTGGACAGCACAATCAATGCTTGATAAAGTCAAAAGTATTGAGAAAGGGGGCGTGGCCAAGATGGCGACTGAGGAGTTGTCTGTTCGAGAGGCTCCTCGTCCCAAACCCCCATTAGCGCCCTTTTTATAACTCATTTAACCCCCCAACCGCCTCGATTGCTGACTGCTTTTGGGGGGCACACGGTGGCTGCCTCGGTGTGGCTGGGCACAAGAACGTGAAACGCCCAAGCCCTTTGGCAACTGAGAGCGCTGTCCCCGGACCGGGGAGTGAGAACATGGCGGCCGGGTCCGCCGAGTGATCGCGAGAGGCTTGATCCCCTGCGGCAGGCCAACACATGCCGCGGAACAGCACCGCAAAGGACACCAACCCGCTACTACGGGGGAAGAGACGCGGAAGGTGAACCAAGAGCCCGTCAGCAGGAGGCCTGCGGCGGGGAGCGACTGAGCCGGCCGGGGGAGAAGTACCCAAGGCCCCGGTCTGGGCCTACACGGAACCCGACAGACGGGCCCCCCAGCGCCTCAGGGGACGGAGAGAGCGGCAACCGGCCAAGCCGCGGCCCACAGAGTCCCCCAAGGAGGTGAGGAGTGCACCGCTGGGCTGATCTGGGTCTGGAGCTCGGGGGGCATTCACTCAAGCCCTCGGCGTGGGGCCTATCAGGCGCGGTCCTCCGGTGCACTGCGGGGAGGCCAGGGAGCGAGCCGTACCGCGCCCAGGCAGGCGCAGAGTCAGTGGCTGATTCCGGGGACACCTTAAGAGCACTGGCCACGCCGCAGCACAAGGAGCCCCTGCGTGGGGGAAGAGAGTTGCACCAGCGCCGAAAGCTCGGGGGCAATAATCGAGCCCCCGGTGTGGGCCCGACGTGGCCTGTCAGACGCTGTCCTCCAGCGTGCTGCGGGGGCCGGAGAAGGTGCCTTCCAGCGTCCTGGCGAGCGTAGAGTCAGGGGTAGGCCCTGGGGACACTTTGGAGGCACAGGCTGCGCCGTAGCACACAAGGCCCCCTGTGCAGGTGAGGAGAGCAACACCAGACCGGTGAGGGCCGAAGGCTCGGGGGGCACTAATCGAGCCCCCGGTGGGGAACCTGGGGGGGCCCACCAGAACTGTGACTTCAGCGCAGCGGCAAAACAGCGGTGAGAACTCAGCCCACACAAGTGTCCAGCATTGGTGACGACTTGCCCTCCTCCCCTGAGCACATAGATTCCGGCTCGGGCCTGCTCTCGATAGTGGGCCCGCTGGAAGAGGAGGCCGACGCGGCGGGCGCGCTGGGACCACACGCGCTGTGCATCATGTCAACCGCGAACCGCAGAGGGGGCCGCACCATCCCCAAAATGCTGGCTAAAGGCGCCCCAAAAGGAGAAAAGAGCCCCGAAAAGTCAGCACCGACGGATCCCCCCAAAGAGAAGGGGGAGAGGCCCCTATCACAAAAGCTTTCATGGAGTCCCTGTTCAACTCCCTCAGAGAAGACTTCCAAACCCTCAAGCAGGATATGGCGGGAGTACACAGAGAGCTGCGTCGCGATGTTGACGGCCTCGGAGAGGGCGTAGCGGCGATAGAAGACACTGAGCACGCTAGGAGCGAAGAGGTTGAATTCTTACAACAGGAGATTATCAGGCTCCATGAACAACAGACAGACCTGCAGGCACACGCTGAGGACCTCGAGAACCGCTCCCGACGTAATAACATACGGGTCCGGGGCGTGCCACCCAAATCGGAAGGGGACAGTGTTATGACCTACCTGCAACGATTGTTTCGGGAAATACTGGGTGAGCCTGAGGATTTCGAGATCCGTATAGATAGGGCACACAGAGTGGGCCTGGCGCGCCGGGCACCGGCTCCTCCACCCGACATCTTGGCTTTCCTGCCTGACTACCCCTTAAAGGAACGTATTTTGAAAGTGGCGTGCCAGAAGCGACCCCTCCAATTCCAGGGACACTCAGTGGGGTTATTCCAAGACTTTTCGGCGATCACATTACAAAATAGAAAGGCGTTCAAGGTGGCCACAACTTTCCTGCGAGACAATGAAATCCCGTACTCCTGGGGCCACCCATTCAGGCTCATTTTCAAATGGAAGGGGGCCCTCCAACAGCTCCGGTCCCTACGGGAAACGTGTGAACTGTTGGACATTGCCAATGGGGGGACGCAACGGAAGATGGTCCATCTACGCAGCATTCCCAGACGAGATCCCCGCGGATGTCAGGGGACGGCTGGCAACGTGTGGGACGCCGGCGCTCACCCAGAGGCGGCCTTAGGCCGGACCCCAAGACTATGGCTCAAGAACAGGCAGCGGTGATACAGGAGGTCTCCAAAGACACGAAAAATGGGACTTGATGCAGCGCATATGGGGGAACCAATGCGCACCATCTTAGCATTGAGCTGGGGGGGCAGGACGGGGAGGGGGGCAATGGGGTCGCCACTGCCACACACTCACTTAACTCGTAACTTTACCACAGGCCTGGACTGAGATTGCATAGGCCTGGGATAATGATCGTTAGTTGGGGGTTCGAAGTTGGGACCGGGGAGGGAGGAGGGGGGGAGGGAGGAGGGGGGGAGGGTGGAGGGGGTAAGGGAAGTTTGGAAGTTGGGGGTAGCTGGGGTCGGGCCGGGAAGGGAGGGGGGTCGGTGGGAGAATGGTTGGGGTTAGGCTGGGGAATTGAGGGGCTGGGGGTTTTGGGGGAGGGACTGGGGGTTTTGGGGGAGGGACTGGGGCGGTGGGGGGGGCTGGGGAGGGAATCAGTGTGCCAAGGGGGGCTTCAAGAGATAGATTCATCACCTTCCATGTACGTCTTGCAGTACGGTGCTGTCGCCCGCGTACAAGGCCTCTCACCCACTTGTCCTTAGATGGCTGACTCAGCTCTGAAGGTATTGACCCTTAATGTGAAGGGCCTGAATAATCCCATTAGGCGGAGGGCGGTGCTCTCATACCTGGAAAACTCAGGGGCCGAGATTTGTTTAGTCCAAGAGACCCATCTCCTGGCGAAGGATTGGCATAGGATGTGCTCCCGCGCCTTCCCCCAGCAGTATTTCTCCTCGCTCCCGGTGAATAGGGCAGGGCTGGCCATTCTGGTGTCTAGGCATTTTCAGGGGCGGGTGGGGGACAAACTGGGGGAGATCAAAGGTAGGCTCCTCGCCTATAGCTTCTCGATAGGTGGACGGCATCTGACAATTGGTTCCCTATACTCTCCGAATACAGGGCAAGAACCCTTTCTGAAGAGCGCCATTTTGGAGACACTCCAATCCCCTATCTCTCTTACTTCTTGGGGGGGACCTTAACCTGATTATGTACACTAACATGGACAGGTCTAGATATAGGTATGGGGACACAGGCGCCCTCTCCACTGCGAGCCAGGCTTGGCTAACGAACAGGGCCTGGTAGACCTCTGGAGAACCAAACACCCAGGGACGTCCCAGTTCACCTATTACTCACACGTGCACCGCACTTATGCTAGGTTAGACCACTTCCTCGGTTCCTCTGATCTAGTCCCTAGCCTTACAGCCGTCTGTATTACACCGGCGGCTCTCTCCGACCATGACGCAGTTGAGTTACTGCTCACGATTCCCAAACTTAGCCTTCCCCCTGGGACATGGCGGCTGTGCGAAACCCTCCTGCAGTGCCCTGAGGTCACCAAGCAACTTCATAAGTGCATCACTGACTACCTAACCGTTAATTATAGGCCCGATATGCCGGCCTCAGCCCTGTGGGGGGCCCTGAAATCAGTGGCCCGTGGCGAACTCATTGCGATCGCAGCTGCAGAAGCCAAGGCCCGTAAGGCGAAACGAAAGGACCTCACTGCCCAGGTTTCTGAACTTGAGAGGGTTCATAGCCATACCGGGGCTCCACGGTTGTGGAAGCAATTGAAAGCGGCCAGGGCCCAATTGGCCAGCCTAGACACGGACAGGGCAGAATTTGCTGCTCTCCGCCTCCGCCACACTTACTATGTCGGAGGGAACAGGACCAGACGCTTACTTGCCAGCGCGCTGACGGCAAAGACATCAAAGATATCAGGTCTTAAAGATGAGAACGGCGTTGACATTGAGGGGAGGCACAGGTCGCAGAGGCGTTTAGGGACTTCTACGCCTCATTATACCGCGCCGACACGATCTCGGGCAGGGACATCGACACATACTTAGAGACTGCGGGGATCACCGCGCTTTCCTCAGAGGGTGCGGACGCCCTGGAGGCTCCCATCCGTATAGACGAGGTGAAGGCAGCTATATCTCGCCTCCGCCCTCTTAAGTCCCCTGGACCAGACGGCTTCTCAGCCGGTTTCTATAAAACTTTCAGACAGCTGCTGGCCCCTATTCTTACCCGGTTCTTCAATTCCTTCAGCGGCCCGGGTTCCATCCCTCCGGATATGTTAGAAGCCAAAATTGTGGTGTTGCCCAAACCTGGCAAAGAGCCCACACTCTGCTCGGCGTTTCGCCCCATCTTCCTCCTCAACTTGGACCTGAAGCTTTTTACAGGCATCCTATCCACACGTCTTGGTTCATACCTGCCTGGAATTTTGGAACACGACCAGTCGGGCTTTGTCCCAAACCGACAATGCAGTGATCACACCAAACGGATACCCCACCTTGTCGACAAGGCCCACTTTCAACAATCAGACTCAGCTCTGCTGGCCATTGACGCTGAAAAAGCGGTTGACCGGGTGGACTGGACCTTCCTGCAACGGGTCCTGACGCGCTTTCGGCTAGGGGACCGCTTTCAATCTTGGATCGCGAGTTGTTATCACCGCCCTCAAGCTCGAGTTCGCCTGGGTGGCTTACGCTTGAGACCCTTCGAGATCCAACACGGTACGAGTCAGGGGTGCCCACTCTCACCTCTCCTATTCGCTTTATATGTAGAGCCGCTAGCGCAAAAGATCCGCGATAACCCCCACATCCACGGCATTATGTTCGGCGGGGAACCCCACACGATCGGCTTGTACACCGACGACATCATAGCTGCTCTTGACCGTCCGGAACACTCGAATCCTGCCTTTATGGAGGAAATAGAATCCTTCGGAGACATATCCGGCTTCAAAATAAACAGGGGGAAATCCCCGATACTGCCTCTGGGCAGAAATGCTCACTCCCCTGCAGGCGTACCGGCATATGGCGGAGGCCTACAGACAGCTACACAACTCCCATATTTGGGTATCACCCTCACCTCCTCCATAGACTCGACGGTTGCCCTCAACAACGCAACTCTTACATCCCCGGTTCGAGCCGACTTCGCACGGTGGTGCAAATAGCCTCTCTCCCTGTTCGGGCGAGTTGCGGCGGTGAAGATGTCGACCCTGCCTAAAATTTTGTACATCTTTCAAACCATTTTAGTACTACCCCCGGCTGGCACTATCGCAAGCCTACAGACCATTACATCTGGGGGGGGAAAGACCGCGATTACATAAACAACTGGCATATCGGGGCACAGATGAGGGGGGTCTTGGGATCTCCAACCTCCTGCAATACTTCCAGGCCATCCAACTCCGCTACCTGGTGGAGTGGTACAGACCAGAATCTGAAAAACGGTGGTTGTTTCAAGATAGAGCGATGGACCAGACATACCTATGAAAGGTTCCGTTCCTCCTCCGACACAACAGGCCGCGGTACCTCCAGAGGTCTCCCATCACCCGCACCGTCATGCGAATCTGGGATGCGGTTGCCGTTAAGAGGGGCCTGACGACCTTTTTCTCCCCGCTCACTCTCCTTCTAGACAACCCTGAGTTCCCTCCGGGCAATGACCCTCGCGCCTTCCCACAGTGGCGCGGCGCAAATTGCCAATCCGCCGGCCACCTTTTTGATCTGCAGGGCTTCATTCCCTTCTCTGACATATCGCAGGGATACGATGTTGTCTCCCCCCATCTTTTCCAATACTTCCAGATCCGGCACTGGCTCCCGCATCCAGACCGCGCTCCCCTGGTTGGCAGACACATGACAGAGTTCGAGAGGTGGCTGGTGACAAAAGACTCGGACAGACATCTCATATCAGAACTTTACAAAATGCTCACACCACCCGCTACACAAGGCAGAGCGGCGGAACAGAGACGCTGGGAAGCGGAGTTAGCGAGGACCTTGACAAACCGGGAATGGAGCTACATTTACTACAGGGCTTCCCACACCACACGCAACACCGCAGGAAGGGAAGCAGCAGTGAAACTGGCCCTCTTTTGGCATCTCACTCCCGCCCGGCTCAACAAAGGGAACCCCACTCGCAGCGCGCTTTGCTGGAGAGGGTGCGGAGAGCGGGGCACCATGACTCACCTCCTCTGGGAATGCCGGGAAGTTGGGGACTACTGGAAGGCGGTCCTAGACGACATAGACAGCATATTTGACACTGAAATCCCGAGATTCCATGCCTACACCATCTTAGGCCTTCCCAATGCACTTACTTTCCCCCTGAAATCAATCCGAGGGCGCCAGATGGGGATCGCCATGCAAGCTGCATCACAACATATTTTGTCACTATGGGGAACAACCGCTAGGCCCACTCACACGGGATGGCTACATAAAATCTGGTTTACACTGGGCATGGAGCGTATTCAAGCTACACTTACACAGTCCACAGCCACGTTCCGGAAGGTCTGGCTACCATTACTGTCCCTCCTCTCAAATGAATTCAACAAAATCACCTGCCCTAGATATCTCCGCTTGTTGCGCCTCACGGAGTCTCCACAGGACCCCACGTGATCCTATGAAAGAGAGCGATGAACGGCATTTGTGCACCTCCGTGACTGTCTTACTGGTATGGCACACTGGTTGGGGTGGGTGGGGGTTGGATGGGGGGGGCTTTCTGGTTTCAGTTTTTGAAGTTTTGTTTCCCTATCAGGCTTAACACCTACAGGTTTTGCATCCCACCTACGAATTGGCACATGTATCTTGCTTCCATTTTGATTTACAGTGAAGACATGTATATCTGTCTCAACCGCTGGATATGTATAATGCCCTTTCATTGTAGTATATTGCCTGTTTTTGATCTTGAAATTAATAAAACAAATTTGAATCTAAAAGTATTGAGAAAGTGTTTTACTAAAGATTTACTTTCTCAGTCATTTGGGGTCAGTGTTTAATGATTTATACTACTACGTCTGTACCCCGCTAGGGACACACGAGTTTGATTACAGGTTGAAATACCTTGTTTAAGTACACTTTTTTTCCCCCTCCCAACAGAACCATTATTGTTTGTCCAATTACCCGCCTAGGTTCTGAGGTTTACAGGGTCACCCCATTATTTCTAATGGTCCACCCACAAGGGAGTCTCACTGGTTGGAGTCATGTGGTCGACACATATTTGTATCTGCGAGCTCGGGCTACGGTCCTTAAACACATCTTGCATGTTTGCTTGGGCTACTTTCACCCTCTGGGATTTGGTAGAGCATCTCCTTCCATCCCTTCCAGTCGGTCCTCGAGCTCAACTATCCCAGGTGCTCCAAGATGGTTGTGAGCTGATTCAGTTCTCAATCCGTTCCACCATGGACACTACTGATTCTGTGGGACGGGCGATGGTCAGGTCCATCGCTTTGCATCATCATGCTTGGCTACGGGACGGCAGTTTTCCTGACAATGTTCAAGAGCGTCTCCAAGATTTGCCCTTTAATGGGGCTCCCCTTTTTGGTAGCCATGTGGACTCAGCGGTCCAGCGTTTCATGTCTGGGTTTCCGTGAATAGTTTTGTTCTAGTCCCTGGTTGAGGACTTTTTAGGTCTCGCCTGCCAATGCGATTATAGTAAGGGCAAAGGAACAGTCTACCAAAACAGCGGATTAGACACAGTTCATGTGAGACAGGCACGTGCACGAGGCCAGCCACGTCACACACCACCATTTGTCTGTGCCTCGCATCAGACTTCAAAGGCTGCCGCTCCCCCCCAATCACACTTCAAAGGCTGCCGCTCTTCCCATTCATGCGCTCTGCAGGTCCGCTCGTTCCCTCCCACCCTTCCTTTGATGTCCCCATCAGACTTCAAAGGAATGCGCTCCCGAACTTGCTGGCCTCGCTCTCGTGAACAAGCACCCATACCGCTCCCCCCCCCCCGCCACGCAATGCAGAGAGCTTGTTTTGCCATGGCACCAACAAGGTGTTCCAAATAGTCACCGCTTACTCACAACAGTAGACTTTTATTCCTTAATGAGCACTCAAAACGGTTGCCTACTCCCGTCCGAACACATGTGGTTGCTTGGACAGGAAGCAGTGCTACTCACATAACAATCCTCCGGAAACAAAGGTTCCGGTTTCCATCAAGTTGTAAAACTACAAGAAAATTCCTTCATACACAGAGAATACGTCCATGACTCGAACCTAGCTGCACAGGTGGGACGCGCTCAGCAAATCATCCCGAAAGCACTATTCAGATGCCTGTTCTCTCGCTCAGTGACCGTTTCAACGCCCAGGTCACAGCCGCCAGTCTTGCCAAATGGGGCCATCTTGGAACGGGCTGTGTTCCCTTACTGAGATGGAAGTTTTACCGTACTTTAGTTGGAAGACATTTGTGGAAGCACTCCGTTGAAACAGGTTAAAAAGGCCGCCAACTTGAATGAGGATATTAACAGCAGACGCTAATGACAGCTTGAACAACACGCTAAAAAGCTCGATGGCATATAGCTCGACACGCATTTCCACTTTCACTTTTGCACCGCTATCACGGTTCGCATCGTTATGCAAAAGGCTCCCAGTTTTCCGTTTTTACTGATTTTTACCGTAAAATACTGACAGAAATCATTGTGTTTCCTATCTGTATTTTTTTTTTTAAAGTGGAAAAATACAGGAAATTGTGTATCTTTTGATTGACTCCTATGCTGTCATTCACTAATTCTATGTCATTAGCTATTCGGTTTGCAGCATGGGGGAGTTTAAAAAAAAAAAAAAAGTATGTGATTTCCTTAAATGTGTGCATGCTTTAATATAAACCTATGCTAATATTTTCATGTGGGTGCTATTTTTTTGGGCTTTGTAAGAAGCTAAACCCGGCATGCAGCAAAGTATAAGTGCACATTCATTGAATAAATAAGTGCAGAAATATACAAATTACAACTTCATTTATTCACAAAACAAATATGGATAAATACTGATAGGATACCACTCAGTGCCACATAATTACACTCTACTGAATGCAACACACAATACCACACAGTGCCACATAATTATATGCTACATAATTACACTGCACTCAATGCAACATAGACTCCAAATAATAACACTCGGTGCCACATAATTACACGCCACACAATTACACTCTACTGAATACAACATACCCTTCCCATAATACCACTCAGTGCCACATAATTATATGCTACATAATTACACTGCACTCAATGCAACATGCACTCCAAATACCACTCAGTGACACATAATTACACGCCATAAAATGACACTCTACTGAATACAACATACACTCCCCATATTACCACTCAGTGCCACATAATTACACACCACATAATTACACAGCACTCAATTCAACATACACTCCAAATACCCCTCAGTGCCACATAATTACACTCTTCTCAAGGCAACGTAAATGTACTCCACATAATACCACTCAGTGCTATATAATTACACACTTCATACTTACTCTACTCAATGCAACATATAAATACTTTATCTATCTGTCTATCTATCTATCGCCCTCACTCTATCTGTCTATCTATCGCACTCGATCTATCGCCATCACTCTATCTATCGATCGCCCTCACTCTATTTCTCTTTCCTTCATCGATCTGTCTCTGTCTCCCGTGTTTCTATTCCATCCATCACCTGTGCATCTCTTTCTTCCACCTGTCTCCTGTGCATCTATGCTGTGTCTTTTCTCTCCCATGAACCTCTGCCTCTCGAGCCTCCCTGCCCTAGTTACTACCTTCTAGGTTGTAAAGGCATTTTAGTAATTGTCTTCCATCCGGTGAAGCATAAAAGTTATCACTATACCGTTCTAAATCGATATAGACATGCTTTATACTATTTCTCTCTGATTTCCCGATTTTATCCCATTCCAGTAGGCAAGCAGGCTTAGCGTGTGCAGGAGGGGGAGTGGAAGGGGGGGTGCAAGCTCTGGTAAATACATTACATCACAGGCTACATGCATTCACAACAACACAGCAAGGCTTTGTTGAAGTTCTCTGCAAACAGAAATTTCACTGAACGCCAAATTGGCCTACTATGAAAGGAAATTTACAAGTGAATGTTCAACATTGTACATGGGTATTATGGACTACACTTAATTTATAATGTCTTCTATGATTATCAACCCTCTGCATGACACTTAATCAATACATCCCTTTGCACATTTTCATAAAACTTTTGTTGGAGGTTTTACTTGATATAATAGATGTTTCCATCAGCCATGTCCTGCGCCCTCACTCATGTGCGCCGTCTCCATCCCCCCACACCCCTCCTGCCCGTCGTTCTATTTGGTATGTGTATAGTCGCACTGTGATTTACATTTCTTTTAAGATATTTATTTCAACTGTTTTGCTCGTAGCGTTCTCGTTTTCAGTCGATCCCCTTCTGTTCCTTCCTCCGTCTCTACTTCTCTTGACATTTTTTCTTCCTCTGTGCTTCTCTCCAACTATTTATATTTCTCTTCACCTGACTTCATCCATTCTCTCATTCTATTTCGTTCTATGTCTGTTTATCAGTTTGCTTACTACCTTTATTTTATACCGTTTCACACTTTAAATCCCATGTTCTAGTTCTGTTTTTTGTGCCCCTCCTGTGTCCCCACTTTCTCATCTGATTCCCTTCTCGTTCACTTATTCCGGGCGCTCACCCTTTACTGCACCCATCTGTAAAGCGCACCCCTTGCCCCCTCCCACACTCTTGCTTTTGTCTTTCTTCCTTTGTGAAGCAGAAGCCACAGGGGGCAGGGAGAGATTGGGGAGGAGACAT